>NC_054469.1:50319821-50962043 GCF_017639515.1 Carcharodon carcharias
GCTATATAAAAGTTATATTATTAAAGTGACAAAGAGCCCCAATAAAAGGCTTAATCAGAAATCAAGATAATAAGATGCAATTAACAGCCCTTGACAAAAGCAAATTGAACAGAAAGCATCAGCATTCTTTGGAGAACCATTTCCAATCAGGCTCCCTTCATTCCTGCTATTTGGGCAACATAATTATACAGATATTTTTACTTAGTTTTAAAGCCTGACTAGGTGGAATCTCTCTGTTTTGTTGATTATGTCTGTAAACTTCTGCAGTGGACCGGAAAAGGGATAAAGATTTTGATTTTATTACTGGAAAAGCAGTCAGTTACTCAAAGTTACAAACACAGAGCTTTGAAGTACTGGCCAAGATGTTTCCAATGACAACAGCTTCAGTTTATTTACATGTTCTGTGTAGAATTCTTCTTCTTCCCTTAAGATAAGAAGACAACCAACTTACCTATACGTTTCAGGCAGGATATTACTGCAACAACAGAATGTGTTGTTGTTATTATGTTAGATGGTTAGATTACAATGGACAAACCATGTGTCCATATAACCTTGGACTGGAATGCAATGGAATATCCCAGCAGGCAAAAGACCAAGATAAAAGCAAAATACTGTGGATGCTGGAAAGCTGAAACGATAACAAAAATTGCTGGAGAAACTGAGCAGGCCTGACAGCATCTGCGGCGAGAAAGAGTAAAAGACCAAGCTGAAATTGCAATACTATCTTTTTAAACACAAAGGCGGGAATATGCAGACTGCCACCAGAGGAGACAACACAGAAGTATGGCTTTGTGAGCAATCACTGTGCTGTCCAGTTTGGGATGCAACAGAATTTTCTATCCTTATGAGCAGGGGTCAGGAGATCCTCACCCAACCAACTCAGCAAATAATGGCAAGAGCAATTTAAGCATTAGGAACCATTATAAGATACTGCACCAACAACTCATTGGCATTTTGAGGATGTATCAGGTGCAAGAAGGGAATGGATTCAAGACTGAGGAAATGGGAGCAATGAGGGCTAAGTTAAAAGTGAACAGAACAAAATAAATGAGAGGACAAATTAAAGGCAGGATAGGTACAGTTCAGCAGAAATAAACATTGGGACACAAATAACTGTTCCTTTGCTTGATCAATTTTATCTCTTCACCCATGGTGCTTCAAGTAAAGCTAGATGTAGTTTCACAAATAGAGTTTCTAAATTTCTGGCACTGTTGGGACAGCAGCAGGCTTTCATGACAGGCTACCTAGTGTTCCATTAGCCAACTATTTGACAATTGACAGGTTATAAATCAACTTGTAAAACACAAGGCAACAACAGCAATTTTCCTATCCAGTCAGTACTGCTGACAGTAACTGATAGTATAGGAGTGTGATTGTAGGAGTAATGATGGATAGCTAATAGCTGAAATCAGCTTGTGACAGCAATAAAGAGGCAAAGTCCTAGAACTCTCTTCCTAACAGCCATACCAGATGGACTGCAGCGAGTCAATGAAGGCACCTCACCACCAACTTTTCAAGGACAGTTAGAGATAGGCAATAAATGCTGACCTTGAAAGTGATGCTCATTTCCCATGAAGAAATAAAACAATCTTTAGTGTTGTTAAAAATTCATGTCTTCCATAAATACATCTTAGGGGTTACCATTGACCAGAAGAGCAGGTCAGAGGCTAGGAATCATGCGACAGGTAACTCACCTCCTAACTCCCCAAAGCCTGTCCGCCATCTACAAGGCACAAATCAGGAATGAATACTCTCCACTTGCCTGGATGAGTACAGCTCCAACAACACTCAAGAAGCTTGACACCGTCCAGGACAAAGCAGCCCACTTGATTGGCATCCCTTTCACAGACAATCACTCCCTCCAACGCACAGTAACAACAGTGTGTACCATCTACAAGATACACTGCAGAAACTCACCAAGACTCCTTAGGCAGCACCTTCCAAACCCATGACTGCACCATATAGAAGGACAACAGCAGCAGATACAGGGGAACACCACCATCTAGAAGTTCCCCCAAGCCACTCATCATCCTGACTTGGAAATATATCACCATTCCTTCACTGTCGCTGCGTCAAAATCCTGGAACTCCCTCCCTAATAGCACTGTGGGTGCACCTATACCATGTGAACTGCAGCGGTTCAAGAAGGCAGCTCACCACCACCTTCTCAAGGGCAATTAAGGATGGGCAATAAATGCTGGCCCAGCCAGTGATGTCCACATCCCATAAAAAGATTAAAGAAAACATCTTGGGCTCAGTGGGCTCTGACTGTTTTATTTTTATGGGAGTTGGCTCTCACTGCCAAAATCTACTTCTCTGTAGCAGGGCCCAAGAGTGTATCAATGAAGCTCCCTATAATCTGGACCATATTATATTTTTCTACAATCTCTCCAAAGAAAAATCAGGTTAACACTAGGTTAGATAAACTTGGTTAAAAGTGAAAACTGTTTTATTCTGCAGCAAAGTGAACCATAAAGAGCAACAATTATAATCAGAGTCACTTTGTTCAATGAATATGACTTATACAATGAAGCGATACAGCATAATGAATAAACTTCAATGGATTATGTTACTATATGGACTATATGTCTAATCTGTTATCCATTTAATTGTCTACTATGGACTATAGATTCCAGGGCAAGACATCTCCCCAACAGTCTTCTGGCTTTTATTTAAAAATCTTCTCACAGCACTTTGCTGTCGCTCTCCTGTTTCGTTTCCCCTTTTTAAAAAAATGAGCTATTTATTGAATAGTTCCAGATATTTTATATTTTACTTCTCAACATCCTCCTCTGCTTTCTTCAGTCTCTTAGCATGAACTCCAAACAAATGGGCATTTATACTGGCCATCAGAGATTTGCAAAGGTTTTGAAATTCTTCTCATCCTCAGGAGTCACCCAGATCCTCACTTCTATATATATTCCTTACTCGCTTGACAGGTCCAGTTAGCTCGATTGCCACCTTAATCTGTTTGCTGTTTTGGCAACTTGTGCTTTTTGAAAAAAATCAAAACATGGCTGCCATGTAGGTTTTTAGTCAAAACTGACTACCTCTCCCACCCATGAAAGGGGGCCCACCAGCCTAACTTTTCAAATCCATAGAGTTATCACAGCAGCAAGGACTATGAACAGTTGCTGGAATGTCAAATTATTTCCCATTGTTCACGGGATGTTTTATGTCAAGCGAGGCATCTAAACATTATGCACATCTGCAACTTGTAAATCTAACCCCATTAAAGTAAGCCTGAGCTTAAAAGCACATTTTTAAATGAGTCCAATCCTGATTCTGGGGAAAAAAGTGGTCAAAAATTCCAGAAACAGGATAGATATGATGCCAGAGGGATGGAATATAAGTTCTAGGGGGCTTTAGTTAACTTGGATAGTACACTGCTTCAGCCATACCTGAAGGTTTTTTTCACACTTCTGATTATTGCACCACAACAGGTACCAAAGACAATTAAATGGATAACAGATTAGACATTTGGACTAAATAAAAGAATGAAGGAGCTAGGAATAAATAAAGTAGAAAGAAAAGTTTATGAGTCTACTGGCTGTAGATAAACTGCACACTAAAATACTGGTCAAGATACTGGTATTGAAGGGCAGTGTAGAAGTCAGAGGATGTTTCTAAATTGCTAGGATGCGGGTGGCGATGTGCTTTTTATTCATTCTTAGTGCATGGGCATTTCTGCAAAGGGTAGCATTTACTGCCAATATTCTAGATGCTCTGGAAAGATGGTGACACACCCAATGGCCTGCTAGGTCACTTCAGATGGTAATTAAGAGTCAACCACATTGATGTTGCTGAGGGTAGATTTGATTGAGATGTACAAAATTGTGAGGGGCCTGGATAGAAATGAGAAGGGCCTATTTATTTTAGGGGGGCATAGATTTAAAGTCATTGGTAGAAAGATTATAGGGGAGATAAAGAAAAGAAAATCACACCGATTGTTGTGGGGGTCTAGAACTCACTGCCTGAAAGGGTAGTAGAGGCAGAAACCCTCAAGTCAGTTAAAAGACATCTGGATATGTACTTCAAATGGCATAACCTGCAGGGCTACAGACCAAATGCTGGAAAGTGGGATTAGGCTGAGCAGTTTTTTGGTTGTTGCAGACACGATGGACCAAGTAGCCTCTTTCCGTGCTGTAAACCTTCTGTGGTTCTATGTGAAAAATAAAAAAACTGATATCCATAAAGGTGACCATGAAGCTGTCAGATTTCTGCAAAAACCTAACTGATTCACGAGGAACTAGGAATGTCCAACCAGCAACATCCACTCCCTCTACCAACAATGCACAGTGGCAGCAGCGGAGAGTGATTCTACTGGCTGTAGATAAACTGCACACTAAAACATTGTACAAGATACCCGCTAATTTGGAATGGATGGCAGTGTAGAAGTCAGAGGATGTTTCTACAAGGTGCAGTGCAGGAACTCACCAAAGCTCAGACAGCACCTTCTAAATCCGTGACCTTTACCTACTAGAAGGTCAAGGGCAGTAGGCACATGGGCACACCACCACCTGCAAGTTCCCCTCCAAGCCACTCATCACCCTGACTTGGAAATATATCATTGTTCTTTCACCGTCGCTGAGTCAAAACCCTAGAACTCCCTCCCTAGCAGCATTGTGGGTGTACCTACACCACATGGACTGCAGTGGTTCAAGAAGGTAGCTCACCACCACCTCTCATGGGCAATTAGGGATGGGCAATAAATGCTGGCCTCGTCAGTGATGTCCATATCCTGTGAAAGAATTTAAAAAAAGGAACAGGTGTAGGCCATTTAACTCCTCAAGCCAGTTCCACCATTCACTAGTGGTGGTTGATCTGTGACTTAACTGCATATCCCCATCTTTGCCTACATCTCTTAATATCTTTGGTGATCAAAAATCTAACAATCTCAGATTTACAACTAAAATTGATCTAGCATCAATTGCCATTTACTGAAGAGAGTTCCAAACATGTATCACCCTTTGTGTGTAGTAGTGTTTCCTAATTCCACTTCTGAAAGGTCTGGCTCTAATTTTTAGGCTATTCCCCTTAGTCCTAGACAGCCCAATCAACAGAAGGAGATTCTCTGTCTACCATATCTGTTCCCCTTAATATCTTGAAAGCTTTGATCAAATCCTTAATCTTCTAAATTTTAGGGAATACAACTGCTTCTCATAATTTAACCCTTGCAGTATACAACTACATTATACTTTCTCCAAGGCCAATGTTTACTCTTCTTAAGACGTGGTGTAAAGAATTCCTCACAGTTCTCCAGGTGTGGTCTAACCAGGGCTGTACATAGCTGTAGAATGACTTCTACACCCTTGAATTCTAATCTGGCTAGCATTCCATTAATCCTCATGATTATTTTCTGAATTTGGTCACAACATTTTAGTGATTAATGATCAATGGACATAGACCTCCACAATTTCTAGGTTTGCATCATTCAGAAAGTACTCTTGTCTATCCTTTTTTAGGTCCAAAGTAGGTGACATTTGCCTACATTGAAATTCATTTGCCATAGTTTTGTCCCTCAAGCTATTTCACTAAAGGCGTTTAAGGAAGGAAACCAGTCCTCCTTACTAAGCCTACCCTATGTGTGACTCCATTCTTACACCAATGTGTTTGACTCTTAATTGCTCTCTAAAGTTACCTAACAAGCCACTCAGTTTGACCACAAGCATCTTCTTTTAACAATGAGGGATGGGCAATAAATGCAGCCTTACTGGCTATGTCCATATCCCAAGAATTAATATGAAAAAGAAGAATGCCTGTGGAGATGATTCCTTTCAGCAGCTATGGGAAGTAACATTGTTAAAAAACGCAGGAAGGTTTGCTCAGCTCGACGTTTCTAGTGAAATGGTCAAACAGAAAATGCATGTAATTCTACTACAGACACCAACAGGAAATGTTCCCACAGTTGTTTATAATGTCACAGCACAGTTCAGCTAGCAGAAACTCTCCCTACTAATTTTTCACAGAAATACAGAGTGATTTTTGTTTTACAATGTGTGCATCCATTCTAACTGAGGATGTGAAAATTAAAATTTTCAAAAAACAAACACAGAACAAATGTGTGGACAATATGCACATCTAAATATAGCTTTAAAATCATGCATGCATACATTCAAGTCATTAAAATAGAAAAATGTAGCACTTATATTAATGAACACAAGGAATTGTTTCACTTTAGGGCACCAACTAATATGTCTAAAATCTTAGTCTTACTGAATCAGTCTGTTAATCATAATTCTTCCTGAAAATATAGATTTAAAGCAGGGTCATATGGGATGGGTTTATTTTAATACGGCACATTGCTTAATCTAGTCACCTCTGGGGTTAAAACAGCCAAAAGGAAGGGGAAATAGGAGGGAGGCAGACCACCAGTTCCCTTCCTCAAATCAAAAGAATGACAATATAGCATTTCAAAACAGGCATATATTACAGTAGCCCCTACAATTCCACCAAAAACCAGGCAGATTTCAAGAACTTTACCCCTATCCTCCCTGGGACCAATGGGAAATGCAGTCTGGGTTCACAGATAAGAGAGGGTCCTTTTTAAAGGAAAAAGCACAATACACACTGAGCACATGCCAGGCTATCCTTAACTTGCACCCCTAGAGAAAAGATGTATCCACAGGAAACAGCATGTGAGCTGTGGACTTTAACAAAATGCCTTTCTCTCACTTTAAGGCCTGTTCCTAGACTGCCTGATGAATAATAGGAACAAACTACAATAAAATTGTTTTAAAATCTGTACATTAAAATTACCAAATTTGGGTACACTGATTACAATTCAGTTTAATTGAAGTTGCAGGTATACCTTTAAAAGGGCTCTGTCTTCAAAAACAAAGCATGCAGCACATGGAATATGAGAATCATTCATCGTGATGCCATATGTGACAGAATAATGAATTGACAAGATACGTCAGAGCCATGTGTCTGTAAATAGATCTTTTCTTTTTAAATGAAAACAGCAGCCTTTTAAAAAGGTCCAAGCCCCACAATATTCAAGGATTGTTTGTTTCAGTATTTACAGTTCCTCAATTAAAGAGTAGAAACAGTCAAAGAGCACAATATTCAAACTGAATGGTTCCATATTAAAAAAAACCCTTAAGCAAAGATTTCACATTACATAAAAAGAGCTGTGAAACAAAACTTTGAAAATTAGGTCTCCTACTTCCACAATCTAAGCAGTGTGTGATCAGGAGTAAACAAATAAATTTCTGCTTTGTGTTTATGAATAGCACACCTATATTCAACCTGTAATTATGTATAACCATAATTGTAGTACTGTAATGAACCTTTGTGCCTGTTAATTTCCCATGATAATCACACAGGATCATCCTCAAATCAAGCAAACCCAAAACTGGTCCTAATTACACTAACCAGGTGATTTTTGTCAATTCTCAATCCATTTTCAGCTGTCATTAGTTCCCATTTCCTTCATTAATCTTCCATCCAGGGCATTTTCCTAATCTTTGCCCCTCAACTCTCAGCTCCATCCCTCACACAAAGGCCTGTATCAAATAATCCGGCTCCTATGCCTTCCTACAAGGCCCACTTACAGCAGTCCAGCACAGAAAACGTCCATGCTCCACCTGAAGAGCAGCAGTCAGCTCCCTGGCCAACTCCACCCTGTGTGTGCGCTGCCAACCTCCCCAGACTCTGAAGGCCCATGGCCCTGTAAATATTGCAGAACATTACTGCTATCAAAATGGCAGATTATTTCTATGCTACAAATAAATGTTCATGTTAGTCACTAAACTCACTTGTGATATTTGCTATTCAGTTTCTCAGTTTATATTTAAGGATACTTATATTAAAAAAGATGTGAGTAATCTCAGATAGAAATATTACATACAGGATTTTGTCCTTAAGGATCCATTGTGTTCCACAAATCTGATTATCAGTGATATGTCCTTTAATGCATCACAAGTTACTAGAGTCCACTTCTGATTTTTCTACCCAACTCTTCACACAGACCCTGCATTCCAGGTCTGTCCAACACAGCCTCCCTATTCCATCCAATCTTTTGCCCCATGTTCTGGCCCCCAGCCTGTGCTTGGATCTGCTGCTCCTTAGCACAAAAGGGATGCACACAACTCCTACTTCAATGGGAGGGCAAGATAATTTCTCCAGTTATTTGGAACCACAATGCTGCATCATCTACAAACAAAAGAAAGTGGGCGAGAAGTAGTGTGCCAAGTTTAAAAAGAACATCAACAGCATAGTAAGAGAAAAATGGAAGTATGCAAGATATTTAAAGCAAGAGTAAAATATAGCAATAAGGAGATACTTGTACAAAAGAAAGAGAGAAAAAAAGCTAGAGAGAAAAAAGTCAAGAGAAAGAATGAGACAAAGAGTGGTTCACAAACAATGACCGTGAAAACGAGGAATTGGGAGATTGGAAGTCGAGGAGAGAGGACGTGACAGGAAGAAAAGCTTCACGACTTTTGTCTGAGTGCAATGCTACGGAAGATCAGCTGGAATATTTTTTTCAAAAATGCACATAATCAAAATCGTCATTGTGGAAATTTAGAAAAAAAAATCCTGTCTCACCCAACACATTCAAATTCTTATGAAATCCCTTTGGTTCAACAATTGGAAACTTTTGTGCGTGTGTGTGTGTGTGTGTGTGTGTGGGGGGGGGGGGGGGACGAAAGAGGCAAGAGGAGGAAAAATTGTCCAAGTTAAAAGCTCAAGTTACAAACAGATGGTGTTCTGGTGAATATTGGTCTCACGTAAGTAAGCTGTGAACAACAGAAATATATCCTGTCGATTCGACAGCTGCAAAAACTGAATCCAGGTCCATCAGATAGGCATCTCCTCCCCTGAAAGCAGCATCTTCAGCAACATGGAAATCGCTGGAGGGAAAGCATGTAGGACCAACAAACAAAAACACACAAGCACTATCAGACTTACCACTTACACAGAAAGTACACGAGAAAGAGCGTGTCAACACAATGGGCGATGCAGACAGGCAAATGTGCAAAAGTGCAAGTGCTGCAGCGAAGTACATTCACACCCTGGGGGAATTTAGAGCAAAGTGCCAAGCTCAGTACCACAAGGGAATATTGTCAGCCTGAAGTTGTAACACACACGCACAGAGCTGTGTATGTAGGGTATAATCCCCGAAACAGTCACAAATGCCCGCCTGCCCGCTGCACTGTGACTATGAAACAATTCTTTATTTTCGCACCACACTCCAGTTTATTTACATCCTGTGCAGACATGTTTCGTCAACAAATACATCACATGAAAGATTTTTAAAAAGAAATAAATTTTTTAACAAACTTTTTGAAAAATCCTACCTTCCGGTTACAGCCCGATCTTGGAGCGGTTTCCTTGCAGCAATTACTGGCGGTTTTGGAGGCAGTGGCTTTGCTCTGTCGTCGTCACCATCATCTTCTCATTTATATGAAAAAAAAACACACCACTCGCTACCAGAAATAATAATGTGTCCAAATCAAAAAGAATTGAAAAAAGAGGCAACTGTCAAAAGGAAAGCGGTGCAACAATGTGTCGCCTCTGCAGGCGAACTTGTGGCCGAAGTTGCAGCTGGAGAGCGCGCGGCGGCTTCTGCTACTTGTCCCGGGAAAGATACTTTTCTGATCCTGTCCCCTCAGTGTAACCCTGCACAAAGCACTTCACTTATTCTCCTCTAACTTCCGCTACTCCAGCACAAAAAGAGAGAGAGAAAAAAAATATACAAACTCATTGCACCGACCTCACAACCAAATCAAACAACGGTCCCTCAAAAAGAAATGCATGAGAGAAAAAAAAATGTGCAAATCCTTCACTTTTTTTGGTGTGCGGGACCTATGGTCCGAGTTTAAGCACGGCTGGGTGTTATTTGTAATTTAATTCTTTTTTTTTTCAAAAGTAGGTAAACTGAAGCCGGTGACGAACCGACACTTCCGGACGACGTGAGGCAGGCAGTTCTGTCTCTCTCTCCCTCCGCGGCCAAGGGTGTGTATGTGTACGCTGGAGTGAGTGTTGTTTCATGAGCAATGTGTTTATTTTTAATCATTTGCAAGCAAAACACATTTTGAAGCTCGAGTGTCGTACCAAGAACATCGAGATAAATGTAGCAAGCGACTTTGATAATGCTCCCACACGACACGGGTTGAAAACAAGTTATTGACTGATTTTCGAATTTTGAGGCGTCTCTATACTTTCATTGGTGACTGGATAGTAGGAGCGTGATAAAAGTGCCCATAGGATGTGACTTATGGCCATAAGTTGGTAATTTCCAGCAGGAGGTGCTCAAAGCAGGCGTTTACTTAGAGGATGCAAATACCTCTCTGAGAAGGCCCTTGGAGCTATCTCAGACCTTCCTCCAAAGGAGTCTTGAATCAGTTTGGTTGCAGTTGATTTTAGGGGGCTTTTTGTGTGTTGTGAGTAATCTATACATTCATGCATTCACTTTAAAGGTATCAGTAGTTGGGGTCCAAAATCAGGCTCATGATTCCTCTCCTGAGCAGATGTCCCTGCAATTAAAAAGACCCATAAGGCTACAGATTGGGGAAATATTCAACATGCTAACCCCGAGCGTATACTGTGGTGTCCTCAGACAGTCTGTTCAGTGTGCTCTACACGTGACAACATTACTACTCACAGTGGAATCAAGTGGGTAATCTTCTGGATAGATCAAGTGCTTTGAATTGGCAGGGAGCAAAAAGCTGAGATCTATGTGCCAACAATATTTGGCCAACTCCTTTCAGGCCCTGGAAAATAGCCAAATCAATTCTTTCAATTAGATTTTTCCTCCAGCCTTTTGAAATATTTTTCTTAACATTTTAACTTAAAGCATATGGGTAAATATCGAGTCAAAGTATGTTGAGTGTAACTTCCAACCAAGAAACCAAAAATATAAAACTAGAAACTAAAGAAAAATCATCTACTCAAGTGCTGTTTTCGCCTTGATGGCCAATTGACTACACTTGGGCCATATTGAAAATTTAAAATATTGGGGTAACCTGGATTGTTTCTGTAGCAATTATGGTTTTATTTCGTGTGTAATGTACCTTTAGGAATAATACTTGTTGGAAAGATCACAAGACCTGTAGTAACCAATAGGAGAGTAGTGTGGGCTACCTCAGCAGTCTGTGCAGAGATAGAATTGGTGTTGAAAGCACACGGTAGTTGGTGCTGAGTATATTGTAAATAAACTTTTTCCACCCGGGAAGTATCTGCAGATCAACTCTATCATTAATAGTACAACTTGGCCACCATACAACAGTTTCATTAAGATACAGCAGTTACTGAGAATAAAGGCAAATTATTAAAAGCAACAAAATAAAAGCATTAGAATTATGTGGCAAAAACATTTAATTTATGAACAACAGAAGACTATCAGCTTCTGTAAAACTTGCTTTTCAGAATATGTTGCACACCCTCACATTTTGCAAGAAAATATTATTCAGCATTACATTAACATCTTCGATTTACAAATTTTAATGTTATTTTCTTGGTTTGTTTGGTATTGGTAACCCATTACTTTTACAGAGTTTGTTTGAATCATGGATGTATATGTGGTTCCATTCCTATCTATCCAGTTGTTGTGAGAGAACATCCAGCAGCAGATACTCTTCCTGCTAAAGTACTGCTAACGCCGGACTACCCCAAGGATCTATCCTTGGGCCCCCTCCTACATGCTGCCCTTCGGCTATATCATCTGAAAACACAACATCAGAATACAAGTACACTGATGGCAGCTAGCTGGGCCCTGAGCTCTGGAATTCCTTCCCTAAATCTCTCTCACTCTCTGTTCTCCTTAAGTCGCTCCTTAAAATATACCTCTTTAGCCACACTATTAGTCACCAGTCCTATTCCTTTTGACACTCAGTGTCAGCTTGTGTCTGAATCCTCCCAGGAAGCACATTTTAAATGTGCTATATGAGTGCAAGTTGTTGTTGGTGTTCACGTTGCTTTGTTGTTGTTTCTTCCCTTCCGCTCTGAAGGCACCAACTCATTGATGTGGGTTCGGTTCTCTGGATGTCAGAAACTCTCCAACACCTTGCCCAAGTCATCATTTGTGTTCTTGGACAATACCAGCACACTTCAGCTATATGGGACTTCAAAACTGAACTGGTTCCTGTTCTCACCCAGGATCCACATTTTGCATCAAGATTTATATGGTAGCAATCAAGAGGAGAAACCATGGCTAAATTTATTCCTTCCTTGCTTTCAAAATTTAGGTTGGCTGTAACAGCACCACTGCCTCAGTTGAAACCAGCACAGACCAGGGATCAAACTTTGGAACATCCTGAACTGTATGCTTCAACATCACATTAGTTCATGCACTTTGCAAAGGGATGCTTATAGCCAATTTAAAATCAGTTCCTGATAATTGCCAGCATCCACTGGAAATGAATATGAATGACAGAGTTCTTCCTCCTTGTACTCTACAAATGATGTTCTAATATAGATAGCCAGGTGGTGAAGGATAGAACTGGAGTCTAATCTTTTATTCTACAAACTTTTACTTACAGAGGCGCTTCACAAACATGTGTCTCCTAACCCAACAACCATAGTTTTGGTCTTTCCTATATATCATTGGTTGTTGTAAAAACCCATCTGGTTCACTAATGTCCTTTAGGGAAGGAAATCTGGTCTTGCTTATGTGACCTCCGATCCACTGCAATGTGATTGATTTAACTGCTCTCTGAAATGGCCTTGTAAGCCAAGTTCAAGGGCAATTAGGGATGGGCAACAAATGATGGCCTTGCCAGTGACGTCCATATCTTATCAAAGAACTAAAAAAAAAGGAGCACAAGGGAATCCCCAGTTAATGCCTAATGCCCACTCCTGAACACAATTAAATATTCAGTAAATAAACAATGAACAATGCAGATATGAGGATAGATTGGAAAGGTTGGGATTTTTCTCCTTGGAGAGAAGAAAGCTGAGAGGAGATTTGATTGAGATGTTCAAAATCATGAGGGGGCTGGACAGAGTAGATAAGAAGAAGTTGTTCCCACTCATAAAAGGATCAAGAAAGAGGGCACAGATATAAAGTGATTTGCAAAAGAAGCAAGTGTGATGTGAGAAAATTCTTTTTGGCACAACAAATGGTTCAGGTCTGGAATGCACTGCCTGGAAGGGTAGTGGAGGCAAGTTCAATCAAAGCATTCAAGAGGACATTAGATGATTATTTGAATATGTGCAAGGATACAGGGAAAAGACAGGGCAATGGCCCTAGGTCATAATGCTCATTTGGAGAGCCGTGCAGACATAGATTCTAAACATATGAGAAAGGATATTAACTCCCTCTGGGAGTAGAGTTAAAATCAAGATGGTTGACTTACTGCTCTGTTCCTACTCCACAGCTATTTTCCCAGGGCTTTTCACTGGGCAGCCCTGGTGCCTACCTGAATTGGACAGGGGCCACATGAATCCCTGCAAATCTAATGAAATAAGAGCAAACTATCTCTCTTGGAAACTCCACTAAGTGAAACCAGCTAGACAGAAGGAAGAATAACATGGGTTGCTGCACCTTGCTCTCACCTCCTCACTGAGATCACAGCCCTACCATCTCTACCAAGATACGCCTTTCTGTTAGCTTGGTCAACTGCTGAACCAACCAATATTGTGCCAGCCGGAGCAGGGCCCCCACCCGCTGTGATGTCCTGCTGCCTGATAGTTAAAATATCCCCTATAGTGGCTTAAAACACATGAGGTAGGATTTTCCCTACAGGCTCAGGATAACATCATCAAGCTCAAATGGGGTCAGAAGGCCACACTGTATGAGGAACATTTACTCACATGTTATTTAATCTGAATTGGTCAATTAATGGCGAGAGGGCAGACTCGCTGTCTAATTAAGGTCGGTTGGTGGGCTCTTGAAGCTGGAGGGCCAATAGGAGTTCCTCAGTTTGAAAGCAGCAGCACAATATCCTGACAGGTAAATCAAGATAGATTGAATCTTAAATAATGAAAAAAGGTCTTACTAGCCATGGAGGGAGAAGTCTTCACAGGGCAGCCTGTGCTGCAGCTGAAACCAGGTGGGCAGGCAGGCTTCTAAGCCTGCCTGGAACACGGGCACCCGGTCAGGGGGAGGGCACCGCCAGGTAGCTGTCACCTGTGGGACCTGGAGGCCAACTGGAAAATCCCAGTTGTTCTCTGACAATAAGCTTTAAATGACCATTAACTAACTGAATTGGCTGTCTGCTGGCTTGTGGGCTGGTAACCCTTCTGCCTGCCCACTTTGGGGTCTAAAAATTCACTCTGTGGGTATCAGCTCTGTAAATCCAAAATGGAGTGAAATTAATTTGATTCATCCTGCCTGTATCATTTCACTATTTAACTAATGTCAGATATACAAAGCTTCCAAACTAGTGAGCTATCGGTGTCTTTCAAAAAAAAAAGGGAGAGGAACATGTTGATTCAGTTTACATAGTTTTCAGCACACAATCATTGAGACATTAGCCCTTCCGGAGAAATGGATTGTGAACACTTACTGTGTGAAAAATAGTAGAAAGCTTTTCAATTATTTGTCAAACATGAGTGCCAACATAAAATTTATTAATGAGAATACAAAAAAATTCAATGACTAGACTTCCTGTGTGCCAAAAAAAAATTGCTGATGATCTTCCTATTGTTAGATACATCAACATCACTTCTGAACAATAAGACATATTAGGGCAACATATGTTTTTCATTTAGCTATTTACTTCCCATAATCAAAAACATGAAACCCTAATAACAGCTTCTCCATCAACTGGATTTTACTGTTTGTTTTTAGAGTTTGTTGTTTTTAATTTCATATGTAACATTGTTTGGTTTGTTTATTCAACATTTTCTTCCCTGGAGTTACTGAGTCAGGCTTGGGAGTGCGGTTCATAAGATGCTGATGGGCCTCCAGTACCTTACTTAATTGTCCATTCTCCCAGTAGGTGCTATCAGACTATGTTACAAAGTTCAGGCTTTGGCTTGGCGCAAAGGTAAAACAGGAAAGGTGGCCAAACCATGGCTTACAAGGGAAATTAGAGATAGTATTAGATCCAAGGAAGAGGCATACAAATTGGCCAGAAAAAACAACAGACCTGAGGATTAGGAGCACTTTAGAATTCAGCAAAGGAGGACCAAGGGATTGATTAAGAAGGGGAAAATAGAGTACAAGAGTAAGCTTGCGGGGAACATAAAAACTGACTGTAAAACTTTCCATAGGTATGTGAAAAGAAAAAGATTGGTGAAGAAAAATGTAGGTCCCTTACAGTCAGAAACAGGGGAACTTATAATGGGGAACAAAGAAATGGCTGACCAACTAAATATATACTTTGGTTCTGTCTTCACAAAGGAGGACACAAATAACATACCAGAAATGTTGGGGAGCACAGGGTTTAGTGAGAGGGAGGAACTGAAAGAAATCAGTATTAGTAGGGAAATGGTGTTGGAGACATTGATGGGATTGAAGGCTGATAAATCCCCAGGGCCTGATAATCTACATCCCAGAGTACTTAAGGAAGTGGCCCTAGAAATAGTGAATGCATTAGTGGTCATCTTCCCAGATTCTATAGACTCTGGAACAGTTCCTACAGATTGGGGGCTGGCTAATGTAACTCCACTATTTAAAAAAGGAGGTAGAGAAAAAACGGAATTATAGACCAGTCAGTCTGACGTCGGTAGTGGGGAAAATTCTAGAGTCCATTATAAAAGATTTAATAGCTGAGCACATGGAAAACAGTGGTAGAATCGGACAGAGTCAGCATGGATTTACGAAAAGGAAAACATGCTTGACAAATCTACTGGAATTTTTTGAGAATGTAACGAGTAGAGTTGATGACGGGGAGCCAGTGGATGTGGTTTATTTGGACTTTCAGAAGGCTTTCAACAACGTCCCACATAAGAGATTAGCATGTAAAATTAAAGCTCATGGGATGGGAGGTAGTGTATTGTGATGGATAGAAAACTGGTTGGCAGACAGGAAACAAAGAATAGGAATAAACGGCTCTTTTTCCGAATGGCAGGCATTGACTAGTGGGACCCAGCTATTCACAATATATATTAATGATTTAGATGAGGGAGCTGAATGTAATATCTCCAAATTTGCAGATGACACAAAGCTGGGTGGGAGGGTGAGCTGTGAGGAGGATGCAGAGATGCTTCAAGGTGATTTGGACAAGCTGAGTGAGTGGGTAAATGCTTGGCAGATGCAATACAATGTGGATAAATGTGAGGTTATCCATTTTGGTAGCAAAAACAGGAAGGCAGATTATTATCCGAATGGCTATAAATTGAGAAAGGGAAATGTGCAACGAGACCTAGGTGTCCTTGTACACCAGTCACTGAAGGTAAGCATGCAGCTGCAGCAGGCGGTAAAGAAGGCAAATGGTATGTTGGCCTTCATAGCGAGAGGTTTCGAGTACAGGAGCAGGGATGTCTTGCTGCAATTATACAGGGCCTTTGTGAGACAACACTTGGAATATTGTGTGCAATTTTAGTCTCTTTACCTGAGGAAGGAGGTTCTTGCTATAGAAGGAGTGCAGCGAAGGTTTACCAGACTGATTCCTGGGATGGCGGGACTGACATATGAGGAGAGATTGAGTCGGTTAGGATTATATTCGCTGGAGTTCAGAAGCATGAGGGGGGATCTCATAGCAACCTATAAAATTCTAACAGGAGTAGACAGCGTAGATGCAGGAAGGATGTTCCTGACGGTGGTGGTGTCCAGAATCAGGTGTCACAGTCTGAGGATACAGGGTAGACCATTTAAGACTGAGATGAGGAGAAATTTCTTCACCCAGAGAGTGGTGAGCCTGTGGAATTCACTACCACAGAAAGTACTTGAGGCCAAAACATTGTATGTTTTCAAGAAGGAGTTAGATATAGGTCTTAGGGCAAAAGGGATCAAAAGATATGGGGAGAAAGTGGGAGCAGGCTATTGAGCTGGATGATCAGCCATGATCATATTGAATAGTGGAGCAGGCTCGAAGGGCTGAATGGCCTATTCCTGCTCCTATTTTCTATGATTCCACGTTTCTTACCTGATATCCATGCACACAGTTTCCATCAGGGGCCATTGGCAAATGGTTAAGAACGGAAACAAGAACTGATTTTTGCCTTCCCTAACCCCAGAAAGCTGAGGGCAAGTTTGCCCTTGGTTAAGATCAGCTAATTCATTGCAGGCCAAATACTCAACATCATAAGTAAGATAGAAACACTTGGTAGGGGCCATTTCACTGAGTTTCTTACCTATCATTTACTTTAGATGCAGAGTAAAACAGGTAATATTTCTTGAATACTTGACTAAGCACATAGTGTGCTTATAGAATGGAGGATTTTACAGACAGTAATCAACTGAGGCACTTTCTGTTCGAAGCTGTCTTTGATATTTTATATATATAATATGAAAGACATGCATCTGGTTTGCACCTATGAGTATCACACCGCAGGGCAGAATTTAACGGGCCTGTGCCAGGGAGTTTGCAAGCCTGGGGCTCATAAAGCTCCTGGGTGGCCTTCCCACCATCCTCCCGCCCACCCTTGACCCATCTGCAATTTTATGTGGGATGGGTGATGTCTAGGGTGGTCCACCTGCCCTCACCCCAATTGAGGGTCTTAACCACAACTCCACCACCAGGTGCTGCTTCCTCACCTAGTCTTATTATCAGGAATCTTACCTCCCTCTCCCCTACATCTTCGGGCCTGGCTTCCCTTCCCTGGTGTGAGAACCCAAATTTACCTGTGTCCTAAAGTGCCACTGCTTTGATTGGCAGGACTGCCCTTGGTCCCAGGAGTGGCCTCCACTTTCACTGCTGGGGCTACAGAGCTGCCAGCCAATCAGATTGGCTGACAGTTCTCGGAGGCTGGTCTTTCATCTGAGTGAGGGGCGGAAGTCTCGCCTTCAGCCAATTAATATTCTTTGGAACATTAAATGGCTGAGGGGCAGCCATTTGGGTGGTGGGGTGGAATCCAATGCCACCTGTTAAATTCTGCCTCAGGTGTCACCATTGATATGCAAATTGTGCATCACATTTGCTGCTGTTTGGTTCAAGTTTCACATTCTCAAATCATCGACTAAGTATAACTGAGCAGGTAGCTGAAAATGGGTTAAGCGCATAGGTGAATTCGCAATTCAAATCAATTAAGAATGTGTAAAAATAACCTGTCAACCATGAACAGCAAAACATTGTTAGTTAAAAAGGAGAAAGTGACCAAGGAATTGGACCAAAATTTCTTTGGGAATATTTTTTGACTGAAAAACTTGGTACAGGAAAGATGATTTGTAAAGCAAAAATAGCAAAAATTACAAATTGTAAGAACTTACCTCCCTGGTGCTTGAGAAATGCTAATGTTTTCTGTTGGATGTTTGTGTTTGCTGCTAGGCCCAGGGTTTCCCAAAGGTATCACTCATCTGTGTGAAGAATCTTAAAAAGCAAACTACAATTTTCATTATGCATTTGTGTTTATAATTTGTATAATTTTTAATCTCTCGGAATCTGTCAGGATTGTCCATTACCTGCCCTGTCAAGCAATGCCAAAAGTCTGAAGGAAGCAAGAAACATTCTTATTTTGATCTTGGGAATTGAAGAGCAGCATTATAGTTCCAAGTAAGGATGCAGTGTGGCTTTGAGGGGAACATGCATTTGGTGGTGGTTCCAAGCGTCTGCTGCCCTTGTCCTTCCAGGTACTAGAGGTCGTGGGTTTAGAAGGTTCTGTCCAAGGAGCCTTGGTGAGTTGCTGCAATGCATCTTGTATATGGTACACGCTGCTGCCAGTGTGCATCAGTGGTGGAGGGAGTGAATGTTTAAGTTAGTGGATGGGGCGCCAATCAGGGGGGCTGCTTTGCCCTGGATGGTGTTAAGCTTCTTCAATGTTGTTGGAGCTGCACTCATCCAGACAAATGGAGAGTATTCCATCACATGGTTGATAAAGAAATGGGGGGCTGGGTCATGTGGAACAAAAGAGGAGGTCAGGGATAGGATAGAGGGCTGGGAAATTAAATATCAGAGATGTCATAGAACAAAAGACAAAGGGAGTGGTGATGGTGGTAGTGAAGAAGCAAAGCATTTGTCCAGAGTAGATGTAAATAGCAGAATAAAGATCACATCTGTCTGAAAGCAAAAACATGAAAACAAGATACAAAATGGCACTTGGAGGGAAAAAAAATCAAAATGGAGGACAGGGTTCATGGTCTGAAGTTGTTGGACTCAACAAAAGCAAAATAGTGCGGATGCTGGAAATCTGAAACAAAAAAATTGCTGGAAAAACTCAGCAAGTCTGGCAGCATCTGTGGAGAGAAAGACAGAGTTAATGTTTCGAGTCCAGATGTTCTTCTTCAGCTGAAGACAATTAAACAACTCACTGGAGGATGTGGCTCCACAAATATCCCCATCCTCAATGATGGATGAGTCCAGCACAGCAGTGCAAAAGATAAGGTGACCACCTTATGAAGCATCTTCAGCCAGAAGTGCCGAGTGGATGATCCATCTCGGCCTTCTCCAGAGGTCCCCAGCATCACAGATGCCATTCTTCAGCCAATTCAATTCACTCCACATGATACCAAGAAATGGCTGAGGACACTGGACAATATCCAGGCTTGGGCTGACAGGTGACAAGTAACATTCATACCACACAAGTGTCAGGCAGTGACCACTTCCAACAAGTTAGAATCCAACCATCGGCCCTTGATGTTCAATGGCATTACCATCACTGAATACCCCACTATCAACATCCTGGGGCTTACCATTGACCAGAAACTGAACTGGACTGGCCGTACAAATACAAGAGCAGGTCAGAGGCCAGGAATTGTGCCATTAGTAACTCACCTCCTGACTCCCCAAAGCCTGTCCACCATCTACCAGGCACAAGTCAGGAGTGTGATGGAACACTCCATAGTTGCCTAGATGAGTGCAGCTTCTACAACACTGAAGAAGCTGGACACCATCCAGGACAAAGCAGTCCGATTGATTGGCACTGCATCCACAAACATTCACTCTCCCCACCACCGGTGCACAGTGGCAGCAGTGTGTACCATCTACAAGATGCACTGCAGGAATTCACCAAGGCTCCATAGACAGCACCTTCCAAACCCACGACCACTACTATCTAGAAGGACAAGGGCAGCAGATAGATGGGAACACTACCACCTGGAAGATCCCTTCCAAGTCACTCACCATCCTGACTTGGGAATATATCACCGTTTCTTCACTGTCGCTGGGTCAAAATCTTGGAACTCCCTTCCTAACAGCACTGTGGATGTACCTACACCACATGGACTGCAGCGGTTCAAGAAGGCAGCTCATCACCACCTTCTCGAGGGCAATTAGGGACAGGCAATAAATGTTGGCCTAGTCAGCGAAGCCCATGTCCAATGAATGAATTTAAAAAAAGCAAACATGTGAATTGCTGCTTCACCTGGAAGGAATGTTTGAGGCCTTAGACAGTGAGGAGAGAGGAGTTAAAGGGGCAGATGTTACACCTCCTGCGGTTGCATGGCAAGTTGCCGTGGGAGGGGATGAGGTGTTGCTGGTGATAGAGGAGTGGACCAGAGTGCCACAGAAGCACCAGTCCCTTCGGAATGCTGATGGGGTAGTGGGGAGAGGGTAGAGGTGATGGGGGAGTGGGGGGGGGCGTGGGTTGGGGGTGCGGTGGGAGGGGAGAATGTGTTTGATTGTGGCATCATGCTGGAGATGGCAGAAATGGCGGAGGGTGATCCTTTGAATACGCAAACCAGTGGGGTGGAAAGTGAGGACAAGGGGAACCCACTCATGGTCCTGGGAAGGAGGAAAAGGGGAGAGGGCATAAATGTGGGAAATGGTTGGACATGGTTGAGGGCCCTGTCAACCACTTCTTTCAATTTAGTCTGCTATATATGCTGTGTTCCCACATTGTCAGGTAGTTGCCAATGTTGTAGTTATAACAGCGTGGCATTGATAGCTCTGGAGCACAATCTTCAGTACTATTGCTGGGATGCTGTCAGGACCCTGTGAATTTTTTTGCATAAAAAAATATTGAAATAATATAAATATGACCTTTTTAAAGACTATCTGAGCTAATTTTAACAGGAGCAATCATTTTTAAAAGTCCAAAATTTCTCTGGGATTCTGCTAGGTTCAGACAGCAACACTGACAGGAGACCTGCAGAACCCACTGTAAAATGCCAGCCCCAGTAGCAAGCACAGTATAGCTGACTGCCTTGCTTAGTACCTCTGACATCTGCCTATTGTGACTTGAATTTTCATTCCCCCTCACACTCTGTGCTCACTGTATTTTGCCTTCTGCACTGTTCAGATGAGGTTTAAGCTTGAGGAACAGTACCTTATCTTTCAAATAGGTGCTTTGAAGCACCCTGGGTTTACTTATTACCTTTAATAACTTTGGACTTTAACTGTAGCTCCTACTTTCTCTTCAGGAGGAAGTGTTGGCAATGTTGCATTAGCTTGTTAGGGTTTCTGCAACAGGTTAAGGAAATGGGTTCATGCTTAGTACAGGAGTTCTCTGTCGGAACATCATGCTAATGAAGTGGTCTGCACTCTTGATAGTAACTTGGTTTTCTTCCTCTACCAGGCTCCTGTGCTGCTAAAGCTTGCTGCACTTTGCCAATTTTTCATGCTTCTTTTTCTAATTGCTTATCCCTCACATCTTTAAGCCATTCACATACTCCCTCTGCCTTTTTAATGCTTTCATGGGATGTGAGCATCACTGGCAAGGCCAGAATTTGTTGTTGCATTTGTCTTTGTCTTTTATTGCTTTCATAAGCACATAGGAAGTAGGAGCAGGTGAGGTTTGTATGGCCCATCAAGCTTGTTCCACCACTCAATGTGATCATGACTGACCTTAGGTTTCAACTCCACTTTCCTGCCCACTCTCCATATCCCTTGATCCCGTGAGACACCAAAAATCTGTCTCTTTCAGTCTTAAACATATTCAATGATGGAGCATTTACAACACTCTGGGGTAGAGAATTCCAAAGAATCAGATTGAAGAGATTTCTCCTCATCTCAGTCCTAAACGATCAGCTTTGTACCCTGAAACTGTGCCTCCTTGTTCTAGATTCTCCAGCCAGGGGAAATAACCTCTCAGTATCTATCCTGTCGAGTACCTTCACAATCTTGAATGTTTCAGTGTGATCACCTCTCATTCTTCTAAACAACAGAGGATATAGACTCAATTTATTCAGCCAATCATTATAAGACAACCTTCTGAAACGACGGACCAATCCAGTGAACCTTCGCTGTACTGTCTCCAAAGCAAGGATATCCTTCCTTAAATTTGGAGACCAAAATTGTACACAATATTCCAGGTGTCATCTCACCAAAGCCTCCTATTATTGTTGCAAGACTTATTTATTCTTGTACTCCAATTCTTTTGCAATAAAGGCTAACATGCCATTTACTTTCCTAATTGCTTGTTGTACCTGCATGCTAATTTTTTTGTGTTCCTTGTACCAGTACACCCAAGTCTCTCTGAACATCAACATTTACCATATGTCTTTAAAAATAATTCTGCTTTTCTATTCCTATGACTAAAGTGAATAACCTCACACTTCCCCATATTATAGTCCATCTTCCACCTTGTTGTCCACTCAGTTAATCTGACTATATCTCTTTTACTTTCACTCCATTGTTTCATATTAATATAATTAATCTATTTAACTATTTCTGTATTTCCACTTTAGCATTTTACATTATATGAATATTCTTAAGGTGAGTTAGATAGCTTCTTGATTGACAAGGGAGTCAAAGGGTATAGAGAGTAGACATGAAAGTAGAGCTCAGGTCACAATTTAATCAGCAATGATTGTGTCAAATGGTAGAGCAGGTTTGTCCTGCTCCTAAATCATATGTTCTTTCAAAATATGTGTGTGTATTTGTTTACCTCTGCCTTTTCTTCACCCTGTCCTTTTTAAATGCCTTTCATCAGTGATGTATTCTCTAATATTAGAACATAAGAAATAGAAACAGGAGTAGACCACATTTAGCCCCTCAAGTCTGCTCCACCATTCAATAAGATCATGACTGATCTTCTTGATTTCGATTCCCACATTCCCATCTAACCCCGAAAGCCTTTGATTCCCTTGCCTAACAAGAATCTATCTACCTCAACCTTAAAAATATTCAATCACCCGGCCTCCACCACCTTCTGAGGCAGAGAATTCCAAAGTTGCACAACCCTCTGAGAGAAAAAAATTCTCCTCATTTCTGTCCTAAAAGAGCGACCCCCTAATTCTGGACTCACCCACAAGTGGAAACATCCTTTTGACGTCCACCTTGTCAAGGCCGTTCAGGATCTTGTATACTTCAATCAAATCACCCCTCGCTCTTCTAAACTCCAGTAGAAACAAGCCCAGTCTATCCAACCTTTCCTCATAAGACAATCCATTCATTCCAGGTATCAATCCAGTAAACTTCCTTTGAACCGCCTCGAATGCATTTACATCCTTCCTTAAACAAGGAGACCAAAACTGCACACAGCATTCGAGATGCGGTCTCATCAATGCCCTGTATAACTGAAGCATAGCGCCCTTACCTTTATGTTCAATCCCTCTCGTAATGAAGGATAGCATTCCATTAGCCTTCTTAATTACTTGTTGTACCTGCATACTAACTTTTTGTGTCTCATGTACTAGGGTGCCTAGATCTCTCTGCAACTCAGAATTATGCAGCTGTTCTCCATTTAAATAGTACTTTGCTTTTTTGTACTTCCTGTCAAAGTGAACAACCTCACATTTTCCCACATTAAACTCCATTTGCCAGATTTTTGCCCGCTCACACAGCCTAGTTATATCCATCTGCAACCTCTTCACAACACACTTTCCGATCTATCTTTGTGTCATCTGCAAATTTAACTACCATGTCTTCACTCCCCTCATCCAAGTCCTTGATGTAAATTGTAAAAAGATGAAGCCCCAGCACAGACCCCTGTTGGACGTCACTTCTGCCAATCAGAAAAAGACCTATTTATGCATACTCTCTGCTTTCTGCCAGCCAGCCAATCTTCTATTCATGCTAATATGCTACCCACTACACCAGGCGCTTTAATTTTCCATAATAATCTTATATGTGGCACCTTATCAAATGCCTTCTGGAAATCCAAGTACAGTACGTCTACAGGCTCCCCTTTATCCACTGCACATGGTACTCCTTCAAAATACTCTAATGAAATGGTTAAACATGATTTTCCTTTCACAAAACCATGTTTAGTCTTCCCAATTGCCTTGAGCTCTTCTAAGTGCCCAGCTGTAACCTTCCCATAACAGACATCAAGCTAACTGGCCTATGGTTCTGTCGAAGGGTCATGAGGACTCGAAACATCAACTCTTTTCTTCTCCGCCGATGCTGCCAGACCTGCTGAGTTTTTCTAGGTAATTCTGTTTTTGTTTTTGTTATGGTTTCCTCTTTCTACTTCTCTCCCTTCTTGAAGAGAGGGGTTATATTTGCTACTTTCCAATCTGATGGAACCTTTCCAGAATCTAGCGAATTTTGGAAAATTAACACCCAGCGCATCAACTATCTCATTAGCCACCTCCTTTAAGACACTAGGATGTAGTATATCCGGACCCGGAGACTTGCCAGCCCACAGATCCATCAATTTGCTCAGTAGCGTTTCCCTAGTGATTTCAATTTCACCAAGTTCCTTTCTTCCATTCACCTCCTAATTTGCAGCTATTACTAGAATGTTTTTTTGTATCCTTTATAGTGAACACAGAAGCAAAATATTTGTTCATTTCTTCTACCATTTCCTTATTATCTACTATTAACTCTCCACTGTCACTCTCTAGAGGACCCACTCACTTTACTTACTCTTTTCCTTTTTAATACCTGTAGACCTCTTGCTATCCATTTTTACATTTATAGCTAGCTTCTTCTCATACTCTAATTTCTTTCTCCTGATTAACCCTTTAGTCATTTTCTGCCGTTCTTTATATTCTGTCCAATCATCTGTCCTGCCACTCACCTTTGTGGAGTTGTATGCTTTTTCCTTAAGTTTGGTGCTTTCCTTTACATCTCTACTTAACTACGGATGGTGGGTCCTCCCCTTAGAATTTTTCTTTATAGTAGGAATGTGTTTATTCTGAATACTCTGAAATATCCCCTTAAATGTCTGCCACTGCTTCTCTGTTGATCTATCCTCAAACCTAGTTTCCCAGCTCACTTCAGCTAGCTCAGCTTTCATCCCCACATAGCTGTTCTTATTTAAGTTTAAGACCCACTCTTCTCCCTTTCAAACTGGATGCAAAATTCAATCGTATTGTGGTCGCTGCTACCTAGGGGTGCCTTTACTCTGAAGTCATTAGTTAATCCTGTCACATTACACAATACCAAATCTAATATAACCTGCTCTCTGGCTGGTTTCAGAACATGTTGCTCTAAGAAACTATCTTGAAAGCATTCTAAGAGCTCCTCATCCAGGCTACTACTGCCAATCTGATTTTTCCAGTTTATGTATAGATTAAAATCACCCATGATTATTGCCATCCCTTTATCTAAGCAAACAATATATTCTCTTGAATACTTTGTCTTACACTGTGGCTACTGTTTGGGGGCCTGTAGACCATTCCCACTAATGACTTTTTCCTCATCTCTGCCCAAACCGATTCTATGTCCTGATCTCCTGAACCAAGGTCATCTCTAACTATTGCACCAATACCCTCTTTGATTAACAGTGTTACCCCTCCACTTTTACCTACCTCCCTATTCTTCTTGAAGGTCATGTACCCTTCAATATTAAGGACCCAATCATTGTCGTCCTGCAGCCATGTCTCCGTAATTGCTCTCAGATCATATTTATTTACTTCAATGTGGGCCATCAATTTATTTACTTGGTTATGAATGCTACATGCATTCAGATAGAGAGCCTTCAGTTTTGTCTTTTTGTTACCTTTGTAATATCTAGTCTTGACTGTTGATGTAGTCTTAAGGCTTTTTCTCTCTGTCCCTTCCTGCCATTCTCTGACCCTCATTTCTCATATTACTATTTTGTTCTCCTGTCTTGACTCTACACCTTGAATTGCTACCTCTACCCAAACTTGATCCCTCACTCCTCTTGTTTATCTTAAAGCCCTTTCTCCTTCCCTAATTATGCGATTTGTGAGGACACTCATCCCAGCATGGTTCAGTTGTAAACCCTGCCAAGAGTACAGCCCCCACTTTCCCCAGTACTGATTACCTTTGAGGTTCTGCTTCTTAATTTGGTCCCTAGCTCCTCATACTGACTTTGCAGAACCACTTTCCTAATTCTACCTATGTCATTGATACCTATATGGATCCTTCTCCTCCCACTGCAAGTTCCTCTCCAGACCTGAGCAGGTACCCTGAACTCTGACATCGGGCAGGCAACAAAGCTGTCTGGACTCTCGCTCTTGCTGCAGAGAGCAATGTCAATCCCCCTCATTATACTATGCCCTACTACCACTACATTCCTTATTGCTCCCCCCACTTGAATGGCTTCCTATACCACAGTGCCATGGCCAGCCAGCTCATCCACCTTGCTGACTTCACTTTCATCCAAACAGGCTGTGAGCATCTCAAACCTGTTTGACAATTTCAAAGCCTGAGGCTCCTCCTCTACTGTCTGCTCGGTCCCATTACCTGCCTCACTGACAGTCGCATCCTCCTGTCCCTCACTGCTGACCAAAACAGTTGACCCTATTCTAAGAGGCGTGACTGTCTTCTGGAACAAAGTATCCAGGTATGTCCCCCCCTCCCTTTTGTTGTGCAGTGTCTGCATTTCGGCTTCCAGATCAATGACCCTGATCCGGAATTCTTCGAGCTGCTTACGTTTCCTGCATTTGTCATGGATCACCTTGGCATCCAAAAGCTCCCACATCTCACAGCTGCAACATAACAACTTTCCCGCCATTCTAACATATGTTAATTAGTTAATTTACTTTAATTACCTCCTTCCTAAGTTTGCTACAATTTACTGTGCTTATTGAATGCTAATACCACTGAAAGAAAAGGTTATATGCTTCTTAACTACAAGGTATGTGTTTTAGAAGATTGTTTAAATGACTTTATTTTTATTGCTTTTTTACCTTTACTGTTTGATTTTAAGTTTAACGTTTTCAAATTTTGAATTATTATTTTAAAGTTTTAGTTGTTTTTATTTATAGATCTACCTTAACTCACCTGTCCTAAGCTGGTTTCTCACACACTGTCCCTTAGACCGAGCATTTACTGGCCAATCAACGTCCTAGCTTCCTGTGACATCACAGTTGCTTCTTCTTCCTGGACTGCGCCCTTTCCAAACTGAAGACTCTGCGCTCTCCACGCCCTTTTCAAACTGAAGTCCCCGCTGCTCTCGGTGCCCTTTTCAAACTGAAGTCCCCGCTGCTCTCGGTGCCCTTTTCAAACTGAAGTTCCCGTCACTCTCCGTGCACTTTTCAAACTGAAGTCTCTCCCACCTCCCCGTCCTTTTCAAACTGAAGTCCCCATCACTCTCCGTGCACTTTTCAAACTGAAGTCCCCGTCACTCTCCGTGCACTTTTCAAACTGAAGTCCCCGTCACTCTCCGTGCACTTTTCAAACTGAAGTCCCCGTCACTCTCCGTGCACTTTTCAAACTGAAGTCCCCGTCACTCTCCGTGCACTTTTCAAACTGAAGTCCCCGTCACTCTCCGTGCACTTTTCAAACTGAAGTCCCCGTCACTCTCCGTGCACTTTTCAAACTGAAGTCCCCGTCACTCTCCGTGCACTTTTCAAACTGAAGTCCCCGTCACTCTCCGTGCACTTTTCAAACTGAAGTCCCCGTCGCTCTCCGTGCACTTTTCAAACTGAAGCCCCCACCGCTCTCCGCACCCTTTTCAAACTACCTCCCTGTTGCTCTCCGCACCCTTTTCAAACTAAAGTCCCTGTTGCTCTCTGCGTCCTTTTCAAACTACCTCCCCATCGCGCTCTGCACCCTTTTTAAACTGAAGTCCCCATCACTCTCCGTGCACTTTTCAAACTGAAATCCCTGTCACTCTCCGTGTACTTTTCAAACTGAAGCCCCCACCACTCCCCTCACCCTTATCAAACTGAAGACCCTGCTGCTCTCCGCGTCCTTTTCAAACTGAAGTCCCCACCGCTCTCTGCGCCCTTTTCAAACTGAAATCCCCACCGCTCTCCACGCCCTTTTCAAACTGAAATCCCCACCGCTCTCTGCGCCCTTTTCAAACTGAAGTCTTTCCCACTCTTCACGCCCTTTTCAAACCGAAGTCCCCACCACTCTCCGTGCCCTGTTCAAACTGATGTGTCTCCCGCTCTCTGCGTCCTTTTCAAACTGAAGTGTCTCCTGCTCTCTGCTCCCTTTTCAAATTGAAGTCCCCGCCGCTCTCCGCGCCCTTTTCAAACTTTGTTTTCAAATATTGTAATGACAGATAATCCGCATCCAAATTACCAGTGCTGCTGATGCTGCTGAACATTACCAGCATTTTCTGTTTTAATTTCTGATTTCCAATGTTGTTTTTGCTGCCAATTCCGGGAGTTGTAGTCCTTCAGAGTGATTTGCACAGATTGATACTGCTGCAATATGGGGGTCTCCTACTGGATCCCACCCTCTTCACTTAGAGTCCCAAGAAAGCATGAAAATTATTTGACAAAACTTTCATCAGGTTATTCAAAAAGCACAACAATTAATTTCA
The DNA here is from genome assembly GCF_017639515.1 of Carcharodon carcharias. Lineage (NCBI taxonomy): Eukaryota > Metazoa > Chordata > Chondrichthyes > Lamniformes > Lamnidae > Carcharodon > Carcharodon carcharias. The sequence continues at coordinate 50,348,381 of NC_054469.1, forward strand.
TGTATAAGTTTAATGATGTACTTTGTGAATTATTTAATTGAAGTTTCTCTTAGAAAATCTTTGTAATTCTTTATTGAGGTGATGAACTGAAATGATAGCCACAGTAATGTTTAAAAAGTATGAATAATTTAATGGTTGCCTTTCTCCATTTTACATAAGTGGTTGCTTCCGAACTTCCAATGTGTGATTTGTATTCTTTGTTCCTTCTTGTTATCTGTTGATTAGTACATTGATTATATGTTTAGGTGTCTTTGCTTGACATTTTAAAACTATATTTGACCAATATGGTACAAGTGTGCTGCATTAAGGTATGGTGCACATCTGTTACACTGTTACCTTAAAACAGCAGTGTTATGTGATGTGCAATGCATTATTCAGCTTGTAAGGTGAAACTATGACCTATATCCACAATTTCCAACTATTAAGTAAACAGAGCTGCAGATCATTCAGAGTTCAGTTCATGTTTTGTCATGAATTTTTGATTGTAAACAAAAACAGAAAATTTGGGAAGCACTCGGCAGCATCTGTGGAGAGAGAAACAAAGTTTACATTCAAGCCTTTCATCAGAATGGGCAAAGTTAGAGATGGTAACAGGTTTTAGCAAGTGCAGAGGCAGGGAAAGGGGAAGGTGGAAAGAATACAAGGTCTGTAATAGGGTGGAAGGCAGGAGAAATTAAAAGACAAAAGAGATGATGGTACAAGGCAAAAGGAGGTAGTAATGGTAACCAACCTGCCTGCCGCAGAAGCATTTGTCCATCACACTATCGGTAGGAGTGAACGCCACACAGTCCTTGTGGAGACGATGTGTCTTCATATTGAACATATCTTCCATCATGTTGTGTGGCACTACCACCGTGTTAAAAGGGATTAATTTCGATCAGATCTAGCAGCTCAAGATGGGCATCTGTGAGGTGCAGTGGGCCATCAGCAGCAACAGAATTGCACTCAACCACAATCTGTAACCTCAGGGCCTGGCACATCCCCCACTCTACCATTACCACCAAGCCATGGGATCAACCCTGGTTCATTGAAGAGTGCAGGAGGGCATGCCAGGAGGAGCACCAGGCATACCAAAAAATGAGCTGTCAACCTGTTGAAGCTATAATACAGGACTACTTGCGTGCCAAACAGCAAAAACAGCAAGCAATAGACACAACTAAGCAATTCCACAACCAACAGATCAGATCTAAGCTCTGCAGTCCTGCCACATCCAGTTGTGAATGGTGCTGGACAATTAAACAACTCACTGGAGGAGAAGACTCCACAAATATCCCCATCCTCAATGATAGAGGAGCCCAGAACATCAGTGCAAAAGATGTTCGCTGATGATTGCACAATGTTCAGCACCATTTGTGACTCCTCAGATACTGAAGCAGTCCATGTCCAAATGCAGCACGACCTGAAAAATATCCATGCTTGGGCTGACAAGTGGCAAGTAACATTCACGCCACACAAGTGCCAGGCAATGACCTCCAACAAGAGAGAATCTAACTATTGGCCCTTGACGCTCAATGACATTAACATCACTGAATTCCCGACTATCAACATCTTGGGGGTTACCATTGACCAGAAACTGAACTGGACTAGCCATATAAATACTGTGGCTACAAGAGCAGGTCAGAGGCTAGGAATCGTGTGGCAAATAACTCACCTCCTGACTCCCCAAAGCCTGTCCACTATCTACAAGGCCCAATTCAGGAGTGTGATGGAATACTCTCCACTTACCTGGATAAGTGCAGCTCCAACAACATTCAAGAAGCTTGACACCATCTAGGACAAAGCAGCCTGCTTGATTGGCACCACATCTGCAAAAAGTCACTCCCTCCACCACCGACACACAGTGGCAGCAGTGTGTACCACCTACAAAATGCACTGCAGAAACTCACCAAGGCTCCTTAGGCAGCACTTTCCAAGCCCACAATCGCTAACATATAGAAGGACAAGGGCAGCAGACACATGGGAACACCACTACCTGGAAACTCCCCTCCAAGCCACTCACCATCCTGACTTGGAAATATATTGCCGTTCCTTCACTGTTGCTAAGTCAAAATCCTGGAACTCTGTCCTTAACAGCACTGTGGGTGTACCTACACCACTTGGACTGCAACGGTTCAAGAAGGCAGCTCACCACCACCTTCTCAAGATCAATTAGGAATGCGCAATAAATCTTGGCCTAGCCAGTGACACCCACATCCCATAAATGAATTTTTAAAAAGGGGCAAGGAAAGAAACAAGAGATGTGTCTAGAAGGAGGATCAAGTGGCAATAGGAGAACCATTACCAGCAGCTGCCATCTGAAAAAAACTTGGGTGCAGTGGATCTGAAACTGTTGAATTCAGTGTTGAGTTTGTAAGGCTACAAAATGTGTAATCAAAAGATGAGTTGTTGTTCCTTGAGCTTACTTTGAGCTTCATTGGAGCAGCGTAGGAGACCAAGGACAGGGAGGTTGGACCGGGAGTGAGATGGTGAATTAAAACAACAGTCCAACATAAGATCAAGGTCACATTTGTAGACTTACTGGAGATATGCAGCAAAGTGGTCACCCAATGGGGGGAGGCGGTGGCATGATATTGTTATTGTCACTGGACTAGTATTCCAGAGGCTCAGGGTAATTGTCTGGGGACCATGGCTGATGGTGGAATCTGAATTTAATAAAAATCTAGAATTAAAAGTCTGTTGATGAACATGAAAACCACAGCCAATTGTTGTAAAAATCCACCTGGCTCACTAATGTCCTTTTAGGGAAGGAAATCTGCCCGTCCTTACCTGGTCTGGCCTACATGTGATTCCAGACCCACAGAAATGTGGTTGACTCTTAAATGCCCTCTGAATCAGGCATTGGCAATAAATGCTGGGCTAGCCAGCGATGCCCACATCACATGAACAAATAAAAAAAAAATCTGCATTTGGCCTCCCCAGTATAGAGGCGACCAAACTGTGAGCAACAAAAATAATATTCGGAATTGACTGAAGTACCAGTAATTGCTGTTTCAGCTGGAAGTAGTGCTTAGGGGCTTTGGACTTCACCTTCATTTTGATGCCATTACCAAACACATCTTCCTCTCCCTTTTCAGCATTCTGAGGGGACTGTTTCCTCCATGACACCCTCATCAAAACTCAAACAGACCAAAACCCCACCCCTTTCCAAGACACCTTCCCATGCAAGCACAGATGATGCAACATCTTCCCTTTTACCTCCTCCTTCCCACTATCCAAGGCCCCAAACAGACTTTCCAGTCAAACAACAATTTACATTTTTCAATTCTGTACCAACTGTATTCACTGCTCACAATGCAGTCTCCTCTACATTGGTAAGACCAAAGGCAAATTGGGAGATCACGTTGCAGAACACCTTTGTTCAATCTGCAGGTGTGACCCTGAGCTTTCAATCATCTTATTTTAATCCTCCACCTCACTCCCATTCTGAACATGTATGGTGGTAAAATGCTTGTTGGTTTCAGTTCCAAGTTAAAAACAGCCATCTTATGTAACTGGCTTTTTCCCTGTTTTTTGCCTGTAACAAAACATGACATACCATTTTTGTAAAAAAGTACTAGCAGATCTGAATTGGCAATGGATCAGAGGATAAGTTGCTATAGAATGGGGATTTTATGCGATGTAACAATGCATCTCAGACAGTGCATATTGGGTTCACTGGTTTGTGATGATTTGAAAATGTTGAATTTCATTTTTGTTATGTACTCTAGGATTGAATTTTCTGATTCCAACATGTATTTTTTTTAAAACATCAAATTACTTGACACGCTCATTATGACATATTCATTTACCCATATGTATTTAATTGTTTTAACTGTGTTTGAGTAGATTTCAGGATAGAACATCAAGACAGTAGACAATATGTGCCAGGTTGGAGGTAAATATCTGGTTTTAGCAAAAGGGAAAGGAGGAGTTTTGAGATTTAACAGCATGGGGTTAGGCTGCAAAATTGGTGTTTCACAGCACTGGGTTTGGGAGCATGGGACAACCGGTGATGTAGCAGCAATGGGAAGGGAGAACTTGGGTGTTAGAAATAGGGGTGGAAATTGGCTAACTGGGATTCCTGGCATCGAATAGCAATAGTTGAGGTGTGGCAGCACTATTTTAAGAACATAAGAACATAAAAAACAGGAACAGGAGTAGACCATTCGGCCTCTCCAGCCTGCTCCACCATTCAATAAGATCATGGCTGATCTTCTTATGTTTCAGTTTCCGCATTCCCATCTAACCCCAATAACCTTTGATCAAAGCAAAATACTGCTGATGCTGGAAATCTGAAACAAAATCAAAAAGTGCTGGGAAAACTCAGCAGGTCTGACAGCATCTGTGGAGAGAGAAACAGAGATAACATTTCGAGTCCATATGACTCTTCTTCAGAACTGAAGGAAAGTAGAAATCTGGTGAAATATATAGTGTTTAAGGAGGGTGGAACAGGTGAATCTGGATAGAAGGCAAGCGATAGATGGAGCAAAGGAGAGATTGCGAAAGATGTCATAAATAAAAGGTCAAAGGGTTGTTAATAGTGATGGTACTGACTAAAGAAGATGCTAATGGTGACATTGGGAGTGGAAAGCAGAATGTGACATTGGCAGGACCAGAGTAAGCACTCTGGAAAGCGACAGATGGCCCTAGTCAGGGTGGTGTGGGGGGAGGGGACAGTGGTGGGAAAAAAGATTGAAAAGGCTAAAAGCTGGAGATAAAACAATGAATAAAATAATGAATAAAGTGAATAAAATAAAGAATAAAATAACTTTTGATTCCCTTGCCTAACAAGAATCTATCGACCTCTGCCTTAAAAATATTCAATGACACCACCTCCAGCATCTTATGAGGCACAGAATTCCAGGAATTTGTAAGAAGTCTCTGCAGAGACATTAAATGAAATGTCTTTCTATCAGTTGCTGGAAAGTAAATGTTTTCCTTAGATAAGTAAATACCACAACTGCACAAATAAGCATATAAGTGCAGCTATAACATCTGGTGAACCAGCGGGAACAGGTATGAGCCTAAATTGAAGGATTGACAGATTTTAACTGCTTTTAATAGCAGTTTCATACAATTGAGTGGTTTGCTTGGCCATTTTCAGAGGGCATCTGTAAATCAACAAATTACTGTTGGTTTGGAATCACATGTGGGGAGATGTTGGCGTAGTGGTAATATCACTGGACTATTAATCCAGAGGTGCAGGCTAATGCTCTGGGACACAGGTTCAAATCCCACCAAGGCAGCTGGTGTAATTTAAATTCAATTAATAAAATCTGGAACATTAAAACTAGTCTAATTATTGATGACCATGAATTTATCATTGATTGTTGTAAATTGTCCTTGGAAATCTGCCACCCTTACCAGGTCTAGCCTACATGTTGATTCTTAACTGCCCTTTGAAATGGCCTGGCAAAATACTCAGTTCAAGGGCAGTTAGGAATGCCCACATCCGGTGAAAGAATAAAGAAAATATAGGCCAGGTTGGGTAATATGGCAGATTTCCTTCCCTAGAGGACATAAGTGAACCAGATGGGTTTTTATGACAATCTGGTAGTTAAGTGGTCGCCATTACTGATATTTTCTATTCCAGATTTATTTAATTAATTGAATTTAAGTTCTCCAGCTAACATAATGGGATCTGAATGATGTCTTTCATTCATTTGTCCAGTAACATAAGCTACCATACCTGGTTTTCCCAATGTGCAACTGGAGGAAATTGGCATATTTTCTGTATCTAATTTAAGTAGTGCATTCTACAATCTCAAAACTCTCTTCTTAAAAATGATGCTCTGTGTCCTAAATTTCTTGAATTTCATCTAAAATCTTATTGACCCAGACAAAGCTGCATGTTCCTATCTACATTGTACAAACCCATTCATGATCTTAAACATAGTCTAACAAAAACAGCTCCAACACTTGAAATATTTTTTCAAATTTGTATTTCATTATACCAAGCTGCGTCCAACTGAATCTGCACTGCACTATATCCATTGCTTCCGCTTTGTTCCTATAATGTGGAGCCCAAAATTGCACACAGTACATTAACTGTGGTCTGACTAAGTTTCTCTCGGTTCACCATTAGATCTTGAATAATTAAATTCAATGTTCCATTATTTTTCTTTATGAGGTGCCACTTTTAAGTTCTTGTGAACCTGAACCCATAAATCCTTTTGTTCTTCCAGATCACCCAACATTTCCTCATTCCAAGTATAATTATCACATTTTTAAATTCAAAATGTACCAGCTCATGAATTCCCTCTGCCACTTTATTATCTTGCAACTTCCTTTGGTCTTCAGAGTGATTTACTATACACCCTATTTTAGCTTCATCCAGAAAGATGTTTTTGATAGAGAAAATAAAGAGAAATTGCTTCCAGTGACAGGAGGGTTGTTGACGAGAGGACACGGATTTAAGGTTATTGTAAAACCGGACTTCCAGACAAGTGTGGCCTGGTAAGGTGAATTAAACATTACTAGAGGATGACAATAGACCACACAGAGGACAAGCTAAAAGAGGGAGGAGCAGGAGGGGAGAAGGGCACTCAACAGGAGGTCATATCTTTGCAAGCTGCTGGTACTCAGGAACCTTAAATTGAGGAGGCTGCAAATGGTCTTGAAGGATGACCTCTTGCAACTCTGGGCTTAGAGGCCCTGTCTTCAGATGGCACCATCTCGGCCTGAGCTGCAGCAGCCTAGACTAGCTGGTTAAGAGGCAGGGGCACTAATGGAATGGCAGGAATGCTGTCACCTTGAGAAAAGACAGCAGGTTAATGATCCATCACGCCACTTCCGCTCTCCTGGGGCAGCATCAAACTGATGGACTTCTGTAATGACCTGGAAGTCCCTTTGAGCAGCAATATTCAGAGCCACAAATACACTGTCTGAGCTTGCAAAGTAGAAGGTGGCAGGCAAGAGAAGGCAGCAGGAAAGAACAGGAGGACAAGCACTGCATGTTTTAACCCCCATGGAGGAGCCAGTGCTGGCTGGCATGGAAAGAGAGAGTGCTAGGGATGAGTAACAAATATTGACCTTGCCAGTGACCATCGCATCCCATGAAAGAATAAATAGAACAAAAGACCATGACAACTGGCAACACTGGAGGGATTGATGATGAGGGCATCTGCATATCCCTAATTCTATTTCTGTCTTCCTCTTCTGCCTCATCACATGGTCTCTTCTGACTCATGCAGCAGACGGTGTAAGCACTAATATCTTACTTTCTCCACAGCTCGCGCTGTAGCATAAAGGGTTAACAGATGGGATATGCTAATGTGTGTTATAGATGAAGATGTACCACTGACCTCAGTCAGTCATGCGTTAGACTCTCTCTCTCTCGAGAGAGGCTGGAATCATGCCTAGGAGCAACATGCCTATTTAGGTATAGTAAGCAGATACCAGAATATATCAGCAGTCTGTCTACTAATTAAATCCCACAACTAGGGCAGAATTTTACCCTTGGCGTGCAGGCTCGGCTGACGGGGGGGCGGATGGGAAGCTGACCGCTGCCCGTGATCGACAGTGCATGGTGATTCCATGCTTGTGGCCAATTAAGGCCTGCCCAGCATGAAAGATGGCTGAGAAATCTGCGAGAAGGGGTGGGCGAGGGCAGGGGCATGATGTCCACCGGGTACAATGATGACCCAGCGGCTGATTAAAAACCGGCCCAGTTAGCCCCTGGAAGGCTGCCACGGAAGGACGCTGAAGTCTCCATGGATCCTGTTGCGGTTGGACACAGCAGGTGGTAGGGCAGGTCAGCAGGGCAGTCGGTGTTTCTTGGATGAGTGCCTCGCAGCCCTCCTGGAGGAGGTTGCAGCATTGAGGGACACCCTTGCTCCCATAGACAGGAGGAGGAGGCCCCCACATCTCATCAAAAAGGCCTGGGAGGAGGTGGCATCCAGAGTCAGCAGCCATGACATGGGTGCAGTGCTGGAAGCACTTCAACGATCTTCTGCAATCGGGAAAGTGAGTACATGTTGGCATGGGTCACTGCAGAACAGTTAAGAGCTGGACATCTCCCTGTTGACCTCAGAGGTCTTAGAGTGTGAGTGACAAATGTCAATGAGGCAGGATCTGGCCATAGGGGGTGAGGCCTGGCTGCTTGGACTGAGTGTCTTACGGTTCCAGGGTCACAAATCAGCTGAGCACTGTGAGGTATTCCTCAGGTGGCGCTGGTGCTGCAGGTAGGGAGTGGACTAATCAATGCTCCTCTGTCCTTTCAGGAGAAGACATCCTATAACAATATTGAGAGGTCACGGACTGGCAGGGGACCCCCACATCTCCTAATCCTCACACGTTATGAGCAGAAGGCCCTGGAGCTGGAGAGGTGCCATGTACCTCAGTCAAGCGGCTGTGGTGAGGTTGAGGTGCCTGACGAAGGTAAGAATGCAGTGCACTGAGGTGAGAATGTTGGCTATTGCAATCATCCTAGTATAGTCTCTATATTGATGTGAGCCTTGAACCTGGAGACCCCATTGATAACCGAAAGATGAGGGCACCATGATGCATAACTCTGTTTCACCAGGGTGCCTGGCATGCACAGTGACAGTGTCATGACTTAAACATGTCCTTCTTCTCCCTTTTAGGTTCACCAGCAGGTAGCCACAATGAAGAGCCTGAAGGCCCACTCCTGACCCCAGAGGGCCACCATGCTCCCCAGACACCAGCGTCACACCCTTTGTCAAACAGGCACCAGTGCAGATACCAGTAGCTTGGTGGGGATAAGATCACCGTCTAGTATCTTGGCTCACATTAGTGAGGGCACTTCACACTCGCTTGAGGTGCAGGCAGAGACAGAGAGTGCCCAGGGTGCTGGCAGTCGGAGGACTGCTGGGAACCAGGACAATCAGTCGGTGGCTGATGGTGGGCCTCTGGAGTTGTCCATTAGGCTGCAGATACTGGAAATCCAGTGGGGTGCACAGGAGGATCTGGCAGGAATACATGAGGGTCTGCATGTCAGGGTGTCCGCTTTGGAGGAGTCCCTGTGGAGCATGACCACTGCATTGACTCTCATGGCAGAGCGCACCGCCTCTTCCATTGAGAGGGTGGCGACTCTCATAGAGACGCTGTTCCAGAGACTCAATCAGGCGTCCCTGGGGATGCGCTTGGACCTGCAAGCCCTCAAACTGGCAATGACCTCAGCTGGTCAGTGTCAGTGTGGGAGATGGATTGGGCACCCAATATCCCAGCTAGGTGCCTGTCCATCAGTGGTAAGCAGGGAAGTCCATTGCGACCTCACGGTGATGCGCGAGCTGCCTGTCATCCTTGCGGGCTCCTCTTGGGGTACTGCGGCTGATGGCAGCAGCTCCTCCGCCCCTCTGCCAGTCACCATGGCATCTGATGAGGCTGCGGCAACAGAGGAGATGCCAGCCATGGCACTGGCCTCTTCCTCCCAGGCGGGGCCTTCACAGGCTCCAAGGGCCAGAGGGCGACTGCCAAGGTCACCAAAGCCAATAAGACAGCAGAGTGAGCAGGCTGTCTCCAATGCCGGTGCCAGCGAGGGGGAGCACCTAGACGTAGCACTCAAATGTAAATATAAAGCATGTTAGGCACAAGATGGACTTATCATGGATGATATTTTATCTCCCCATTTTGGTTCACATTTTTTCATGAAGTGATTAAAAACACCGGTTAATGTTCATTTCAGCTCTGTTTCACATTCACAATTAAATGAGATGTTATTTTGTGCTATTGGCCTCTGTATGCTTCATTTGTTCTGTAGGTGCAGAGAAGGCCATTATGTAATGATGGACGTGTGTCTCCTGAAACTTTATTGCAAAGGCACAGAGTGTATGTTGTTGACCAAGGAAATGTTCCTGTCAGGAATTGAGTATGGAGCCTGCAGCCCTGGCATGTGATGGTGGTTCATATTTGGTAGGCTAGTTGAAGGAGCGTTGGATCAAGTCATCCCAGGTGTCCCTGCCTCCCTGGAGGTTACCCAGGCTACTGTCTATGCCTTCGGCGTTCTCCTCATCGTGGTCATCCTCGGACTCACTACTGGACTCATCATCTTTGGCCTGCGCAGCTGCATCAAGATCTTCTTCCTCCACTGCGCCCCCCCTTGCCAGTGCCAGATTTTGCAGAGCGCAGCATACAACTACTATCAGTGACACACGCTCCGGGGTTGGGGGAGGGGGTGGAGGGGGAGCGGGGCGGGGTATTGCAGTGTGCCCCCTTAACGGTCCAGTCATCGGAAGTGCATCTTGAGAAGGCCTATGGTTCTCTCTACCACCGCCCTCGTGGAGGCATGGCTCCTGTTGTACTGCTGCTCGGCCTCTTCTTGGCGGAGAGGCATCATAAGCCACCTTTTGAGGGGATAGCCCTCGTCACCCAGCAGCCAACCACCAGTCAGGCTGGACCATTGAAGAGCCTCGGCACCTGGGAATGCCTCAGGATGTAAGCGTCATGGGAGCTGCTAGGGTACCTTGCACAGACTTGCAGACCTTGCATCTTGTGATCACGCACTATCTGGATGTTCATGGAGTGGAATCCCTTCCTGTTGACAAAGACAGCCAGCTCACTCGCTGGCACCTTGATGGTCACATGTGTACAGTTTATTGCACCTTGGATGCGTGGGAACCTAGCAATCGCTGCAAAGCTCTGGCTCACTCTGCCTGGCTGGCCTTGTCCAAACTGTAATGAATGAAAGTCAATGCACATCTGAACAGATCTTCTGTCACCAGCCTGATGCAACTGTGGACAGCTAACTGTGAGACTCCACAAAGATCCCCCACCGAGCCCTGGAAAGAGCCGGAGGCGTAGAAGTTGAGGGCCACTGTGATCTTCAGTGTCACTGGCATGGGGTGTCCACCTATATGGTCGGAGCTGATCCCATTCCTCTGACAGATGGAGGTCACTGTCTCCTTTTAGAGACGGAGCCTCCTTCGGCATTGCACTTTGGACATATTGAGGTATCTTGCAGCAGATTAGAGGTGCCTTTTGCGGCCCCTTCCTCCTTGGACTTCCTGTAGCCCTGCACCCCTTGTGTTTGCATCTCTCCTCCCACAGTCCGGTCCCCTGGAAGCTGCACTGGGACACCTGGCCTCCTCTCCCTTCTGCCCCTCTCTTCTTCCTCAGAGGAAATGCCTCCAGCGGTGACCACAATCCCCATTACAGGTTATGGAAGGCTGTCTGATACCTGGAAGGGCTCATGCAGTCTGAAGGCCTGGAAGACAACACTGAGTCCTGAAATGAAGCCTAGAAATGCTCAGAATGTAGCTCTGAAGTGAAATGAAGCTGTCCAGTTCACAGACGCAACCAGCAGCAAGTTTGATCCAAAACTACTCGCATTGACAATGCCACTGACCCCCTTCTTATTCCACCCGTGGATGAGCTTTTGCTAATTGGGGCCTGCCCATTTTGACCATGCGATGGCCAAAAAATTGCACAGGCTACGTGAAGTCAGAGACAATTGGTGTGTCAAGGGCCTTAACTGGCCTCTTAATTTAATGGGTGTGCGCCTTCGTCTCAATCGGCACCTACCTAGAAAAACATCGCAAGATTGCGCCTTGATGTCAGGATGCTCGGCCGATGTCATTGCGCTTTATTTCACACTCGAGCGAGTCGGGCATGCGCCCCACCTGCCAAACAAAAAATTCTGCCTCTAGAGTCCTAGATAGAAGGTCCATTTCAGAATTTGGTGGCAGCAGTGGAGACATTGATGTAAAAAACACATCAGTGTATTCAAACGAACCACAGGGTGAAGAAAACTTTGAAAGCAGCTTGTAAAAAATCAGTGGAAAGAGGAGGCACACTGGAGAGAGGTAACCATGACTGTACCTGGTAAGCAGTCCTTACCCCTACCCTGCCCACTTGACTGACTTGACGGCCCACAGACAGGCCAGCAGTGGGAGTTATGGAAACGTCATTTTCTCTGGTATCAAGCAGCGGCAGGTCTTCATGAAAAGGAACAAAACCTTCAAGTTAGTTCCTTTCTTTATGTGGTAGGTCCAGTAGCAGCTGACGTTCTCCAAAGGCAGGGTGTGCAGGAGTCCACCTTTGAGTCCATTCTTCAAGCCTTTGGTGCTTATTTTAGCCTGGAGCAAAGCTTAGTAATTGAAGAAGCATGTTTTAACCAGTGGTTGTAACGACCTGGGGAATTGATTGAATTATTTCTAATCGACCTATATCACCTAGCTAGTTCTTGCAGATAGGGGGTGCTGAAGGATGAGCTAATCTGTGATCACATAGTCATGGGTTCCCAGGATAGAAAAGCTCTCTGACTTTCTGCAGACCAAAGATGACCTTGCTTCAGATCAAATGGTCTAGTTTGTGAGGCAGGCCAAGCCTAGTGAATTTAACCTGGCTATAATTTGGCACGACTCTGTGGCATCACTTGATTCTGTTGACTGGGTAGACCCACAGGCAGCAGCCATGCCCATAAGAAAGCCCGCCAAAGCAGGTGAAAGGGTGGGAAACCATGCTGGCAGCCATTTTGAGATGCTTGTGTTGTGGTGCGAAAACCCAGCAAAGACTCCAGGACTGCCCAGCAGGAGGCACAGAATGCTTCCAGTGCGGCAAAAGTGGACATTTCAAGCATTTCTGAAAATCCAAAAATTTTAATTGAAGTCGAAGACAAGAAAGTATTTATGAAACACATTCCATTCAAGAAATGAAACAGACGGCATTACAGAATTCCTAGAGGAAGTTGGTAGTCTTGGTCCAGACTATTGGTCAGTTACAGTGCAAGATCAAGGCTTCGATACTACTTTTCAAATTGATACTGGAGCTACTGTAAACATACTAGAAGATGACCTCAGCTGGCTTCAGCCAATGACCATTCATCCATCAGACATCAAATTACAAGGTCCAGGTGGCATAGACCTTCCAATTAAAGGCAGGATTATTGCCCTCTTAGCCACAAAGGGTGACAGATCAATGATCCTTTCTGTTATTCATAATCAATGTACCTTTATTGAGTGGCGATATTGGCATACTTCTAGGAATCCTAGAAAACCCAGTCAATGCCCATCATTTGAATGACTCACTGTCTTTCTTGCAACATTCTTCAACCTTTTATTTGGAAACTATGGAGCTTCACCCTTCTCAAGGGCAACTAGGGATGGCCAATAAATGCTGGCCCAGCCAGCAAAGCCCACATCCCATGAATGAATTTAAAAAAAGGAAGTTTATATACTTAGCAGCAAATCCTTTTCTTTCACAGAGATACCACTCACGGGACCCAGGGCAGAGACTGAAGTTATGAATCTCTCAGTTCTTCCTGAAGTAAGGTTAGAGGTGGCAGATAGAGAAGGCACTGCAGCAAACAGTGACCACCCCCAAGAAGACCTGCAGAACCTGAATTGGCTCTTCCTAGAGAGTGATGAAAGAATCCTTTGCAGCAGTGGAGGTTGAGGCCCTAGAGGATGATAATTATCTTTCCAGTTTTTGGACGCACTATATGAAGTTTCTGTTGTCTTTTTAGAGGAGTCAGCTGTGTTTTGATGATGTACCACTCATATCAGTCAGTCATGTGTTAAACTCTCTCCCTCAAGAGAGAGAGGTTGGAATCATGCCTAAGTGTAAGATGTTTACTTTGTAATTTGTTTACACATAATACAAATAAACAAGTGTCAATACTAGAGTATGTCTACTAACCAAGTTCCACGCCTAGAGCCCAAGATATAAGGACCACAGAATATGCACCACAATCCAATCATTATCCCTTTTTCATTTCAGTCACCCAAGAACTGGAACCTTCCCAGTCAAAGAAGAGGAAGAAATAGTGAAGATGAAGAGACACCATCTTAATCACAGCCACCTGCCCAGATGGTGACACTGTGCATAATTTAGAGGCTAGGATGGAGGAGGGAAATCCATGATGTGTCAGCCGCCTATCATATTTGTTCCTCTGCTGATAGATGCAGCCAATGAACAGCACGATTAGCATTGGCTGCTTGCACCAATTATTTAAAAGAGCAGGCAGCAGGAACTTAACTTGCTGTCATCAATGTTGAGCTGGATTCGATGGTGATGGCAGGGGTCCCTAAACCAGGCCTGAAAGCGGGGGAGCGAATTCACTTTGGCGGTCAGCAGGACTTGGGATAGCATCTTACCAGTAGCAGCTAATTAACTGGCTGCCCCTGGGAATGCTGTCCCTATTAAAAATGGCTGCCAGTCCTGGGAATCGCCAGCCACCCTGAGGGCTGGCAGCTCAGCAGTGCCACTGGGAGCGGTGGTCACTGTTGGGGCTACACTTGGAGGAGGAGGATGCATTGATCGACGTGCATCCTCACAACCAGTCTGGGGGCACCATGGCCGGTCAGGTAGGTCATGGCAAAGGGGTGGGTGGTGAGGACAGGCGGTACCATTGCTACAGAGTGGCCATTGCTGTCGGGAGTGGTGGGGGGAGGGGGGGGTAGGGACTCCATGGGCCAAAGAATTCCCAGAAAAGAGGGCCCCTGCCCTGGGGCTCACTGGGAGGCTACCAGGGTTTACCAGCTGGTCCCCCAACAGTGGAGGGCTCCTACCCATTGCTGGTAAAATGCGGGAGGGGTGGAGGGGCCCTTAATTAGCCATTTAAATGTCTTGATTGGCCTCTAGGTGTGTGGGCTGTATTCGACCTTCCACACCACTGGCAAAATGGCATGGTGGCAAAAAGATGACAGTTGGCCTGCTGCTTTCTCTTGCCATTTTACATGCCCTCCTGTCTCTGAGCCCATCTGCAGAGGGCTGGTAAAATCCAGCCCACACTGAACAGATGTGGGTTAATCATATCCCACAATTCCCAGGCCTGTTTTAGTGGGTTATCAAATTTAACCCCCATTGATTCTATGAATTTGGATACCATCTTTCCAACCTTATATGCAGTTTAATATACAGTTAATGCACTGGCTATGACGATAATTGTTTATCAGAGCGTCAGATTCACATCACATGATAATAGTATATAAAATAGAGGAAGAAGGGCAATCATTTTATGCTGTTTTTTTCCTCTAACTTGGAGTTGAAAATTCACCAGCATTTTTTAATCTGTAAACTGGACCCATTAAACAGCAATTAAACATTGATTGTGCTGCAGCTGAGCTTACTTCTAGAAATTAAGTTTTGTGGTGTCAAAGGAGAGGCTATTTTAAACATACCATACCTTGGCTTTAACAGAATAATACATTGTGCATGCATGATGTAATGCTTCTGCCATTGTAAAACATACCATGAACAATGCCTTGGAAGTTCCATTAGTTTTAATCAAACTGGCAAACTGCCAGAACTCAGGGGCTAGTGTATATTAAAATCTCAAGATCCAAGGAAACCCCGCACCTCATGACATATTTTATAGATTCAGAGTCTGCAACCCAGGAGAGTGTGTGCGAAAATCAAGAGTTACAGCCAAAGCACCCAGGGAGTTAGTGCAGTGTAATCTTTATTCACTTTCATACATTTCAAATTATCTGCTAACTTCATGCATTTTATTACTAAATTCTCACTCTGGTGTGTTACTTAAATTGCTTAATTCAAAACTATTGGCTATTTCAATTTTTCTTACAATGCAAAGCGTAACTTCAAACAATCAGGTGCAGATGCCTGGCTGATGCTGGCTTTAACAAATCTTTCAAGTTTCGTCTGGTGATTCCTTTCCACTGGCCAGCAGCTGCAGCCTTCCAAAATAAAAGCTGCTCTTATTGCAACAACAAAAACGACCTGCATTTATCTAGCACTTTCAATGTAGTAAAATGTCTCAAACTACTTCACAGCAGTGTATAGATTCAAACATTAGCGCAGGCCAAAGAAAGGGACATTAAAACATGCAGTGGAATGCTTGGTCGGGATGTATGTTTTAAATAGCATCTTGAAGGAGAAGAGAGAAATGGAGTGGCAGATGAGCGGTTCAGGGAAAGACTCTGGAGTTTAGGGCTTAGGCGTTTGAAGGCACAGCTGCTAATAGTGGAGCAAAGGATCTGGGGATTTGGAGGAATGCAGCAATTTCTTCCGGCTACAAACCTAATCTTATGCAAATTAATTTATAGAAAAAAGATTTTTCTAAGCAAAATTTAGATATAAAAGATAAAATGCATTTATTTGGCACCTTTTAAGACAACAGGATGTCCCAAAGTGCTTTGCAGCCAGTGAAGTACTTTTGGAGTGTAATCACCTTGTGATGTAAGAAGGTTGTGCCTGAAGAAAACAACAACAAAAATACCTGGAAAAACTCAGCAGGTCTGGCAGCATCTGTGGAAGGGAGCACAGTTAACGTTTCGAGTCCGCATGACTCTTCAACAGAAGACCTGCTGAGTTTTTCCAGGTATTTCTGTTTTTGTTTTCGATTTCCAGCGTCCACAGTTTTTTTGTTTTTATTTTTGTTTTTATTTTTTGTTTTTTTTTTCTGCCTGAAGAACAATAGTTTTCATACATTCCCCCATTTGGGCACAATTCAGCTGTACAACCTAAGTCACTCAATAACAAGATCCTTATCTGCGTCAATAATTCAGGCATCAACTTTCCTGGTTGGTCTCGGAAAAGATAAGGGGCAGAATTTTTCGCTCAGTTGTACGGGTGCGCACCCAACACGCTCGAGTGTAAAATAGCGCGTGATCACGCCGGGTGAGCGTTCTGACACTTGCGTGATATTTCGCTCGGTAAACACGTGCGGGTGCCGGTGCCACGCCCACTATTAATTAAGAGGCCAGTTAAGGCCATTAAAAAGTCAAATGACGGCGATTTTTCCTTGCCCGTCGCACAGCAAAATGGGCCAGCTGACAATTTCAAAAACCTCATCCACGGGTGGGATAAAAAGGGATTAAAAAAGCATTGCCACTCTGAGTGGTTGAGGTGTTTGGTACATAGTTTGCTGCTGGTGACTTATTGGTATGTGGCAACTTCATCCCTGTTCAGGGCTTCATTGTTAGGATTTCCGGGCTCCATTTCAGGACTGCTTGGAGTCTCCAAGGACCCCAGAGAATTCGGACCGTGTGGACCCTTCCAGGTATCGGACAGCCTTCCGTTACCCTGCTAATGGTGATTATGGTCTCTGCTGGAGACACCTCCTCTGAGGAGGAAGAGAGGGGCAGAAGGGAGAGGAGGCCAGGTGTCCCAATGCAGCTTCCAGGGAAGAGACCTGTGGGAGGAGAGGCACAGGGCCAGCTGGCAGACCAAGGCAGAAGGGGCCACAGAAGATTCCGCTATCCTGCTGCCAGCTTTTGTAGGCGGCGATGCAGCTATCTCAATATGTCCAAGGTGCAATGCCAAAGGAGGCTTTGCCTCTTAAGGGAGACCTTGACCTCCATTTGTCAGATGATTGAACCTAAGATACCTCCGAATGTGTGGGTGGTCACTCCATGCTGCCCTGAAGGTCACAGTGGCCTTCAACTTCTTTGCCTCCAGCTCTGTCCAGGGGTCAGTGGGGGATCTGTGTGGAGTGTCCCAGTCAGCTGTCCACAGTTCTGTCAAGCTGGTGGCAGACGGGTTCAGGCGGGTATTGACATTCATTCATTTACATACAGATGAAGCGAACCAGCCTGAGTGAGCCAGAGGCTTTGCAGCGATTCTGGATTCCCCTGCGTCCAGGGTGCAATCGACTGCACACATGTGGCCATTAAGGCACCAGCGGGTCAGCCGGGTGCCTTCGTTAACAGGAAGGGATTCCACTCCATGAACATGCAGGTAGTGTGTGACCATAGGATGCATATTCTGCAAGCCTGTGTAAGGCACCCTGGAAGCTCCCATGACGCGTACATTCTCAGACACTCCCGGGTGCCAGAGTTCTTCAGTGCTCCAGCCCAACTGGATGGATGACTGTTGGATGACAAGGGCTATTAATTGAAAAGGTGGCACCTTATGACACCTCTCCGCTACCCAAAACAGAGGCAGAGCAGCAGTATAGCAGGAGCCATGTCTCCACTAAGGCGGTGATAGAGGGGACCATAGGTCATGAGTCAGAAGACGTCTTCTGGAGATTCATTTCCGAAGCCTGGACTGTACAGGGGAAGTGCTACAATACCCCCCCCAAAGTGGGCGTCACTGATAGTGGTGGCATGCTGCACTCTCCACAATCTGGTACTGGCAAAGTTGGGGGGGGGTCCCACTGGAGGAAGGGGATGTTGACGCAGCTGCACAGGCCACAGATGATGAGTCCAGTAGTGAGTCAGAAGAGGAGCCCAGTGAGGAGAACGCTGGGAGTGTGGAGGCAGACTTCAGTAACCTCCAGGGAGGCAGGGCCACCAGGGATGCCTTGATCCAACGCTCCTTCAGCTAGGTTACCAAATAAGAACTACCACCTCATGCCAGGGCTACCACCTCCATCCCGGATGTCTGAAATGGCCCTTTCCTTTGACCCCACAGTCCACTCAGTGTCTGTGCAATGAAGTTTCGAGCCGCCCATGTCCAGCATTACATACTGGCATACTCTGCACCACATTAAATTAAAAAATGAAGCACACTCAGGTCCTTACGACAAATGAAAATTTACCTCATGTTGACAGTCAGAACAAATGGACAGAACCTTCTCTGGTCGTCAAGCCCAGACCAGTTAAAATAAACAAAACATTGAACAACAGAAGATGACCCATGACCAGTCCCTCTTGTGATCATGGTGCCTTAAACTTATGTTTGCGAGTGCTACATCTAGGTGCTCCCCACTCTCTGGCACCAGCATTGGAGGCAGCCTGCTAACTTTGCTGTCCTGTTGGCCTTGATGACATTGGCAGTTGTCCCTTGGCCAGTGGAGCCTGTATTGGCCACACCTGGGAGGGAGCAGCCAGTGCCACGGCTGGCATCCCCCCAGTCGCTGCAGCCTCATCATATGCCACAGTCACTGGCAGAGGAGCGGAGGAGCTGCCATCATCCAGAATGCCCTGAGAGGAGCCCGCAGAGAAGACAGGCAGCTCATGTGCCAACATGAGGTCGCTCTGGACCTCCCTGCTCCCCATTGATGGACAGGCACCTAGCTGAGATACTGGGTGCCTCATCCATCTCCAACACTGACACTGACCACCTGTAGGCAGTGCCTGTGTGTGGGCTTGCAGGTCCGAGTGCAATCCCAGGAACCCCTGATTCTGTTCCTGAGCTGTCTCTCCATGATCACTGCCACTCTCTCAATGGAGGAGGCAGTGCACTCGGCCATGAGAGTCAATGCAGTGCTCATGCTCCACATGGACTCCTCCACAATGGAGACCATGGCATGCATACCCTCAGAGATCTCCACCAGATCGTCCCGCATGTCTTGCTGTACATTCAGTATCTGCCGCCTAATGGATAACTCCAGAGGCTCATCATCTGCATCGTCCTGGTCCCCAGCAGTCCTCCGACTGCCAGCGCCCTAAGCACTCTCTGCCTCCGCCTGCACCTCAAGCGAGTGTGAAGTGCCCTCACCACTGTGACATTTTAGTCAAAGATTTAACGCCCAGCGAAGTGCGGGTGCCTGGTTCAGAGACCAGGTGTGACACAGGTGCATCTGAAGCCTGACGGTTCTCTGGCAACAAGGGTGGGTCTTCGGGGTCCTGCGATTGGGTGCGTGATGACAAACCTAAAGGAGAACAACAACATGTCATTAGTTTAAGTCCTCACACTGTCACTGTGTATGCCAGGCACCCTGGTGAGACCATGGAGATCTGCATCATGGTGCCATCGTCTTTCAGTGATCAATGGGGAATCCAGTTTTGAGGCTCCTATCAATGATGAGACTACACAAGAATGTTTGCACCATCTGAAACTCTCACTTCTGTGCACGGCACTCTTACTTTCGTCTGACAACCCAGCTCCTCCGCGCTGGTTGACCGAGGTGCGTGGTGCCTCTCCAGCTCCAAGGTGTCCTGCTTGTATCTGGTTAGGATCAGGAGCTTAGCTCTGCCTGACCACAACCTTTCAATGTTGTTATAGGCTGACTTCTCCTGAAAGGACAGAGGAGCGTTGATTAGTCCGCTCTCTACCTGCAGCGCCATTGCAGCCTGGACAACCCCACCTGAGAAGCACCTTGCAGGGCACTTCTGAGTCATGGGCCTCAAGCTGCAATGCACTCAGGCCAAGCAGCCAGGGCTCAACCCCTTGTGCATCTCCAGTGTCATTGACAATTAGCACTCAGACTCTAACACCCCTGAGCTCCACGCAGGGGGACAGCAGCCCTTAACACTTCAACACACTGATCCATGCCAACAGGGTACTCACCCTTCCTGAGTATAGCAGGTCATTAATTCTCTTGCGGTACTGGACCCAGGTGCACCGCACCACAACGGTTGCTGATCAGCACTGCCACCTCCTCCCAAGCTCTTTTTGCAAGTGCGGTAGCTTCCTCCTTCCATTCCTGGGGACAAGGGTGTCCCTTCTGGCAGCCATCTCCTCCATGAGGAAGACCATGAGGCACTCATCAGATAACTTGGGTGGGGGGGGGGGCGGCGAGTGCCCATCCAACCTACCCTCCTGCCTGGCTTCTACAGCCACGTTGGAATCCATAATTTTTAATCTCCTGCTGGCAACACTGAAGATGTCTTCCTCGCTGGCAGCCTCCCAGGGCTGGACAGTGCAGGCTTTAAAACCAGCCGTCAGGCCACCATTGGACCAGGCGGCCGACAGGCCCCTGCCTGCCCCTTCCCGACCATTGGGAAGCTGCTGTTCACGGTCAGCGGGCCTTAATTGGCCCGCCAGTGTGAAATCACTGTCGGGGGTCAATTGCGGGTAGCGGGCTGCTCCCTGCTCACTCCCGGGTTCGCTGACCGAACCCACACACTGAGCGAAAAATTCTGCCCAAGGAATCTTTACATTTTACTGAAAAAACAAAACTGGTGTTTACTGAGTTAAATCCTAATTGTTCATCTTACAAGGTTGAGAGAATTAACAGCAAAAAGTTATTTATGAAAAACATCATGTTGGAAGGCTACAATGAACAACACAAAACATAAAAAGACTGCAGGTAAAGATATTGCCAATCTAAAATAAATACCCACAAACCTAGAAGAATTTAATTTCCCCCTCCAATGTCAAATAAAAAAAAGGATAGGATTCAGTCGGACACAAATCTCTTTCCTGCAGACCTTAATTGCTGTACATACGCACTAGGAAGTAATTAACCTTTATGGTGGGAAGTTACTGCATTTTATTCCTTTGAGTGTACAAATTATCTTAGATAAAGCTATCTTAGCAAAATCATGTCCAGACATGTTAAGTTTATCACAAAATTCTGTCTGCATTCTGAAACCCTGTAGACAGGCTCACCATTCAAGCTAGTGCAAACTCTGGTTCAGTGTCGTCCTCTTGCTTCCGAGTTACAACACTGTGGGTTCAAACTCCACTCCAGGGATTTTAGCACATAACATTAAACTGAGGCCTCACCTGTATCCTCAGATGGACGTAAAAGATCTCATGACACTATTCAAAGAAGAGCAGGGGAGTCATCTTGAAGTCCTGGGTAATATTAATCCTCCACCACAGAAGCAGTTTAATCTGTCATTTGTCTCATTGCTGTTCATGAGAATTGATATGGAAATTGGGCACCACATCTCCCTATATAACCAGGGTTGTCCTACTCTGTCGCTGTTGCCTGACCTGCTGAGTGTTTCCAGCATTTTCTGTTTTTATTTTAATCATCACTATCTGTATTTTTCTTCACAGAAACAGCTTGTATTTATATAGCGCCTTTAATATAGTAAAACGTCCCAAGGCGCATCATAGGAGGTTATCAAACAAAATCAACATAAGGAGATGTTAGGGCAGATATTTGACCAAGAGCTTGCTCAAGGAGAAAGGTTTCAGGAGAGAGGTAGAGATGTGCAGAGGTATAGATAACATGGGGCCTAGGCAGCCCCCTAATAGTGGGACGATGAAAATCAGGGATGTGCAAGAGACCAGAATTGAAGCAGTGCAGTGGTCCTGGAGGGTTGTAGGACTGCTGGAGATAACAGAGATGGGGAGGGATGAGGCCATGGATAGATTCCAAAACAAAGATGAACATTTTAAAATTAATGCATTGCCAGTCCAGAAGCCAATTAGGTCAGCGAGCACAGGGCCAATGGGCGAACGGGACTTTGTTCAAGCTAGGATGCAAAATCAGTGGTTCTTAAACATTTTTGTTTGAAGGACTCCTTTTCAAATGGATCAATAATCATGGACTGCTAATCTGTATTATAATACTGTATAATACTCACTGTAAGTGAGGAGCTTTTACAGTTATACTCAGTAACAGGGCCAAACAGTAACAAATGTAGTGGTATTAGGGGACAGCAGAGTCAGGGGGATAGATGCAGTTCTCTGCAGCCAAGAGTGGGAGACCAGATGGCTGTGTTGTCTGCCTGTTGCCAGGCTCAGAACATCTGTTCAGGGCTGGAGGGGAACATGCAGTGGGAGGAGGATGATTCAGTTTTCATAGTCCATGTAGGTACCAGTGACATGGATAGAACTAGGAAAGAGGTTCTGCATAGGGAGTATGAGCAGCTAGGGGCTAAATTAAAAAGCAGAACCACAAGGGTAATAATCTCTGGATTATTACCTGAGCCACGAGCAAATTGGTGTAGGGTAAATAAGATCAGAGAGTTAAATGCATGGTTCAAAGTCTGTTGTGAGAGAAATGGGTTTTGATTCATGGGGCACAGGCACCAGTAGGAAAGTGAGAGTTGTACCATTGGGAAGGTCTGCACCTGAACCGTACTGGGACCGGTGTTTTGGTGAATCGTATAACTACGGCAGTAGCGAGGGCTTTTTGCCTCTTTATTATATTTTTAGTCGTTCGTTGCTGGTTCTTAAAATCTGTCCAATCCTCTGACTCACCACTAATCTTTGCAGATTTTTTTTACAGTGTTTGTTTCATTGTAATACTACCTTAATTTCCTTATTTAGCCATGGATGATGTATCCTTCTCAAAGAGCCTTTCTTTTTCACTAAATAGTGGGGGGAAGAGATCATGTGAGAGGAGGTACAATAAAGTAAAGGGAAACAGCAAAGTAATAGAGCAGAGCAACAATTTGGGTCCAGAATCCAGAATGTGACAGGAAGGGATAGAATGCACCAGCTGATAAAGCCAAAAATGGTAAAAAAAAGAGTTTAAGGCTCTGTATCTGAATGGACATAGCATTTGTAACAAAAGAGATAAATTGTTCACACAGATAGAGATAAATATTTATGACCTGAAAGGAACTACAGTAACATGGTTGAAAGGTGACCAAGGATAGGAGCTGAATGTTGAAGGATATTTGTCATATCGGAATGACAGGAAGCTTGGGAAAGGTGGTGGGGTAGCTCTGTTAATTAAATATGTCTTTAGTTCAGTACTGAGATAAGACCTTAGCTTGAAAGAGCAAGATGTAGAATTAGTTTGGGTAAAGGAAAGAAGTAGTAAAGGTAAGTGGTCACATGTGGGAGTAGCTTATAGGCCCCCTAACACAGGAAGAAATAAATGGAGTGTGTAAGAAAGGTGCCACGACAATCATGGGTGACTTTAATCTACATGTAGATTACAAAAATTGGATTGGCAAAGGTCGCCAGGAAAATGAGTTAATAAAGTGAACTCATAGTGGGACAATTTCTTAGAGCAGTACATTCCAGAGCCAACCAGGGAGCAGGCTATCCTAGACCTCATAATGTGCAATGAGACAGGATTAATCAATAATCTCATGGTAAAGGAGCCTCTAAGTGACAGCATTCATAACATGATAGAATTTCCTGTTCAGTTTGAAATGGAGCAGTGTGACTCCATGACTAGTTTTTTTTTTACAAGAATATACTTTATTCATAAAATATCTTCAACCACATTCCAAACCATTTCAATCACCATTACAAAGGTACAATCAGGTTCAACTTTTACAACATATATCACAAGGGGCATCAGTACAAAAAATGAATATTACAATCATTTGCAGACATTCCTTTTGGGCTGTACAGCCTGAGGGGCTCTTTACAGTTCCCAGCCCCCCAGTGCACTGTGGCAGAAAGGTCTTAGGCAGCGACCCATCCCCATTGCACCTTTGCGGCAGCTGCCCCAAGCTTTAGTGTGTCACTGAGCACGTAGTCCTGGACCTTGGAATGTGCCAGTCTGCAACACTCGGTCGGGGCAACTCTTTGCGCTGGAAGACCAACAAGTTTCGGGCAGACCAAAGAGCGTCATTCACCGAGCTGATGATCCTCCAGCTGCAGTTGATGTTTGTCTCGGTGTGTGTCCCTGGGAACAGCCCGTAGAGCACAGAATCCTGTGTCACAGAACTGCTCCGGATGAATCTTGACAGAAACCACTGCATCTCTCTCCAGACCTTCTTTGCAAAGGCATAATCTACAAGGAGGTGAACAACGATCTCTTCCCCACCACAGCTACCTTGAAGGCAACGAGCTGAAGGGGTGAGACTCCTGGCGTGTAGGAAGGATCTGACGGGGAGGGCCTTTCTCACCACCAGCCAAGCTGCGTCTTGGTGCTTGTTGGAAAGTTCTGGCGATGAGGCATTCTGCCAAATGACTTTGTCAGTCTGCTCGGGGAACCATCCCACAGGATCCACCCTCTCCTTTTCCCTCAGGGCCTTTAAGATGTTACATGCCGACCACTGCCTGATGGACTTGTGGTCAAAGGTGTTTCTCTGCATAAATTTTTCCACGCGGGACAGGTAGTACGGCACGGTCCAACTACTTGGAGTGTTCCACGGCAGCATGGCCAGACCCATCCTTCGCAACACCAGGGACAGGTAGAACATCAGCACGTAGTGACACTTGGTGTTTGCGTACTGAGGGTCTACGCACCGCTTGCTGCAGCCACACACAAAGGTGGCCATCAGTGTGAGGGCGATGTTGGGCACATTTTTTCCCTCTTTATCTAGAGGCTTGTACATCGCATCCCTGCGGACATGATCCATTTTCGCCCTCCAGATAAAGCGGAAGATGGCTCGGGTGATCGCCACCACGCAGGAGTGTGGAATGGGCCAGACCTGCGCCATGTACAGCAACAGCGAGAGTGCCTCACACCTGATGACCAGGGTCTTAACCGCAATGGAGAGGAAGCGTTGCTCCCACACGCCCAGTTTCCTTTTCACCATAGACACTCGCTCCTTCTAGTTTCTAACGCATGCCCTGGTCCCGCCGATCCAGAGCCCCAGCACTTTCAGACCGTTAGCCCTGACAGTGAAGGGGACAAAGGATCGGTCAGCCCAGTTCCCGAAGAACATGGCCTCGCTCTTCCCACGATTTACCTTGGCTCCCAAGGCCAGTTCGAACTGGTAGCAGATGTGGATCAGTCTGCGCACTGACAGGGGATCTGAGCAGAAAATGGTGACATCGTCCATGTACAGGGAGGTTTTGATCTGAGTGCCTCCACAGCCTGGGATTGTCATTCCTCTTATGCCCAATCCTTCCTGATGGACTCAGCAAAGGGTTCTATGCAACACGCGAAAAGAACAGACGAGAGAGGACAGCCCTGCCTGACTCCAGATTTAATAGGAAAGCTATCTGATTCCCACCCATTGATTGAGACTGCACTACTGATGTTAGAGTAGAGCAGTTAGATCCAATTGCGAATTCCCCCCCCAAACCCCATTTTGCAGAGCACATCCACCATGTAGGTGTGCGATATTCTGTCAAAGGCCTTCTCCTGATCCAGGCTGATGAGGCAGGTATCCACACCCCTGTCCTGTACATAGGCAATTGTATCCCTGAGCAGCGTGAGGCTGTCAGAAATCTTCCTGCTCGGCACAGTGCAGGTCTGGTCAGGGTGGATCACCAATTCCAGAGCGGATTTGACCCGATTGGCGATGACCTTGGACAGAATCTTATAGTCCACATTCAACAGTGAAATGGGGCGCCAATTTCTAATTTCCTCCCCACCTTGTGCTTGTAGATGAGGGTGATAATGCCTTTCCTCATGGATTCTGACATACTGCCGGCCAGGAGCATACTCTTGTACACTTCTAGCAGGTCGGGGCCAATCTGGTCCCACAGAGCCGAATACAACTCCGCCAGCAAGCCGTTGCTTCTGGGAGTTTTACTCTTCTCAGAGGACTCAAGGGCCTTAGTTAGTTCGTCAGGAGTTAGTGGTTTGTCCAGGCTCTCCCGTGTACTGTCGTCTAAGACCTCCGTGATAGAGGACAGGAAGGACTGGGAGGCTGTGCTGTCTGTGGGCTTCACGTCATACAATCCGGCATAAAAGGATTTGCTGATCCTCAAAATGTCGGACTGTGATGACTTTACTGAGCTGTCTTCTTCCTTCAAGCTGCTGATCACAGAGCTCTCTCTGTGTACTTTTTGGAAGAAGAAATGTGAGCACGTCTCATCCTGCTCCACAGAGCGGACTCTGGAACGGAAGATGATCTTGGAGGCCTCTGAGGCAAAGAGCGAGGCTTGCTGGCTCTTCACCTCTTGGAGTTCGACCTTGACATCGACCCCCATCGACTGCAGCTGGAGCAGATTCTGCATGTTTTTCTGGAGTGGGGACATTTCCCTCTGTTCCTTTCTAGCTTTCTGGATGCCTTTAAGAATGAAAAACCTCTTGATGTTTCCCTTGATCGCTTCCCACCTATGTGTCAGGGTTTCACGGTTCTCCAAATTTTGTAATCCCTCTTGAGCTCCTCAATGTTCTCTGGGGTCAGCAGTTGCACGTTTAGCTTCCATGCCCCCCTGCCCACCCTCTGGTCCTTCTCTAAGTGGCAGTCAGCCAGTAGAAGGCAGTGGTCAGAGAAAAACACCGGTTTGACGGCGAATGCACGGGACACAAACAGGAACTCTATCCTGGAATGGATGGACCCGTCTGCAGGGTTGCTGAAGACGTCGTGCAGCTTGGCATCCTTAACTGTTTCCATCAGGGATCTGGACGTAGCGTCCAATCTGCTGTCGGCCCTGCCGGATCGTCCAGCCACATCGATGATGCAGTTGAAGTCACCACCCAGAATGACTGGCCTGGAAGTCGCCAGCAGCAGTGGGAGCTGCTGATAAACCTCCAGCCGCTCTGCCCCTTGTGCCGGAATGTAGACGTTAATTAACCGGGGTGGAGCATTCTTGTACATTACGTCTGCTACGAGGAGGCGCCCACCCACCACCTCCTTAACCTGGGAGACGGTGAAGCTGCCTCCCCGCAGCAGAATACCCAGGCCGGAGGAATGAGAGTCATTTCCTCCCGACCAGATCGATGGCCTGTGGGAGCACCATTGTGACCATTGCCTGTAGGTGCTAAGGTGTGGTATCGCACACTCCTGCAAAAACAACAGGTCAGCTTTGACCTTGGCAAGGTAGTCTAAGGTCACAACACATCGCGTAATAGATTTAATGCTACGCACACTTATGGATACAATCTTTAAACCCATTTTATAGCATTAATTCTCTTACCAAACCTGTTGTCTCCAAGAGTCCCAGACCTTTAGTCTACTCCTTCATACCTGTAGTGTGCTCAAATTGCCTCACTTTGGATGGGCTGAGGAAATCCCCATTGGCAGTGTTCTGCTCGGGTGGCATCTGGGGGGCCGTGCAGAGAGCGGGGTTTGAAATGACCTTTGTTGGAGAAGCTTTTCCAATCCTTTCCCCTCTGGGTCGTTGCTGCTCCTGGCTTCCCAGAGCTGGGGTGCACTGATCGCCTCACTGCTCCCAGATTCCTGGGGCTGTGGTGCACTGGCCTCTTCGGGTTGTAGGAAAAGTTGGAGTGCGCAGGTCTCCTCATTGTCTCCAATGTTCTGGAGTTTGGGTATCTCATCCTCCAACTCCCTAGAGCTATGCCGCTTCTTCTGTCGGTGTCGCCCTGGCACTTCTTTGTCCGAAGAGCTGCTGCTCTTGTCATCCGTGTTGGATGGGAGACGCCTCTTGCCACTTGTCTGGGAAATGGCCTGGTTCTTTCTTAGCCCCTTCTTCTTTTTGGCTCTCTTCACCATCTGCCACTCCCCCTGCTGCTTTTCCACTGCTGCCTCCTCCTCCTCCATTGATTTGCTCTCCTGAGGAGTGGGAGGTTCAGGGGGCAGTGCTGTTGATTGGCTGTCTGTTGTCTCAATTTTTTTCCTCCACCTTGTCTCTCTCTGTGTCCTCCTTTGTCCCGTTGTTCTCCCTGGGCGCCTTGGTGGTTGGAGTGACACAAAGCATTTCTTTTGCTTCCCCCTCGTTGGCTTTGGCTGCCTGTGCATAAGTACGGCAGCATTTGGGGCAGGTCCTGTAGAGGTGACCTGCCTCGCCACACATGTTGCAGCACTTAGCCTTTTTGCAGTCTTTTGTCTGGTGCCCCTCCTGTTTGCAGTTCTTACGGAGGACGGCACTGCAGTTGGCCGCCACATGACCAGACTTGCCGCATGAGCGACAAAGTTTGGGTTACCCAGCGTAGACAAGGTAGCCATGGCTTCCCCCGATAGCAAACCTCGAAGGAGGGTGGAAGATGGCTCACTGACCGTCGGTCTTGAGCGTGACCTTAACCTGGCGTTTGCATGTCCAGATCCCCAAATCATCTCTAACTCCAGTGCAGCTCCCAACCTTGTTGAAGTACCTGGTGAGGAAGGTGAGCACGTCGGTGACAGGGACGTAGGGGTTGTAAAGATGCACCGTCACCACCTGGTCCCATTGCACCGGCAGAGCAAAGAGCGGCTCCACCATCAGGATCTTCATCTCCGGCAGGTCTCTCTTTTCCTCGAACACCTTCAAGAACTTGACGCAAGCTGCCACTCGCTTGAACGTCACATCGAAATATCCAGTGCTGGGGAAGTCTTGCAGACAGTAGATCTCCACAGCTTTGAATCCACACGCCTTTAACAGGATCCTCTTGGTGAAGAAGGCCCGATCCATAGTTGCTCCTCCTTCGTTGTCCTTCACCGTGACTCGGACGGTGTTAGGTAGCCCAAGGTATGGGGTTCGATTGGTTATAGCATTTGCTTCACGACCTTGCCCTGGCAGAACCATAATCATGGTCTCTCCCCTGCCAGGTATGTGACTCCATGACTAGTGTTTAACCCTAAATAAAGGTAACTGAGAGTATAAAGCAGAGCTGGCTAAGGCAAACTGGAAAACTAGGTTAAAAGGTAGCACAGTAGAGTTGCAGTGGCAGACTTTTAAGGAGATATTTAATAACACTCAGAAAAGATTTACCTCAGTGAAAAAGAAAGGCTCTTTGAGAAAGATACATCATCCATGGCTAAATAAGGAAGTTAAGGTAGTATTACATTGAAACAAACACTGTACAAATCTGCAAAGATTAGTGGTGAGTCAGAGGATTGGGCAGATTTTAAGAACCAGCAACGAATGTCTAAAAATATAATAAAGAGGCAAAAAGCAGAGTATGAGAGAAAGCTAGCTAGTAATATAAAAACAGGTAGTAAAAGTTTCTACGAGTATCTGAATGGGAAAGGAGTATCTAAAGCTAGTGTTGGTCGTCTGGAGAATTGATAATGGAAAACAAAGAAATGGCAGAGACGTTGAACAGGTTTTTGTGTCTGTCTTTACGGTCAAGGACTTGGAAAACTTCCCAAAATTCTTGAAAATTGAGAGTTGATAGGGAGGGATGAACTTAATACAAGCACCATCACCAGAGAAAGAGTTAGGAAAACTATTAGACCTAAAGGTTGACATGGCCCCAGGACTGGATGGCCTACATTCTAGAGTCTTAGAAAAAGTGGCGGCACAGATAGCAGATGCATTGGTTATAATTTTCCAACATTCCTAAGAGTCTGGAAAGGTCCCAGCAGATTGGAAAATAACTAATGGAACACCTTTATTCAAGAAAGGAAGGAGGGAGAAATCAGGAAACTATAGGCCAGTTAGCCTAACATCCGTCATAGGGAAAATGCTAGAGGCTATAGCAGGATACTTAGAAAATCACTATTTTATCAGGCAGGGTCAACAGGGCTTTGTGAAAGGGAAATTGTGTTTGAATAATCTATTAGAGTTTTTTGACGACGTGATATTCAAGATGAATAAAAGGGAATCAATAGATGTGTTGCACTTGGATTTCCAAAAGGCATTTGATAAGGTACCACATCAAAGGTTACTACACAAGATAAGAGCACATGGTGTTGGGGGTAACATTAGCATGGATAAAAGATTAATTGGCTAACAGGAAACAGAGAGTGGGGATAAATGTGTTTTTTACGGAATGGCAAGCTGGAACTAGTGGAGCTCCACAGGGTTCATTTCTGGGTCCTCAACTATTTACAATCTACATCCATAGCCGGAATTTTCTGGTTCAATTGGTGTCGGGCGTCATGGCAAGTGGGAGAGGGACAATATGGCAAGAAAGCCAAAAATTGGTTTTATGCTGTCCTGAAACCAGTTTGCAACCTTCTGCTCCACCTGGCAATGGTGGGCCGTGGTTCCTGCCGTGGCACATTGGGAACGTCATTTTAATACATTTGTATCTGGTCATAAGCCCTGCTGGCCAGAATCATTCCCCCATGTTGGATTATCTGGGCACGTCAGCATGATTGCACACCGATGTGTTTCACAATTGTACATAACCGACGTGCACCTGGCGACCTGAACTTCGAAGGGAACTCAGAGGTGAGTGCACACAACCTTGCGCAATGCTTGCAAGCATCTCTCATAGCACAACAAGGAAGGGGCGCCATACATTTGGAGGGGGGCACAGTCAAGTCAGTGCAGTGCAAGGGCTCCAGTGAGAGTCAAGTCAGGGGTGGGGGTGTAAGGCATCACAGACTGAAGGATGTGCGCAAGCACATGCTGGTGAGGGGCGGGGTAGGGGCAGGGGGAGGTGTTGAGGGAAATGGCCATGCATTTGGAAAAGCTTGTCAAAAGTGAGCATTCTTCTGCAGCTGAGACTGTTTGACATGCTTGGAGTTGGGCTTCTGAGGCTTTTCTGCCCACTCAAAGTAATGTAAAAGCATGGAAGTGCCACCAAATGCTCCAGAATCTTTCACCCCTTGGGTGCAGGCTGCAAATTAATGTGCATTTTAGGGGGAAGTAGTTCAATTGGCCGACTGGGCAAGTTGTGCAATCCCCTTGCGAAAGGTGGCTATGGCACAATCACTGGTGGAGGTGCTCACAGCCTCTTGCAATATCTTCGTTCAGGTTCGGACCAGTATCCATTATGCTTCAAGCCAACCGAGCAGCGTTACAGTGTGGGTTAGGAGAATGCCTGCGCCTGAGCTGAGAGCACAGCATGCGGTCCAATGGCCGAAGCTGTTGCCAATCAGTCAAGTGGAGTGGGGTGGAGGTGGGTGGGGTTCCGGGACAGCTAATGAGCTCACTACACACAGGCCATCCAAGTGGCGGCCAGCATGTGCTACATGCGCAAAGGGGCCTTCTGACTTAACCTAGAGAGGTTTTTAGGACACTCATGTTAACCCATGCATCTGTCTCTCTTTTTGATCCTGCAGGTGGAGAACATCAGGTGATTTAACGGTATGCCTCACGGCTTACAGCGAGCATAGAAGAAGAAGAAGAGTGTAGCAGAGGCGCCTGGCCTGGCAAAGGGAGAAGCACCTTTCTCAAGATGAAGGGGTGGCAGCGCGTGCTGCACATGCAGATGAAGATCCACAGTGAGCTGTTGCTTGTAGGTGCCTCACTAGACCCAGGGTCTATAGACGGCGCTTGTCATTCTTGCAGATGATTGAGAACCAGTGTCGCCAAAGACTGCGCATGTTTAGGGAACTGGTCAGTCACACATGCCACCCGCTGCAGGATTTGGTGCCACGGGAACATTGAGGGCATCCACTGCTAGTGGCTGTGAAAGTGACTGCGGCGCTCAATTTTTACTCCAATGGCTTCTTCCAGGGCTCCACACACAACCTGTGCGGGATCTTGCAAGTCTCCATGCACAAGCGTATCCAGGAGACCATGGATGCCATCTTCACGAAGGCACAGAACTTTGTGCATTTTGCCTGGGATCAGGAAAGCCAGGAAGCAAGAGCACTGGGATTTGCACGGATCTCCGGTTTTCCACAGGTGCAGGGTGCCATCCACTGCACACATGTGGCATTCAGATCTCCATGGCAGCATGCAGTGAACTATGTCAACTGCAAGGGCTTCTATTCATTGAATGTTCAGCTGGTGTGCGACCACCACAAATATATCTACAAGTCTGTGCTCGATTCCCTAGGACTATCCATGACTCCTACAACCTTAGCAGGTCTCAAATCCCAAACATCCTCCAGGGTCCACAGAAGCTGCAGGGCTGGCTCCATGGGGAGAAGGGCTACCTACAGAGGACATAGCTGAGGATGTCCATGCAGTGGCCTCAAACTGCAGCAGAGCAATGGTACAATGAGGCTCATGCCAGGACCTCGACTTTGGTGGAGCAAACGAAGGGCATATTGAAAATGAGGTTCCAGTGCCTTGTCAGGTTCAGTGGAGCACTGCAAAACAGCCCACAAAGGGTGTCGCACGTCATCATATCTTGCTGCGTGCTCCACAAACTGGCACTACAACGGGAGGGGGTGGGGGAACCTGGCTGAGGAGGAGATGGAGGTGCTGCATGGCTCCTCCAATGAGATGGACTTTGAGGTGGGTGACGGTGATGAGGTCCTTGAAGGTGAGGATGTTGATGATAAGACCATCGCACTGGCCAGATGAAGCATGCTCGGGAGGCCCTCATAGCTGCAAGATGGATGGAGGATGATGACGAGATGCAGTGAGGACAGTCTTGACATCCTCACCTTGCATCTATGAATGTTTGACTCCTGTGTGGCTGATGGCAGTGCACATATGCTCAGTGTTCAGGCTCACATCATGGAGATGCTGCGGATGCCCCAATAGTCACAAGGTTCCAGTAGGATGATGACAACAGTCAGGACACTCCAAAGATCTTCACATTGCCTCTGTAAATGTCTGACTCCCGTCTGGCCAATGGCAACTCTCTTGCAGTCTGTGATCAGGGCCATATCATGGAGCTGCAGCTGTGAAACTTTAAAAGCATCTGATCCTTTGTCAGACTTCAGCACCTGTCCCTTTCAGGGCCACACCATCACCGGTCACAGATGCTGAGAGATGGGGTCCAGAACCCATCTTAAAGGTGCTGAGAGCACACAGAGAGAATGACAGAACTTTGTGACATCTGCCCACAACATCCTGGCAGCAAGGACAAGGACCATGGAGGTGCAAGGATCAATAATGTGTCCAGTGAGTGTGAAGTCGGACCATGTATGAAGTACATACTGCACAGGGAAGAGGCCCTGGACTGAGACATCTTAGTGCAGGAACTAAGGTTTCACATCTGAGTGACATGAACACTGCTCATCATAACAAGGAGCCATAGAAAAGGAAACATTCTTGGGAGCGTATTTACAATAGTGAACATTATATACAAGTGATTAACGCCTGTGTCCAGGCTGTGCAACTACATCTTCTTAAGGGCTTGGCCTGAATAGCCAAGTGGTTATGGTACTGGGTTTGTAACCCTAAGCTCAAGAGTTCAAATCTCACAATGGCAAACTATGAAACAATGTAACTTCATCTGAAACAGATGGAAATGGGTTTGTACTCGAAAGAGCTACATCTTCTTAATGCTTGGCCTAAATAGCCAAGTGGTTATGGTACTGGGTTTGTAACCCCAAGATCAAGAGTTCAAAGCTCACAATGGCAAGCTATGAAACAATGTAACTTCATCAAGAGTTCATTTGCTTGGCCTAAATAGCCAAGTGGTTATGGTACTGGGTTTGTAACCCCAAGATCAAATGTTCAAATCTCACGATGGCAAAACTATGAAACAATGTAACTTTATGGCTTGGCCTAAATAGCCAAGTGGTTATGGTACTGGGTTTGTAACCCAAAGATCAAGAGTTCAAATCTCACAATGGCAAACTATGAAACAATGTAACATCATCTGAAAAACAGATGGGAACGTGTTTGTACTCGAAAGAGTTACATCTTCTTAATGTTTGGCCTAAGTAGCCAAGTGGTTATGGTACTGGGTTTGTAACCCCAAGATTAAGAGTTCAAATCTCACAATAGCAAACTATGAAACAATGTAACTTCATCTGAAACAGATGGAAATGGGTTTGTACTCGAAAGAGTTACATCTTCTTAATGCTTGGCCTAAATAGCCAAGTGGTTATTGTACTGGGTTTGTAACCCCAAGATCAAGAGTTCAAATCTCACAATGGGAAACAATGTAACTTCATCTGAAACAGATGGAAATGGGTTTGTACTCGAAAGAGTTACATCTTCTTAACGCTTGGCCTAAATAGCCAAGTGGTTATGATACTGGGTTTGTAACCCCAAGATCAAGAGTTCAACTCTCACAATGGCAAACTAATAAACAATGTAACTTCATCTGAAACAGATGGAAACATGTTTGTGCTCGAAAGAGTTACATCTTCTTAACACTTGGCCTAAATAGCTAAGTGGTTATGGTACTGGGCTTGTAACCCCAAGATCAAGAGTTCAACTCTCACAATGGCAAACTATGAAACAATGTAACTTCATCTGAAACAGATGGAGACGTGCAGCTCCTGCTTATAGAACAGCTGGGCCTCAGTGGCTCCTTGCAGGCGTTGCCCGTCTTTTACCAGGACCTGATCAAAGTCTGGAAAGTGGTCGCCTCGCGACGCAGCTCTCCCCCGTCAGGAGTAGCGGCTATCGTCAGAGAACCGCTGCTCAGGAATCCGCCCCTCCGTCCTTTTCAGTGGTTGGCGGAGAGGAGGGCTGTGGCCGCAGGGGTGACCAGGATCGGGGACGTGCTGGGTGGCGGAGGACTGGGCTGGATGCTCCCGCAGGAGTTGGCGCGACGCGCATCTGTGAGTGTCCAGGTCGCAGCCGATGCCATCCAAGACCTGAGAACGGTCGTGCTCGGACCCGACGTTATTTTGGGTCTTGAGGTGGCCCAGGTGCGCGGTGGTCTTCCGTCTGAGCGTTCCCCTGTTCGGACAGAATTCCACATTGGCCCCAAGCCCCGAACCCTCCCTCGGGTTCTGGTGCCCCGCAATATGAGCTGCCTCGGGGACATGCCCTCTGTGCCTCTTGGCACGGCAAAGAGGGGCTTTTTGTACGGACTGCTGCTGCACACCTTCCATTTTCTTGCCCTTGTCCGTCGACCGGACACGCCCTGGCGTGCCTTGTTGCCGTCCGGCGGCGGAGGCCCCCGATGGGAGGCCCTCTACGGAGGTGTCCTCCCCCTTTCTATCGGGGACCTGGGTTGGAGGGTGTTGCATGCAGCAGTCCCTTATAATAAGAGGATGCATAGGTTCACGGACTCTCAGGACACGTGCCCTTTTTACGGTCTTGTGGAGTCCGTGGACCATGTATACATAGGGTGTTGTAGGCTGCACTCCCTTTTTAGTTATTTGAAAAACCTTTTATTGATGTTTTGTTTGCACTTCAGCCCCACGCTCCTGATCTATGGGCACCCGGTGCGGAAGGGGGTCGGGAAGGAGGAGGACCTCCTCGTGAACCTGCTCCTGGGCCTGGCCAAGTTGGCCATTAACAGGTCCAGGCAGCGGGCGATCGACGGGGGAGTCCCGCCCGATTGTTTGTCCCTCTTCCGCGGCTACGTTCGCTGCCGGATGTCCCTGGAGAAGGAGCACGCGGTGTCTGCTGGCACTCTCGAGGCCTTCCGTGCTCGGTGGGCACCGCGGGGACTGGGGTGTTTTGTTGACCCCTTTAATCACATTTTGATTTAAAGTTTGTAAGTTTCCTTTAAACTTTGTTCTTGGTTTTACAGCTGACCTGAATTAGGGGCTGTGCCTGATTTATCCCAATTTTGTTGATTTGGTTTTCATTTAAAAGATTATCAAGAGTTCAACTCTCACAATGGCAAACTAATAAACAATGTAACTTCATCTGAAACAGATGGAAACATGTTTGTACTCGAAAGAGTTACATCTTCTTAACGCTTGGCCTAAATAGCTAAGTGGTTATGGTACTGGGCTTGTAACCCCAAGATCAAGAGTTCAACTCTCACAATGGCAAACTATGAAACAATGTAACTTCATCTGAAACAGATGGAAACGGGTTTGTACTCGAAAGAGTTACATCTTCTGAAAAGAATCCAGAAATTGTTAGTCGACTTCTTCTGGGACAAAAGATTGCACTGGGTCGCTGCTGAGGTTCTGAGTCTCCCACTGAGGGAGGGTGGTCAGGCGCTAGTGTGCCTACGCACACAGTTGGCGACTTTCCGCCTTCAGACCCTGCAGCGATACCTCTACGTCGAGCCTTCTCCTAGATGGTGTGCCCTGACGACGTATTTCTTCCGTCAGGTGCATGGCCTGAATTATGACGTGCAGCTCCTGTTTATAGAACAGAGGGGCCTCGGTGGCTCCTTGCAGGCGTTGCCCATCTTTTACCAGGACCTGATCAAAGTCTGAAACATGGTCGCCTCGCGAAGCAGCTCTCCCCCGTCAGGAGTAGCGGCTATCGTCAGAGAGCCGCTGCTCAGGAATCCGCCCCTCCGTCCCTTTCAGTGGTTGGCGGAGAGGAGGGCTGTGGCCGCAGGGGTGACCAGGATTGGGGACGTGCTGGGTGGCAGAGGACTGGGCTGGATGCTCCCGCAGGAGTTGGCGCGTCACGCGTCTGTGAGTGTCCAGGTCGCAGCTGATGCCATCCAAGACCTGAGAACGGTCGTGCTCGGACCCAATGTAATTTTAGGTCTTAAGGTGGCCCAGGTGCGCGGTGGTCTTCCATCTGAGCATTCCCCTGTTCGGACGGAATTCCACATTTGCCCCAAGCCCTGAACCCTCCCTCGGGTGCTGGTGCCCTGCAATATGAGCTGCCTCGGGGACATGCCCTCTGTGCCTTTCGGCACAGCAAAGAGGAGCTTTTTGTATGGACTGCTGCTGCACACCTTCCATTTTCTCGCCCTTGTCCGCCGCCCGGACATGCCCTGGCGTGCCTTGTTGCCGTCCGGCAGCGGAGGCCCCCGATGGGAGGCCCTCTATGGAGGTATCCTCCCCCTTTCTATTGGGGACCTGGGTTGGAGGGTGTTGCACGCAGCAGTCCCCTATAATAGGAGAATGCATAGGTTCACGGACTCTCAGGACACATGCCCTTTTTGCGGTCTTGTGGAATCCGTGGACCATGCATATATAGGGTGTTGTAGGCTGCACTCCCTTTTTAGTTATTTGAAAAACCTTTTATTGATGTTTTGTTTGCAATTCAGCCCCACACTCCTGATCTATGGGCACCCAGTGCGGAAGGGGGTCGGGAAGGAGGAGGACCTCCTCGTGAACCTGCTCCTGGGCCTGGCCAAGTTGGCCATTAACAGGTCCAGGCAGCGGGTGATCGATGGGGGAGTCCCGCCCGATTGTTTGTCCCTCTTCCGCGGCTACGTTCGTGGCTGGATGTCCCTGGAGACGGAGCACGCGGTGTCTGCTGGCACTCTCGAGGCCTTCCGTGCCTGGTGGGCACCGCGGGGACTGGGGTGTTTTGTTGACCCCTTTAATCACATTTTGATTTAAAGTTTGTAAGTTTCCTTTAAACTTTGTTCTTGGTTTTACAGCTGACCTGAATTAGGGGCTGTGCCTGATTTATCCCAATTTTGTTGATTTGGTTTTCATTTAAAAGATTATCAAGAGTTCAAATCTCACAATGGCAAACTATGAAACAATGTAACTTCATCTGAAACAGATGGAAACATGTTTGTACTCGAAAGTGTTACATCTTCTTAACGCTTGGCCTAAATAGCCAAGTGGTTATGGTACTGGGCTTGTAACCCCAAGATCAAGAGTTCAACTCTCACAATGGCAAACTATGAAACAATGTAACTTCATCTGAATAGGAACAGATGGAAACGTGTTTGTACTCGAAAGAGTTACATCTTCTTAACATTCCTAACCCTGCCGCTATGTCTTGGTGTTCCCTGACATCCACAGTGGAGGTAGAGGCAGCTTGCTGACTGCTACATGCTGTTTGTGATGACCTAGGTGGGTGTCCTCTGGTAGGCCACAACCTGCCTTCAGGTTCCAGCTGTGTGCAATGGTCCCTCCTCAGCCTGTGGAGGTGGAGCTGGAGCTGCTGAGGTCACAGGAAGAGGGGACTCGGATGGGCCGGACACTCCTGGAGTCACCTGGGTGGATGGTCCCGGGGTGTGCACCTGCTGATCTTCCCCTCTAAGGGTGCCCGTGGGCCG
Organism: Carcharodon carcharias; assembly: GCF_017639515.1. Lineage (NCBI taxonomy): Eukaryota > Metazoa > Chordata > Chondrichthyes > Lamniformes > Lamnidae > Carcharodon > Carcharodon carcharias. The sequence goes on from NC_054469.1 coordinate 50,386,230, forward strand.
TTGGCTGACTCCTTGAGGAGAAGGAGAAGCTGGAGTGAGATTCGAGCTGGCCCACATCCTTCTCGCATTGACACTGTTGGAGGCCAACTATGGTGTCAGTGATGGAGTTAAGCCCGCGCAGCAGTGCAGGAGCGATGTCCTGGACCAAGCTTTGCATGGCGGCCACCATCCGGTCAGTGTTGACCCTGGTGCATTGGCATGCCAGCATTATCACCTCACACTGAAGATGGACAGACTCATCCATCATGCCTTGCAATCTGAGGAGACCAACGGACATCCCTCCTGGATATTCCCGAGCTTCTCTTTGCAGCTCAAGCAACTGAGTTATGACCGAGTCCAGAGGCAAGTCATCTGACTTGGACTCAGCAAATTTCTGGCCTCCAGCAGTCCTCCAAGTGCTGGGATGTCCCTACCACCTGTGGATCAGGTAGTATGATGTGCTCACCAGATTTTGACGCTGAGGCTACTTCAGAACTAGGTTCCACAGAGGTGTGTCCCTGAGCTGGTGGAGGGTACAGGTGAGGCTGTGATGAGTCTTCAATAAGGATGTCATCAGATTCTTCTTCCGATGTGTCTTGGGGACTTGAGTCGAGGACCTGGCTCGTGGATCCCCTTGGCTGTATCCCAGATGTGCCTGTGAAAGCAAGGAGAGATAATTAGTGCATGGCAGGGGGCTGCAGAACAGGGGAACTCACTCACAGCACGATTGTCTGATGGATCTTGCAATGCTGGATCATCTCATGGTTGAGCACCACTGACCTCATCATCAGCACAGGAATGGTCCAGGTCATCGCTGGCGGACTCTATTTTCAAAGTCTGAGAGGACCTTGATGTCAGGCATTCCTCCAGCAGTCTGCGACCTCTTCATTTTGTTGTGCGCCAGTTTGTCTTGCATGAAGACAAATGGAGAGAGTGTAAGCAGGATGACTGCCAGGCCAGATGAGAAGGATGCCTGGCATGTGTGGATGGTGAGTGGTGCCATGGACTAGGTGAGGGCACAAACTGCAGGACAGATGAAGGTGTGTGTGAGACAGTGAATGTTGATGTCCCTTGAACTGGCAGGGAGCGAGATCCCTGTGGCTGTGTGATGGGTTTGTGAGTGTGTGAGTGGGGAGTGATGGGAAGAGTGACTTACCCTGGCAGAATGGAGGAGATCATCCATCCTCTTTTGGCACTGGGCAGCTATCCTCTTTTGCAGGGCGGTGGCACTCACCATCACTGTCACCGCCTCCTATGCTGGATTTGTCACCTTGCTTGCTGGTTTTTACCCAGAGCAGGGGTCGAGGAATTCACAGCTGGCCTCCATTGTGTCCAGTAGGTGCTCAAGGGCGGTGTGACCAAATTTGGGGGCAGTATGTTTCCTCCCTTTGGCAGCCATGACTTTGCAGCAGCTTCCGATCCCTTTGAGCGTGCTAGCTGACCTGTGTAGGTCGCCCTTTAAGTATGGCACCAGGATTACTGACAGCGAAGCGAGTGAATCAGAGGCCGTCCCGCCAGCGATCTGGCACGTTTCCCGGGAATGCATTATTAATGAGGTGGGACATGCTGGGAATGGGATGATATGGCGTGAAAAGCCACCGTTGCGGCCAACGGGTAAAAAGCCCTTTTTCCCGCCCGTAAATCTGGGATGATTCCACCCAGTGACTTGGATGAAGGGAGCAAATGTTCATTGGCTAAATTTGCCGATGACACCAAGATAGGTAGGAAAGTAGGTTGTGAAGAGGACATAAGGAGTCTGCGAAAGGACATAGATAGGTTAAGTGAGTGGGCAAAAAATTGGCAGATGGAGTACAACATGGGTAAGTTCAAGCTTGTTCACTTTGGCAGGAAGAATAGAAAAGCAGTATTTTTTTAAATGGAGAAAGTTTTTAGAACTAGGTGGTGCAGGGGGACATGACATGAATCACGTGAACATATTGAAACATATGAGCTCCTGAGGGGACTTGACAGGGTGGATACCAGGAGGTTATTTCCTCTTGCAGGGGAGACTAAAACTAGGGGATATAGTTTAAAAATAAGACGTCTCCCTTTTAAGACAGATGAGGAGAATTTTTTTTTCTCCCAAAGGCTTGTTGCTGTGGGAATTCTCTTCCCCAGAAAGTAATGGAGTCTGGGTCTTTAAATTTATTCAAGGCTGGATCAGACAGTTTTATGTTAGGAAAGGGAGTCAAGGGTTATGTGGGGCAGACAAGAAAGTGGAGCTGAGACCACAACCAGATCAGCCATGATCTTATTGAATGGTGCAGCAGGCTCGAAGGGCCGAAGGGCCAAATGGCCTACTCCTGCTCCTGTGTTCCTAGGACCAGCTTTATGTAAAATGGCATCTTGGGTAAACCTGTATTTTGCTACCCTTTCTTTGAGTTTAAGGATAGAGTACTTAAGTATTATCTCCCCTCTCTTGTACAAGGCTGAGTTCACTGGCATCCATGTCCATGGTGCCTTAATAACTGCGGATCTACCTGACGGCCTTTGTGCCTCTCCAAGTGCTCTTCCCTGAGCATTTCTCTTCCAAAGTGAGATAGCTAGCCCACTCTGTGCTGCACACGTGGCAGCCAGACTTCACTCCTTACCCCCAGCCCATACCAAATCCATTTCTGGCTACTGCTTATTCACTCACTGTTGGCCACAGTGCGCTCCCCACCACCCCCCCACCATCCCCATCCCCTGGCCAACCTGACCACAGTGCCCTGGACCGTCACCCACCCACAAGGCCAGACCTGCTCAGTAAGCATTTTCACGTTACTTTGCAGGGCCCCCGGAAAGTCTACCCGAATCTCAATTTGAGAACCAATGTTTTAGATGAGCTTAAGTTTAAGGAGGGTGCAACGTGGGAAGCCAGCCAGCCAGCAAGAGAACTGAAATAATCTAATCTAGAGGTAACATTGACATTGATGGGGGTCTTCAGTAGCAGCTGACCTGACATCAGGGCGGAGAGGAGCAATGTTATGAATGTTATGATCTTCAATTTTTTATTAAATGTTAATCAACACAGCATTCGTTGCTTTAGCTGAGTCCATGCCACATTTCATGGTTTTCTAGGGAAAGAAACCTTTCATCTCAAATATTACTTGAAGTTTTTTTAATTTTATACTCATTTCTTCTAGTTCTGTGCTTTAATGTGCTTTATCTATGTATGTACCATTTCAGAAATTTGAGCTAAAGCTTCAATAACAGCTTGATGATAGGTTGCAATCAAATAAGCAATAAGCAATTCATGCCAGTTCCTAGTCACTGCCCAATACAGCACAAAGTTAGTTAATTCTAGGCAACCCTACTCATGTTTATATTACAGGATCACTTCCAAAGAAGGCAGCTTGTTAAAAGCACAAAGACCCCAGTGCTCTGAAGTCTGCCTCCTGTGTTTGTTCTAAACTGCTGGAATAATGTGGCATCTTTGTACTCAGTTTGGAAGTTATGATTCAGGAGCTAATCTGATGGTGATGGAAGGTCCTTAAGGTCAATGATTGGAAAAAGACTTGTGGCTTATTTGGATGGGCTGAGGACTCAGTTTGCCATAGTCATTAATAATTTGGTGCCACTAGAGGAAGTGCCTTCAACGTTGCTCCCAGTTATAACAGCAAAAATACATCTCTTTGGGTGGAACTCGCCAGCTCAAGGGCTAAACATGAGTAACCTTACAGTGCTGTCATTGGCAATAGCACTCTTCAGCATATTCAGAGGACAGAATTGTCCCAGATTTGGGACAAAGTGCGTTAGCGGGCGTGAAAATGTCATTTACCCACTGGCCGCAGTGGTGGGTTTTCGTGCCTTATCATTCCATTCCCGACGCGTCCCACTTCATTATTAATGTATTCCCGGGAGACATGCTAGATCACTGATGGGCTGGCCTCTGATTCGGCTGCCGCACCATCACCTCAGGCCTTCAGTAATCTGGGCACCAAATTTAAAGGGCACCCTTGCACAGAGCTAGCACTCGCTAAAGGATCGGGAACTGCTGGAAAGTCATGGCTGCCAAAGGGAGGAGATATGCTGCCCCCAAATTTAGTGACACCTTCCTTGAGACCTACAAGATGCAGTGGAGGCCCGCCGTGAAGCCTTCCAGCATGCAAGGTCACCAATCCAGCATGGGAGGTGATGGTGGCAATGGTGGTCAGCACCAATGCCCTGCAAAAGGACACAGCCACCCAGTGCCGAAAGAGAATGAATGACCTCCTCAGTTCCACTAGGGTAAGTCACTCTTCTCATCATTCTCAACTCTCACACTCACAAACCCATCACACATCCCCAGGGATCTCACTCACTGCCAGTTCAAGGGACATCATCATTCATGCTCTAACACACATCTTCATCTGCCCTGAGGATTGTGCCCTCATCCTGCCAATGGCACCACTCACCAGCCACACATGCCAGACATCCTTCTCATCTGGCCTGGCAGGCATCTTGCTTACACTCTCTCCATCTGTGTTCATGCAGGACAAGCTGGCTCACAGCAAAACAGAGAGGCAGTAGACTGGTGGAGGAATGCCCAACATCAAGGTCCTCATAGACTTTGAAAATAGAGTCATCCAGCTGGCCCATGACAATCTGGACCATTCCTTTACTGACGGTGAGGTTGGCGGTGCTCAACCAAGTGAGGATCCAGCAGTGCCACACCCATCAGACAACCATGCTATGAGTCAGTTCCCCTGTTCTGCAGGCCCCTGCCATGCACTAATTTCCTTGCTTTCACAGGCACAGCTGGGAAGCAGCCCATGGAATCCATGAGCCAGGTCCTCGACTCAAGCCCCGACTCAACATCCATCACAGTGTTCACCTACACCCTCTACCAGTGCAGAGACACACACCTCAGTGGAATCTTGTTCCAGACAAACCTCAGAGTCACAATTTGGTGAGCATATCACACTGTTTGATCCACAGCAGGCGGAGGCAGCAACTTCCCAGGTTTCTGGCACTTGGAGGACTGCCAGAGGCCTTAAATCTGCTGAGTCTGAGTCAGATGAGGAGCATCTGGACTCAGTCATACCTCAATTGCTGGAGTTGCAAAGGCAAGCTCAGGAATATCAGTAATGGATGTTTGTTATGCTCCTCAGATTGAAAGGCATGATGGAAGAGTTTGTCTGTCTTCAGTCCGAGGTGATAGCGCTGGCATTCCAACACACCAAGGTCAACAATGGTAGGATGGTGGCTGCCATGGAGACCTTGGTCCAGGACATTGGTCCTGCACTGCTGAGGAGCTGCACTCCATCACTGAGGCACTTGCAAGCATCCATCAGTGTCAATGCGAGAGGGGGGAAGGGCACCTCAAGCTCACTGCAGCTGCCCCTTCCTCTCAAGGAGTCAGCGAGGGGCCCTCAGGCAGCCATAGGGAGGCCGATCAGCAGATGCAGGCCCCTGGGCCATCCACCCAGCTGACTCCAAGAGTGTCCGGCCCATCCGAGTCCTCTCTTCCTACAGCCCCAGCAGCTCCAGCCCCACAGGCTGATGAGCGTGTCACTGTCACAGAGCAGTGCCCTGAAAGCAGGCTGGGGCCCTCCAGGTCTAAGCTTTCCAGAGACACCCGCCAAGTTCATCACAGACAGGGTGTAGAGATCTGCAGGTTGCCTCCACCTCCGCTGTGGGTGTCGGAGGAGCACGACAACAGAGCGGCAGAACTAGAAAGGTCAAGAAGATTTAGTTGCACAATGTTGGCACGGGTGTTACTCACTTGTACTTAATGTTGATCATTGTAAATATACTCCCAAGAATATCCCCTTGTCTATGGCCCCTTGTTATGTTGAGCGGTGTTTATGTCAATCAGATGTGAAACTTTGGTTCCTGCACAAGATAAAGGCAGGTGTCTCAGTTCAGGGCCTCTTCCTGGTGCAGTGTATCACCTTCAGACCAACGTGATGATCTGGCTTCATACTCCCTGGACACATTACTGATGCCTGCACCTCAATGGTGCTTGTCATTGCTGCCAGAATGTCATGAACAGGTGTCACAGAGTTCTGTCATTCTCTCTGTCACTCTCAGCACCTTTGAGGTGGGGCTGGCCCCCCATCTCTTCAGCATCTCTGACCAGAGACACTGTGCTCCTGAAGGGCTCAGGTGCTGAAGGCTGACAAAGAATCAGGTGCATTTAAAGTTTCACAGTTGCATTTCCATGATACGACCCTGATCGCGGAGGCAATTTGAAGATGCATGGAGTGTCCTCACTGCATGTTGTCATCATTTCCCTGGAATCTAGCAACAATCAGGGCTGTGCCTTCATGGCATCAGCCTGAGCACTGAGGGTATGTATGCTGCCATCAGCCACACAGGAGTTAAACATTCACAGAAGCAAGTCCTACTATGGGTTTGCTTTGCTCGCAAACCTGTTGCATGCTTATCTGTTGGCAGGTGAGTCGATTACAATATACAGAGACCAATATGAAATGAAGCAGATGCTGTTTATTTACACAGACAACAGAACACTAACATGATGTGCTTCTCCAATCAGACCCTATTCTAGACTAACATTAACATGGTAGCCTGCACTACACATCTATTGGGTCTTACAGTTACGTGGTCAATCTGCTCACATTCTCTTAAAGATGTATTGCACCTCAGATTACCACATCCCTCCCCCCTTTACCTGAAAGTACATTTTACAATATATTAAATTTTTACATAAATAAACTATTTACAAATTCAATCTCTCAGGAGGCCTTTTCAAACGTGTCGACCGTCGCAGTTCTATGACTTCGGATGGTTTATCTGAGGCCTCCCGCTCAGAAGTTATCTGTCCACTAGGGTCCCTAGTAGAAACCTGTAAGTTTTCCTCTTCCACTCTCTCAGGCTCAACGGGTCCTACAGGTACTTCCCAAGCGAGTGGAGCTCCTTTTACCTGTGGTGCAGACTCCAACAGGAATGCTTGGTGCACCTTTTCTTGTGGATCTGTTTCCCTTTTCCTGAGGTGACCTACATAACTCCTAAATATCTGACCTTTGGTCGATATATGGTAGGACAGGAGTCCTGGCTTCATCTGATAGCCATTTGGACCCATCTCCAAAGCTCTTTACATAAACTACTTCTCCTACAATGAAGTTTCTTTCATGACTGTGGTAATCATGTTCATTTTTCTGTGCCTCCTGACTTCTCTCTACCCTCCCCCTTAAATTCGGCCTTACGAGGCTCAAACTGTCTCTTCATTAATAATTCTGTGGGGGCAATACCGGTGGTTGAATGTGGAATAGTCTTCTAGATGAGCAGGAAATATGATAGTTTTGTTGCTATAGAGTCCCCATCTAAAATTTTCTTTCCGGCCTTGAAGGCCTGGACTGCCCTCTTGACCAACCCATTGGATGCAGAGTGGTATGGTGAGGTCTTGACATGTGTTATGCCGTTGAGACTTGTAAATATTTGGAATTCCCCATTAGTGAATGCTGTTCTATTATCAGACACTATTATCTCTGGTAAACCGTGTATTGCAAAACTCTGACACAATCTGTCTTTGGTGGTGGCAGATGTGAGTGATTTCACCTCTTAGACATCCATACATTTGGAATGAGTGTCGATAGGTAAGAGGAACATAGTGCCCAAAAAAAGCCCCACGTAGTCAATATGGAGGCAGAGCCATGGCCTTCCTGGCCATTTGCAGGGATGCAGTGGAGCAGAAGGAGGTAATTTCTGCACCTTGTTGGCACTGCATGCAGCTCTTGACCATGCTTTCGATCTCAGTATCCATCCCTGGCCAAAATAAGTAGCTGCGCGCCAACATTTTCACCCTAGGAATGCCAGGGTGCGTGCTATGTAATTCTATCAACATTGGTTGTCTTCCTTTGGGAGGCATAATGATTCTCACTCCCCACAGTAAGATGCCATCCTGGAAGATGAGCTCCTATCTCCTGTTAAAATAGGGCTTCATTTCATCTGACTTTGGCTCATTAAACCACCCTGCAAGACTTGTTCCCTGATGTGAAACAAAACTGAATCATGGTCTGTCCATTCTCTGATCTGTTTGGCATTCATTGGTGATGAATCCAGAAAGTTTAATAACAAGACAAGTTCTTGAGGAGAATGCTTAATAACAAGACAAGTTCACATTGCTGTCCTTGAGAGGTAATCACCTCAGCGCATCTGCATTGGCAATCTGGCTTCCCGGTTTCCTGTTGACTTCTACTGTCATGTAGATTGGCTCTGTTTTACTCATTTTTAACTTGTGCAGCAAGTAAATATCCGACTCTCTTTCTTCTGGTTCCTCCATTATATAAATTTCACAACTTCTGCCTTTTTGTTTGAAATTTTGCCTCAATCTTTCTTTACAATATCTCATAATATGCCCATTGAGATGGCAGTAGAAACACTCGGTTCTTTTAAATTGTCGTTCATTGGTAGGCTGCATGGTTCCAATTCTGCTATTATTAATGTGGTTTTTATCCAGGAAACCATTGCTTTTTCCTGGTCTGTTAATGGCGGCTGTTTCACGCTTTTCTGCGGAGCCCTGTGGTTCTGTGCCATTTCTAGCCGGTGCCTCCCTACCAACACAAAGGACAGCGCCATTTTGTGCTACCTTGATTTCTTCTGAATCCCTGACTGCGCTTTCCATTGTGAGCGTCAACTCCAGCACCTTGCTGAAGTCTAAATTTATTTCTGACAACAACCTTTTTTGAATGGCGTCTTCGTTAATCCCACACACTAGTCGATCTTTTAACACATCATTAATCGACGTCCCAAATTCACAGTGCTCTGTCAGTTGTATTAAGGCTGCTACATAGCAAGCGATTGTCTTTCCAGGGGCATGGCACCTTGAATTGAATTTAAAATGCTGCGTTTTTACCAAGGCTTTCGACTAAAAGTGGTTTTTCACTAGATTCACCACCTCATCAAAGCTCTTGGAATCTGGGGCGATGGGTGACATTAGACCATATGTTTTACTGCCACATGTTAATGGATTTTCCACCTGTTGCCCTCCCTCGATATTTCATTGGCCAGAAGGAAAAACGTGAGGCGTTCAATATAATGCGACTAGTTATCAGTGGTCTGATCAAACAGTTCGATGCAGCCAAACTGTGGCATACTGGAGGGAGATAACTTCGATGACTATGGTGAGGGCTGTACTTACAATCAGCTGCAAGGCACGACTGATTCACTTCAGTTGAGTTTTCGTGGCTTTCCTTGGTGTCGTCAACTGGTCATGGTTTATCCTCGTCACCAGTTGTTATGTTCTACTGCAGGGTCGCTTTGCTTGCAAACTGGTTGCACACTTATCTCTTGGCTTGGTGAGTCGATTACAATCTACTGCAGATGCAGAGACCAATATTAAATGAAGTATATGCTATTTGTTTACAAAGACAACAGAGCATTAACATGATGTTTTCCAACTAGACCTTACTCGAGACTAACATTAACATGGCAGCCTGCGCTACACAGCTTTTGGGTCTTACAGTCACATGGCCAATCTGCTCACATTTTCTTAAAGGTGAATTACACATTGGATTACCACAATGAGGTTGTCAGGACTGTCCTCACTGCATCTCGTCATCATCCTCCACGAATCTTGCGGCTATGAGGGCCTCTCGAGTGTGCCTGCCTCATCTGGCCAGTGCGATGGCCTCATCGGCAGCATCCTCGCCTTCAAGGATCTCATCATTGTCATCCCTTCGACATGCTCCTCTTTGGAGGAGATGTGCAACTCTTCCATCTCCTCCTCAGCCAAGTCCTCCCCCGTTGCAGCGTCAGGTTGTGTAGCGCGCAGCAAGTGACTGATTCACGACTCTCCTGGTGGACTGTATTGCAGTGCTCCACCAGGACCTGTTGAAGCACCGGAACCTCATTTTCAAAATGCTTATCATTTGCTCCACCAAAATCCAGGTCATGGAGTGAGCCTCGTTGTACCGTTGCCCTGCTGCAGTCTGATGCTGCCACATGGGCAACATCAACCATGTTCTCTGTGGGCAGCCCTTTTCTCCGAGGGGCCAACCCTGCAGCCTCTGTGGGCCCTGGAAGATGTCAGGGATCTGACGCCCGCTAAGGATGTAGGAGTCGTTGACCTGGGTGCGTAGACCTGTAGGATGCATTTGAGGTGGTTGCACACCAGCTGAACATTCAGTGAGTGGAAGCCCTTATGGTTGGTGGTTCCGACAGACACCAAACTGAACATCAGTGTGCAGGTTATTGCTTAACAAGTGCCACTCAATAGCACTGTCGATGACCCTTCCATCACTTTGCTGATGATCAAGAGTAGACTGATTGGCCGGGTTGGATTTGTCGTGCTTTTTGTGGACAGGGGACATACTCAGGAAAATTTCTACATTGTGGGTAGATGCCAGTGTTGTAGCTATACTGGAACAGCTTGGCTAAGAGCGCAGCTAGTTCTGCAGCACAAGTCTTCAGCACCACTACCAGGATGTTGTCAGGGCCCATAGCCTTTGCATGATCTAGTGCCTTCGGCCATTCCTTGATATCATGTGGACTGAATCAAACTGGTTGAAGATTGACATCTGTGATGCTGGGGACCTCAGGAGGAGGCCGAGATGGATCATCTGCTCAACTCTTCTGGCTGAAGCTGGTTGCAAATGCTTCAGCCTTGTCTTTTGCATTGATGTGCTGGGCTCCTTGAGGATGGGGATATTTGTTGAATCTCTTCCTCCCATTAGTTGTTCAAATGTCCACCACCATTCATGACTGGATGTGGAGGACTGCAGAGCTTTGATCTGTCCTGTTGGTTGTGGGATCATTTAGCTCTGTCTATTGATAGCTGCTTCCACTGTTTGTCTTGCAAGTAGTCCTATGTTGTGGTTTCACCAGGTTGGCATCACATCGGAGGAGACATGCAGCACCAGGTTATGACGGGCACACAGACGATGATGATGTGTGACGATCCCTGGTGAAATGCATAAAGTTGTGTATCATGGAGAAGGTGGCATCCATGACCTCATGGATGCATTTGTGGGTGGTGGATTGTGAAATACCACAGAGGTCACCTGTGGAGTCCTGAAAGGAGCCACTAGCATAGAAATTGAGCACTTTCATAGCCACTGGCAGTGGGTGCCCTTCGTGTCCCCTTGGCGCCAAGTCCTGCAGTGAATAGCAGATGTGAGCAACCTGGACATGTGTCGTCATCGGCGACACTGGTTCTCTGTCATTTGCAGGAATGGCAGGCGGTGTCTATAGACCCTGGGTGTCGCTAGGCGCCGACCAGCCACAGCTCACTGTCGCTCCTGGGCAGAGTGTGCGGGGGCCCCTGCTGCCCCTTCTTCGTGAGGTTGCTGCTCCTGTCTTTTCATGACCAGGTGCCTCAGCTACCCTCTTCTCTATCTTTTACAGTCTCTGTAGGCCATCAGGCATCCAGCTAGGTCACCAGGATCCATGATCCTGACGTGGTCCTCCTGCAGCATGAAAGAGCGAGAGACGTGGTTATCATGGCTGTACTTAGCATCTCTCCTGGCCCTGTGTGACCACCCCTTAATGCTTCCCGGGGAGTGCTGGTCACCCCTCGGATGGCCAGAGATGAGTGCGCTGCATGGCTGCCCTGTCAATCTGTGACATGGGGGATACTGATCCAAACTGGGATGCTGAGATTGCAAGGGGCTGTGAGTACCTCCAGAAGTGACTGCTCCATGGCCAGTGTTGGCGAGGAGATTGCACAATGTGTGCAGTCCAAATGCTCCGTGGTCCAATAAAGTGATGGCGGACTCAAAGCCTGTGCTGGGGGGGAGGGAGGGGCAAGGGAGGAGCACTTGGTGGCCCTTTGCTTGCATGGGCAGGCAGGCTGTGCCTGATCTGTCATAGTTGCAGAGTCGTGGTTAGTTTATACAGATGTCCCTAATGCGTGGCCACTCCCCTCACTTACCCTGCCCCCCACCTCAGTTGCTTGTGCATGGGATGCAATGCCAGGGCAGCACTTGACCCATGCCCCACCCCTCCCCCATTCAGCAGCCGCCTCCAAAGCTGGCCAGCACTTGTTCCCGGACACCCCCCCCCCCCCTCCCCCTCCTCAAACCTCAGCAGTCACCTGCGGGACCAGGCATCAGTTGCCCATCCCCCAACACCCCCCCCCCCCCCCCCACCCCCTCCCCCCCCCCCCCACCCCCCACCCCAACTGTGCCCCTGAGGCCTATAAACAACAGGCGAGCTGTGGAGAATGCTGCTGCTCACTCACTTCAGTCCCCCCAAAGTGAAGGCTGCCAAGTGCATTTCGCCTGTGAAACACATCAATGTGCTGTCCCGCCGATGTGGACGGACGAGACGGCGGGGGTTCCAAGACCCTGGCAGGATGGCCTTTTAATCGCATGCTGATGTATTACAGTTAGCTGATCGATAGCAGGAAATGCAGCCAGCTGTTGGCGGGCTGAGCGGACCATCGTGACCTGCCTTCACGCCGACGTGAAACAGGACGTGCCATCTTACACGCCACTTATCACGCCCACCGCCAGTGGGCTCGGAAAATTCTGCCCAATATCTCCTTATGTGACTCCTTGTCATACTTTGTTTCATAATGTCCCAGTGAAGCACACTGGGAGGTTTTATTACATTAAAAGCACTACATAATTATCAGTTCTTGTTGATATTATAGAGCAACTAATCAATCCTGTATTTACTGCAACAAAAAAATGTATCTCCTGCACAGTCTGTCGGAGAACCTGAGTAAGCTTGGAGAATGGTATCCTTGTTAGTTGGAAATACAGATTTTACTTTCTAAGCCAGGGAGTGATCAAGAGGATAATAATCACCCTAATCTGCAAATGCAAGGAAAAATATTTTTTTCATCATGTTTGGATTAGAATGTCAATGACCATTTTGTTTTCCCAAATTCCCAATAAAAACATAAATAAAATTGTCTTCCTACAAGATTTAATCTTTGGTACAATGTTAAGCCATCTTGTTTTCATTTATTAGGATTTTGTTATATTAAACTGGAAAATAGCCCCAAAACTGAAACAAATACAAATTCCACGGCACAGGGAGGCTAGGGTATGACAAGCTGTCTTCTTTCTTTCAGAAAATTGGTTATCTCAGCGGGTTAATATCTTAGCCTTAAAAGCAATCATAGAAAGTCCTTTTGCTCAGGAAGTCCTTTTTTTACCTTTTCTATTGTGCTGTGAGACTCTTGCTTTTCAGGGCTCCTGGGTGCATCCCTTACAGAGATAGCAGCAACACTTGCTTTCAGGTCTATTATAATGTTGCTCTGGGGTTGTTGCTGACAGTACACAAGAGTAGTTTACAAATATATTTCCTCTAGGTTTGCTTTCCTTCTGCATGGGCATGCAGTTGGCTTTCGCTCCCAACGTGATTATTATTATGTTACCAAAGATCAGCATTATAGTTGTCCTGCTAAATCGGAGGTACAGGTTTCGACCCCAATGTTTGAAATCCTGTGAACTGCAGCTTTAAATGGTTGGGGGAAGGGGTATGACTTGCAGCTAACCAAAAGCTTTGACATTGCCCCCGGGAGAAAATGCAGTGTCTCCTAAGTGTAATATAGATGGCCCTAGACCGTTAAGTATATTTAAGGCTGAGACAGACAGATTTTCAATCAGTAAGGGAATCAAGGATTATGGGGAAAAGGCAGGAAAGTGGAGTTCAGGATTAGCAGATCAGCCATGATCTCATTGAAAGGCGGAGCAGACTCATTGGGCTGAATGGCCTACTTCTGCTCCTACATCTTATGGTCTAAGGTCAAAGGCATATACCTGCCAGCAGTTGGTGTACCATGCCAGGGGGCCAGATAATTTTTGCAGGGGAAGATGTTCTGGGGGTATAGCTGCAGATCTTAGAGCTGGTCCGTACCAGCAGCACCAAGGGGGCATCAGGGGGCAGAAATGATACCAATGGGAATGACTAAAACCAGAGCAGCTTCTCAGGGAGTGATATAAATATTCTTTCGACTAAAATTAGGCACACGAGGGTTTCAATAGTGGGAATGGGTGGCAATAGACCTGCCTTATATCAGCCAGAACCCAAGTGGATAAGTAGTGAGTGGCAACTCCCCCAGAGATATACTTCCTTAGAGTAGAAAAAAAACTTTAATGGCAGTTTTTAGCCATTTATGCCATTTCTCTAGGGATTTCCAGACTTATGATGAATCCCAGATTGTAGCCTCCTAAAACCTCTAGGTCTAGAATGGCATAATAATGTGAATCGAATAGAAAGAAATAATTTTTATGGAGTGCATTTCATGATTTCAGGATGTCATAGAGAGCATTACAACCAATGAAATACTTTTTCCACAGTTGCTATGCAGGGAAAGTTTGAACAGCGAAGGTCTTGCAAACAGCAGTGAGATAAATGGCCAGATTAAATGTTTTAGGTGTTAATTGAGGGAATAAATTTTGCCAGGACACTGCTGTTCTTTGAATAATGCTATACGATTGTTTACCTTCACCTGAAAGGCCAACAGATTGTCAGGTTAACATCTCATCTGAAAACACCTCCAGCAGTGCATCACACTCTCAGTACTACCTTGGAATGTCGGCCTAGATTTATGTGCATGAGTGTCTGGTATGAGACTTGAAATCTTGACCTTTTGACTCAGTGCTACCAGTAAGCCACATCTAATGCCAGAATTAAATTATATGACTGGAGAATCCTGTATTGCATGCATTCCTCTCAAAGAATCATTGTATCTATGGGAGCTCCATAATATCCGTTACAAGAGTCCTTCATTAGAGCGTAAAATAAAACAGACTGTGCCTGCAAGTAACAAGGATTCTGTTTACATGCAGGAAAAAAATTGCGCATGATTCCGACAAAAGGCAAGCTACAGGAGGAGAATTGGTTGACCCAGTAGGAGGACACGAGGCCATAGAGAAATAGAAATTCTATTGAGATGAGGTAATAGGGGAAGGTGATATGGGAGGGCCTGCTGCCACAGATGCTTTGTGCAGAATAAGTGCCAATATTCATGGCTCAAGAAAAATTAGTTTTCTGACACTTAATTCTTTCATGATATGGGAGCGTCGCTGGCAAGGCCAGCATTTGTTGACTGTCGCTAATTACCTTTTGAGAAGGTCACTGTCACTCCAAATACAAATCTTTATGTGAGCAGAACAGTGGATTTCTTTGTCTTTTCTGTCCACAAGAGCTGGAAACAAAGAAAAAAAACACTTAAAGGCAGGGATAAAAATGTATCTATGCTATACCCATTGTGCACCTAAGAAAGCGTAACTAATTAGCAGAAGAGCAGCCTGTGCCCAATCTGCACAGGTGTTATTCCTACCGTCATGAATCTTTATCTTCAAGGACTAAGAACATTCTGGAAGAATTTGTGTTTTAAAAGCCACTGTCCCTTAAAGGGTCAATGAAGGTCTCTGATTGCTATTCCTGGAAAAAACATCCTATTACAAGAAAGAGTAATTAAGCAGTTGGGAAAAAAAGGCGGCAAACCTCAGGACTCTGTACAAAGGACGTCACATGGTTTTTATGGCTCTGAAAAAATTACCTGGAAGACTGTTTTAAAAAGTGGGTTTTGATTTTGCTTTGAGAAAAGAAGGATCGACTGCTTGAGAAGGAAGACAGCAGCAGCTTTTTTTGCAGTCCAGAGCCAGTCCGCAGCTGGAATTGAATATAAGCTGCTCCTAAAATGCTCTACATGCTCAAATATCCCTTGAGTTTGCCTAGAAAGCAGTGCCAGTGTCAGTGATTGTTTCACGGATCAGTGCTGAGGCCAACCATATAACTCAGATGCCATTTCAAGAACTCCACCATCTATCCTTTGCCTTTAAACCATTGACCTTTAACCTTTGGCCAAATACCTCCGTTCCTACTTGTATTTCATTGTGTGTGTGCATATGTTTGTGTTTATGTGTGTGTGTACGGTGTGTGTTCGTGCGCTTGCACGAGAGAGACCTTAGGGTATCTTGAAACAGTAATTAGTATAATTCATATGCCATATTGTATGTTGATAAAAGCCTCTTTTATTCTGGGTAACAGAAATGAAGATAAATAATTGGCCAGTTTGGTGAGTAAATTGAACATTTAAACTAATGTTGCGACCTGTGGAGTATTGGGGCTAGATCAACTGCACACTTCTCCCATCTGGGTTGTAACATAGATTGGGGCTCTTGTGGGATTTGAAATGTAGACAGTAGGTGATTGGACATGAAATAATCGGTAAAAAAGGATAAAAGGATGGAGACCAGGTTTCTTAAACATTAGTAAACGAAAGTGAACTTGAAGTTCCTAAGACTGTTCTAGAGAAAAACCCTGACTGGTTTACAAAAAGTAACCAAGGCTAAGCTAATGGAATTAGCATCTAAATTGTAATTGGAATTAGAAGTTAGCAAAGCAGGAATGTGAGAAGGTATGAGAAAGGGAATACCAGCTTAGAAGCTGGAATTTAAAAAAAGAGGCCTCAGGTGCTGAAGAAGATTCTTCTGACAAAAGAGCCACTTCCAACCCAAAGCCCCGTGGGGAGATGTTTAAATTTGTACAAGCCCTCCCAAAGTTTGAGAAAAGGAATCAAAAAGCTTTCTTTATTTTGTTTGTGAAGGTTGCTAAGCAAATGAAGTGGCCAAAGGAAGTCTGAACATTGCTCCTACAGAGTAGGTTGTTGGGTAGAGCTCATGCCATTTATGCATCACTTTCAAAAGAGCTTTCTGTCGATTATGATGCAGTAAAAAATGCTATTCTTAGTGGGTATGAGTTGGTCCCTGAGGCATACAGACAAAAATTTCATAACATAAGGAAACAGCTTGGACAGACCTATATTGAATTTGGGAAGGTTAAACAAAGTGATTTTGACTGTTGGATACGGACATTAAAGGCAACATATGAAGTTCTAAGGGAAATAATTCTCCTGGAAGAATTTAAAAATTCGCTTCCTCCATTAGTTAGAACCCATGTTGAAGACCAGAGGGTTGCAACAGTTAAACAGGTAATGGAAATAGTGGACAATTATGAGCTGCTCCATAAATCTAAACCGGCATTCTCTTACCCCCACAAACCCGACAAGGATAGAAGGTGGATAGGAGAAAGGAAGGCAAGTAATCAGGGAAGAGAAGGGGCAGCTCGGAATTCCCTGGAAACTTCCCCTCAGACCTGAAAGGAAGGTGCTGAGGGTAGAAGTGGCATTTGAAGGCTCAGTGTTTCCATTGTAACAGGTGGGACATTTTTGTGCAAATTGCTGGAATTGCATGGGAAATCCACGGGACTTATAGGGATACGTAAGGGTGATTCAGGGAAAGAAGCCCTGACTGAAAATACAACAGATCAAGATATAGTGTTAGCTGCAGTTCTGAAACTGAGTGTGAATATTGCTGTGAGTTCAGGAGAGATGAATGGGATACATGAGAGTTATGAAGAATTTTTGTCGAGAAGAAAAGTAACCCCTTATGCCTCAAATGAGACAGCTAAACCTATTATATTAAGAGATCCAGGAGCAGCTGGGGAAAGGCATAGATTTTCCACCAGAAAGTGCATTAAAAGCCAAAGTTTTAATAAATGGTATTGGCCGAGAGTATATACCCGTACCTTTGCAATGGGTGCACTTGAAGTGTGACCTAATGTCTGGGACAATGACAGTAGGGGTTGTTCAGAAATTACCCGTAGAAGGAGTTGATTTGCTCCTGGGAAATGATTTAGCTGGAGCGAAGGTAATAACTTCTCCCATAGTTACAGAAAGCCCAAGTGAGGTTAAAGAAATAGGGCAGTTACAGGAAAAGGTTCTGGGAATGTTTCCTGTGTGTGATGACCCGAGCAATGGTTAAGCAAAATCCATCATTGGAAGTCAAAATGATACCGCAGACAGATATTTGGCTAGCTGAAACTTTCTTTAAAGACTTAGTTAATCCAAAAGAGATGTTTAATAAATCTTCTCTAGTTGAGACTCAAGCTGATCCGAAGTTAAGTAAGACAGCACAATCAGCCCAAACAGCTATTGAGGTTGAGGAAGTTCCAGAATGTTATGTTAAAAATGGAAATCTAACATGGAGACATCCTCATAGACCTATAGATGAAGAGTGGACAGTTGTTCATCAGGCAGTGGCACTGCCCAAATATCGTAAAGAGATGTTAAGGATAGCACATGAAATTCCTATGGCAGAACATGTAGGGATATGGAAAACTTTAGAGTGGATAAACCAGCAGTTCTACTGGCCGGGTCTTCACAAGGACGTTGTGCAGTTTTGTAAAACAGGCCATATGTGCCAGATGGTATGAAAACCACAACCTACAATCAAATTGGCACCCTTAATTCCCATACCAGGTTTTGAGGAACCGTTTAGTAGGGCTTTAGTAGACTGTGTGGGTCAGTGCCATAAATGAAAGCAGGACACCAGTATATCTTTACTATTATGGATATGACAACTCGATTTCCAGAGGTCATCCCTAAAGAACAATTACAGCTAAAGTAGTAGTAAAGAATTTAACCTAAATTTTTACTTGATATGGATTACCAATAGAGATCCAGTTGGATGAAAGTTCCAATTTTATGTCTAACATTTTTCAAAACATTACGAGTACTTTGGGTATAAAACAGTTAAAGTCCATAACATATCACCCACAGGCACAGGCAGCTTCAGAGAGGTACCATCAAATTCTCAAAACAATGATTAAAGCATATTGTCATGTATATCCCCATGATTGGGACAAAGGACTGGACTTTCTTTTATTTGCTACCCAAGATTCATTGAATGAATTTTTCTGCTTTAGACTTTTTGAATGAACTTATGGATCCAATGGATCAAAGAAAAGTTTTTAGAACAGAGGAGTGAATCCCCTATATTAGATTATGTGTCTGTGTTCCAGGAATGGCTCATGGGAGCCTACAAAATGGTTCAAGAACATCTTAAAGTTTCTCAAACAAAGATGAAGGAATGGGCTGATAAGCAAGCTATAACCTGATCATTACAACCAGGGGATGAAGTGTTACAAGGCCCATACAAGGTAATAAGGAGGATTGGTGTTTTGATAGGCACCTATTGAAGGCCTGCACCATTCATGTTTTCTGGATATGGATGTGAACTAGCCAGTGGCCACCAATGAAAGATAATTAAAAATCCTTTTTTCACTTTTAATGAGGAGTCAGGATGGAACAGGACTGCTCTCGCCAGCTCTACTGAACTTCTGACAACCACTGCAAGCCATGGTCGATCCACCCCACCTCCTGTTGTCCTCTCCTAGGATTCACTTGATGGCCAGTGAACCAAGTGACCCGAAATTCAATCCAACCGGAAGGTGAGATGCCTGCGGAGGCATCACCAACTCATCCAGAATATTTAGGTAAGACATGTGCCCGAGTTTTGAGTTGGCCTTGGGGCTCATGGTTTGGATGCATGCTGCTTGCATATCGCTGAGCCCAAAGTCTAATTTCTATCCTATAGATCCTAGGCTGAGTCCACCGTGTTTAGCAATTTGCCCACTCCATCTTACGTCCTGTCACTCAGCAGCTCAGATAAAGTCACATGGATGATATATAGCTAGTTTAGATGAGGAGTGGATGCTCACTGATGTACAATATATGAAGGTCCCACATTGCTTTTCTGAATAAGGCAGACTGAAGGCAGAGACCAATGTTATCCTCTGCAGTAACAGTCAGGGGGTATTTTGAATGCTGAGCAGCCTAGGTTGAATAGGTAAGAGCGAAATTGCATTTATATGGTGCCTTCCCATACAGAAACCTATGCCTGTAGCTATACACTAATTAAATATTAATGGGGAAATTTTATCTCTTGCAATGTTGGGGTAGGGGTTAATGAAGGATTTGAAATGGGGAGTTTCCATTTCTTGCTTTGATCCCACCAAATCTCCATTTTAACAGCCTGGTTTTTGGGCAGACAAAGCTCCCAATGGATTAAGCCAGTAGGTTTTTAAACGTACCTTTTGTTAAGACTAGTCTCCTGGCGAGGTCCCGCAATTTGTTATGATTCCGATTGAGGTACTCCAAAGCTTTTGCTTGCCCCTGGGTGAGGAGGAATGAACTGGTTCCCTTTCTTTATTCAACCCCCTTGGTTGGTCTCAACAAGGTTAATTTAAAAAGGATCCCTTACTTCGTGGATACCTTTTCCCAGTCCAAGTATATTTATGTTTTAAAAGGAGCCAATTTAACCAGATTTCCTTGAGTCAAAGAAAGAGCGAATTTATTAGTTACTAAATGCAAGAAAAATAATAACAATGCAACACAAATACACAGAGATTAAAAGTAAGAAATTGAGTCCAAGAATAAAAGTTAAAAAGATATACGAATCAGTCATTTGGCTTGTCCTTGAGGAGTAGATGGTAAAACATTGTGGTCGTTAAGTTGGGCTGTTTCCGGTATCGCTGACTTTGGCAACTGAGCAGTTGGCTTGGAGATCCTTGGTTCTGCAGGTTAGCTGTTTCCTTTTTGACTACGGCTTTGCTGACTTGTGTCTTGCTTCCAGCAATCAGAGAGTCTTTTACCTGCAAGGGCAGGGATGCCCAGTTAGTATTCTTTAGCTGTGACCTTCACAGCATACACACAACAGAACAGAACAGCAGACTACTGTTCTGAACTAGGGCTGCAGTTGTTTTTTCAGAAAACCCTTTCCTTGTCTTTTCCTGGAAGGGAAAAAACAAACATATCTTTCGCCCCAGATCTGTTTTCTTTTCAACTCAGTTCATGTTCACAGTCTGGGATATAACTCAACAGGAGGTGGTTTCAGCTGAGATGGCAATCATTTTCCATTATCTTACAACCACAGGAGATTATAGTTCAGTTTGCATTGTATCTTTTCCTGTGGAGTGCCTCTGTCTGAAGTAGGCTGTGTCACGCGTTTTAGGTGCAACATTCCATTCTTTCTGAGCTACTTGGTCAAGTAATCTACATATGAATTTTCCAGCAAGGTTTCTAAACATGCCATTTTTCCAAATAGTAACTTTGTAGCTCTGTTTTGTATAATTTTACTTATGAAACAGTAATTTTCACTATTCATCTACATTAAATATATTTAAGGGTGAAACAGACTAACCAGGATATATTCCACATGGGGTATATTCCACCTTACAATCGCAGCCAGATTTTGCTTGTATGTCCTTTTTAAAAAAACACATGTCTTACTTAAAAGTTCAATATGTCCATAAGTAATTAAGGGATAGGACCCATGGTCATGACACTTAGCAGACTTTATTGGTTTCCAAACAGCTGTGCCTATTAGGGGGCCTGTTTAGGAGTGGGTTAAAAGACCATTGGAGTCAAATGGATGACATGGAAGCTTTATTCGTATTTATTAATGAGGCTTTTGCGGAAGTCCCGCTGGACCTCATCCACCACCAAAAGCAGTTCTGTTAAAATGGGGAATTGGCATGCAGTGGGATCACTGGCATTGATCAAATTCCCCATGAGATTTTAGACATTACTAACACTTTTGTAGTTCATCTAATACCTAACAGTGGAAAACATCACTTGTGACAAATTGTAAAGGTTTCTGAACATGCCATTTTTCCAAATAGTAACTTTTCAGCTCTGTTTTGTATAATTTTACTTATGAAACACTGTTTTCACTGTTCATCTACATTAAATATATTCAAAGATGAAACAGACTAACCAGAATATATTCCAGCCTCCTTCAAAAGTAAGATTCATATAAGGGAATATTGTGAGAAAGATTTTCTTTTCACTGTATCACTGCTAAACAGCAGGTATGCGTCACAAAAATATTTCACTCTCCCCATTAATAGTTGAATGGGATTTCCCTAATAAGCTGTCTTGGAGATAAGAGGTAGAAGTAATACAGGGGAATGGGTAAGAAATTTATTTCACACAGATATTAACTCAAAACCTCTACTGGCTAGGATTTTTGATTTTGGGTTTTTTTTAGACGCTAATTTCCCATTGTTATTGTAACATACAGTGCAGTGAGATAGGGTGGAAGTTTGTGCTTGCAGTTTTTCACACAGTGACCTCAACTTCCCCGACTATGATCCTGATCCCTTGCGTGCCATCATGAGGAAACATTGGTACTTCTTTACAGAGAGGAAATCAAAGGGCAGTCATATAAATATTGTGGCTACAAGGGCAGGTCAGAGGCTAGGAATCCTTTTTTTAAAAATTCATTCACAAGATGTGGGCTTTGCTGGCTGGGCCAGCATTTATTGCCCATTCCTAGTTGCCCTTGAGAAGGTGGTGGTGAGCAGCCTTCTTGAACTGCTGCAATTCATGTGGTGTAGGTACACCCGCAGTGCTGTTAGGAAGGGAGTTCCAGGATTTTGACCCAGTGACAGTGAAGGAACGGCGATATATTTCCAAGTCACGATGGTGAGTGGCTTGGAGGGGAACTTCCAGGTGGTGGTGTTCCCGTCTATCTGCTGCCCTTGTCCTTCTAGATGATAGTGGTCATGAATTTGGAAGGTGCTGTCCAAGAAGTTTTGGTGAGTTCCTGCAGTGCATCTTATAGATGGTACACGCTGCTGCCACTGTGCGCCGGTGGTGAAGGGAGTGAATGTTTGTGGATGTGGTGCCAATCAAGTGGGCTGCTTTGTCCTGGATGTTGTCAAGCTTCTTGAGTGTTGTGGGAGCTGCACTCATCTGGGCAAGTGGGGAGTATTCACACTCCTGACTTGTGGACAGGTTTTGGGGAATTAGGTGAGTTACGTGTCACAGGATTCCTAGCCTCTGACCTGCTATTGTACCTACAGTATTTATATGGCTAGTCCAGTTCTGTTTCTGGTCAATGGTAACCCCCAGAATGTCGATAATGGGGGATTCAGTGATGGGCGTGCCATTGAACATCAAGGGGCGATGGTTGGATTCTCTCTTGTTGGAGATGGTCATTGCCTGATACTTGTGTGGTGTAAATGTTACTTGCTACTTGTCAGCCCAAGCCTGAAATTTGTCCAGGTCTTGCTGCATGTGGACGTGGACTGCTTCGGTATCTGAGGAGTCACGAATGGTGCTGAACGTTTCGCAATCATCAGCAAACATCCCCACTTCTGACCTTATGATGGAAAGAAGGTCATTGACAAAGCAGCTGAAGATGGTTGGGCCGAGGACACTACCCTGAGGAACTCATGCAGTGATGTCTTGGAGCTGAGATGACTGACCTCCAACAACCGCAACCATCTTACCTTGTGCTACCTTGTGCTAGGTATGACCCCAACCAGGAAGATGGTTGTGGTTGTAACTCACCTCCTAACTGCCCAAAGCCTGTCCACTATCTACCAGGCACAAGTCAGGAGTGTGATGGAATGCTCCCCACTTGCCTGGATGAGTGCAGCTCCAACAACACTTAAGAAGCTTGAGACCATTCAGGACAAAGCAGCCCGCTTGTTTGGTACCCCATCCACAAACATTCACTCCCTCCACCACTGATGCATAATGACAGCAGAGTGTACCATCTATAAGATGCACTGCAGGAACTCACCAAAACTCCTTGGACTGCACCTTCTAAACTCATGACCATTATCATCTAGAAGGACAAGGGCAGCAGATAGATGGGAACACAACCAACTGGAAGTTCCCCTCCAAGCCACTCATCATCGTGACTTGGAAATATATCGCCGTTCTTTCACTGTCACTGGGTCAAAATCCTGGAACTCCCTCCCTAACAACACTGTGGGTGTACCTACACCACAGGAACTGCAGCGGTTCAAGAAGGCAGCTCACCACCACCTTCTCAAGGTCAACTAGGGATGGGCAATAAATGCTGGTCTAGCCAGTGATGCCCACATACTGTGAATGAATAAAAAAATAACTTCAGGCCACTTTCAGCAGACACACCTCAAATATTAACTGTAAAGTGACACAAGCCTTTGGGCAAATTTCCAGTCTGGACCATTGACTGGGAAGGATATTAGCTATGGAGAGGCTTCAGTGTGAAAGAAGCAGATAATCAATTGCTCAAAAAAGCCACTTAGCAGGAAAGGACCAAAGAGCAATTTTCAAAGTCACTCATGGCCCCTCTGGGCTTGGAAATGGTTCTGAAAGCTCCTTTGAAGATCAAGCCAGCTACATGGATCAGCTTTGCTGTTGCCCATTTTCAACAGACAAAAGTACCAGTTTTCCCCAGAGCTGAATGTAAAATAGCCCTTGATCAAAAAGACCAAATACAGTATTAAAATACAGATCATAGAAATCCGTTCCTAATGAAGACGTATTCTCCACCATTAGCACAAAACATAACATTTTATCATTTTAGTATTATCCTATTGGTTCAAATATTTTCCCCATCTGCACTTTGCTTTGGAAATGTTAATGCAACATATTTTGATGAATTATTGAAGCAGATTTCACAGCTAAAGAAAGTTGGGTGTAGGCCAACGAAAACAAAAAAAAAAATAAGAACCATGCTACTCAGACAACTTGCTTAAGGTGGTTCCCAGCAATACAAATCCCAAAATAACACTGTGAAACAGTGCAAATATTTTTGAAGCAAATTTACAGGGTAGCAGGTATGTGGATAAGTGAGTACCCATTTCCAAGTCCTGCTCTTGTGTGCACAGGATGCCTCTCTGACCCTTATTGTTTTTCTCAATGGCTTACCTAATAATATTTACATTAACTGGTTGGGCAAAATAACTGAACACTGTTGTAGAATTATTATCAAATTGGCCATGACATATCCATGTTTACAAAATGGTCCAATCAGAAGATAATTTCCTTATAAGGTTTCTTTCAAGCTCAGATATTGCCATAATAGCTAAAGCCACCAGAGCTGTGGAATCCTGTTCTTCAGATATTTATTTACACAAATTAGAACAGTCATGTTTATCTAACATTTCAGAAGGAATTTGACAATACATAAGAAAGCCATCTTTCAAATAGTCATTTAATCTACAAGAACTGTGATTATGTGTAGAAAAAAATGTATTTGTACCTGGGTTTAATCACATTCATATCTTGAGAAAACAATCCACCAATAATGGTTATATCAAAGCTAAAATTAGTGCAATTTCTCTTCTAATACACATATAAATTCAAGCAATTTGAATTATAAATTCAAACAGAAGAGATGAAATTTGCAGTACCAAATAGAAGCACAGTAAAGCTTGACTACTTGAAGTCAAATGATGTCATAAATACAATACATGACAAACTTTACTATGAAGTTTAGTTATACAAAAAATACATTATATATAATGGATTAGGTAAATTTATTGCTGGATTGCATGTGTTTCAACCCTTGCCATGTCTGAGTCAACTGGCCATAGTGTTTGAGATGAAAGGAGGAATGTGGCCAAGAGGGAGAAATAGTTGTGAGAGCAATAGCAGTTTTTGAGAGAGAGTTTGAAAACAGAATAGAGGGGCTTTCCGGAGGACTTAAGATCAACCATGGCAGCAGGGAAAGGAAGGATTGATACTATAGTGGCAAAGAAAGGTACCTGCAGAGCTGCATGTGTATAAAGTATGAGAGACATGAAAGGGAGTTTTATCTTGGCACACCTGGTCAGCTCATTGAACTTCTTTCTGCACTACAAGCGGATGCTGCAGTTAAAGCTACTCACACTGACATATCATGTTACCTCTTGTGCCAGATTGCCAACCTGCCTTGGCATTCACCAACCATGGAACTTCCCCTCGCAATATTGCTTCTCCATTCCAGCATCTCCATAAAAGTTTGGGCCCTGCTGAAATTTCTTTCCCCCTGCAGCTCCAGCTCCACAGTATTAATTTCCGATTTTAGCTGCAAAAAATCCCTCCCAAAAGCTGCTGCAGGCTCTTAAGAACTTGCAGCAACACTTGATTTCCCATTTCTTAATTGGTCAACTGCTTACTTTTTAAAAATTCGTTCACGGCATCTGGGCTTCGCTGGCTGGGCCAGCATTAATTGCCCATCCCTAGTTGCCCTTGAAAAGGTGGCGGTGAGCTGCCTTCTTGAATCGCTGCAGTCCATGTGGTATGGGTG
Organism: Carcharodon carcharias; assembly: GCF_017639515.1. Taxonomy (NCBI): domain Eukaryota; kingdom Metazoa; phylum Chordata; class Chondrichthyes; order Lamniformes; family Lamnidae; genus Carcharodon; species Carcharodon carcharias. Next base: position 50,411,948 of record NC_054469.1, read on the forward strand.
CACCCACGGTGCTGTTAAGAAGGGAGTTCCAGGATTTTGACCCAGTGACATATTTCCAAGTCACGATGATGAGTGGCTTGGAGGAGAATTTCCAGGTGGGGTGTTCCCATCTATATGCGGCCCTTCAAGATGGTAGTGATTGTGGGTTTGGAAAATGATGTTGAAGGAGCCTTGGTGAATTCCTGCAGTGCACCTTGTAGATGGTACATGCTGCTGCTACTGTGCATCGGTGGTGGAGGGAGTGAATGTTTGTGGATGTGGTGCCAATCAAGTGGGCTGCTTTGTCCTGAATGGTGTCAAGCTTCTTGAATGTTGTTGGAGCTGCACTCATCCAGGCAAGTGGGGACCATTCCATCACACTCCTGACTTGTGACTTATGTGAAGTGCTTTACTCGTGGCAGCAAGTCTTCTGCATGTGAATGAAGGGCACCCTGAAAAATGAAATAGGTCTCTCAGTGACATCTCTGGCTGACCATTGATCTCACCTTGACCAACGCCCACCATCATCACATTGGGAGAGCAAAATTGATTCCTAATTCTCCATTTTCCAAATTAGCTTCTAAAGTAATCAATGAGAGCATAAAAGTAACTAAGACTATAGGAATTTCCAAAATGCAAAACAATTTGTTTCAATATTAAAAAGTACGATATGACAACCCTTTGAACTGAACTGACCCAGTGTGTCATATATGCGCACAACGTGGTGTAATATTACATCAAAATGCAAACAATCCAGATGTGCTGAACTGACTCAGTTGGGTGACCGGATATACTGGTTTTGCTGGGACAGTCCTGGATTTTCAATAAATGTCCCGGTATCCCGACAATTGCCTCAAAATGGTTCAAAGGTCCCAATTTTCAGCTTTTCCACTTTTTGGGCAATCTTTAAACTATGCCAATGGAAACAAGGCATCAGCAAAATACTAATGCAACCAGAATGTAAACCAGAAGGATACAGCAGAGTTGGGGGCTCACCCTGGGATGATTGACAGCTGATCCCAGTGAGCCACACCCAGCCAGGCTTGAACTCCAGGATCTCTTGTGAGATCTATCTGGGCCACTCTCCCAGATGTGGTATTGACAGAGTCTCTTAGCAACCATGAGGTCACTGACGGCAGAGCATGTGTGGCAGGTGGTGCAGCTCCAGGTAAAAGTTCTCAATGAGGGGAACAGGAAGAAACAGCTCAGTACTATACTGGAGTGGGGGCGCAATCACACAGACTCTCATATCCTCTTAATGTGAAGCTCAGTGTTACTGGGAGCTGGTCAATGTGTCCTGGTTATGATTTATGAAAATCTAGTTACCCTATTTTTAAGGCATTTGTAGGAGCTTACACCTTGGCATGGTATTTATTCAAAATCATAAGAGTGCATCTTGAGATGACTTCCTGACTTTAGGACATCTCAAAGCACCTCACAACCTAGGAATCACTTTTGGAAGTGTAGGCACAATGCCACCAAAACAATAAAGCTTTTGAAGTATGACAGAATGAACGTGAAATTGGGTTCCATGGCACTGCTGGCCCTACAGGAGCTTCAAAGCAAGAAGATAGCACTGCCTGTACTTGTGGTCCAGCTTGCGTGGCTCCCCATGCTGTTAAGGGAGCTAGCACAGGCGTGCTGTGAATGGAAGTGTCTGAAGAGGTGCTATTATGACATTAAACAGCTGTTCCAACTGATTTGACATTAATTCCAGGAACATTGGGCAGAATTTTCTGCCTGTCCGGTGGGCAGGCCCAACCCAATCTCCGGCGGGCGGGGAGCCGATCCCCGCCAGAGAAGCGGGCCCCACTGCCATTTTATGTGGGTGGGCCAATTAAGGCTTGCCCAGCGTGATGCCCGGCGGGAAGTGCTATGTGCTTCCTGTGCAGGCAGGGGGGATTCCCCAAAAGCGAGAGCGCGCTCTTTCGCACATCTTCCTGAGGCAAAGCGCAGCCACAAGGAGATTGCTTCCACTTTGAAAAAGATTACAAATAGAAAAAAAAAATTCCCTAACATGTCCCCCTCATGTGACGATGTCACATGAGATGGGACATGTTCATAATTTACTCTATAACTTTATTAAACTTGTTAAAACCCTGCATGAAACTGCATCCCGCCGGTGGATGAGGTTTCATGTTTTCTCTATTTGCCGCTGGGGCTCCTGGCCGACTCACCAACATTAAGGTTGGACGGTCAGGTCCTTTAATTGTTTAAATGATCCTGTCAATGGCCTCAATTGGCCATTGACAGGTCGATGGGTCTGCAGCTGATTTTGCTGTGCCCCCGCCTTCCTGAAATTTAAATGGGGTGGGGTGACGTCGGGGTTCTGCCCAACGTCATCCCGTGTCATGTTACGCGTCAGCGAGCAGGCCCCGGCCCTCTGCTCACCGACGGCAAAATTCTGCCCATTGTCTACACGTGCCTATTGGGTGTCTGTGCTTATCACTACTAGTTGAACAGACATTGAATAACATAAAGCTCCTCCTACTAGTCTTATTTTACAGGGCTAGGCACCAATTTGGAGGTGAGATGCTTTTGACTTCCTTTTACTTTTGTGGAAGTTCTGTGCTGTCCTTTTAGAGGTGGGTTAAACCAAGGAGGGCGCAGGATTTGGATGCTGAGGTATGACTGTTGTGGCTATGGTGCCTCTGGATCTGCAATGCCATTAAATGGAGTTAAGGCTGCAGATAGTGCAAGTACTGTGAAGAAGGAACGGGGGTCACTTCACAGAGGGCCCTAAACACCTCAGGCTGAATTTTACACTAGGGGTGGGGCTCCTGCCCTGTGATGTAAAAATTGGTGGTGAGGTGAGCCGGCCTCCATCTGGCCAGCTCGCCCTGCAGCCATGTAATGGCTGCTGGGGAGGAAGTCCTGCTTCTGGTGCTGCCAGCCAATCAAATGGTCAGCAGCTCTCTTGTCCCAGAAGCGATGGAGCTGTACTTAAAGTTAAGTCTGGGGTTTTGCAAGGGCCAGGCTGGCAGGCCCTAGTGAGGGATGGGGGAAGGGGAAACTCTGGGAAGAAAACCTGGGGGGTGGGCGGGGGAGGGGCGTCCAAAGGGCACAGGGGGCCTGAAAAGGAGGCAATCCCCCCTTGCCTGGTCACAAGTTCACCAAGTTTGACAATTGGCGCTGGCTTCCTCTGCTGCGGGTAAAATCCCAGGCAGGAGGCTCTTAAGTGGTTATTAAGTGGTCACTGTTCAGTGGCATTGAACCTTTATGTGTTTGGGTCACTCCTGGCAAGGGCAGGTGATATTTCGAACACTTGTTTGGTCTCAGCTAGAGTACTGAATTCAGTTCTGGGCACCACAGTAAGGATGTGAAGGCATTAGAGAGGATGCAGAAATGCTTCATGAGAATGATTCCAGGGACAAGGAACCTTCAGTTATATGGAGAGTTTGGAGAAGCTGGGGCTGTTCTTCTTCAGGAAGAGAAGATTAAGAAGAGGTTTGAAAGAGGTGTTCAAAATCATGAGAGGTCTGGACAATTACATCGACAATTGTATGTTGGTGGATGGATTGGGAACCCAAGAATACTGATTCAATGTACTCGGCAAAAGAAGTAACAGCTGCATGAGAAAAACCTTTTTGCATGGAGTCACTAAGATCTGGAATGCATTGCCTGAGAGTCTGACAGAGACAATCATGGTCTTCAAAAGGGAATTAGATAATTATCTGAAGAGAAGAAATTTTCAGAGCTACAGGGAAAAGGCGGGAGAGTAGCACTAGGTGAGTTGCTCTTGCAGAGAGCTGGAGCATACATGACAGGCTGAATGGCCTCCTTCCATTGTTCCCATATGTTTTTGCAACTTTACTTTTCTCATAATATAAATCTTTCCTGGTACTAATTTTATCAGTAGCCTTTGGGAAACATTATTTGGTTTAGCTTCTTCTGGCTAGGTGTAACACCTTATCATCTCTTTGAAATTCAGACTAACCTAATTTATCAACATACCTCACATTCTAAAACTTCAGCCATGTTTACGTATTTAGCATTTCTAACCTAGCTTCCTTTTTGATGACTCAAAAACCAGCTGTCTCCAATTTAATTAAATCCCCCCTACACATATACATACAAAGAAACTAATCCAAATCCCACTATTAACCCACTTTTGCAATAAACCACAATAATATTATGAAAATTATTATATTTTCATGACGCTGTGAAGTGAGATATGTGAATGTTAGTCATAAGTTCTGAGTGCTAGGCATTGCTGCTGGGTGAGTGATGGGGTTTTGACGGATTGAGCAGCATGAGAGCCTGGTGGTGGCTTGCTGGGACTGAGATGACATGTGAACATGTATTCACTGACCATGAGCACCTGTGTGAGGTCATTAATCATCTTCTGGCACCACCGCCAGGTCCAAGGAGCCAGATTCTAGGCATTGGTGTCCTTTGCCACTTCTCCCGTTCCCTCTAGAAGGATTGTCTTGAGGGCATTTCTAGCACCCCAGAGAAATATGGCTCTCCTTCTGTCCTCGTCCATGGCTAATGCTTTCAGTGCCACAAAGGCAAACCTTGGAGCTTTCTCTCTGCTCTGATGTTTCCTTTCCCTTCCGTAGAATTGTAGCAATACTGTTCATGAGTAGCAGCCTCCAACGATTCAGTGCAGTTTTCTTTTAAGAGGGGCAAACTGTCTTTAAGAGCTGAAGGCTAGCTGCAACAGGTGTTAGCCTTGTAAGCTATTAGGCCACTGGTAAGTGTGCAGCTAGCCAGCAGTGAGGGTTGTACTGGGCTGCTTTCCTCGATGGGAATGAGTGGATTGCAGACTGCAACCTGATGCCCAAAAATGGATGCAGACCAATCTTTAGCCCAAATATGTACAGCTCAGAACGCAGCCAATGCTCAGATGGATAAAATACTGTAGTATCTCAGGGCAGGCAGGCATGTATACTATCACACAGTGGCAGAATTGAACATTCAGTACTTTGTGGCTAGACAATTCTACTATGTGATAAGGGAGCACATTTTAGCAGTATGAATATCATGGGTGGGCCAATGGATACCTCCCTTTTATAGGCCAAACTAAGTAAGCTCCAGTGTAAAAGAACCTTCCGAGGGCAGACCCAAAGACTCATAGGAAAGTACACCTTCACTACCATCGGCTTCACATTTTGCATATTTGGAGCAATGGCATTACAGTTATGTTAAAGATGGTTTGAGGTTGATGTTCACAGCCATACGAAAGAAGCCTATCGCCAAGTGTCCAAAGTGCATGTCATTCCTGTTTGAAGTGGAATATGGAAATTGGGGTTCTATGGTGTAAATAGGGTCCTGATTGTTATTTTCGCTCGGGAATGGTAACCCCCCAGGACGTTGAATGATTGATTTTCAAACATTGCAAAAATATTTTCAGATGAGACGAAATGGAAAGAAGATGGGCCATATTGCTACTTTTTTCCCATTGTTATGCTGTTCACTCTCAGATAGGCTGCAGCCAGACAGAGTTTTCAATATTTGAATTCCATCCTGTACAAACTTGTACTCATTCAAATATTTGCTGCCTGTGTCTTAACTCACTCCAAATCTCAGACACTATCACCTTTGTGCTTACTGAAGTTCACTGGCTCTCCATCCAACAACATTTCAATTCTAAAATTCTCATCTTTGTTTCTAACTCCCTCCACAGTCTCTCTGCTCTCAATTTGTACAGGATTCCTCCAGCCCCACAAGCTGTCAAGATCTCTGCACTTCTTCAGTTCTGACCACCTGTGAATTCATTTTTTATATATATATATAATTGTTGCTATTTATCTATTATTATTTATTTCAGCTGCCTTGGCACTAAGCCCTGGAATTCCTCCCTAAGCCTCCTCACTTCTCTATCTTCTTTTCAGATGTTCCTAAAAACCTAGCTCTTTGACCAGGCTTTTGGGCATCTTTCCTGATTTCTCTTTCAAAAAAAAATGTCCAAAACGTTTTTCTGATATTGCTCCTATTAAGCATCTTGGGATGTTTTACTACATTGGCTGTGCTATATAAATGTAGGATGTTGTTGTACATCTGTAATGGAGGGAGCTATCTGTCCCTGAGCTACTGCATTACAGCTCAACACTTTAAGCCACTGAGGATTGACTCTGCTCTGAGTTGCTCATTCAACCCTATTTCCACTAAATTACTGGCCACCTGACTTCCCCCATTGGCTCCAAGCTAGTCAAAATTGTTAATGGTTCTCCCCTCTCAGGTACTGTCCCTGACTTTCAATTCTACTGTCATCATCCCTCCCCTCAAAAAACCAACCCTTGACTCTCAATCCTTACAAACTACTGTACCATCTCCAACCACCCGGTCGTCTAAAAAGTCCTTCAGTGTAATGCTGCCTCCTAAATCCATTCCCATCTTTCCCAGAACTCCATGTTAGAATCCTTGGGAAAGACTTTTCCTTCGATGGGAGGGCTGGGGAGCGGCTGCGCCATGGTCCGCTGCCTGCGATTAGATCCTGACCGTGATTTTATGCTGGCTTGCCAATTAACGGCCAGCCAGCGTGAAACGTGCGCCGAAACGCTCAGCGCTGCCGGGGTGGGGCCGGGAGGAGCGCAAGCGCGGAAGTCAGCACATGTGTGGGGTTGCGCTCAGGGAAAGCTCGCTGAAGGCACAGAGCTGTCTCAGGGAGCTGAAGATTTTTAATTTGAAAAATAAAGGTTTTACATATGAGATAAACATGTCCCCACATGTGACTCAAGTCACATGAAGAGGGACATGTAACAAAAGATGTGAAAAATTTTTATTGTTTTTTTCAGTAAGCGTTGGAAACCTCATTCTGCCCATGGATGAGGTTTCATTAAAAATGCAAAGGTGCCTGCCCACGGTTGAGTGGGCAGAAAAAGATCCAACTTTATTAATTACTTAAGGGCCTTAATAGGCCTGTTAACTGTCAGCAGATGTTCTGCCGCCTTCCATGTGCACCAGCCAACCGAAAGATTGCGAGAGTGCGCGTTGATGTCGGGATGCTCGCCCGATGTCATCACGCACTATTTCACTCCAGTTTGGGTTGGGTGCTCAACCACTCCTGCGACGAAAAGTTCTGCCCCTTGTAATCAGGTTTTCTCCCCGACACAGTACTGAAATGGCTGGCATCAAAGTCACAAATGAGATCCTATGTGACCGCGACAAGGTGAACTATCCCCCCTTGTTCTTGACTTGTCTGCAGCCTGTAACATGGGTGACCACACCATTCTCCTCCAATGCCTCTCCATTGTTGTCCAGCTGGGTGGGACTGCACTTGCCTGGTTTCATTCTTGTTTATCTAATTGTAGCCAGAGAATCACTTTTTAAAAATTTTTTCATGGGATGTGGGCATCCCTGGCTAGGCCAGCATTTATTGCCGATCCCTAATTTCCCTTGAGAAGGTGATGGTGAGCTGCCTTGAACTGCTGCAGTCCACGTGGTGTAGGTACAGCCGCAGTGTTATTAGGAAGGGAGTTCCAGGATTTTGACCCAGTGACAGTGAAGGAACATTGATGTATTTCCAAGTCAGGATGGTGTGGGGCTTGGAGGGGAACTTGCAGGTGGTGATGGTGGTCCCATGCACCTGCTACCTTGCGCCCTTGTCATTCGAGGTGGCAGAGGTCACAATGATTTGACTTGCAATGGTTTCTTTTCCTGCCCCTGCACTGTTACCTCTGCCTGCCACCACTACCTTCCCCCACAAGGATCTATCCTAGGTTCCCACTCCACCAAATTTCTCTTCTACATGCTGTACCTCAGAGACATCATCTGAAAACACACAAGTTTACACATGTACACTGTTAGCACCTAGCTCTACCTCATGACCACCTCCATCAACTACTCCACTCTCCCTAAGTTATCTGACTGCTTGCCTGACATCCAATACTCGGCGAACAGCAACTTCCTCCATCTAAATATTGGGAAGGTTGAAGCCATTGTCTTCAGTCCTGCTACAAACTCTGTTCCCTGACTCCATCTCTCCACTGCCAACAATCTGAGGCTGAAACAGACCATTTTTGGTCCGATGTCTCATCCAAGATGGGATTCTGACAACATATCCATATTTTTATTAAGACCGTCTATCTCTGTAACATCTCCGATTCTGCCACTGTTGCAGCTCACCTGCCACTGAAACTCTCATTCATGCTTTAGTTGCCTCTAAATAGACCATTCCAATGTACTCCTGACTACCATCAGAAACTTGAGGCCACCATAAACTCTATGCCCATGTCTTAAATCGCACCGATCCCCATTCACCTATCACCCCTGTGCTAATCCACATTGGCACCAAGTCAAGCAACTCCTCAATTTTAACATTCTCATCCTTGTTTTCAAAACCCTCTAGGGTTTGACTTCCCTACCTCTGTAATCTTTCCCAACTCCTCAAGCTAGCTGTTCTCATCTAATCCTGGACTCTGAAGCATCCCACTTTTTATAATTGATGATTGTGCCTTCAACTGCCTAAACCCTAAGCTCTGGAGCTGGATTTAATGGTGGGGGTAGCTCTGAAGGGGGAGGGGGTGGGGTAGGAATCCTTGCCCCCTCTGTTAAAGAGTTGGCCAGCAGCTGTAACAAGTCTGGTTCACTAATGCCCTTCAAGGAAGGAAATCTGCTGTCCTCACCTGGTCTGGCCTACATGTGACTCCAGGCCCACAGCAATGTGGCTGACTCTTAAATGCCCTCCGAAATAGCCTAGCAAGCCAGTTGTTGTATTGTTCGCTATGAAATCTATAAGGAATGGAACTGGATGGCCACTTGGCATCAGCTTAGGCACTAGAAACAATAACAGCAATCCCAGTCCAAACGACCCTGTAAAGTCCCCCTTACTAACATCTGGGGGCTTGTGCCAAAACTGGGACCGCTGTCTCACATACTAATCAAGTGACAGCCTGACATAGTCATACTCAAGGAATCATGCTTTACAAATTATGTACCAGACACCACCATCACCATCCCTGGGTGTGTCTTGTCTCACCGGCAGGACAGGCCCAGCAGAAGTGGCAGCACAGTGTTATACAGCTGGGAAGGAGTTGCCCTGGGAGCCCTCAACATTGACACTGGACCCCATGAAGTATCTAGCATCAGGTCAAACAGGGGCAAGGAAACCTCCTGCTGATTACTGTGCCCCCCCAGCTGCTGAATTAGCTGTCTTCCATGTTGAACACCGCTTCAAGGAAGCACTGACGGTGACAAGGGCACAGAATGTACTCTGGGTGGGAAGCATCAATGTCCATCATCAACAGTGGCTTGGTAGCATCACTAGTGACCGTGCTGGCCAAGTCTTAAGGGACATAGCTGCTAGGCTGAGTCTGCAACAAGGGGTGAGGAAACCAACAAGAGGAAAAACATACTTGACCTCTGCCTCACCAATCTGCTTGCCGCAGATGCATCTGTTCATGACGAAGTCCCGTCTTCACATTGAGAATATCTTCAATTGTGTTGTGTGGCAGTATCGCCATGCTAAATGGGATAGATTTTGAACAGATATAGCAACTCAAGACTGAGCATCTGGCCATGAGGCACTGTGGGCCATCAGCAGCAGCAGGATTGTACTCAACCACAATCTGAAACCTCATGGCCTGGCATATCCCCCAATCTACCATTGCCATCAAGCCAGGGGATCAACCCTGGTTCAGTGAAGAGTGCAGGAGGGCATGCCAGGAGCAGCACCAGGCATACCTAAAAATGTAGGGTCAACCTGGTGAAGCTATAACACAGGCCAAACAGCATAAACAGCTTGCGATAGACAGAGCTAAGTGATCCCACAACCAGTGGATCAGATCTAAGCTCTGCAGTCCTGCCACATCCAGTTGTGAATGATGGTGGACAATTAAACAACTCACTGGAGGAGGAGGCTCCACAAATATCACCATCCTCAATGATGGAGGAGCCCAGCACATCAGTGCAAAAGCTAAGGCTGAAGCATTTGCAGCAATTGTCAGCCAGAAATGCCGAGCGGATGATTCGTCTCGGCCTCCTCCTGAGGTCCCCAGCATCACAGGTGCCAGTCTTCAGCCAATTTGATTCACTCCACGTAATAACAAGAAATGGCTGAAGGTACTGGATACTGCAAAGGCTATGGGCCCTGACAATATTCCAGCAATAGGACTGCTGACTTGTGCTCCAGAACTTGCCGTGCCCCTAGCCAAGCTGTTCCAGTACAGCTATGATAATGGCATTTACTTGACAACTTGTAAAATTTCTCAGGTATATCTGTCATCAAATAGCAGGACAAATCCAACAATTTCACAATGTTCAGCACCACTCATGACTCCTCAGATACAAAAGCAGTCCATGTCCAAATGCAGCAAGACCTGGACAATATCCAGGCTTGGGCTGACAAGTGGCAAATAACATTTGTGCCACACAGGTGCGGAATAATGACCATCTCCAACAGGAGAGAATCTAATCGTTGCCTGTTGACAATCAATGGCATTACCATCGCTGAATCCCCCACTATCAACAGCTTGGGGGTTTATCAGAAACTGAATTGGACTAGCCATATAAAAACTGTGGCTCCAAGAGCAGATCAGAGGCTAGGAATCCTGTGGTGAGTAACTCACTTCCTGACTCCCCAAGCCTGTCCACCATCTAAAAGGCACAAGTCAGGAGTATGGTGGAATACTCTCCGCTTGCCTGGATGAGTGCAGCTCCCACAATACTCAAGAAGCTTGTCAACATCCAGGACAAAGCAGCTTGCTTGATTGGCACCCCATCCACAAACATACACTCACTCCACCAATGACGAACGGTGACAACAGTGAGTACAAGATGCACTGCCAAAACTCACCAAGGCTCCTTAGGCAGCACCTTCCAAACCAATGACCACTACCATCTAGAAAGACAAGGGCAGCAGATACATGGGAATACCACCACCTGGAAGTTCCTATCCAAGCCATTCACCATCCTGACTTGGAAATATATCATTGTTCCATCACTGTCGCTGAGTCAAAATCCTACAACTCCCTTTCTAACTGCACTGTGGGTCTACCTACATCACATGGAATGCAGCAGTTCAAGAAAGCAGCTCACCAGCACCTTCTTAAGGGCAATTAGGGTAGGGCAATAAATGTTGGCCCAGCCAGCGACACTCACATTCTGTAAAATGATTTAAAAAAAATTATTTGCTATGGCTTTGGAACTGGATATTGTATTCAGTGGCTGGGATGATATTGCCTCTGATTTGCATTTTGGCTTCTTTGGGCCACGGCTCATCTGGTGGGCCAGGCAGTGTCTGCTGAGATACCTTATATGGTCCCAATAGTTGTGTAAGTCACACTGACATTGGGGCTGTATATAGCAAGAACAAGTACTTACTGACAGCTTAACATTACTCAGTTACGCCTTTGCATTATTCACATAGTCTATTGCATCTTTCTGTTATATTCAGCTCCTTTAATAGTTAAGGTAAACAATTATCATAAAGTCAAAGATAAGGTTTTGGAGCTTTCAGAAAGAAATCTAATTTTCTTTGTAGCATTTTCTCACAAAATGGTAAACAAAAATGGTAGTGCAATATTTAAACAGCTTACAAATTATAATTCTCTTATTGTGTTTCACTTTCCTTGAATTAGAGCAGAGCTGGTACACGTGCCAAACACGATATGTAATTTGATACAAAATAAGATATGTTGACTGTGAGCAGTCAGGAAATCTGCCAAATGAGATAATAATCGTGGCAAAATCCCCTTCTTAAGTTGGAGGGTTAGATCCGAGCTCATTTTGCATCAAATCATAACCCTGGATTAATTTTGTTCAACAAATCTTTATGGCCTTAACCACCCCTACGCATTTTGTAATTGCTTTCTCCTTTCAAAGAACTACAGATGGTTAAAATTTACATTATACTTCACTGGTCAGATGCTGTACATAGTGTTGTCTCATAGCGCACACTGCATTTGCTTAGATAAGACATTCAATGTATCTCTCAGTAAACTGAATGTCCAACAGCAATTACAGCCTGTGGCAAAATGTTTTATTGCAGCATTGCTGTTCCTGTTGTAACGTGCAATTCCAAGGAGTATGAAGGAAGCAGATAAGGAAATTGACTTATAAAATGAATTCTATTCTTTTAACACCATTGTCTTTTGGAAGTCTTTAGACTAATATAAAAGAGAAGTGAGTTCTTATTGTCCTAAACATTATGTGTTTATCTTATTTTGTTTTATCCTTCACTTGATGTGATTTGTGAGATCAGAGATTTCCCTTTGCAGCATTTCCCTGTTCATAAACAAATTTCATGTTTTGTCAGTTCCATGACAATGAATAGTTGATTACTGACATATACAGGATCATGGATATGTGAAAAATATTACACAGAGAATAAAACACAATTTGAAGTTATAAATGCACTTCTTACAAACTAGGAGTATTTCTGTCTAAATCATCTATTATTTTAATGCTGGCTTGTGCTACATTTGTGTCAGAGTAAATGTTACAGTTTGTATCTGTACATACAGCACTAATTACATATAACCAACATTCAAAACTCAAACTCAATATGCAAATCTCTGTGCTTATACCAGTGTGTACTAAAACTGCACCGTTATTAATCAAGAAATGATATAAGATGCCCTCTCTTTAGCATACTTTTTGTGACATCTAAGGACAGAAGATCTGTGCAGAGATAATTGTCATAACTGCATGAATAATTAATATTGACAATCATGGCAGTCTGCAACAAAATGCAAATCAATGTGTTATAATGATAGAAACAAGACTAAGAAACTCAAGGGAATGGAGCTTATGGGTAAAATTACTCCGATTGAGATTAGAATATTCGGCCAGAACTCACATAGGAACTTGACCAATCTCCCACCATCATGGAAGATCATGTGGGAGGGCAATGAAATAATGAAAGCATGTATATGGATTTTGGCAGGACAGCCAATGAGTTAGATGTGGAGGCAGATGAAAATAGGCAGTCCTGGTAATTGAGAGAATATGGGGTTTAAAACTCAGTTCAGGGTCAAACAGGATTCCAAGGCTGTGCGCTGTATGCTTCAGTTTGAGTGAATGGCAAGCCATGTAACCAATGGTCCTTTCTTCCCCATTGGTTGAACATGTCTCTAAAGCTGAAATGCAAAAAAAAAATGCTGGAAAAGCTCAGCAGGCCTGACAGCATCGGCGGAGAAGAACAAAGTTGACGTTTCGAGTCCTCATGACCCTTCAACAGAACTAAGGAAAAATAGGAGAGGGGTGAAATATAAGCTGGTTTAAGGTTGGGGGAGAGAAGTGGGGTGGGGGGGGTGGTTGTAGGGACAAGCAAGCAGTGATAGGAGCAGATAATCAAAAGATGTCACAGACAAAAGAACAAAGAGTTGTTGAAGGTGGTGATATTATCTAAAAGAATGTAATAATTAAGAATGGATAACAGGACACGCAAGGTATAGCTCTAGTGGGGGTGGGGTGAAATAAGACTAAAAGGGCATAAAAGGTATAGATTTAAAAATAATGGAAATAGGTGGGAAAAGAAAAATCTATATAAATTATTGGAAAAAATAAAAGGGAGGGAGAAGAAATGGAAAGGGGGTGGGGATGGAGGAAGGAGTTCAAGATCTAAAGTTGTTGAACTCAATATTCAGTCCGGAAGGTTGTAAAGTGCCTAGTCGGAAGATGAGGTGCTGTTCTTCCAGTTTGCGTTGAGCTTCACTGGAACAATGCAGCAAGCCAAGGACAGACATGTGGGCAAGAGAGCAGGGTGGAGTGTTAAAATGGCAAGCGACAGGGAGGTCTGGGTCATTCTTGCGGACAGACTGCAGGTGTTCTGCAAAGCGGTCGACCAGTCTGTGTTTGGTCTCTCCGATGTAGAGGAGACCGCATTGGGAGCAACAAATGCAGTAGACTAAGTTGGGGGAAATGCAAGTGAAATGCTGCTTCACTTGAAAGGACTGTTTGGGCCCTTGGACGGTGAGGAGAGAGGAAGTGAAAGGGCAGGTGTAGCATATTTTGTGTATGCATGGGGAGGTGCCGTAGGTGGGGGTTGTGGAGTAGGGGGTGATGGAGGAGTGGACCAGGGTGTCCCGGAGGGAGCGATCCCTACGGAATGCCTCCAGGGGGGTGAAGGGAAGATGTGTTTGGTGGTGGCATCATGCTGGAGTTGGCGGAAATGGCGGAGGATGATCATTTGAATGCAGAGGCCGGTGGGGTGATAAGTGAGGACAAGGGGGACCTTATCATGTTTCTGGGAGGGAGAAGAAGGCATGAGGGCGGATGCGCGGGAGATGGGCTAGACACGGTTGAGGGTCCTGTCAACGACCATAGGTAGAAAACCTCGGTTAAGGAAGAAGAGGACATGTCAGAGGAACTGTTTTTGAAGGTAGCATCATCAGAACAGATGCGGCGGAGGTGAAGGAACTGAGAGAATGGGATGGAATCCTTACAGGAAGCGGGGTGTGAGGACCTGTAGTCGAGGTAGCTGCGGGAGTCGGTAGGCTTGTAATGGATATTGGTGGACAGTCTATCACCAGAAATTGAGACAGAGAGGTCAAGGAAGGGAAGGGAAGTGTCAGAGATGGACCATGTGAAAATGATGGAGGGGTGGAGATTGGAAGCAAAATTAATAAATTTTTCCAAGTCCCAACGAGAGCATGAAGCAGCACCGAAGTAATCATTGATGTACCGGAGAAAGAGCTGTGGGAGGGGGCCGGAGTAGGACTGGAACAAGGAATGTTCCACATACCCCATAAAGAGACAGGCATAGCTGGGGCCCATGCGAGTACCCATAGCCACACCTTTTATTTGGAGGAAGTGAGAGGAGTTAAAGGAGAAATTGTTCAGTGTGAGAACAAGTTCAGCCAGACGGAGGAGAGTAGTGGTGGATGGGGATTGTTTGGGCCTCTGTTCGAGGAAGAAGCTGGGAGCCCTCAGCCCATCCTGGTGGGGGATGGAGGTGAAGAGGGATCGGACATCCATGGTGAAGAGGAGGCGGTTGGGACCAGGGAACTGGAAATTGTTAATGTGACGTAAGGTGTCAGAGGAATCATGGATGTAGGTGGGAAGGAACTGGACAAGGGGAGAGAGAAGGGAGTCAAGATAGCGAGAAATGAGTTCTGTGGGGCAGGAACCGGCTGACACGATCGGTTTGCCGGGACAGTCCTGTTTGTGGATTTTGGGTAGGAGGTAGAAGTGGGCCATCCGAGATTGGGCGACTATCAGGTTGGAAGCTGTGGGAGGAAGATCTCCAGAGGAGATGAGGTCAGTGACAGTCCTGGAAACAATGGCTTGATGTTCAGTGGTGGGGTCATGGTCCAGTGAGAGGTAGGAGCAAGTGTCTGCGAGTTGATGCTCAGCCTCCGCGAGGTAGAGTTCAGTGCGCCAGACAACAACAGCACCACCCTTGTCAGCGGGTTTGATGACAATGTTAGGGTTGGACCTGAGAGAATGGAGTGCAGTAAGTTCAGAGAGAGAATGGGTGAGAGGAGCAGAGAAATTGAGACGACTAATGTCACGCCGACAGTTCTCAATGAAAAGATCAAGAGAAGGTAAGAATCCAGAGGGAGGGGTCAAGGCGGAGGGAGAATATTGGAGGTGGGTAAAAGGATCCATTGAACGGGGAAAGGACACCTGCCCAAAGAAGTGAGCACGGAGACGAAGGTGACGGAAGAAGAGTTCAGCATCGTGCTGAGCCCAAAATTCATTCATTTGAGGGCGTAAGGGTATGAAACTAAGTCCTTGTTGAGCACTGAACGTTCAGCGTCGGAGAGGGGAAGGTCGGGGGTATAGTGAAGAAACGGCTGGGGCTGGGATTGGAAGATGGGGTGGGGACGGAGGGACAGGCAGGGGTGGAGGGTCCTAGATGGGTGTTGGAGTCGATGAGTTGTTGGAGGTTGCATTCCTTAGCACTTGAGAGAAAGAGAAAAAGTTTCTTGTTGAGGCGTCGGATGAGACGAAGAATAAAATGAAACTGGGGGCATGCGCAGCTTTGAAAAAGGGTGCGGCAGTGTTGCTGGAGGGGGAGGTCAAGTGTGTTCATATAGCGGCACATGGCACTGAGTGTGGATCTCAGAATGCGATGGGAACAGCAGTCCAAGGAGTGTTGTATGTCCCAGAGATACCTGTAATCCTTGGTGGGTTCGAAACATGAAGGATGGAATTTCAGTTGAAATCCACGTGGGGTAAGTCAGAGACGGAGAAAGGAAATATGGATGTGAAAGCGGGTTTTAGTAAACACCTTATCAAATACCAGGAGAGAAATGGAAAGCAATGAAGGTGAACAAGGCAAAAGAGAGATACGGAAATCCTGTTGGAGAGAAGAGCAATACTTCTTCAAGGTAGGCATTTCTTGAAGAGAAGTGGCAGTCAATTAAACATAGAGATAAAAACAAAAAACTGTGGATGCTGGAAATCCAAAACAAAAACAGAAATACCTGGAAAAAATCAGCAGGTCTGGCAGCATCGGCGGAGAAGAACAAAGTTGATATTTCAAGTCCTCATGACCCTTCAACAGAACTAAGTAAAAATAGGAGAGGGGTGAAACTAGAGCTATCTGTACCTTGCGTGTCTTGCCATCCATTCTTAATTAGCACATTCTTTTAGATAATATCACCACCTTCAACACCTCTTTGTTCTTTTGTCTGTGACATCTTTTGATTATCTGCTCCTATCACTGCTTGCTTGTCCCTACAACCACCCCCCCTGCCACTTCTCTCCCTGCACTCCCCCCCACCTTAAACCAGCTTATATTTCACCCCTCTCCTATTTCATAGTCATCATTGGACTTTTTATTTCCAGATTTTTATTGAATTCAAATTCCAGCATCTGCCATGGCAGGATTTGAACACAGAACATTACCCTGGGTCTCTGGATTATTTGTCTAGGGGCAATACCACTTCACCATCACCTCCCCTGGCAAACTGCCCTCAGTGGTGGGATGTCAGTTAGGTTCGTTAATGAGTCACTTGACATCACTTATCCCCGAGCCTGGATTTCAGTGTCGGTTAAGGAGTTAAATGGGACTTCACACTCTCTGATGCCTACTGAAGGTCACCCAAACCTGTTCGGTTTGCCTGTAGCCTTGTCGAGCGTATCCCTTGTTGTCAGGCATTCTGTATCTGATTGAGGGACCTGGCATTAGGAAGAAGTTGGCCGCTGAAAGGCACTCCCTTCCCTTGCTGCCGATCTGCCTGCCCTCCTCACCTCCCATCCCCACCACTTCAGCAACACCTTCCCTGCAACCTCCATCCCGTTCCATTCTCCAGTGTCCTGGGATCCAGCAGACATCCTTGAGTTGGGCCTGGGAGCATTACCATTAGCAGCCACTGCTCCCGGTGGCGCTGTTGACAATGGAGAGCTGCCAGCCTCTACCCCTGGAGACCTAACTCCTGTGGGAGGCCAGACACTGGCCAGTTAAGTGCTTAGTGGCACTTGAGTCTTGTCAGGCCTCCCCCACGGAAGTGGTGTGGGGCTCCCACTGGCTTTCCAACTGGTGGAAGGGACCCCCATCGCAGGAACAAAATCCCAACTGTTAACCCTGTTTCTCCCCACAGATGCTGCCTGATCTGCTGAGTATATCCAGCATTTTCTGTTTTTATTTGAATTATCCCTGGTGTTTTGCCAACGTTTATCTCTCAATCAACATCACAAAAAACAAATTATCTGGTAATTATCACATTGCTGTGTGTGGGAGTTTGTGGTGTGCATATTGGCTGCTGTGTTTCCTACATTAACAACAATGACTTCACTTCAGAAGTACTTCATTTACTATAAAGCACTTTGAGACAACTGTGATCGTGAAACGCTCTATATTAATGCAAGTCTTTCTTTCTTACTTTCTTTCATGTTATCTGGCAATTCAGCACATCCAGACTGCTTTTACGCCATTAAATATTTTCCTATAATAGGTTTTGTTTTGTTTTTCTCACAAAAGCTTTCCAGTGCCATGATTATTTCCACATGTTTTCAGCAGTTTTTAATCAGAAGGAAGTTTAGGCTTCATAACATTGTTTCCATTTGTCAGGCTTTTTTTAAACAAAACCCAACCCTTTAGTTAAAATACCTGCTGTCGACTAATCTTCAAACCACAAACTATTATTTGAGTTTGGAGTGCTGCCTAATTCTAGAATAAAGCAACATTCACTACATGTTTAGCATCTAAGTTTTTAGTAAATTGCTCAGTGGTGAGTCAAATGCTATTTGTCCATATGACATAAGATAATGGGTAGGCCATTCAGTTCCTCAAGCTCCTTCCTGATTTCCCTCGTAAATAACCTACCTAGCTCTATTTTTAAAATTACATTCCCACGTTTTCGGTTTCCCCATCAGAGAAAACAATTTCTCTGTATCTATCCAATCAAATCCTTTTAATATTTTAGACACTTTTATTAGATCACCTTTCAGTCTTTTATACTCAAGGAAATTCAAGTCTAGTTTATGCAACCTGTCCTTATAATTTACTCCTCTAACCTTGGAATCATTCTGGGGAATCTCCGTTGCATTCCCTTCAATGCCAGTATATTCTTCCAGTGATGTGGTGCCCAAAATTGAACAGTTTCCAGACAGGGTCTGTCCAAGGCTCTATACAACAGAAGCATATCTTCCTCTCTTTCATTTTACAGCCCCTGGGGTGATATATTACATTACCAAATGATTCATTCAAAGCTCAGCCATCATCAACATGAATTCACTTGGGGATATTGTTAAGCAATAAATCCTGAGTGTCAGATGTCTATCGTCAACTTTGGCTGTGTGTGCTTTAACAAAGGGAAAACCATTCTGGTTATGTGTTTTCACAGGGCTTAGAAATCAAGATGTCTAATTCTGTATGCCTGGTACAATGTGGCCAGGCAATGATCTCATCCAAATATCAAGAGTAGAAGCTGGAATAACCCAGAGACATACCTCCCATGCCAGGTCCCTGATCTGCCTTAAAAGACAGCATATCATGAGTGTGGTGGTACATCAACCCCTAGACCCTGAAGATGTATGTTGTAGGAGGATGAAGTTGAAGCTTTCATTGTGAGTCCTTCTTTGGATGAATGTTTGGAAAAGCACCATCAATCAGCCATTGAAGTTGGTGAGTGTTGACATCACAAGAGCCAGGACTGGGTAAGAGCTCTCTCCCATCATGAAAAACAATCATGCCACTCGCAAAAGGCGTTTGATGAGGTATTGCACATAAGGCTACTCAATAAGAGCCCATGGTATTCGGAGTAGTATATTAGCATGGATCAAAGCTGGGTCCTCAATTTTTTACAATATACATTAATGACTGAGATGAGGGAAGTGAATGTACTATTGCCAAGTTTGCAGATGACACAAAAATAGGTGGGAAGGCAAGTGGTGAGGACGACACAAGGGCCAGAATTTTACATTTGGTGTGTGGGCGTGTGCCCGACATGCCCGAGTGTAATATGATGCTTGATGACATCGGGGGTGTGTCCTGACATCACTGCACACCCTCATGGGCCTCCTGCTCATACCAAGTTAGGATGAGTAGGCGGGGCGTCCAGCCAGTCTCGCCCGTCCGCAACCTCTCAGCATTGTTATGGGATGTTTTCTCCTGAAAGGACAGACCAGCATTGATTAGTACCTGCATTGCCATTGCAGCCTGACCAACCCTACCTGAGGAACACCTCGCAGAGCTCAGCCGATTCATGACCCTGCAGCCAGGGCTCACCCCCCCCTTGAGCAGACACTATTCATTGACATTTGCCACTCACACTCTAAGACCTCTGAGGTCCAAGGGGTGGGCAGCTCCTAACTGCTGTGCTAAATGATCCATGCCAACACGGTACCCACTCTTCCTGATCGCAGGAGATTATTGTAGCGCTTACAGCACTGCACCCATGTGCGTTTCACCACATCATAGGAACTCACCCTGGATGCCACCTCATCCCAGGCCTTTTTGGTGACATGGAGGGGCCTCCTCCTCCCGTCTCTTGGGACAAGGATCTCTCTCCGTGCTGCCACCTCCTCCAGGAGGGCAGTGAGACACTCATCAGAAAAACACGGGGCCGACAGCCTAGCTACCCTGCCCTGCTGCCTGCCGAGTTCACCCGTTACAATCTCCATCACGAGGTGCAAGTTCATCACTGGCAGCCTTCGCATGGCTGCTGCAGTCACTTTTGAATTAGCTGCTCGGTCGCCATTAGACCTGGTGGACATTGAGCTACCACCCCCCGCCTGCCCCTTCTCGCTGTTGCTGCTGTCATGTCTTACACTGGGCGGGCCTTAATTGGCCCACCCGCGTAAAATCGCGGTGCGGAGCCAATCGTAGTTGGCGGCTGGCCTCCCGACTGCCCCTGCCCGCTCTCGCCGAGCCCGCCCGATAAGGGAAATATTCTGGCCAAGGAGCCTACAGAGGGATATGGACAGGCTAAGTGAATGGGCAAATAACTTGGCAGATGGAATATAATGTGGGAAAATGTGAGGCTATGCACTTTGGCAGGAAGAATAGAGGAGCTGAATAGTATTTAAGTGGAGAAAGACTGCAGAAAGCTGCAGCGCAGAGGGCTTTGCGAGTTCTTGTGCATGAATCCCAAAAAGCTAACATAAAAGTTCAGCAGGTAATAGGGAAGGCAAATGGAATGTTGGCCTTTATTTCAAAGGAAATGGAATATAAAAATAGAGAAGTCTTGCTAAAACTATACAAGGCACTAGTTAGATCACACCTAGAATACTGTGAACAGTTTTGGTCCCTTATCTAAGGAAAGATACACTGGCATTGGAGGCAGTCCAGAGAAGGTTCACTAGGTTGACCCTGGGTTTGGAGGGATTTTCTTATGAGGAGAGGTTGAGTAGGTTGGGCCTGTACTCATTGGAGTTTAGAAGAATGAGAGGCGGCCTGATTGATACATATAAGATTCTTAGGGAGCTTGACAGGGTAGATGCTGAGAGGTTGTTTCTCCTCGTGAGATCAATGTGATTGTGAGATCAACGTAACCAATTGTTATGACCGATGCAGTTGGTACAGGCCGTGTTATTTAAAAATCTCAGAGGGAAACTTTAAGTAACCGTCATAACCTATAATTTTACATTTTATATTTGAGATGTGACTCTAATTTCAGGAACCAGAGCATCAGTTCTTGAGGTTTTATATTAAACTAAATGAAACATTTTATTAATTTACACAGGGTAAAATATATATACACATAGCTACAAAATACTATTATCATAACTTTTAACAAATCCCCAAACTAATCTCCATTAAGGCAACCACAACCCATAGACTTAACCAGACATAAGACAAATTACGAATTCAAAATGAGGTTCTTTTCACTTTGGTTCCCATGGAGACAGTTCGAGGCTTACAGCTGCCTTTTGATCTCACATTGCTTCTCATACTCGTAAACCTAAAATTCCTAACCAATTCCTAACCAATCAAGGAATTAGAAATATAATTTATCCTGGCAAGAGCCCCCAAATATCAAGAGTCTAGGACCAGAGGGCATAATCTCAGAATAAGGGGGTGCCCATTTAAAACAGAGGAGGAATTTCTTCTCTCAGAGGGTAGTGAATCTATGGAATTCTTTCTCGCAGAGGGCTGTAGGGGCTGGTTCGTTAATTATATCCAAAGCTGAGATAGGCAGATTTTTAATTTGTAAGGGAATCAAGAGTTATGGGGAAAAGGCACAAAAATGGAGTTGAGGATTATCAGATCAGCCATGAACTCATTGAATGGCAGAGCAGACTCGATGGGCCAAATAGCCTAGCTCTGCTTCCACGTTTTATGGTCTTACGGTCTTTTCTAATCATGTAACTCAACATCTGTAACAATGGTTTTAAAACATTTTGCAGGTACTCTGTAGTTCATTAATGTCCTATAAACAGATGAAGGTGAGGATTAGCAGGTAGCTGTGTACTTTCAGCAAAGTTTGCATCTCCCTCAGGATCCTAGAAGGCATACGGATGTTTAATATAGATTTTAGATATTGAGAATTGAATAAATGCTTGAAGGAGGAAAAAAGTGCAGGGATTTGGGGAAAGAGCTGGGAGTGGGACTAACTGGATTGCTCTTCATAAGAGCCGACTCAGACTTGGTGGGCAGAATTGTCTCCTTCTGTGATTCAATGATGTAAGGTTGTATTTTCAACAAAGGGGTAGTGTAGTGAAGGGGGCCACACTTGTACCTGTCCCTCTGACTCCTTGGGTCAGGGGTAATATCCCACATGTGATTCCCACTATCAAGAGGGGGCCTTCTGGCAGTCTTGAGGCTCACAAGACTATAGATGAACCACTATAAAATGCCACAAGATGTGGGAATGGCATTAAAGGAGCAGAAATGCCCACAAAACTGAGCAGCTGCAGCCTTTATAACTTCAGCAGAGACTGGGGTAATTTTAGATGGAGACTGTCAGAAGGGGATAGGCTAAAATTTCAAAAATCTGAAACTCAGCACCAACCCACCACTTACAGTTGATGGGCGGGTGACTAATCTGGTCTCAAGAGGCAGGTCCATTGCACAAATATGTTAATGAGTTTGAGCGCCTAAAACTTTGACAGCTTATCAGATTCAACTGTCGTGTCCCAGGTTTCTCAGGGCTTGGGAAACTCAGCAGTAGAATAGAAGTGAGAAGGGCCCGATCCATCTTGGAAGTGCTCTTTCGCCATTATTTGTGGGGCAGGAGAAGGAGAAGTACCTCACCCGGCCCCTCCAAATAACCTGCATCCTGACCCATGGTCCAATCCCACTCCTCCCAATCCCACCTCCGACCAATTTTCTGATCTCTGGCTAACACGTGCTCAGATCGCTCCCCACACCCCAACCCAAAATCTCACCCCGACCCCCATCACTAATCCGTGCTCGGACCTTCTCTGAACCATGACCTCTCTTCCTTTCTCTCTGCTTCCTAGCTGTGGGCTTCCCATCTGACAGCCGGCCTGTCTCTCAAGGGGCATTGCTGCCTTCTTGAAAATGGTGAAAAATAAATTCAACTGAGGTCGTGCCATTAAATTTGCAGGGATCCCCGCGTTGCTGTATTTACTTGTTTTTCAGCTGCTATAACACCGCCTACCCCACCCACTCCTCCCTTCCCATTTTTCCATAAACATCAGGGTCAAAGGTTCCACAGCGAAGTCACCAGCCATCAGATTGGAGGAGGAGGAAATGGCTGCAGGCCATCTTGCTCCACAGGAGAATCTTGGGGACCTTACTGCCATGTCCACCTATTTTGCCAGGAAGGCGCAGTAACAGGGAAGGAGGGGAGAGAGCTCCACTGTGAACCTGGGTTCACCAGCACGGTTCTTGTAGAGCCAGGGAAATGAAGTGCCTATCAGGTAGTTTGGCACCAATAGGACTCACTTCCTAAATGTTCCAATATTCTCCGCTGCTACCCTGCCTGAAATCGGATGAGATTCTAACCCATAGAATCATAGAATATTAGAGCACAGAAATGAGCCCATCATGTTTCAGTCTTATTGTTTCCAAATACCTAGTCCAATCCCGCAATCCTGCTCACCCCCGCTACCTTTTGTATTCCTCTACTTCAAGCAAGCATCTAAATTTCTTTTAAAAGAACTTATGAGCTCTGCTTCAACAACAATCTGCACAGCGAATTCCACATTGTAGCCACCCTCTCTTAAATTCTTTTAGTAACTCTTTCAATGTTGTGCTCTTTTATCAGCTAGCGGAAATAATCTGTCACTATTCACTTTCTCATGACTTGACAATGAGTATTCTCATGACTTCATGACCTTGCAGAAGGTCATGTCTTCTGTGATCCCAACACGTTCAGGACACAATGATGCACCAGTCTTAGGAGCAACGCTTTTGGGACCCAGATGGATGTCCAGGTGCATCGACATCTCCCTTAGTTCAGCCACCAAAGGTGAATTTAGCAGTTATCTGGGGCATATGCTTTCTGAGATGTGACCCTAGTGATATGGGCACTCAATGCAATGAGATGACCTTCTACTGACCAGCATATTTGGGTCCCTGGTGTATACAAATGTCTGCAACTCCTCTTTGTTCAGTAGAAACACCAAGCCAATGGAGGATTACAAAAATGTGTAATTTTCAATTGCTTTGTATTAAGTATGCGAGTATCATTTCCTTCTTGTTCCTTATCCAAGTGAGGAGAACCTCGCTCATGAAGACAATCACAATACAATGGATATCGATGTCAGACATACAAATCTACACAAAAACAACTTGCATATTCTGACACCACACAAGTTGTCTCTATGAGCACACAATGAGATATAAAGTAACGTAATTATGATTATGGTGCAGATTTTGTGGTCAGTGAAAAAGCAATGTTTCTCACCACTGATTACAAAGAACATTGCCCACAAAGATTATTGATCTCTGTGCCATTGAGTTTTCACTTCCTGATGTTAGTTTGAATGTGGCACCAAGTCAAAGGGATCTCCAGGCATCCAACAACAATGATGCCATGAAGCAGGGTGAACAGCCAATCACAATGAAGAATTCTCACAAATAGCAAACCAGGGAATTAAAAATACTGATTATCCTTCTTTTTAATTAAGTTTTACAGAGAGTGAAATAAATGATTGGAAAGTCCCTTAAGGCAGAGGCTGAAATATAAACAACTTTGAAAAAGATAAAAGTATGTGGAATTTTTTTGTCTTAATGGAAAGATTTGACATTCCATAAGTATTAAATTAATTTTTCATGGCCATTGAGTCTTCTTAACAGTAATTATGAACTTACTACTCTATTAAAAACATTTAACTTTTTCAAGAGATATTATTGCCAGAATAATGTAGCATAAAGGGGCAAATTCAGTGATTTCTAATTGATTGCAGACGGGGGTGGGCGGGGTACTTAAATAGCGCACCCTGTGGTGAAGTGCAGAATTACTGACAGCAACTCCTGGGATTTCTGCATTTAGCTGCAGATGTGAGGACTATAGAGGCTTTTGTCAGTTTCAGAGAAGTAATGACAAATGTTGACAGTTTTGCCATCACAGTTAGATAATATGCATAAAATATATCTTTGAAATAATTGCTTGCAAGCCAATTAATCCAGTTGCCCATCATTTTGGTGTACTTTACTCACAAACCAGTACTACTTTAGGTTTGGCTTTACTCGTTATAAAGTAGCAATCATGTACTTGTCTGGTGGGACCAGGCTACTGGTCCCAGGCTGTAGCATTTTGGGTTTTACTGTACTGCCTAAATGGAATTTTGTTAATTTATGTCGTATTTATAGCAGATTTGAAATTAAAATGGTGATCTTCATAATTTGAGGTGTTAATTAGCTACTCCAAGGGAGATATGTCAGCCATTAATCTGCCTATTTAGTTAAGTTGCTGTAGTTTTGAGACTATTGGAAAACCAGGGGCCATTCAGTTAATACAGCCAATCATGACAAAAAAAAAACAAAAAGTGGTGGAAAAGCTCAACAGGTCTGACAGTATCTGTGGAGAGGAGGACAGAGTTAATGTTTCGAGCCCATGTGACTCTTCTGCAGAGCTAAAGGGAAGTAGAAATGCGATGAAATATATACTGTTTAAGGGGGGTGGAGCAGGTGAAGCTGGATAGAAAACAAAAACAGAATTACCTGGAAAAACTCAGCAGGTCTGGCAGCATCGGCGGAGAAGAAAAGAGTTGACGTTTCGAGTCCTCATGACCCTTCGACAGAACTTGAGTTCGAGTCCAGGAAAGAGCTGAAATATAAGCTGGTTTAAGGTGTGTGTGTGGGGGGCGGAGAGATAGAAAGACAGAGAGGTGGAGGGGGGGGGGCGGTGTGGTTGTAGGGACAAACAAGCAGTGATAGAAGCAGATCATCAAAAGATGTCAACAACAATAGTACAATAGAACACATAGGTGTTAAAGTTAAAATTGGTGATATTATCTAAACGATAATATTGTTAATACGATAATACCTCAATTAGATAATATCACCAACTTTAACTTTAACACCTATGTGTTCTATTGTACTATTGTCGTTGACATCTTTTGATGATCTGCTTCTATCACTGCTTGTTTGTCCCTACAACCACACCAACCCCCTCCACCTCTCTGTCTCTCTATCTCTCCGCCCCCCACACACACACCTTAAACCAGCTTATATTTCAGCTCTTTCCTGGACTCGAACTCAAGTTCTGTCGAAGGGTCATGAGGACTCAAAACGTCAACTCTTTTCTTCTCCGCCGATGCTGCCAGACCTGCTGAGTTTTTCCAGGTAATTCTGTTTTTGTTTTGGATTTCCAGCATCCGCAGTTTTTTTGTTTTTATTTTTGAAGCTGGATAGAAGGCCAGCGATAGGAGGAGGCAAAGGAGAGATTGCAAAAGAAGTAATAAACAAAAGGTCAAAGGGGTGTTAATGGTGGTTGTGCCGGCTAAAGGAGGTGCTAATGCTGACATGAAGGCCAACACCTTCCGGTCGGTTACTGGTGGCGGGACCTGCTCGCCAACGCATAAAATGCGTAGGGTGATGTCGGTTGTGCATCCTGACATCACCTCGCATTACTTAGATTGTCAGTTCGGCGGGCGCGCATCAACCTATCAACGGCCTATTTAGGCCATTCAAAAAACAATTAAGCTAATTAGTGGACCTGCCCGTCCAACCTTAAGGTTGGCGAGCAGGTTGGGAGCGCTGGTGGCCACTTGAAAAAGCATTAAACCTAATCCATGGGCGGGATGAGGTTTCATTGCTGAATCAAAAATTAAGAGACACTTTTAATTAACGTTATGTCCATGTCTGAACTCAGAGGGGACATGGTTGGTGAGTGAAATTTTCATTGCAATAACTTTTTTATTTTGGGAACTGATCTCCCTGAGGCAGCACTTAGTCTCAGGGAGATCGGAGCGCTCCTTCACGCGTGCATTTCCGATTTTAGGAATCCCCACCCCGCCCGCACAGGTAGCGCATAGGGCTTCCCTGCGGACGTCATGCTGGGCGGGCCTTAATTGGCTCGCCCACTAAAAATGGCAGCGTGCCCTCGATTGGGGGAGCTGATCGGAGTGCTGCCCACCCATGCCCGCCCCTGCACCTCCCCCCCGACAGGGGGAAAATTTTGCCCGAAGAGTAGAAGGCAGAATATGATAATGGTCGGACAAGGGTAAGCACTCTGGAAAGAACAACATGAACAAATGACAGATGGCCCTAATGGGGGTGGGGGTGGTGGGGTGGGGGGGGGGGTGGTGGACGGTGGAAGGAATAAAGATCGAAAAAAGGCAAAAAGCTGGGGGTAAAACAATGAGTAAAAATGGAAATAAATTTTAAAAATAATAATAATAAAAATAAGTGGGAACAAATAAACAAATGCACAAATTAAAATTTAAAAATAAAAATGAATATTGAAAAAAGGGAATCAAAAAGGGCTGAGGATGGAGGAGAGAGTTCATAGTCTGAAGCTGTTGAACTCAATGTTAAGTCCGGAAGGCTGTAAAGTGCCTCATCGGAAGATGAGGTGCTGTTCCTCCAGTTTGCATTGAATTTCCCTGGAACATTGCAGCAGGCCAAGGATGGACATGTGGGCATGAGAGCAGGATGATGTATTGAAATGGCAAGGCAGGAAGGTCTGGGTCATGCTTGCAGACAGACCGAAGGTGTTTCACAAAGCAGTCACCCAGTCTGCGTTTGATCTCTCCAATGTAGAGGAGACCACATTGGGAGCAGCGAATGCAGTAGACTAAATTGAGGGAAGTGCAAGTGAAGTGCTGCTTCACTTGAAAGGACTGTTTGGGCCCTTGGACGGTGAGGAGGGGGGAAGTTAAGCGACAGGTGTTGCATCTTCTGCGATTGCATGGAAAGGTGCCGTGGGAAGGGATTGAGGTGTTGGGGGTGACGGAGGAGTGGACCAGGGGGTCATGGAGGGAATGATCCCTACGGAATGCTGAACGGAGGTGGGTGAAGGGAAAATGTGTTTGATGGTGGCATCATGCTGGAGTTGGCGGAAATGGCGGAGGATGATCCTTTGAATGCAGAGGTGGTGAGGTGAAAAGTGAGGACAAGGGAAACCCTATTATGGTCGTGGGAGGGAGAGGAAGGTGTGAGGGCAGAGATGCGGGAGGACACAGTTGAGGGCTCTGTCAGCCACCGTGTGTGGGAAACCCCAGTTAAGGTAGAAATGACAAACATTGGTTCTCAGCAAGGATGGTTTCCACTTAGTGTTGATGGTTGTTATTGTAAGGGTTTGTTCAGTAGGTCTCATGAAGAGCTTCAAAGGCTTGTAAGGTTGAGCAGCAGTGTTTATTGGTAACAGTGATGGTAAGATGTGAAGAGGATACAAGGAGGCTACAATGGGATATAGATAGGTTAAATGAGTGGGTAAAGACCTGGCAAATTGAGTATAATGTGGGAAAGTGTAAAATTGTTCATTTTGGCAGAAAAAATAAAAAAGAAGCATATTATCTAAATGGTGAGAGATTGCAGAGCATTGAGATGCAGAGGGATCTAGGGGTTCAAGTGAATCGCAAAAGGCTAGTATACAGGTACAGCAAGTAGTTAGAAAAGCTAATAGAATGTTATCATTGATTGCAAGTGGAATTGAATACAAAGTAGGGAGGTTATGCTTCAGTTATACAGGGCATTGGTGAGACCACACCTGGAGTACTGTGTATAGCATTGGTCTCCTTATTTAAGGAAGGATGTAAATGGGTTGGAAGCAGTTCAGAGAAGGTTTACCAGACTGATACCTGGAATGAGTGGTTTTCTTATGAGGAAAGGTTGGACAGGCTAGGCTTGTATCTGCTGGAGTTTAGGAGAGTAAGAGGTGATTCGATTGAAAGATATCAGACCCTGAGGGGTCTTGACAGGGTCAATGTGGAGAGGATGTTTCCTCTTGTGAGAGAATCTAGTACTAGGTGCCACTGTTTAAAAGTAAAGGTTTGACCATTTAGAACAGAGGTGAGGAGAATTTTTTTCTCTGATGGTTGTGAGTTTTTGGAACTCTCTTCCTCAAAATGTGGTCAAAGCAGAGCCTTTGAATATTTTCAAGGCAGAGGTGGATATATTCTTGATTAACAAGGGGGTGAAAGGTATTCGGGGGAAAGTGGGAATTTGGAGTTGAGGGCACAATCAGATCAGCCATGATCTCACTGAATAGTGGAGTAGGCTCGAAGGGCCGAGTGGCCTACTCCTGCTCCTAATTCATATGTTAACATAACTATATATATATGTACAAAGTATAGCCCAAACTAGGAGCTAACTTCATGTTGAATTCTACTGGAATCTTTCATACACTTCTGTCTATTGTCACATGTCTTTCCATGTCACGCTGTGGGTGGTACTGTCCTTAAGTCCCATATTTATCCTTGCTATGCCAAACACCCTTATACTACAGTTGTCTACTCATTTAATCCAACAAAGAAATACGTATTGAAGGAAAAATTTTTGTGTAGCGCCAGTTCAAGTGAGGCCAGGATTAGGCATTGTGTACATGAGGGGGTTGGGGAGGATGAATCGCCCATTGTAGGAGGGTCAGAAATAGAAGGGCATGTTGTGGGGTTAGAAACCAGACAGCACAAGGGTGCTGCACAATGGCTGGGTGGGAGTTGGTTGATGGTGGGGGTCCAGTCCCTTGCAGGTAAGTTTTTTGGGCCTGAGGGAAACACTCTGGCATCTCCTGGTCTGACGGCCTTATAACCCTTCCAAATTCTAATTTGCTGTTCTGTCAGGAGAGTAGTAGGCTGTGGTGGTTCTGATTCTTATTGTTGGCTTGGAGGTTGGACTGGCATTTGGGTATGGTTTCATCTGTTTCTTTCATTGCTTGGTGTTAAACCATGCCTGGTTGCTGTGGCTGGTTTGACAGTACATGGTTGTTACTCTTGATTGTTTCTTGTGGGGTGAACAAAATGGTAATCGTCTGCTTGGCGGTGCTGTTTTTTTCCCCTTTTGGGTCATCCGGAAGCTCTCTGATGCTGAGGAAGAGCGAATAGCATACTCACCTCTGTTTTTTGTTGTTGATGATGCGAGACTGCTGCAAGGTTCCAGCATCCCTTGTGATTCTGGCACAATGGCTAGAAATTGCTGTGTGTGCACAGTTGGTTTGGCTACCAACTGTACCATCAACGTAGTTGGAGGCAGAGGCTTCTCAGATTGTTGATCCTTTTCTGGTATCGCTTCCACCGGAAGTGCTACGGTAGTCTCTTGTGCAGTAGGCTGGTCTGACCACTGGGGACTTTCCAGGATCTGGAATGATGATGGACAAACTTGCTCTGCAAAAAGAGGAGAGAGATCGCAGGTGAAATCAGAGTCTTGAATACTCTTTAGTGTTTGAGGACTCAGGACCGTTCTGTTCTGGCTGCCTAATGACAGTGACACTTTTGACATATCTGTCATCTGGAGGAGATCTAGGGCTACAGCCCCTGCTCAGAAGAGAGAAAGGATCACGCCAATGACTGAGAGTCAGACTCCCCCTGCTCCATAAAGTAGAGTATCCATCATTTGAGTCCAAAGGCCTTGGAGCCATGGTTCCTTGTAAGACACGTTTGTCACGCCGCCACCTAAATCTAATTTAAAAACTGTTAGTTGACCAGTTACCAGGATGTCAGTATTCCAAAATGAAGAGCTGCATTCTCTGATGTCATCCAAGAAGCATCCTTGTGTCTGGGTCTTCAGTCTCAACCTCATGGATTACTTTTGGGTGTCTGTATGGTGCTGAGGTTTTGACTTTCACAGTTTACCAAAGTGTCCCTGTCTGTTGCAGTGGAAGCATTAGGCAGTGTTTTTGGGACACTGATCTTTCCTGTGAGGGTGCTTTGCACTGCAGCGTTGGCAAGGTCACTCTGCTGGGAGGTTCAGGGGTTGCTAGCCTTGAATTGGATAGTCCCTGTGTTTCTGTGACCTGATATGGTAAACTGAGGGTTGGCTTCTGCCCTATGTTGTGCTCTCTCCCCTTAGGATGGTCCTGCATTGTTTATGTAGCTCAGACAGTCTAACTAGCTGGGATAGCCTTGTTGAGAGTAAGATCATCCTTAGCTTGTCGGAAGTCAGAAAGTAAATTGTCTGCAACACCCACCACGATTCTGCCTAGTATGAACTCAGACTTTAAATTGCCATATTCACATCCCTTTGTCAGCCTGTAGAGATTGTTTATGAAGGAATTGATAGGTTCCCCAGGCAGTTACTCTCTTATAACTAATATAGCTTAAAACAAAAGACTCTCTTATAAAATTTGGATCTCTCCAAAATAATATTGATCTCAGGTTGAAATAAACATCGAAGGATTTTAAAACATCATTAAATTTGGCAGATAATTCATTGATACCTTGTCGTGCAATGGTATCATCTACAATGGGCCCAATCGAGTAAAGAAATGTATTGACTTGTTCTGCTTTGGTTTTTTATTTAGACCAACAGCAACGCTGTATCTTAAAAATCTTTTCCTCCAAATACTCCAATTCTGTGACTTGTCAGGGTCATGGGTGAATCCCAATGGAAACGTAGAACAGTGATCCATTTTCAGGATTTTTAAGTGTGGGTACAGCTTTAAGAGATTATAGGCTTTCAAGATGGTGCCACCATTCAATGCCAAAAAATGATCTTTCCGCACTTGCCAGTTTTTGGTGGGCTTTCCAAAATGGTGGCATGCACTTCTACCTGAAGAAGGGTCTGCAGTGGTTGCATGCGTCACCTGGCAGCCAACATAACTTCATCAGCGCTAAAGTGTTGTGAGGCGGGATGCAAGAAAAGAACCGTAGGCTTGCTGTTTAGGAAATTGGACGGTCCCGAGGTACACGATATTAAAGGAATTAATTATTAGCTTAATTTCTTTGTCTTTACCGAACTTGGGACCCACATGTTCAGACTCTGAGTCAGGGATTGGGATTAGCGGTGTGTTCCTTTCAAATGGCACTTCTGGCTGGATTAATGAAAAAGGGTTTCCCAGGACTGGCTGGCCTGGAATTTAGAATTTTTCTCACCCTTGCAGGCTGTGAGCTCTGCTTGCTGAAGCTGGACTTCCACTGGTGATTCAATGGGGTCTTATGCTGGAGTAAAACTTCTATCTTTTTGCTTCCAGGCTCTTCTCTTTCTGGAGCTTTTTCTTTTTGGTGAATTTTCTCCGTGTCTATAGTTGGGAGTTTGTTTCAGTCTAGAATCCATTGAAGGTGTCCTTTTCCTTAGTTTTTCTGCATCCTTGTGAGGCTAAGGGTTTTTGATCTGGATGCTTCCACCATGAAGAATCCTGCTTCGGACACCATGAAATAAACAAGTCTTGAGTATATTAACAGTAAGTCTTTATTAACAACTTGTAACTATGTACATCTTTACATTGGAAGGTACAAGTATGGAGCTGGCTCCATCCTAAGTGTTTACACATCCCTGTCCGTCTCTAGACTGACCCTGGCTCTGGGTCATGTGCCTTCTTACATCATTGTGTGGGCAGTACTGTACTCAGTGATACATTAACCCTGTATGCAGCAGAACCTACTACTAAATATGTAGCCCCCTTTTAATTTATGGCCAGGATTTCCCAGTTGATGGGTGGGGGGGGGGGGGGTGCCGCTCGCCGACAGGTAAAATGACACGGGAGGACGTCAGGCAGAACTCCCGACGTCACCGCGCCTCATTTAAATTTTCAGGCAGGTGAGGGCTGAGCAGAACCAGCTGTGCGCCCGCCGACCTGTCAATGGCTAATTGAGGCCATTGAAGTAATTAATGGACCTGCCTGTCCAACCTTAAGGTTGGCGGGCAGGCTGGGAGCCCTGGCGGGCATTAGAAAAAACGTGAAACCTCATCCATAGGCGGGATGAGGTTTCATGTAGGTTCTAAAAAAGGTAATTAAAGAGTATTTAAAAGTGATGGACATGTCCCAACTCATGTGACAGTTTCACATGAGGGGACATGTCGGGGAATTTTTTTTTCTATTTTGCAGGTTTTTTAATGTAGAGCCGATCTCCCTGAGGCAGCACATAGCCTTAGGGAGATGAATGCACTCTTTCATACGCATGCGCGAAAGAGCGTACTCTCAGCTCAGGGAACTCCCCCCGCCACCCACACAGGGAGTGCATAGCACTTCTGTGCGGACATCACACTTAATTGGCCCGCCCACGTAAAATGGCGTCGTGCCTCAAACTGGGGGCGCCAATCAGAAGCACGCCTCTATGCGCCCGCTCCTAAACCTCCCCCCTGACGGGGGGAAAATTCTGCCCTATGAGTGGTTCAATTTAAAAATAACACAGCAGCCAAGCTTGAGTCTTGAACAAGATAATGGTAAGTTTATTAGAAAACTATGGCCGAAAGTTATTTAAATAAAAAGCGATAAAGTTATTAAATAAAATCCAGATACAAAGATTGAGAATCAAATAAAGGAACCAGACACTTAAAGATGAGATTTCAGTTCAGCCTCTGTGAGATAATATTGTGGGCCCATTGCTTGGGTGAAGTGGTTGAAATTTGAGGTTTGGTGTTTGCAGCTGCGAAAGCTTCTGCGGTTGGCCAGTCAGTGTTTGCCTTTTTAGGTGGACTCAGAAAGCAGAACAGATCCTGGGAGTGAGTAAGGCCCCTGTTTTCACTCTTTCTTGGCACAGCAGGTGGTGGATCTCAGGAGCCTGGTTTTAGGACAGCAGTTCGAAAGCTGTTTTTGGAAACCTTTCTCGGTCTCTCCCTGTTGAGAAGCAGTTTCTATTTCAACATGTCTCTCTCATGATGTTCAAGATGGTCCTACACACACAAATGGCTGTTTGCAACCTACCTTGATACAGATCAAAGACCACAGAAATGGCTGCTACGTTAATTTTCAAGGAGTCATTGTTTCACCAGGCAAACAAGTTAATTATGTTGAGCCAAAAACAAAAATAGCTGGAAAAACTCAGCAAGTCTGACAGCATCTGCGGAGAGGAATATAGTTAATGTTTCGAGTCTGTATGACTCTTCAACAGAACTAAGAAATATAGAAATGCGGTGAAATATAAGCTGGTTGAGGGGGGTGGGACAGGTAGAGCTGCATAGAGGGCCAGTGATAGGTGGAGGCAAAGATGAGATTGCCAAAGATGTCATATACAAAAGGACAAAGAGGTGTTGACAGTGGTGATATTAGCTAAGGAATGTGCTAATGATGACATTAAGGGTAGAAAGCAGGACGAGCAAGTGACAGATAGCCTTAGTAGGGGTGGAATCGGGGGAAGGGATCGAAATAGGCTAAAAGGTAGAGATAAAACAATGCATGGAAATACATTTAAAAATAATGGAAATAGGTGGGAAAAGAAAAATATATTTTAAAAAAATTATAAATTATTAGAAAAAGCGGGATTGGAAAGGGGGTGGGGATGGAGGAGAGAGTTCTTGATCTGAAGTTGTGGGATTCAATGTTAAGTCCGGAAGGCTGCAAAGTGCCTAGTCGGAAGATGAGGTGCTGTTCCTTCAGTTTGCGTTGAGCTTTGCTGGAACATTGCAGCAGGCCAAGGATGGACATGTGGGCATGAGAGCAGGGTGGTGTGTTGAAATGACAAGTGACAGGGAGGTCTGGGTCATGCTTGCGGACAGACCAAAGGTGTTCCGCAAAGCGGTCACCCAGTCTGTGTTTGGTCTCTCCAATGTAGAGGAGACCACATTGGGAGCAGCGAATGCAGTAGACTAAATTGAGGGAAGTGCAAGTGAAGTGCTGCTTCACTTGAAAGGAATGTTTGGGCCCTTGAATGGTGAGGAGAGGGGAAGTAAAGGGGCAGGTGTTACACCTTCTGCAGTTGCATGGGAAGGTGCCATGGGAGGGGGTTGAGGTGTAGGGGATGATGGAGGAGTGGACCAGGGTGTCCCGGAGGGAACGATCCCTGCAGAATGCCATCGGGGGGGGGCGTGAAGGGAAGATGTGTTTGGTGGTGGCATCTTGCTGGAGTTGGCAGAAATGGCGGAGGATGATCCTTTGAATGCGTAGGCTGGTGGGGTGATAAGTGAGGACAAGGGGGACCCTATCATGGTTCTGGGAGGGAGATGATAGGGTTCCCCTTGTCCTCACTTATCACCCCACCAGCCTCCGCATTGCCTGCTGCAATGTTCCAGTGAAGCTCAACGCAAACTGGAGGAACAGCACCTCATCTTCTGACTAGGCACTTTGCAGCCTTCTGGACTTAACATTGAGTTCCACAACTTCAGATCATGAACTCGCTCCTCCATCCCCACCCCCTTTCCGATCCCCCTTTTTCCTATAATTTATTATTTTTTAAAAATATATTTTTCTTTTCCCACCTATTTCCATTATTTTTAAATATTTTAAAATCTTTTATGCTCCCCCCACCCCCACTAGAGCTATACCTCGAGTGCCATACCATCCATTCTTAATTAGCACATTCGTTTAGATATCACCAATTTCAACTCCTCTGTGTTCTTTTGTCTGTGACATCTGCTCCTATCACTGCTTGCTTGTCCCTACAACCACACCACCCCCCTCCACTCCTCCCCCCACCCAACACCCCCCCGCCCCCGCTCCCCACCCCAAACACACACACACACACACACACAAACACACACACCTTAAACCAGCTTATATTTCACCCCTCTCCTTGGATTCACCTAGTTCTGTTGAAGGGTCATGAGAACTCGAAACGTCAACTCTTTTCTTCTCCGCCGATGCTGCCAGACCTGCTGAGTTTTTCCAGGTAATTCTGTTTTTGTTTTGGATTTCCAGCATCTGCAGTTTTTTGTTTTTATCTCTTTAGTATCTTCAGGTTCCTGTCTGCAAGGATGATTTGCGTACATAATTTGCTTGAGTTGTTAATCATTATTGAATTATGTTTTATACGGGGCTGATAGTGGAACTAACCCTATGTGAGTCGCAATATCCTCAAAGCAACATTAAAAGTTAACTAAATTATTTTACGCAGTAATTTCCTTGATAGATCCCCTTAACTAAGTGGAGTAATAGTGAAAATGATCTGACAGCTTTTGGTTGGTAAGAGTTGGGAAGTTAGTTTAAAATGCAGGTCACAAGCAGAAAGGAAACCCAAAGAGGCTTGAGTCTTGCAGAAATATTTTTTTCTTCATGATGTTGCAACTGTTTTTAAACAAAAAGAAAGAAAACTAAGATAAAGTTTGCAACTAAAACTGAGAAAAAGAACAGGAAGACATCCTTTAAACCTTATCTTATTGAATCTCTCAATCAGTTCACATATGTTTCACTTACATGAACAAACCAAATGTTTCACCTATGTGAATGAATAGGCAAAATGTCACGACCCTTTGGTCACCAAATCCTGTTCACCCGTCAACCCTGTGTTTGCTGAATTACATTGGCTCCCAACAAGCAATGCATTGATCTTAAAATTCAAATCCCTCCATGGTTTTACCCCTCCCTATCTCTGTAGCCTCCTCCAATCCCCAAACACTCTGAGATACCTGTATTCCTCCAATTCTGGTCTTTTGTTTATATCTGATTTTAATAGTCCACCATTGGCAACTGTACCTTGAATGGATGGGGTCCTAAGCTGTAATTCCCTCCCTAAACCTCTCTGCCTCCTTATCTCCTCTCTCTCCTCCTTTACAATGCCCCTCAAAACCTAATTGTTCAACCAAACTTTTGGTCATCTGCCTCAATGCCCCCTTAGTCTGGCTGAGTGTTAAAGTTTGATAATGCTGCTGTGAGGTGCCTTGGTACTTTTAAAAGGTTATTAAAGAATCTATCTAAATACTAGGTATTGTTGTTGTTATTATTGTTGTACATGAACAGACCAAATGTTTCATATAAGTGAACGGGCCAAATTTAATGTAGATGAATGGACCAATTGCTTAATGAATGAAATGCGGTGGCTGTTGCTGGGTAGACAAATACTTAAGCTATTTTGTTTTACAGCAAGAGATAATGAGATAAATAGTTAACCTGTTTTTGTTGCCATTGGTCAGTGGATAATGTTGGCCTTGACTCTGGGTGACTTCTTTTTAAATCCTCTTTTTGAATAGCATACAACTGAACGACTGGAACAGGCAAAGAGTTTAACATCTCTTCTCCAATAACACAGCACTCTCTCTGCTTTGTTTTGAGTGTCAGCCTAGATTGTGTGTTAAAATACTGGAATGGGAGAATTTTGACCACAGACATTAGTTCTAGCAACTGAGCCAAACTAAAAGAGTTTTTTTTTAAGTATTTCTTTACTCACATGCTTTTTACCCTTGGGGGAATAGCGAGGAAGTGCCGAAAAGATTCATGCACTGATTATCAGCTCATTAGACCAGGTCATGAACCCAGACCTTTTAGGGCAAAGGTAGAGACAATACCACTCAACACAAGACCTCCTTTTACAAAAGCAGTAAAAATAAGAATTGAAGAAAACAATTGCAGCAAGACCTGGACAATATCCAGGATTGGGCTGACAAGGGGCAAGTAATATTCATGCCACACAAGTGTCAGGCAATGATCATCTCCAATAAGAGAGAATCCAACCATCACCCCTTGATGTTCAATGGCATTACCATCACTGAATTCCCTACTATCAACATCTTGGGGGTTACCATTGACCAGAAATTGAACTGGACTAGCCATATAAATACTGAGGCTACAAGAGCAGATCTGAGGCTAGGAATTGTGTGACGAGTAACTCATCTCTTGACTCCCCAGAGCTTGTCCATCATGTACAAGGTGCAAGTCAGGAGTGTGATGGAATACTCCCCACTTTCCTGGATGTGTGCAGCTCCCACAACACTCATGAAGCTTGACACGGTCCAGGACAAAGCAGCACACTTGATTGGCACCCCATCCAGGGGTGAAATCGTGTTTAACTAATTCGATGAGGGTAATGCTGTTGATGTAGTATATATGGACTTTCAAAAGGCATTTGATACAATGCCGCACAACAGACTCATGAGAAAAGTTATTGTTCATAGAATAAAAAGGACAAAAGCAGGAATAGTGGATACAAAATTGGCTGAAAAATAGGAAGCAGAGAGCAATAGTGAATGGATATTTTTCGGGTTGGAGGAAGGTTTCTAGTGGTCCTCAGGGGTCGGTACTGGGACCCTTGCTTTTTCTGATATACATTAATGATCTAGATCTTGGTGTGCAGGGGACAATTTCAAAGTTTGCGGATGATATGAAGCTTGGGAATGTTGTAAACTGCGAGGAGGACAGTGTAGAATTTAAAAAGGACATAGACAAGTTGGTGGAGTGGGCAGATAGCTGGCAGATGCGGAGAAGTGTGAGGTGATGCATTTTGGTAGGAAGAACATGGACAGACAATATAAAATAAGGGGTGAAATTCTGAAGGAGGTGCAGGAGCAGAAAGACTTGGGTGTACATGTGCATAGATCATTGAAGGTGGCAGGACAGGAGGAGAGAGCAGTTAATAAAGCATATAGTATCCAGAGGTTTATTATTGTGTGCACAGAGTATAAGAGCAAGGAGCTTATGCTGAAGTTATGTAAGACACTTGTAAGACCTCAGATGGAGTATTGTGTACAGTTCTGGGCACCACATTATAGGAAGGGCATGAACACATTGGAGAGAGTGCAGAAGAGGTTTACAAGAATGGTTCCAGGGATGAGAAACTTCAGCTATGAGGATAGATTAGAAAAGTTGGGACTATTCTCCTTGGAGAGAAGAAGGCTAAGAGGAGATTTGATGGCGATGTTCAAAATCATGAGGGGGCTGGACAGAGCAGATAGGGAGAAGTTGCTCCTGATCGTAAAAGGATCAAGAATGAGAGGGCACAGACTAAAGTGATTTGCAAAAGAAGCAAACATGATGTGAGAAAAAACTTTTTCACACAATGGGTAGGATTTTCCTCACTCACCCACTGCCGGAATCTTCCGGTCCTTCTGCAAGTCAATGGACTTCTGGCTGGGTCACCGCCTCGCCCGCGGCGGGTCCCACTCGTGACAGGGCCGGAAAATCCCGGCTGATGTGTGATTCAGATCTGGAATTCACTGTTTGGAAGTGTGGTGGAGGCAGGTTCAATCCAGGCATTCAAGAGGGCATTAGATGATTATTTGAATAGAAACAAGTTGCAGGGGTACAGGGAAAAGGCAGGGGAATAGCATTAGGTCATAATGCTCATTTGGAGAGCCGGTGCAGGCACGATGGGCTGAATGGCCTCCTTTTGTGCCGTTAAAATTCTGTGATTCTGTGAAGGTGGCAGGGCATGTTGAGAGAGCAGTTAATAAGGCATATAGTATCTTAGGCTTTATTAATAAGGGCATAGAGTACAAGAATAAAGAGGTCATTGTTGAACTTGTAAACGACAATAGTTGGGCCTCACCTGGAGTACTGCATCCAGTTCTGGGCACCATACTTGAGGAAGGATGTGAAGGCATTGGAGAGAGTATGGAGGAGATTCGCAGGAATGATCCCTGGGGTGAAGAATTGTTTCTATGAGGATAGATTGGAGAGGTTGGGACTGTTTTCCTTGGAGAAAAGAAGGCTGAGAAGGGACTTGATGGAGGCATTCAAGATCCTGAGTTGTTTGGATAGGGTAAATAGTGAGAAACTGTTCCCATTCAAGGGACCATCAAGAATGAGAATGCATAGGTTCAGAATAATTGGGAAAGGGACTATAAGTGCTGGGAGGAAAAAAATTTCCATTAAGAGGGTGGCTGGAGTCTGGAACTAACTTCCTGAGAGGGTGGTGGGGGCAGGTTTGATCACGGTATTCAAAAATGAATTGGATTGCTATCTGAAAAGAAAGAATGCGCAAGGAAACTGGGGTAAGGCAGGGGAGTTGGACCAGGTAGGATGCTCTGTCAGAGAGCCAGTGCAGACTCGATGGGCTGAATGGCCTCCTTCTGCAGTGTAAAGGTTTTGTTATCCTGTGAGGTTGCAGAGGGACGAGGCATAGTCTTCCAACAGTTTGGTGCTGTCGAGGACTGAAGAATTGCAAACATTACGCCCTTGTTCAAAAAGGGGTATAAGGATAAACCCAGTAACCTTATCTGGTCTGGCCTACATGTGACTCCAGACCCCAGTAACGTGGTTGACTCTTAAATGTCCTCTGAAATGGCCTAGCAAGCCACTCAGTTGTAACAAACCAGTCCAAAGTCAATAAAAAGGAATGAATCTGAACGGACCACCTGGCATTGACCTAGGTACCGGAAATGACAATGGTAAACTCAGCCCTGTCGACCTCCTCCTTACTAACATCTAGGGGCTATTGCCAAAATTAGGAGAGCTGCCTCACAGACTAGTCAAGCGACAGCCTGACATAGTCATCCTCACGAAATCATACCTTACAGATCATGTCCAGTTACCAGCATCACCACTCCTGGGTATGTCCTATCCCACTGGCAGACAGACCCAGCAGAGGTGCAGCACAGTGGTATACAGTTGGGAGGGAGTTGCCCTGGGAGTCCTCAACATTGACTCCAGACCCCATGAAGTCTCATGGAATCAGGTCAAACATTGGCAAGGAAATCTGCTGATTAGCATGTATCGCCACACCCCACCGCCTTCAGCTAATGAATCAGTGAATCAGTACTCCTCCATGTTGAACACCACTTGGAGGAAGCACTGAGGATGGCAGGGTGGAGAATATACTCTGGGTGGGTGACTTCAATGTCCATCACCAAGGTAGCACCACCTCAGACTGAGTTGGCTGAGCCCGAAATGACATAGCTGCTAGACTGCGCCTGTGGCAGGTGGTGAGGGAACCAACAAGAGGGAACTCATCCTTATCCTCATCCTCACCAACCTGCCTGCTGCAGATGCATCTGTCCATGACAGTGTCAGTAGGAGTGACCACCGCACAGTCCTTGTGGAGACGAAGTCCCATCTTCACATTCAGGATACTCTCCATCATGTTGTGTGGCACTAAGTGCCAGATAAGGTAGCAGTGTCAGATATGGCAGTAGCAGTGCCAGATAAGGTAGCAGTGTCAGAATGGCAGTAGCAGTACCAGATAAGGTAACAGTATCAGATATTACAGTAGCAGTGCCAGATAAGGTAGCAGTGTCAGAATGGCAGTAGCAGTGCCAGATAAGGTAACAGTGTCAGATATTGCAGTAGCAGTGCCAGATATGGCAGTAGCAGTGCCAGATAAGGTAGCAGTGTCAGATATGGCAGTAGCAGTGCCAGATATGATAGCTGTGCCAGATATGGCAGTAGCAGTGCCAGATATGGCAGTAGCAGTGTCAGGTATGGCAGTAGCAGTGCCAGATAAGGTAGCAGTGTCAGAATGGCAGTAGCAGTGCCAGATAAGGTAACAGTGTCAGATATTGCAGTAGCAGTGCCAGATATGGCAGTAGCAGTGCCAGATAAGGTAGCAGTGTCAGATATGGCAGTAGCAGTGCCAGATATGGCAGTAGCAGTGCCAGATATGA
This sequence comes from Carcharodon carcharias, assembly GCF_017639515.1. Lineage (NCBI taxonomy): Eukaryota > Metazoa > Chordata > Chondrichthyes > Lamniformes > Lamnidae > Carcharodon > Carcharodon carcharias. The sequence goes on from NC_054469.1 coordinate 50,452,962, forward strand.
TTGCTGTGCCAGATATGGCAGTAGCAGTGTCAGGTATGGTAGCAGTGTCAGATATGGCGGTAGCAGTGTCAGGTATGGTAGCAGTGTCAGATATGGTGGTAGCAGTGTCAGGTATGGTAGCAGTGTCAGATATGGCAGTAGCAGTGTCAGGTATGGTAGCAGTGCCAGATATGGCGGTAGCAGTGTCAGGTGTGGTAGGAGTGCCAGTGTTATGCTCCCCAGCTGAGGACAAGTCTGATCCCAGGGTGGAACCCAGCTGGATAGATCCTAACTTTTATTTGTTTGTTTAGATACGTGGAGAGGGGATACTGAACAGAGTCACCAGAGTCAGCTGATGAACTTTTAGCAAAATCATAAAACATTTATTAAACAAGGAAAGATGAACTATATTACAATATTCCTTCACCCACAACTATACCTTTACAGGTATACACAGATTTGTAAGGATAACACAAGTTACAAAAGCTATCTTATACTTTAACGTTCACAGTAAGTACACAATCCATGTAAAACAATTGGCAACCTGTAGTTAGGTACACCACACTCTGAAACCAAGTGACAGATGCCATCTCAACCAGATGCTATGGATCTCTCATCAATTTCCCCCAGACGCTTGTCACACTGTGAGCCAATCAGTTTCACTGCACTCCACCCTTCACACAAGGGTTTCCAACCTCCACTCCTTAAGAACTCGCCTTGGAATCTTCTCCCAAACTGACGCTTTCTCTCAGATGCTTTCCGTAAGGGTTCACCTCCAGGGTTTCAAACTCTCCTTCCGATGTTCCTCTCCCCTGGGTCACCACATGCATTCAAGCTGTCTTCTATGCACTGTCTCTCACTGACTCAACCGTCAACAGTACTACTGTTTCACATGCTCACAGCAAAGATTTACAGACCTTCAGCTGTCTCTTTGAACCTTCTGACTTCTTACAATCTGTTCTCGCTTTACATATGCTTTCTGTAACTTTTGTCTTTTTAAACCTGAAGCTTGGAGCCTTTCTCTGTGTCCCCTCATTCTTGACTTCACTTAACAGGACCTTTTTCAGGGTTCCGGTCCTCCCTTTGACTGGAAGGTCTTCTTGGGATTTTCTCCTGTTCAACTCCCCTGGATTTTGGGATTTTTTTTTAGCTTGGGACTGGCTATCTGTCCCCTTTGCTCCAGTCTCAACTGGCAGCTACTTTCGAAATCAACTGAGCTCAGCTTCCAAATCAAACTGCTGTTTCTAGTTTCTTCTGTGTGTGTCTGTGGGAGGGACCTACCTCTTTGGACCCTGTTGTTGGGCAACAATCCAGTTTCTCCACTCTTGTTTGTTTAACTTAGGTGCAGTAGTCATAAAACTATCATTAGAAATGCAGGCACCTTTTAAAGTGAAACTAAAGCTGAATTTAACCTTTCTTAACACAAATACAGAAATACAAATCAGACTTAAACTTTAAAGCTAAAACTCATTCCTAACACACACAAATACCAATATATCTTACTTAAACTATCTCTATTTCCTAACATCATCAAAGTGGATAATTTCGCCTTCCTGACACTATATCACATCTGCCACATTGTTGCCCATTCATTTAATCTGTTTAATCTCTTTTACAGCCTCTTTGCATCTTCCTCACAGCTTATTTTCCCGCCTAACTTTGTGTCATCAGCGAACATGGGTAGAATATAGTCAGGCCTCTCACCTAAAGCATTGATATAAATTGTAAATAGCTGAGGTGCCTGTACTGATTCTGGTGGTACCCTACTAGTTACTGCCTGCCAAACCTGAAAATGACACCTTTAGTCTTACTTTCTGCTTTTACTGTAAGTCCCGACACTGACCGGCCAGACACCAGGAACAGTTGCACATGCGCATTCAGTCTGCATTGTGGCCTCGGGCGCATGCACGGTTTCTCCCCACAAGATGGTGGGTACGCGTTGTTTGGTTTTAGGTTAGTTTAAGATTTCAACTTGAACCACCTAAATAGAAAATCAGCTGTCAGATTTTAAACAATTTATTTTTCTTCAGATTTATTCGGTGTTCTGGTTGAAAAATGGTTCTCCCCATTTTAGTGGCACAGCTACATGATCATGTTTTATCTCTGAAATTCTCTTTGAGTTCAAACTGGTGCACAAGGATTTCTAAATGGCAAATAGTTCATTTGTCTAACTGTGAACAGATTGGATAGGCAGTGTACAGGGAGGTCCTACATAGCTTTGCTAGCTCAATGAGGTTCCTAATCCCAGAGTTGTGGTTTTGAGCCCTGCATTGAATAATATGTTCTGTGAAAAATTATTTTATTGTTTTTATTGATTTCTACCAACTTGTTAAAAGATTATAAATTTAAAGTCCGAGCCAGAGTTGAGATTCCTTATTGCGAGTACCAGCTCCAAGATCGGTCTGGATTTGTTCCAGGATTTGTTTGTCAACTGATTTTTAAATAACTTTCTTACTCCATTATTTACTTGTAAATGTAATTCCACTCCACTCTTATTTCTCCCAACGGTTCCATATTTAATTTTAATTTAATCTTTAAAGAATTAGGGAACCTGTTCCCTAATGCAGCCAGGCAGGATGTCGCTGGCTATGATGTCACTGACTACATCTGCACATGTGGAGGAAGTGCTCCCCTTAGTGTTGCAGCATCAATAAATGCAGCCTTCTGTTTTTTGACCGTTATGCTCCTATATCATTCCCAATCCTGAGAGTCCTAGTTTTGTTTAATAACCTCTTGTGTGGCACCTCATCAAATGCCTTTTGAATTTCCAAATGCACTACACCCACTCATTCTCCCTTATCCATCCTGCTAGCTACATCCTCAAGAAACGCTAACGTATGTGTCAATCATGATTTCTCTTTCATAAATCCGTATTGACTCTGCCCAACCATGTAATGATTTCTAAGTGTCCTGTTATCCTATGTAACTGTATCCTGTTATGCCTTATGCATGTGTTCTGTTAAGTTTTGATTTATTTTGTGATTACTGCAAACACCCAAAAACAAAACCAGGATAATATTTCATTGCATTTGTTCTCTCAACTTAAAGCTCCTTTAGTTTTGATAAGATTGAAACCAGACAGAATTCTACATGAGTTAGGAGTCCAGCTTAACAGTGCATGGCAACCAGTACTGGTATAGCTCCCTGAATATGTTATGTTAATTTATATGGATGAAGTTAGATTTAGGAGCCCACTGATATTCAGATACATGTGGAGAATTCTGAGTTATTCTTAATTCTGAAAGTATTTAATGCATTGCATCATGACAAAAGGATTATTTTACTTTAAAACATGTAATCTTCTCTCATTCTGCCATTCTGATACTTTCTCAAATGGGAAGGTTTCTGTATCTCTCAGATGGTTCAGCGAATAAATGCACCATTTGAAATATGATCGAGTCAGCCAAGAATGCCCCAGACTACACCCTGGTGTGTGTTGGAATAGTTCAGTTTAGCTAGGGCTGAATATAAGCTGCAAACAAAATTTAAAAAGAAGCACATAGAATTTATAGTGCAGAAAACCCAGTTGAACTAGTCAATGCTTGTGTTTGTACTCCCCATGAGCCTCCTCCCACTCTATTTTGTCTATCCCTATTAATGTACTCTTCTATTTTTTTCTCCCTATTGAGCTTCCCCAAAAGCCCCAAGCTGGGAAGATGTGATAAACCAGACAGCATTCCTGCTTCGTGTTTGATCCTTAATGAGTCGTGAAGAGACCCAGCAAGACACTGTTTGACAACTAGTAAAAACATTCACTCAACAAGAAAACCCAGCAGCATGTACTAAGAGCATCTAGGGATGGACATTGAACTTAGCCTCACCAGGGTCATCCATATCACTGTGAACAAAAAATAATCCAGCCATTATGATTGGGAGGTAGAGGTTGGATGAAGGCAGAGGCTTGATTGTGATGCCTTCCAATGGTAAAATAACCTGCCAACACTTAATGCCTTGATCTATATCAGAGGACAGTGGATGTCCGTGGAACTTTACCCTACCTGCACATATAGATAGGAAGGGAGGAAAATAAGAGGATCTTTTCTTTTCAGCAAAGTGTTATGATTTCTGTAGAGACTGATAATGTTTAAAAATAAATTAGAACTTCCAGTTAATAGCTGAAAGAATGACGTCAAGATTTTCAGTTTTCAAACATTTGCTGTAACAAATGACTAATAGCACCATGACTAAACACCAGTTTCTTTTTGTAGACAACTTATACTTTACAGAGAGGAACATCCCTTTTTATACTTATCACCCATTGCACTCTCTACAGAATTATTGTCTTTTAGCAAAATGTCTACAGTTGCTCTTAGCTTTCAATGGATTCCCATATCCCTGTTTCACTGAGTAATAACTTTGAGTGACTGTCTCCAGTCACCTTTCTCAGTTTTCAGACAGTTTCATAAATCTACCAAGAGCCGTAAAGCCTGCTCTGATGATTTTTCTATCCCCTGGTCATGCCAAAAAGATGTCCTGTAATCCATAGAGGGCTGCAGGATGCATCTCTTCAACTGGAGACCATCTCCCTCCTGCATCCTCCTGTGGTAGCTTGCAAAGTCAAACAGTCTTTTCTCTCTGCTGACCACACAAAACTGCTGTCTGTCTGTCATTTTCATTGATTTGTAGGGAAGGCTCTTACCTGATCTCAAAAATGGCTTTCTCTTTCCTTTTCTCCATGGCAATGTGAAACACATTAGCTCCTAACCCATAACGTTGTATCTGATCCCAACTCCCTTTCATCTTAGAAGTAAATTGTCAGCTTAAGCACAACGGGATACAACCCTATACCAACAACACCTTTCTGGGACTTTGGGAAACACATGGTCTACTGTTTGTAAACTGCGAGACTACTGCTAATGTTTCCAAGCACATAAACCTTGCACCTTCTTCTCAGTAAAACAGTCTAAGTCTTCCTATGATCTCTAACAATCAAACCATGTAGGCTTACTGTCGGGCAGACAGCAGAACAAGTCACATGATTCCCAACATTTGCCCTAAATTTTAAAATTATAGTGCCAAAACAACATAGGAAAATACAGGACTGGTAAAAAAAATAGGACTGCAGTCCATTGGACTGATCCTAAAAGCTAATACCTCTTAAAAGTCCACTCCCTCAAAAGTCACTCCAATTCTCCCTGAAAATTTTCCACAGCAACTGGCTCTTTTGCCTCTCCGAATAGTCCATTCCACACATTCACTACCTTTGCGCTACATAATTAAATCTAAAAGTCTGTGTACCTTCCCTTTTTTAAATATGAGCCCACATTGCAAGGTTATTTCCTGTGGGTCCCAAAATAAAAGCGTTCCACTGAATAAGGGAGAGGGCCAAGTGATGGAAAGCAGAGGGATCCTATGTTATCATCAGGGCTGAATAGGGCTGAGGAGAATTCAGGCCCCTCAAGGTAACTGTGGACCTCCCTTTAATATGGCTTCCCCCACTGGATTGTAGCTGAAGCATTTGCTACAATCTTCAGCCAGAAGTGTCGAGTGGATGATCCATCTTGGCTTCCTCTGGAGATCCCTAGCATCACAGATGCCCGCCTTCAGCCAATTCAATTTACTCCACGTGATATCAAGAAACAACTGAAGGCATTGGATACTAAAAAGGCCATGGGCCCTGACAATATTCCGGCAATATACTGAAAACTTGTGCTCCAGAACTTGCTGCACCCCTAGCCAAAATGTTCCAGTGCAGCAACAACACTGGCATCTACCCAGCAACATGGAAAACTACCCAGTTATGTCCTGTACGCAAAAGGCAGGACAAATCCAACCCGGCCAATTACCGCACCAACAATCTACTCTCAATCATCAGTAAAGTGATGGAAGGGGTCATCATCAGTGCTGTCAAGTGGCACTCACTTAACAATAGCCTGCTCACTGACTGCCAGTTTGGGTTCCACCAGGGCCACTCTGCTCAGCCTTGGTTCAATCATGGACAAAACAGCTGAACTCCCAAGATGAGGTGAGAATGACTACCCTTAACATCAAGGCAGCATTTGACCGGGTATGGCATCAAGGAGTCCTAGCAAAACTGGAGTCAATAGGAATCAGCGGGAAAACGCTCCAATGGTTGGAGTCATACCTAGCACAGAGGAAGATGGTTGTACTTGTTGCAGGTTGGTCATCTCAACTCCAGGACATCACTGCAGAAGTTCCTCAGGGTAGTGTCCTCGGCCCAACCATCTTCACTGCTTTACCAATGACCTTCTTTCCATCATAAGGTCAGAAATGGGTATGTTCACTGATGACTGCCCAATGTTCAGCACTATTCGTGAATCTTCAGATACTGAAGCAGGACATGTCCAAATGCAACAAGACCTGGACAATATCCAGGCTTCAGCTGACAAGAAGCAAGTAACATTTGTGCTACACAAGTGCCAGGCTATGACCATCTTCAACAAGAGAGAATCCAACCATTGCCCTTTGATGTTCAATGGCATTACCATGACTGAATCCCCCACTATCAACATCCTGGAGGTTACCATTGACCAGAAACTGAACTGGAGTAGCCATATAAATACTGTGGCTACAAGAGCAGGTCAGAGGCTAGGAATCCTGCAATGAGTAACTCACTTCCTGATTCCCCAAAGCTTGTCCACCATCTGCAAGGCACAAGTCAGGAGTGTGATAGAATACTCCCCACTTGCCTGGATGAGTGCAGCTCCCACAACACTCAAGAAGCTTGACACCGTCCAGGACAAAGCAGCCCGTTTGATTGACTCCACATCCACAAACATTCACTCCCTCTACCACTGACTCACAACAGTAGCAGTGTGTACCATCTACAAGATGCACTGCAGGAATTCACCAAGACTTCTTAGACCACACCTGCCAAACTCACAACCATTACCATCTCAGAAGGACAAGAGCAACAGATAAATGGGTACGCCACCACCTGGAAGTTCCCCTCCAAGTCGCTCACCATCCTGACTTGGAAATATATTGCCATTCCCTCACTGTCGCTGGGTCAAAATCCTGGAACTCCCTGCCTAACACCACACCACATGGACTGCAGCAGTTCAAGAAGGCAGCTCACCATCACCTTCTCAAGGGCAGCTAGGAATGGGCAATAAATGCGGGCCCAGCCAATGAAGCCCACATCCCATGAATGAATAAAAAAGAGATGGATGTACTCAAAATCATAAGGGGCCTGGCCAGAATAGTTAGGGAGAAATGTTCTATTCGTTGAAGGATTGAGAAGCAGAGAACGCAGCTTTAAGATGATTGGCAAAAAAGCAATGGCAACATGAGGTAAAACTTGTTCCTGTAACAAGTCATTGGGCAGAATTTTCTGGATGGTAGGAGCATGGAGCGGGAAGGAGTGCGGATGGGCGTGGACCTGATCGCCGCTTGCGATCAGGTCTGCACTGCTATTTTACATTGGCGGACCAATTAAGGCCTGCCCAGCGAACTTCACGACTCCCATAGCATAGCAGGAGTGGGCGGGCGGCGGCAGGTGCGCTCAGCCCACTGAGTCCAATGGTGACCCGGCGGCCTGTATAAAGGAAGGCCTGGCAGCCTTGGAAAGGCTGCTCACAATGGCTGGGCGAAGGGCTCTGAAGAGGGGCAATGGAGGTGACGCAAGTCCAGAAGGTAGGCCATCAGGGCAGGCCAGGCCGGAGGGAAGGCCATCGGGGCAGGCCAGGCCGGAGGGTAGGCCATCAGGGCAGGCCAGGATGGAGGGAAGGCCATCGGGGCAGGCCAGGCCGGAGGGTTGGACGGGGCCAAGTGTGCTGCTCATTTTTCTGATGACTGCCTTGCTGCCCTCCTCGAAGAGGTGGCAGCATGGCGGGAGGTGCTGGTTCCCCAGGACGGGAGGAGGAGGCCCCCCCACATGACGAAACGTGCCTGGAAGGAGGTGGCGGAGGTGGTAATCTCCTACAATGTGGTGCAGCACACTCGGATCAAGTGTCGCAAGTGCTTTAATGACTTGTTGCGCTCTGGAAGGGTGAGGACAACGTTGGCATTGGTCACTTAGCCCAGCAGGTTGGCTTTAACCCCTGCTGCCCACCCCACCCCCCCCACCCCCCGCTTGCCAACAAGTCTGAGTGTAGTGACTGCACTGAATCATTGACGGCATGTGTTCTTTGCTGGGTGAGCCAGCAGATATTGCCCATGCTGAGGTCAGCCTGAGAGGGTGGTGAAGAGATGGGTTCTGCGCCCACAGCATTTGTTACACTGAGACCTACATGACTGTTTTGGCAGCAACCTGGAGGAGCTGCACCCAGGCGCAGTGCAGGAACTGCAGGACATGTCAAATTCAGGGTGATGAGATGGCGGGAGGGGAGCTTCAAGGTGGCGTGGCAACAAACCATCTGCGGCCTCTGCGCTCGACGTGCTTGCGCCTCCTTGCTATGCAAGGATATACCGTGTGGTGCCTAATGTGATGTAGGCAGCATGTGTCCAAGGCGGGAGGGAAGGGGTGGGGAACAGGCCTAGCATCTTTGTGTGAGTGGTCAGCAGCAGCGGGGTGAGGAGGCACTGAAGCCTGATATGTCCCACTCTGGTTGGGGTGGGCCGTGTGTGAAGAGAGTCCATGTTGCGCAATTTGCACACGTCAACGCTCTTCTGTCATTTTCAGGATAAGAATGCTCTTAATGCTGCAGAGCGTGTAGGACTGGCAGCAGCCAGACGCAGTTAGCCATTCTCAGCTGGTTTGAGCAGGAAGCCCTGGATTTGGAGAAGTGCCACGCGCCCAGGTTCACTGGTTTCGGTGAGGCTGGGGTGCCATGGCCAGGTATGTATGGCCAGCAGTGAGGTCAGCATTGTTCTCCCAACAGCCATAGCAATGCTGAGTGTTAAGTGAATTAATTTTGCAATATGGTTTGACCATTGCTTATGGAAGGATGAGCGCATAATGATCCGGGGGACAGCAATGCACTTTGTCATTGTCTCCACCTTAACTAATCTAATGTCCTTGTTCTTCCTTTCAGAATCAGCGGATCAGGGCTGGGAGGAGGAGGAGCAGAGGCATCCTCTCACACCTGAGAGCCCTGAAGTCTCACCAGCATCACACCATCTCTGCCAGGCAGGCACCAGCGCAGATATTAGCACCTCAGTGGGAGTTAGAACATCGGCTAGTGTCCCAGGGCCCAGCGGTGAGGGCACTTCACAGTCGCTGGAGGAACTGGCAGAGACAGAGAGTGCCTATGGCACCAGCCATAGGAGGACCACCAGTTGGAGGACGGCAGGGGACCAGGCATAGGCTCAGTGCCTGATGATGTGCCTCTGGAGTCGTCCGCTATGAAGCAGGAGCATGAAATGCAGCTTGGTGTGCGGGAGCATCTGGGGGAGATACATGAGGCTATGCTTGGCTTTGTCTCTGTGATGGAGGAGTCTACGTGGACGATCACGGAAACAATGAGGCACATGTCCGAGCGCCATGCGTCCTCCATGGAGAGAGTGGCGACTCTCATGGAGAGGCTCCTCCAGGAGACCCATCAGGGCTTCCTGGGGATGCGCTCTGACCAGCAAGCCCTCACATCGGCATTGACCTGAGCTGGTCAGTGCCAGTGTGCGAGATGGTCTGGGCACTAAGTTTCCCAGCTCGGTGCCCATCCATCCTCCGGTGAGCAGGGAGGTTTGAAGCCACCTCATGTTGGTGCAGCAGCTGCCTGTCGTCTCTGCAGGCACTTCTCAGAGCACTCCAGTTGAGGGTGGCAGCTCCTCCGGCCCTCTCCCAGTGATCGTAGCATCTGGTGAGGCTGCGACAACTGGGGAGATGCCAGCTGTGGAACTGGCAGATCCCTCCCACGCAGGGCCAGCATAGGGTCCACGGGCCAGACGATGGCCACCAAGGTCATCAAGGCCAACAGGACAGCAGAGTCAGCAGGCTGTCTCAGATGCCACTCTGAGCGATGGGGCAGCACCAAAACGTAGCACCCAGAAATATAAACATAAGGCACCTTAGGCATATCACGGGTTTATCACTGGTGCTTTTGTGTTGGCCCACAATGAGGTCTTTATGATTTGCTTTGAATTGGAACACCCTTGTCATTTTGTTTCATTAAGTTTCTTTGCCTGTGATATTAAATTCAGTCATGTGACCATGGCTGAGGGTGCCCCTTTTCTTTTGCATGTGTATGGTTTCCAAAAATGTTATGAGTGATTTGTGGTACATTCAGCTTTATTAACAAGGTCCTTAGTTACTGTTCCTAACCTGGAAGATTTGGAACATAGGTATCAAGTATGAAGTCTACAGCCCAGGCTTGTCCCGGAGGTCCATCTATGGTGTGATAGCTGATGGTTTATTGGATTAAAGCCTCCCGGGTGTCCCTGCCTCCCTGCAGTATGTCCTGGTCAGTGTCTACCCCCTCAGCATTTTACTGTGCATGCTCATCTTCGGACTCACTGCTGGACTCATTGTGTGCAGCTGCAGCCACTGTGTCAACGTCTTCATCGTCCACAGCATTCCCCCTTTCCAGTGCAAGATTGTGGAGAGTGCAGCATGCAACCACTATCTCTGAGACACAATCTGGGAGGTACTGGAGTGTGCCCCCTGAGCGGTCCAGGCATCGGAAGTGCATCTTGAGAAGACCGATGGCTCTCTCCACCACAGCCCTTATGGAGGTGTGACTCCTATTGTACCGCTGCTCAGCTTCTGTTCTTGGATGGCGAAGAGGCATCATGAGTCACCTTCTGAGGGGATAGCCCTTGTCACCCATCTGGGCTGGAGCACTGAAGAGCCCCGGCACCTGGGAGTGTCTGAGGATGTAGGTGTCATGGGATCTGCCTGGGTACCTTGCACAGACTTGTAGAATCTGCATCCTGTGGTCACACACTATCTGCACGTTCATGGAGTGGAAGCCCTTCTTGTTGACAAAGGCACGGGCTCATCTGCCGGCGCCTTGATGGCCACATGCGTACAGTCTATTGCACCCTGGACACAGGGGCAATGGCCGCGAAGCCTCTGGCTCACTGTGTCTGGCTTGCTGGTCCCAACGGAAGTGGATGAAAGTCAATGTGTGCCTGAATAGAGTGTCTGTAACCTGCTTGACACATGTGTGGACAGCTGATTGGGAGACACTGCAAAGATCACTCACCAACATCTGGAAGGAGCCAGAGGCATAGAAGTTGAAGGCAGCTGTGGCCTTTAGAGCCACTGGCATGGGGTGTCCACCCATACAGTTAGCAGAGATCTCAGCCCAATCATATGACAGATATAATTGACTGTCTCCCATGAGAGATGGAACCTCCTTTGGCAGTGCACCTCAGACATATTGAGGTAGCTGTTTCGGTGCCTGTAAACCCTGGTAGCAGGATAGTGGCACCTTCTGTGGCTCCTTCCGCCTTGGACTACCTCTTGGCCCTGCAACTCTTGTGCCTGTGCCTATCGTCCCAAAGGTGGCTCCCGTGGAGGCTGAATGTACACTCCTGGCCTCCTCCCCCTTCTAGCCCTCCCTTCCTACTCAGAGGAGGTGCCTCCAGTGGAGAGCTCAGCTCCCATTCCCAGGGTATGGGAAGGCTTCCTGAAACTTGCAGGCCCAAAAAAATTCCTCACTGCAGGGTGCTGACCTGAAGGTTAAGAGCCCAGACAAAGCAGCTGGTATGCGTTCTGAAGTATTGCAGATCACACAGGCAAGTTTCAAAAGCTTTGAAAAATCAATACTTGAGTGAGCCCTCTTATCCCGCCCGTGGATGAGACTTTTACAAATGTGTCCTATGCGCCTGCCTGTTGTGCCCGTGCGCCAACCCGAAGATTGCACGGGCGCCAAAAAATTGGCGTTGATTGGTGAGTCAAGGGCCTTAAGTGGCCTGTTAGTTATAGGTGGCTGTGCATTGGAGACCATCGCATGCCCACCCAATGAAATATCGCGATGGCACGCAGTGACATCGGGACACTCGCCCGATACCACCGCACATCGTTTTACGGGTGGATGTGCAGGGCCTGGCCCTGCACCTCAACAGGAAAATTCTGCCCATTAGGATCTGGAATGCACTGCCTGAGAGTGTAGTGGAGGCAGATTGAGTCGTGACTTCCAAAAGAGAATTGGATCATTATCTTGTGAGCAAAAACTTGCAGGGCTATGGGGAAAAGGCCCTGGTCTGGCTCCAACTGAATTGCTCTTGTAGAGAGACAGCCCGGACACGGCAGGCTATATAACCTCCTGCTGTGCTGTAACTACTCTATGATTCTGACAGTTCCAGATATCTGCCAGCCAACTCCCAACTCCTTCCGCTAGCATGTTTGCATTGTACCTTTAAATATTGGAGTTGACATCCGGTTATGTGGGTCCCCACCATGCCTGCTGCTGCTGAATGACGGGAAATACAGAAGGAAAAGGATAGTGAAGTAGATGAGTTGTAAAGCCACTGACAGGTACCACTGCATTTATTTCCAGGTTTTGCTATGCCCAACAAGTTGCAAAATCTGGGCTTAAGTGTCAATACCAAGTGATTGGGCTGAATGGCCTGTTTCCATGGAATAACTTCTATATATCAGATGTTGATATCCTTCTTTAAACTGGGTATCAGTTTGATTGCTCTTTTCTACGTGGCCTCCACTGCCTAGATATCCTTGCTATGCGATAGTGACCAGGATGTACACACAATCTGGATGTGACTCGAGGACAAACATTAATACATAAAAGGTAAATACTCACCCTTCCAGGTTTTGTTTAACAATCCTGAAGTAATTATGGCGGTATAAATAGTATATGATGACAAATATGATCGGATCTGTACATTATCAGCCCATCCATTTCTTCCTCTAGCTTTTTAGGGTTTTTTATAGGCAGTCAGATAGTTAAATTCAACCTTCCAAACTTGTAAGCCAAGAAACAATGCTGCTCATTTGTACGCTACCATATTTAATTTATGAAATTTAAACTTTAAGGATGAAATGAAGTTGGATAACAGATGGAGGATTCTTTTGTTGGCAGCCTCTAAAACACACCTCATCACCATTAGCCTCCTGCTATTTTCCAATTAAGGTTGTGCTACTTCAGTCCCTATCATTTTAATTTTGAAAACGGCAGTCATTTGTAAAAGTTGCTCAGGTCTTTTTAGTTTGAGATCAATACTAAGTAGGCCTGTAAGTCATTAAGTAAGCAGTTTGATCAAGGTCCAGATTTGTAATGGGGTTAAAGCGAAGCCATTCATGTAGGAAAAAAGCATACAATGTCCTGGCAGGCGGAAGTGTGTTTATCACATAAGATGTAAAAAGAAAGAAACTGCAAATGCTGAAAATCAGAAATAACTAGAAATACATGACAAACTACTCAGTACCTCTTAAAAAGGAAAGGGAGGTCAATGTTTCAAATGTCAGGCACAAATGTTCAGAACTCAGAACTGAAAGATAGACAAGCATCTCTGTTACTCTGCTGTCCGTAGCCTAATTTGCATCAAATCCCATCCACCCATCACTCCTGCTGACCTACATTGGTAGCCTTTTGAATTTAAAATTCTCACCCTTGTTTTTCAAATTTTTCCACCACCACCTCCCGCCGCCCCCACCTCCCCCCAACCCCCCACCCCCCCCCCAAACCCCACCCCCCCCCCCCCAACCCCCCACCCCCACCCAACCCCCCACCCCCCCCCGCCCATCTCTGTATTTTCCTTCAACCCTAGCCTCCACGATATATGTGCTAATGTAATTCCGGCCTCTTGGGCATCTCTGACTTTAATAGCCCCTGCGTAGCCTTGCCTTTCAGCTCCCAAAGGCCCAATCCTTCAAATTTCCCCACCCCCCCTAAACTGCTCTACCTCTGGCGTAAGTACTAACAGCTCTTGTTTGGCTACTTTGTGTGTATGTGGTGCATAATTCAAATAACATTAGGCTAGCTGGTAATGTAATGACAAAAATCAAATAACAACTTTAAAATAAAGCTGGTCTATATTCCACAAGTCAATATGATCATTGTTTTAGAAGTTCCAAGTCTTGTGCAGCAAGTGGAATTATCTTGCTGGCATTTAAAGAATTCAGTTTTAAGTCACCAATGTTGTAAGTGACCTGGAATGCTAGGTAAACTGGGAATGAAATAAGCAAGTTCATTAGAAAACAAAAGCAAAATACTGCGGATGCTGGAAATCTGAAATAAATAGAAAATGCTGGAAATATTCAGCAGATCAGGCAGCATCTGTGGAGAGAGAAACATTAACTTTTCAGGTTGATGAACTATTGTCAGAACTGGAAAAGGTTAGAGATGTGATAAGTTTTAATCAAGCCCAGAGGCAGAGAAATGCTCATTGTAAGTGGTGAGAGGTTAGAAGTGTCGATGTTCAAAGGGATCTGGGTGTCCTTGTTCATGAGTCACGAAAAACTAGCATGCAGGTGCAGCAAGCAATTAGGAAGGCAAATGGTATGTTGGCCTTCATCACAAGGGGATTTGAGTACAGGAGTAAAGATGGCTTGTTGCAATGGTACAGAGCCTTGGTGAGACCACACCTGGAGTATTGTGTACAATTTGGGTCTCCTTATCTAGGGAAGGACATACTTGCCATTGACAGAGAACAACCGAGATTCACCAGACTAATCCCTGAGATCGTGGGGTTGTCTTGTGAGGAGAGATTGAGGAAACTGGGCTTGTATTCTCTCGAGTTTGGAAGAATGAGAGATGATCTTGTTGAAACTTACAAATTTCTTACAGGGTGTGACAGGGTAGATGTGAATAGGATGTTTCCACTGGCTGATGAGTCTAGGACCAGGGGACACAGTCTCACAATAAGAGGCAAGCCATTTAAGAATGAGATGAGGAGGAATTTCTTCACCCAGAAGGTGGTGAATCTTTGGAATTCTCTATCCCAGAGGGCTGAATTAGCTCTATTATTGGAGGAACATTTAGGAGACAGTGTTCATTGTATTGTACGTGTTAGGATGACGATAGAAAAGGACAATAGACAATCCAGAGTAAGAACAATTAGCTGGATGAGATCCGACTTTGATGGGGCAAGAGTGGAGCTGGGCCAGATAGACTGGAATGAAAGATTGGTGGGAAAAACAGTAGCTGAACAATGGGCTACCTTCAAAATAGGATTGGTTTGAGTGCAGTCAAGGTATATTCCATTGAAAGAGAAAGGTAGGGCAAACAAATCCAGAGCTCCCTGGATGAAAAAGGAGATTGAAATTAAGAAGAAAAAATGTGCTTATGACAGGTGTCAGGTAGAAAATACAATTGAGAACCAAGAGGAATACAGAAGGTTCAGAGGGGAGGTGAAAAAGCATATTAGAGAAGCGAAGAGGGATTATGAGAAAAGACTGACAACCAACATAAAGGGGAATCCCAAATTCTTCTGTAGGCATATAAATAGTGAAATGGTGGTAAAAGGAGGAGTAGGGCTGATTAGGGACCTAAAAGGGAATTTACAAATGGATGAAGGGGCCATGGCTGAGTTATTAAATGAATACTTTGCATCTGCCTTTACCAAGGAGGTAGATGCTACCCAGGAAGTGAGAGTATGAACTGCAGGGGCACTGGCCATAAGTTTTCAGACTTCCCTAGACTTAGGGGAGATGCCAGAGGACTGGAGAACTGCACACATGATGCTTTTGTTCAAAAAGGTTGTAAGGATAAGCCCAGCAATTACACACTGGTCGGTTTAACTTCAGTGGTGGGCAAGATTCTAGAAACAGTTATTTGGGATAGAATTAGTAGTCACATGGAAAAATACGGGTTGATAAGGAAGAGCCAGCATGGATTTATAAAAGGGCAATCGTGTTTAACTAACTTGCAGGAGTATTTTGAAGAGGTAGTAGAAAAGGCCAATGAGGGTAATGCTGTTGATGTGGTGTACATGGACTTTCAAAAGTCATTTGATACAGTGCCGCACAACAGGCTTGTGAGAAAAATTATTGCTGATGGAATAAAAGTAGCAACATGGATACAAAAATGGCTGAAAAATAGGAAGCAGAGAGAAATGGTCAAAGTGGAGAAGTGTGAGGTGATGCATTTTGGTAGAGAGAACGTGGACAGACAATATACAATAAGGAGTGAAATTTTGAAGGGGTGCAGGAGCAGAAAGTCCTGGATGTATATGTGCATAGACCATTGAAGGTGGCAGGATAGGTAGAGAGAGCAGTTAATAAGGAATATAGTATCCTGGGCCTTATTTAGGGGCATAGATTAGATGAGTTAGGAGCTTATGCTGAATTTATATAAGACACTTCTAAGACCTCAGCTGGAGTATTCTGTACAGTTCTGGGCACCATATTATAGGAAGGATGTGAACATATTGGAGAGAATGCAGAAAAGGTTTACAAGAATGGTTCCAGGGATGAGAAACTTCAGCTATGAGGGTAGAGTGGAGAGGTTGGGACTGTTTTCCTAAGAGGAGATTTGATAGGGATGCTCAAAATCTTAAGGAGGCTGGACAGAGTAGATAGGGAGAAGTTGTTTTCACACATAAAAGGACCAAGAACGAGAGGACACAGATTTAAAGTGATTTGCAAAAGAAGCAAATGTGATGTGAGAAAAAAACTTTTTCACACAACAAGAGGTTCGGGTCTGGAATTCACTACCTGGAAGTCTGATGGGGGCAGGCTCAATCAAGGCATTCAAAAGGGCATTAGATGATTATTTGAATAGAAACAATGTGCAGGGGTACAGGGGAAAGGCAGAGTGACAGCATTAGGTCATAATACTCTTTTGGAAAGCTGGTGCAGACATGAGGGGTCGAATGGCTTCCTTCTGTGCCGTTAAAATTCTGTGATGTAGAAATCAATAGATTTCTGGATACTAATTTAATCAAGGGATATGGGGATAGTGCAGGAAAGTGGCATTGAGGTAGATGATCAGCCATGATCTAATTGAATAGAGGTGCAAGCTCAATGGGTGGAATGGCATACTCCTGCTCCTATGTTTCTAAAGGGGCAAGGGTGGCAAAAAAACAAACGGAAAGCCTGTGACGAAGTGGAGGGCAGGAAAAATTAAATAACAAAGGGTTTGTTGGTGCAAAGCAAAAGGGAATGGTGGATTGAGTGGAGATGTTCAGCAAAGTAATTGCCCATGGCAACTGTCAGCTCAAATAATACTGTACTTTTCCCAGTTTAGTATACTGTATTCACTGCTCATGATCCTGTCTCCTCTACATGGGGGAGACCAAATGCAGATTGGCTGATAGCTTTAAGGGACACCTCTGTTCAAACTGCAAGCTTGCAAGCATGACCCTGAGCTTATAATCACTTGCCACATTAATTCTCTAACTCATTCCAGCTCTGACCTCTTTGTCCTCGACTTCCTAAACTGTGAAGCTCAATTAAGCTCAAAGTAAGCTCAAGGAACGATAAATTTTCAGGAACAGGAATCTTTCAAGTAGGCACTTTGCAGACTTCCATCTTCAACATTGAGCTTGCTCATGTAAGATCATAACCACCACTCACATTTTCTTGGATAATAGGTGCCGGCAACAATTCTGCTGTAACCATTTACAACATTTCTGGACCCATCTGTCTGATGAAAGTCATTGGCCTGAAAAGTTAAATCTGTTTCCCTACAGATGCTGCCTGACCCACTGAGTACTTCCAGCATTTTCTGTTTCTACCTTAAATCTCTAACTTCTTCCACTTCTGATGAGATGCCATCAACCTGAAATGCTAATTCTGTTCCCTGCCTGCAGATGCTACCTGACCTGTCAGGTGTATATGAAACATTGACTGAGATAAACTTCAAGGATACCCCATTAACTTGACAAGAGGGGTGAAATAGGCTATCAAATTGACAGAGCTAAAGTCCTGTAGCCCAATACAAAGGTAAAGGTACTGGGAGGAATTTTACAACCCTCCCACTGGCCGCATTTCCCGCCGCACCACCACCTCAATGGGGCTGTAAAATTCCGCACACCAATGTAACTTGTACAGTCTGATGTTCATAGAACTTATAAAATTTGGAGCCTGGTGAAGGAGGATACTTTAGAAGAAACCCTGGTTAGTTTGATTGACAGGTTGCAACACAACTGGAAATGTAATCAGGGAAAACATGTGCGCTCTCAAAGCACCGTCTGCTTGCTCACATTCTAAGCTTCTGCACGCTTTAGCTTTAGGGAAGATAAGATTTTTTTTGTAGCATGTAAAAATGTACAAGGGAGGAATGTTTGATTTGCTATTACTGTACTTATGATAAACTGCACTTATTTCTATTTATCCATGTTCATTACTTCATCCAAATTGAGCACAGTCAGATGTGCCTTCAGTGAATTGGGCTGTGAGACAGAGATGTCTGGATACGCTAGAAAATGGCTCACTCTCGGCATGCTACATGAATTTTCCTTTAACATGTGGTTCTTTGCTCCCAACTGTTTAGCTTTCATGAACATGTACTGGCGACAATTCAACCAAAAATACATTTTCAACTGGATCCCTTAATACTGTTCCCAAGAATTGCCCTACAATTGATGTTAAAGTTACTGTTGGTGCTCCCATATGGTGTGTTACTGTTTTGATTGTCCAAATGAATTTTCTCATTTAGTTACCTTTGCTTCTGTGCTTTATATCCCTTTCTGGGGGGATGTGATGGTAGATGGTGGAATTTGAATTCAATAAAAGCCTGATGATGACCATGAAACAATTGGTGTAAAAACACATCTGGTTCACTAATGTCCTTTAGGGAGGGAAATCTGCTGTCCTTACCTGTTCTGGCCTCCATGTGACTTCAGACCCACAGCAATGTGGTTGACTCTTAAATGCCCTCTGAACAAGGGCAATTAGGGATGGGCAATAAATGCTGGTGTAGC
This sequence comes from Carcharodon carcharias, assembly GCF_017639515.1. NCBI lineage: Eukaryota > Metazoa > Chordata > Chondrichthyes > Lamniformes > Lamnidae > Carcharodon > Carcharodon carcharias. The sequence goes on from NC_054469.1 coordinate 50,471,610, forward strand.
CAGCAATGCCCATATCCACTGAATAAAAAAAATCCTGCTTTATATATCCATTACTTATCTATGTATCTTCCTCCAACTTCATGGTACACTGATTTACGTTGGCCAGAACTTCTTGTCAAACACCTGCTCTTAGAGCACTCTTTGAAGGCATTGTTTAAGATGATCTTACATAACAGGTGGGGAGAGTTAGTCATGATCAATCCGTGCTCTAAAATTACACTGTGTGAAATAACCTGCTTTTACCAGGGATATTTTATTATTATTAGTAATGCAATGTGGGTGTCCTTGGAAAGGCTAGCATTTATTCCCCTTTCCCAATTGCCCTTGAGAAGTCGTAGTGAGCCACCTATTCAAACCGCTGCAGTCCGTTTGGTCTAGGTATTCCCACCATGCTGTTAGGTAGGGAATTCCAGGATATTAACTCAGCAAGAAAGACAAGTCAGGATAGTGTGTGAGGTGAACTTGCAGGTGGTGGCATTCCCATGCACCTGGTGCCTTTGCCTTCCTAGGTGGTAGAGGTCTTGGGTTTGGGAGGTGCTGTCAAAGGATCCTTGGCGAATTGCTGCAGTGCATCTTGTAGATGGTACGCACTGCTGCCACTGTGCTTTGGTGGTGGAGGTGGTGAATGTTCACCATAGTGGATGGGATGCCAATCAAGCAGGCTGCTTTGTCCTGGAGGGTGTTGAACTTCTTGAGTGTTGTTGGATATGCGCTCATCCAGGCAAGTGGGGAGTATTCCATTGCATTCATTACTTGTAAATGGTGGACAGGCTTTGGGGAGTCAGGAGCTGAGTTACTCACTTCAGAATACCAACCTCCTGATTTGCTCTTGTAGACATAGTATTTATGTGGCTGGTCTAGTTAAGCATCTGGCCCACCATTGACCTTTCATGGCAATGATCATGTCCACTGTAGATCTGCCAGCATGAAAACTGTGCTGTGCTTCTAGATACACTTGATCTGCAAGTTGATTAGAATCTGTGGTTGTTGCAGTCTCCTCTGTCACCTTTGTTTCTGTGCAAAGTGATGATTTTTGCATGTCCTGTGAAATAGATCTTGCCCTTGAACAGAGAAGGAGGAAGTCTCCTGCAGCATTCGGACATGGCTGAGCTAGATGTAGAACCCTCATCACTTGAGCTTGAAAAGGCCCTTGATTCCTTAAAAAGGAAAAGGTCACTCAGCAAGGATGGAATTCCAGCTGACCTGCTCAAGCATGGAAAGTCCCATCTACTGCCACACCTTCATTGCCTTTGTATATGGTGTTATGACCCGGCAGTTGGTAAAGCTGAGTTATTTAAAAATCTCAGAGGGGATCTTTAAACAACTGTCATAACCTAAATTTTTAAGCGGTATGTTTGAGATGCAACTCTAAATTCAGGAATCAGCCCACCAGTTCTCAAGAGGTTTTATATTAAACTAAATGAAACATTTTATTAAGTCACAACACATTAAACACACATACATGACTATAAATTAATACTGTCATAACTTTTAACAAATTCCCAAACCAATCTCCATTAAGGCAACATCACCCATAGATTTAATCACATATCAGGCAAAGCATTTTCACCTTACAAATTCAAAATGAAGTTCCTCTCACTTTGGCTCCTATGGCGACAGTTGCAGGCTTACAGCTATTTTGATCTTACATTGCTTCTGTCCTGCACTCATGAAAAATATCGGTTATACCCAGCGCATCTCATTGAATGTAAATTCTCATTGTATCACCAGCCTCTTTGAACTTCATCCCTTCTAACATAGTACCAATTTTATTAGTAATATAAATACATTGCTTGGTCTCTGCTAGCTAGGTGCTAGATTTCATCTCACTTCTTCATTGCTCTATTCAAAAAATGCAAATGCACTCTACTTCTCTTACATCTCAAAAGTAATATGTATCAAAGCACCCAGATTAGCTGGCTTTAATCCAATTAAGACACACCCACAGACTAAGCCTCTATTTTAAAAGAAAAATACTTTCCAATAATATTATATACATTAATAGCTTCACGACAATGTGCAAATATTTGCTGACTATAAATGGAACATGAACCAAAATAGTGGATAATATTTTATTATCTGTTGTTATAACATGGCAGGTGTATTTGCCAGGCTGACCAATCCTAGAGGGAAACTTGGCCACACTATCACAACAATTTTGTAATTTATATTTATTACGAGATGGCTTGTGCACTGAAGTCAGAAGGAATGAGCTCCCTGCCACCTTTAGAGATTTTAAACTTGAAATTAACACATTTATTAACAAAAGAAAACTTAAACACACAAAAGTACACTTACACAGTTACATTTGGTTTTATAAAACTTCTCACAAGACTTTTACTTAACTAGACCCCCAACTACACACCCCTTTTAGGCAATAGTCCAAATAGATTCTTAATCTATAAAATACCCATCAATGTTATCACAAACACCCACTGTTGCTGTAAAGGAGGTATTTCATAGCTTCTTTTTCCCTCTCACTTGACAATGAAACTCCAAAAGCTTTTAGCACAATCTTGGTTGCTGGAACAGCAAACTTCTCTATGTGGCTCGAGGCTTTTTTCACAAGTCTGTTTCACGCAGTGCACCTTTCAAGATCTCACACGGCCACACCTCATACAGCTTTCCATCTTTCTTTATATATATTTTCTCCCTTTTGATCTATAAATCCCATTGTTGCACCCTTGCTTTGAAAGTTAATTTTCCCTGAAGATAAAAATCTTTCACGTTGTCATTATAGCCAGCAAGTTCAGGAAAAATGAACTTAATAAATTTGCCTTATTTATCTTGCCAGTTGCAAACACCTTATCATGTCCCTTTCAATCAAACAACCTGTCAACTTATCTAAAAGTGCAAATTCCATTCACACCGTATCTGCTGAGACTTCGTTCTAGCTTATCCATCTCCATTTAAAATACCTATTTTACACATAATCCCTTTTGATGAGTCAAAGCTTGCAGTCTAATTGTCTGCAGTTTAATTCAATTAGACACACAACCACACACACACAAACATATTTACACACAGTTCCCATAAGTCTGCTTCAGTGTCCCGCAGTAATATTGGGGGAAAAAATTATATTTCCTTTACACTTCCATCCTTATTGAATAATGAACCATCATAATTCTAAAAGATGGTTTCATTTTCACAACCCATTTTACATTACTTACTATACTTATCTATATACACAAAACAGTACACTACCAGGTACATGCATTAACATGACAATATATACAAAGCTTTTGTATCAACAGAGTTTATTTCTGTCCAGTGTCCACGTTTCAAATGTCCAATTTCCTTTGGACTTTAAACTCTTGACAATGCATCTGCAATTAAATTTTCTTGTCCAGCCACATGTATAACCTGCAAATTAAACGGTTGGAGTAATAAACTCCATCTGAACAGTCTTGCACTCTGGTCTCTAAATTTGCCCAGAAATGTTAAAGGATTGTGATCTGTATAAACAATTGTTTCTGAATAGTTGCTTGTAACATACACCTCAAAATGCTGCAATGCTGACATCATGCCTAGAGTCTCTTTTTCGATGGTTGAGTATCTTTTCTGATGTACATTCAGCTTGTGTGAGAAATACCCTACTGGCTTTTCAATTCCTGTTTCATCTTCTTGTAACAACACAGCACCAATACCCAACTCACTTGCATCAATTGCCAACTTAAACTGCTTGGCATAACTAGGTGCTGCCAAAACTGGCATATTAGTCAACACAGTTTTTAAACTGTCAAATGCATTCTGACACTCCTGAGTCTATTGAAATTTCTTGTTCTTTTTTAGCAGTTCAGTCAAGGGAGCAACCACGCTGCTAAAATTTTAAACAAACTTCGATAAAATCCACTCCTTCCTAAAAATTTCAAAACTTCCCATTTTGTTGTAGGCACTGGGAAATTCACATTGGTTATTATTTTCACATCTCGTGGGGCCACCTGACCATGTCCAATGGTATGGCCTAAATATGTAACTTGCGCTTTTGCAAATTCACTCTTAGCAAAGTTCACCAACAAATTAGCATTTTGCAGTTGATCAATAAGTTCTTACAGATGTTGTAAAAGTTCCTCCCATGTTTAACCAAGTTGTTAATATAAACAGCACAACTGCTCATCCTGCAAATACTTTGGTTGTCAGTCTTTGAAATGTTGCTGGTGCATCCTTCATACCAAATGGCAAGGCTTTAAACTGACATAGTCCATCTGGCATTACAAAAGCCGATGTTTCTTTTGCTCTTTCTGATAACAGTACTTGCCAATACCCTAACAGCAAGTTAATCTTTGTGATAAACTCTGGTTGCCCCACTTTCTCAATACAATCTTCCATCTGTGGAACAGGATATGAATCTGCTTTTGTCATTATGTTTACTTTTCGATAATCCAAACAGTCTTTGTGTTCCATCTGGTTTCGGCATCATCACAACTCGAGTTACTGCAACTAGACTTTATGACGTCATTCTGAAGCATGAATTAGATGTCTTGAGCTAATTTTACTGGATTTAATCTGTAAGGATGTTGCCTTATTGAAACTGAATCTCCCACATCTACATTATGCATAGCCAAATTTGTTTTTCCCAGCTTATTCCCACAAATAGCTTTGTGTGATTACAACAGCTTTTCCAAATCACTTTGACACTTGTTTGCATGGTAACTCAATATTACATTTAAATTTTTAACTACCCCCTCATTGCCCAAATTAATAGAAGAAAGTCAATTTTAGAACCCTTCATTTCTACCCCTTTTTCCTTATCTACCAGCACTAACATCTCCTTCTGGTTATCATCCCTTTCAAAGTACTTTTTAAACTTACTTATGGACACACCCTCTGCTTCTTCCTTCTATCTGGAGTGTTTATTAATTAATTTACTTTTCAATCCTGCAAGGCCCACTAAACCTTGCCTTTAATATTTTGCGTGACACTGGCAACAAGACTAACACTTGCCCTCCAGCAACAAAACTATAAGATTTTGCCCTCTTGTCTGCACTTGTCTTCATTACCAGCTGTGATATTTTTAATCGTTCCTTAGCTAACACATATGCTCTGTTCAATCTTTCTCTGAATTTTGTCACATATGGAGAGTAGTGTCTGAACTTTGATCCACTAGTTTCTCCTGAATGAACTTGTGGTCTCCTTACTTCATGACCATAGACTTATTCAAAAGGACAAAACCCTTTTGATTCATTAAGGGTAATTCTAATAGCAAATGACAAGACTGGAATCCCTCGATCCCAATCCTGTGGATAGTCTTGACTCTATGCTCTCATCATAGTTTTCAAAGTTTGATGCCACTTCTCTAAAGCACCTTGTGATTCAGGGTGATAATCTAATGACGTAAACAGCTGTGACATGAAATTCGAGCCCTGATCTGATTGCATTTCGTTTGGTAACCCATATCTTGTAAAGAATTTAGTCAATTCCTCTTTGCTGTAACGTTTCGTAAACATTTGCTTCTGGAAACCTTGTAGACACATCCATGATGGTCAGCAAATACTAATTTCCACTTTTGGACTTTGGAGGGTGGGGGCAGGGCCTACACAATCAATCAGGACCCTAGTAAAACGTTCCTCAAATGCTAGAATCGGAATTAAAGGTGCAGGTTTAATCACTGTTTGACATTTTCCTGTCACCTGACGTGTGTAACATGTTCTTCAGAATTTGACGACATCTTTATGCAGTCTAGGCCAAAGAAATGTTTTTGCATTTTTGCCTGAGTTTTCCTAATTCCTAAATGTCCAGCTATTGGAATTTCATGAGCCTCTATCAATATTTCATTTCTGTATCCAAATGGGATTATTATTTGATGTACTACCACCCACTTCTCATTTGCTGGAATATGAGACGGACTCCATTTCCTCATTAACACATTACCTTTAAGGTAATAACATTCTGGAATACATTCTGCCTCTGTGTCCGAATAAGCTGTCTGATATAACTGCTTTACTCATGGATCCTTCTGCTGTAATGCTACCAAATTCACTGAGCTAAACACTTCAGCTTCACTCCCTTCAACCTTCTCTTCCTGTACAATCTTTTCAAGAACAGATCCACTTAGCTGGATGTCAGCATCCTTCCCCTGTCTTTTAGATTTTTCCTCTTCCTGTTTCAATCTATGAGTTTGTGACCTTGTTACTATGCAATCTAGAAACAATTCAGGATACTCTTTCTGCAGCATCTCTGTTGAATGCATCTCCAAAGGCTGCTTGACTACAGTATGCATCACCAACATCTGTCACCCAGTTATATCATTACCAAGGATAAATTGAGCCCATAAGGCCATAAAACCATAAGATGTAGGAGCAGAAGTAGGCCATTCGGCCCATCGAGTTTGCTCCACCATTCAGTGAGGTCATGGCTGATCTGATAATCCTCAACTCCACTTTCCTGCCTTGTCCCCATAACCCTTGATTCCCTTCCTGATTAAAAATCTGTCTATCTCAGCCTTGAATATACTTAATGGCCCAGCCTCTACAGCCCTCTGGGGTAAAGAATTCCACAGATTGACTCCCTCTGAGAGAAGAAATTTCTCCTCATCTCTGTTTTAAATGGGCGGTCCCTTACTCTGAGTTAATGCCCTCTGGTCCTAGACTCTCCCATAAGGGGAAACAGCCTCTCAGCATCTACCCCGTCAAGCCCCCTAAGAAACTTATATGTTTCAATAAGGTTGCCTCTCATTCTTCTAAACTCCAATAAGTACAGGCCCAACCTACTCAACCTCTCCAAATAAAAAAATCCCTCCTTACCCGGGATCAACCTAGTCAATCTTCTCTGGACTGCCTCCAATGCCAATATATCTTTCCTTAGATAAGGGGACCAAAATTGTTCACAGTGCTCTAGGTGTGGTCTAACTAGTGCCTTGTATAGTTTTAGCAAGACTTCCCTATTTTTATACCCCATTCCCTTTGAAATAAAGGCCAACATTCAATTTGTCTTCCCTATTACCTGTTGAACTTGTATATTAGTTTTTCGGGATTTATGCACAAGGACTCCCAAATCCCTCTGTGCTGTGGCCTTCTGCAGTGTTTCTCCATTCAAATAACATTCAACTCCTTTGTTCTCCCTGCCAAAGAGTATAACCTCACATTTTCCCACATTTTATTTCATCTGCCAAGTTTTTGCCCACTCACTTAACCTGTCTATATCCCTCTGTAGATTCCTTGTGTCATCCTCATTACTTGCCTTCCCACCTATTTTTGTGTCACCCACAAATCTGGCCATAGCACATTCACTTCCCTAATCTAAGTCATTAATATATATTGTAAATAATCGAGGCCCCAACACTGATCCCTGTGGCACTCCAATAGTTACAGGTTGCCATCCCGAAAATGCCCCCCTTATCCCAACTCTCTTTCTTCTATTGGTTAGCCAATCCTCTATTCATGCTAATATAGTACCCCCAACACCATGGGCTCTTATTAAGTAGCCTTATATGAGGTACCTTATCAAACACCTTTTAGAAATCCAAATATGTTACATCTACTGGTTCCCCTTTATCTATCCTGCTTGTGACCTCCTCAAAGAATTCTAATAAATTTGCAAGGCATGATTTTCCCTTCATGAAGCCATGCTGACTCTGCTTGACTAGATAATGTATTTCTAAGTGCTCTGCTATTATATCCTTTATAATAGACTCCTACATTTTCCCAATGACAGATGTTAAGCTAACTGGCCCATAGTTACCTGTTTTTTGTCTTCCTCCCTTTTTGAATTAACCTCTATTTGTGCTGTTAATTCATTTATTTTGTTCCAAATACTATGTGTATTTAAATAAATGGCCATTAATTTTGCCTTTGTGCCATTTTATTCCCTTTGAAGCCTATTTGTTGCTGTTTTTTTATGTTTGTACACTCTGTCCCTTCTTGTCACACTCTGGTTATCATTACCTGAATATCTGCTCTGCAGGTTGACGCATAAAATGATGCACGGTGATGTTTGGTTTGCGTCCCGATATCACCATGCGTTATTCTGATCTTTTGTTTGGTGGGCACGCACTGTCGTTGGCTGAGCGCCTGCTGAACTGTCAAAGGCATGTTAAGGCCATTAATAAACTAATTTACCAATTTGACAGGGCTGCCTGTCCAACCTTAATGTTGGCGGGCAAGCGAAGAGCCTAGGCAGCCTTCGCATTTTTCATGAAACCTCATCCATGGGCGGGTTGAGGTTTCATGAAGGGTTTATTAAATTATTAAAAAGTTTTTAAACATTTTATAAACATGTCCCAGCTCATGTGATGCTGTCACATGAAGGGACATGTGTAAATGATTTCTAACTTTCCTGCCTCAGGGAGATTTCTGCACTCTTTTGCGTGATGTGCGAGAGAGTGCAGGCCCTGACTCTCCCTCCCCCCCCCGCCCGCACAGGTAGCCCTGACTGCTACCGGGCACACATCACTCTGGGCGAGCCATATAAAATGGCAGCGCACAGCTGATCGCGGGCGGTCATTGGCTCATCGCCCGCCTGCGCCTGCTCCCGACCAGCCTGCCCGATGAGGAGAAAATTCTCCCCGTAGTCTCTTAGCCTCCAGTGAGATAATAAGAAGGATATTAAACCTTTGGGGATGAAGATTTAAAACTTTAGAACTTCAGTTCATACCAAAAGGCCCCAGCAGGTCAAATAGCCAATATTGTCAGACTCTTAACTGTTCTCTGAAATGGCCTAGCAAGTTGTGCCTTGCATAAAAAGAGACATGCTGTCATGTCTTGTCTTTTTGTCTTACGCTCATCAGAACAGATACAAGAATGCCAAATTTCAGAAAGAGCAATACTGCATCAGAAAAGGGAGGTGATTGGTTGTCAAATTGATTCTGATTGGTTGAGGTGTTGCCATGGAAACTACACCAGTGAACTATGGTCCCCATGCTTTTGTTTAATTCAAAAAAAGGCACAATGCCTCAAAATGTTCCTTTTGCCTGCAGGGGACAAGTTCCTATGTATGTATATATGTACAATAGCTTTTTAAAATTCATTCATGGGATGTGGGCTTTGCTGGCTGGGCCAACCTTTATTGCCCATCTCTAACTGTCCTTGAGAGGTGGTGGTGAGCTGACTTCTTGAACTGCTGCAGTCCATGTGGTGCAGGTACATCCACAGTGCTGTTAGGAAGGGAGTTCCAGGATTTTGACCCAGAGACAGTGAATGAATGGTGATACAGTTCCAAGTCAGGATGGAGTGTGGCTTGGAGGGAACTTGCAGCTGGTAGTGTTCCCATTCATCTGCTGCCCTTGTCCTTCTAGGTGCTATCGAAGGAGCTTTGGTGAGTTGCTGCAGCGCGTTGGTGGTGGAAGGAGTGAATGTTCAAGGTGGTGGAAGGGGTGCCAATCAAAGCAACTGAAGGCAAAGACAAAGATACAGCACATCATGAGCAGAGAACTCTACGATGCTGATGCTGCACTAGTTGCACCCATGGCAACTCAGCTACAAAGATTTATGGATTGTCTCTCCCATGGCTATAACTTGTTTCCCCCCTTACTGTAATCCTTAAGAGAACAGTGGTTGTGGGAAAGGGTGTCATATCTCCATCCTTGATTACACTAAACAACACCCCACTGGAATTGGTTAGCAAATCCTGCAATCTTGGGTCCACGGCGACAGACAATCTGGAACTCGATACACAGATAGGGAAAGCAGCCAACCTTCATCCAACTCAAAAAACGTGCATGGAATAACATCAAGCTGACTCTTAGAACCAAGAAGAGGCCTGTGTTCTCAGCAACTTGTACATTTAGGAAACATGGATGATTTACAGTTATCGAGAAGGGAAGCTCAACAACTTTGATCTTTGTTGCCTGAGGTATAATTTCATAATTTCATGGAAGGACAAAATCATAAATGTGACTGTCTTCTCAAAGGCAAATCTTTCCAGTGCTCATCAAGCACAGGGGACTTCACTGGCTTGGCCACTTTCACAAAGTGGAAGATGGATGTGTTGCCAAGAATATTCTGTATGATGAGGTAGCCAGAGCCAGAACACCAGTAAGATACCAAAACTCTGCTTCAAGGGTGCTTGCAAGCAATGACATGAAGGCCCTAAACATCGATTTTTGTACTTAGAAGACACTAGCTTATGAGAGGTAAATGGTGTCCTAACCTGTGGGCCAGCTTGTGCCACCATGATGATCAGTGGGTAAAGCAGCTTGATAACAGGTGCCTACACCTAAAACAGCAACCCACAACGACATCTGCTAACTACCTCATATAAGGGACTTGTGGAAGAGCCTGCCTCTTGTGGATTAGTCTTTTTCAGCCAGCAGCTAAAGTACACCATATGAAACTACCCCAACCCAAATGCATTTGCTCCATGTCTATCATGTTATGTAGAAGGAAGGTTGCCACTGCTGTCAAAAGCAATGTTTGGATATAGAAATAATTTAGGCTGAAATTTATATCCCTGTCAGACTTATATAAATAAATGTCAGGATGAGGTACATTTTATCTATGAGCAATGAAAAGGCAGATGACATTTTCAGTTAATTAACAGAGCTTTATAATGTCATGGTGTCCATCCAGATCTTTGTTTATTCTTTGCAGCTAAGCCATCAGCTGCCCAAATAACAAAGAACAACTTCTGTTCTGTATTACCAAATAATTTGTTCTTGAAATCCAATAAACTTTACTAGGAAGTTGGTCAAAATAAGAAGCTTTATCAATCATGTTTCCTGAGTATTTCCACAATAAGTATAAATACATTTTAGAAATCAGTACATTAGTCCTGGCCAGTCTGGTTTTGTTTTGTGTAAGAAAACACGGTATTACAAATGTGACATATTATAAGATTGTTATATTTTGGGACTGTGTCTTAAATTTAGGATAAAATGGAGGATTGAAAGGAGTCATATGACCTGTTCTAGATTCTGCCTGACAACAAGCTTGGGTGACTTGATTGTTAAAGATTACAAGGGGGCTCAGGTTGTTTAACCCGGAAGAAGGTACAAGATATTCACACCTGTAAATATGACCCAAGCAGCTGTGCGGGCGGTGGATAAGCTGTTAGTTTCCAAGTCCCAGGAGGTGCTAGGTATTCCAGGTTTTGTAAGTGGGTATGCTTTAATTTGTCTATTTAATTCCAAAATAGAATGGAGTTGAGTGTCTAGAAGATAGCTAATTAGCACTTCTATTTGGATTCAAGGTGTATGAGATTCACATTGTCATGGAGATAGGCTTTGAGAAGAAGTGAATACAGTATCTCCATGGGTTCCCCTTTATCCATTGCATTTGGTGCTTCTTCAAAGAATTCCAATAAATTGGTTAAACATAATTTCCCTTTCACAAAACCATGTTGACTCTGTCTGATTACCCCGAATTTTTCAAGTGCCCTGCTATAATGTCTTTAATAATGGTTTTTTACATTTTCCTTATGACAGACGTTGAGCTAACTGGCCTGTCGTTTCCTACTTTCTGTCTCCCATTTTGAATAAAGGAATTACATTCACTCTTTTCCAATCTAATGGAACGTTCCCTGAATTGAGGGAATTTTGGAAAATTAAAACCAACGCATCAGCTATCTCACTAGCCACTTCTTTTAAGATCTGAGGATGAAGTCCATCAGGACCCGAGGACTTGTCAGCCCGCAGCTCCAACAATTTTCTTAGGACCACTTCCCTGGTGATTTTAATTTTCTTGAGTTCCTCCCTTTTCTGATTTACAGCTATTTCTGGGTTGTTACTGATACCCTCTATAGTGAAGGTGTGGCCTGGCATATCCCCCACACTACCATTGCCACCAAGCCAGGGTATCAACCCTGGTTCAATGAAGATTGCAGGAGGGCATGCCAGGAGCAGCACCAGGCATACCTAAAAATGACGTGTCAATCTGGTGAAGCTATAACACAGGACTACTTGCATCCCAAACAGCATAAGGAGAAAGTGATGGGCAGAGCTAAGCGATTCCATGACCAATGGATCAGATCTAAGCTTTGCAGTCCTTCCACATCCAGTCGTGAATGGTGGTGGACAATTAAACAACTCACTAGAGGAGGAGACGCTACAAAAAAATCCCTTTCATCAATGAAGAGGGAGCTCAGCACATCGGTGCAAAAGATAAGGCTGAATTGCCGAGTGGATGGTCCAAATCGGCCTTCTCTTGAGGTCCCTCGCATTACAGACACCAGTGTTCAGCCAATTCAATTCACCCCACATAATATCAAGAAATGGTTGAAGGCACTGGATACTGCAAAAGCTATTGGCCCTGGCAATATCTCAGCACTAGTACTGAAGACTTGTGCTCCAGAACTTGCCGCACCCCTAGCCAAGTTGTTCTATTGCAGTTGCAACACTGGCATCTAACTGGCAATGTGGGAAATTACCCAGATATGCCCCATCCACAAAAAGCAGGACAATTTGAAGTTGAGGCCAAAATGAGATCAGCCATGATCGTATTGAATGGTGGGGCAGGCTCGAGGTGCTGAATTGTCTACCCCTGCTCTTAGTTCTTATGTTCTTATGTTCTTTTTAAATCCAACCTGGCCAATTACCACTCCATCAGTCTACTCTCTGTCATTAGTAAAGTGATGGAAGGGGTCAGCAACAGTGCTATTAAGTGGCACTTGCTTAGAAATAATCTGCTCATTGAAGCTCATTTGTATTCTGCCAGGATCACTCAACTCCTGACCTCATTACAGCCTTGGTTCAAACATGGATAAAAGAGCTGAACTCCCGAGGTGAGGTGAGAGTGACTGCCCTTGACACCAAGGCAGCATTTGACTGAGTGTGGCATCAAGGAGCCCTAGCAAAACTGGAATCAATGGGAATCAGGGGGAAAACTCTTCTGTTTGGAGTCATAGCAAGCACAAAGAACGATGGTTGTGGCTGTTGGAGGTCAATCATCTCAGTTCCAGGACATCACTACAGGAGTTCCTCAGGGTGGTGTCCTCAACCCAACCACCTTCAGCTGCTTCAATAATGACCTTCCCCCCATCATAAGGTCAGAATTGGGGATGTTCACTGATGAATGCACCTTGATATTTGTATGTTGTTAGCAGGCTTTTTTAGCTGCTCATCACTGACTTATTTTAAACTTAAATAAGAGCAATTATTAGTGCATGAAAGCATAGTGAACTGGTAAATAAGTTTAAGGGATAGGTCAGTCGAGATGCAATGGCAGACATTTAAAAGATATTTCAGAATACACAGAATAGAGACATTCAATGAGAAAGTAAAATTCCAAGGGGAGGGCCCACCATCCATGGTTAACTAAAAAAAATTAAAGATAGCATCAAACTTAAAGAAAAAGCATATATTTGCACAAAGCTGTGTGGCAGGTCAGAAGATTGGACAAAATTAAAAAACAGCAATGAATGACCATTTGCTTCTCCTCACATAGCTGAAGCAGTCCATGTACAAATGCAGCAAAACTTGCACAATATCCAGGCTTGGGCTGAGAACTGGCAAGTAACATTTGCACCACATAAGCGTCAGGGAATGACCATCTCCAACAAGACAGAATCCAACCATCACCTCTTGACACTTAATGGCGTTACCATCACTGAATCCCACACTATCAACATCTTGGGGGTTACCATTGACCAGAAAGTGAATGAGACTAGCCATATAAATACTGTGGCTACAAGAGCACATCAGAGACTAGGAATCCTGCGGTGAGTAACTACCTCCTTACCGCCTAAAGCCTGTTCAACATCTACAAGGCACAGGTCAGGAGTGTGATGGAATACTCTCCACTTGCCTGGATGAGTGCAGTTCCAACAACACTCAAGAAGCTTGACAAAGCACGCTTGATCGGTACCCCACCCATAAACATTCATTCCCTCCACCACTGACGCACAGTGGCAGCAGTGTGTACCATATACAAGATGCGCGGCAGGAACTCATCAAGACTCCTTAGACAACACCTTCCAAACCCACGATCACTACCAACTAGAAGGACAAGGGTAGCAGACACATGGGAACACTGCCACCTGGAAGTTCCCCTCCAAGCTGTACACCATGCTGACTTGGAAATATATTGCTGTTCCTTCACTGTTGCTGGGTCAAAATCCTGGAACTCCCTTCCTGTCAAAACTGTGGGTGTACCTACACCACATGGACTGCAGCAATTCAAGAAAGCAGCTCACCACCACCTTCTCAAGGGCAATTAGGGATGGGCAATAAATGTTGGCCCAGCGAGTATTGCCCGTATCCCATGAATGAATAAAAAAATGCAAGATACCGGTTCAATTCATTTGCTATTTTCTCATTTCCCATTATTAATTTCCTTGACTTACTTTCTATATGACCAGTGCTCACTTTGTTAACTCTTTTATTTTTTAAATATCTACAGATACTCTTACTTCCTGTCTTTATATTTCTAGGTGGTTTACTCTAATTTTTCCTTCCTTATCAATCTTTTGATCAATCTTTGCTGTTTTTTGTATTCTATCTAATCTTCAGACCTGCCACCCATCTTTGCACAATTATATATTTTTTTTAAGTTTCAAGCTATCTTTAATTTTTTTAGTTAATCACGGATGGTGGGTCATCTCCTTGGAATTTTTCTTTCTCATTGAAATGTATCTATTCTGTGCATTCTGAAATATCGCTTTAAATGTCTGCCGCTGCAGCTCTAATGACCTATCTCATTTAGCTTAAGCTCATTTGCCTGTTCACGTTAGCTAGCTCTGCTTTCATGCCCTCATAATTGCTCTTAAGTTTAAAATAAGTCAGTGATGAGCAGCTGAAAAGTGTCTGATATAAGCTGCTAGCAACATGCAAGTATCACGTTAAGGAAGGCAACTGATTGAAGTATGCAAGGTTATTGATATTCTATTGGTTTGCTTGGTTCATTTTTGAGTTGGGATACACAGAAGAAAACTTTGAGGACTCTTTTCTCATAAGTTGGACGGGGTCCATAATAAAATGAACTCTTCATGGTCTGTGAAAGGAATGACCTTCATGGTACAAATGGACTTTTCTCATTTTGTGCTTTCTCATCATCTTGTGGTTTCCCCTGAAGTTTGTAGAGGTCATAGTACGATGGCAGCAGAATTTCCTCATTGAATGCAGTCCAAAACTGCAATATGAGTGGAGCATTTAGAAATCTGCTGCATTTCCTTGATTCACTAGGCATGTTGCAAATATAGTGAGCCCTATTGAGTGAATAAATAAATGCTCTGTTTTAACAAAACCTCACTGCATAGATTCCTTTTTTCATATTTCTCCAATGATTTCTGCATAATTGAAATAGATTTAACAGCCTGGGAAGTGAGTGCCACAAGTTTTCTTGCTGTGCCCTGTGACTATCCTGTTTCATCTCAGTTAGGTTAGAAGAATCAGATGGAAGGCAGTGGGAGGTCAGAAGAGCCAGCAAGTCATTCATATAGCATGGAGGAGGTAAATTGGAGATAGTATTGAGTTTGCATGGGTGCATATTTTAATTTGACATGTCAGTGTTGCCCTGAGGAATTGTTGAAAGTTTAATGGAAGCCATATCTGTCTGTGCCATTGTCTGATGATTGCATTTCAAGGTAATTTACTTTGAAGTGCTTCAAGCTATTTTAGGGTGATGGATGTTATAGGTACAGTGCAGCCTTCATTATTAACCATGTTGGCCTTCTGCCAGAATTATTAAAATCTTTCCAAAGATGTTGCCTCATTACAGATCTTTTGTTATGTAAGCTTCTTAATGTCTCCTTTTGTTTGTATTGTACATATCTTAATTTCTATGGCCAGAATGTTGCTGTAGCTTACATGTAACCTTAATTTATGAATTCTCGATTTTTTGCCAGCTTCATTATCAATCAACTTATCCTTTTTATGGGGAGATAATGGAGGTGTTACCATATTATCAGAAGCAATGTGAAAAATCACTTCAAGGAATATTTCAGATAATAATCTCTGATGGCCAATGTGAGAAAAATCAGTAGTATCAATGTAATCTTTTATAAAGTATGATAGAATTTATTGTTTCACTGAGAGCTGCCATTTTAGGTCTTACTCAGCCACTCTTGTGACACATCACAAGGTGGGGCCAATATACTGGGCTTGCCGAAGTAAATAGTGCCATACAAGGATGTGTCTGGGGGCAAGCATCACTGGAATGGGTGACAAAATGAGATCTAAGGTATCAGATCTTTGTGAAGCAAAATGTTTTAGAGCAAGTGACATTTATTTATTCCATTTTTACAAACAGAAGTGATGGGTCGTATTTTCAGCAGAAAGCACTTACTTCCCCTGACTTTCCTTCCTCATTAGCTTTTGAAGATCACCTTGACTAGCAGTTTCTATTGCCTTGCGCATGCAAAAGAGGAGCCATTCGATTGCAAGTTTAAGTTCCCTGTACAGGTTGGCTTATCGCAGCCTGGGCAGCAGTAGTGGAACTGCACTGGCCACGGGGCCTGTAGGGAAATGAAAGTGGAGCTGGAGGCCTTTTTGTGGATGCACACTGGATCAAACATGGCAGTGATACTCTCCAAAATCAGTGGCTACTGCGAGCAACCAAGATTCCAACAACCATTAGAAACGGCTGCACGGGGAAAGAACCATAACAACACTGCTGCCTTTAGACTCAGGAGGGGAGTAAGGGTTTTCAAAAGAGCAAGAAGAAAACTGGACATGAGGCAGAAAGTACTAAAGGGTGAAGGAAAGGAAATATGTGGTACATTGGAGAATAAAGTGGAGGTGGGGGAGGGTGGGGGCGGTGGTTTGCAAAACTCTGGGTCGAAGCTTCCACTCCTATTCTTCTCACCTTGCACCGGAGCTTGCATTTCTGACCCTGACTTCCAAATCAAGAGGCTAGTGCCCCTTTTATGGCACTAGCTGCAATACTTTGGTAAGTCTTCACTCACTATCACAGGGAAATGCTTTGGGACATTTAAATAGCTTTTCACTGTCTGATTGAATGAGTGTGAGTGAGGTAAGTGGTTAGGGTGGCAGGGTAGTAGGATAGACATAGGGTACCATCTGGGTAGGGTGGCAGGGTGGTAAGGTGGTAAGTGGCAGGATAGGTAGGTGGTGGAGAGTAGGGTGTATAGGGTGGCAGGGTGGTAGGTAGGTAGCAGGGTTGGTAGGGTGGTCGGGTTGTAGAGAGGAAATGTGAAGGTGGTAGGGTGGGTTGGGTGGGAGCTAGGGAAGGTGTCAGGGTGGTAGGTAGTGACAGGTTGGGTAGCAGGGAGGTATGCAGTAGGGTGGGTGGGGTGGCAGGATTGTAGGGTAATAGGGTGGTGATGTCGGGGCAGGTCAGGTCCAGGGTGAGCCTGAGAGTCAGGGGGGAGTCGGAGGGTTGGATGGGGAGTCAGAGAGTCATGAGGGAGTTGGAGGGCTGGTGGAGTCGGAGGGCCAGGGGGAATTGGAAGGCCGGGGGAGTCAGAGGGCCGAGGGAGTCATAGGGTTGGGTGGGAAGTTAGAGAGTTAAGGGGGAGTTAGAAGGTTGGGGGGAGTAGGAGGGTCATGAGGAGTGGGAGGATGGGGGTGGGGTGGAGTCAGAGGGCCAGAGACAGCCAGAAGGTCAGGAGTCAGAGGGTCAGGGTGAGGTGGAGAGTTGGGTGGGGAGTCAGAGAGTCAGAGGGGAATTGGAGAGTCGGGGGGGAGTCAGAGGGCTGGGCGGTGGGTGGGAGTTGGAAGGTCAGGTGGGGAATTGGAAGGTTAGCGGGAGTCAGAGGGCCAGGGGGAGCCGGAGGATTGGGCGGGAAGTTGTGGGTTTGGGGCGAGTTGGAGGATCAGGGAGGAGTTAGAGGGTCGGGGGAGTCAGAGGGTCAGGGAGCAGTCAGAGAATTGCGGGGAGTTGGAGGGTCAGGGGAGGTCGGAAGGATTTGGGGGGAATTGGGTGGGGGGGTGTGTGGAGGGTCAGTGGGGATTTGGAGGGGGGGTGGCGTTCAGTTGATATTTACCCAGGAGTTAGATATGGTTTCTTTCCTGTCCAACATTTCTGGGCGACTATTCTGTTAAGTTAGTCAGAGTTGGAGACTTTTTCTGGAGGGTTCTGGCTGCTGGGCAATTCCTGCAGAGCCCTTGCATTGGGACTTCCGAGGCGTATCTCATGGGGGACAAACATTCAGAAACCGGAAGATCTGGGTCAATATCCCCTAACTCTGTTGTGCTCCTATCAGTAATTGCTGTTCTTTCTCTCTACTTAAAGTCAGTGACCTTGAACACTCTTGTTTGAAATGGTTTTATTTTTATTATGATCATAAATCTGGCTCAAATGAGTTTTTCAATTCCTGTGTTGATATGCTTTACAACGGAGTGTGGAAAGATGCCATTTTGTTTCTGGCTTAGGACTTCTGGTGAGACGGGGAAGGAGAGTAGATGTAAAAAATGTCCTCAGATTTGCTTTTTTTCCGGAGGTCCTCTCATGTGAACTTTTCTGATACTAGTGCCTCAGAGAGAAGTCTAAACCTTTCAATGATTCTTGCTGCTTTCATATATGCAACAACTAGAAGTAATTGTTCATTAGAGGCTGCAGGATGGAACTTAAGTAAGAATGAAAAGCTAGGCAATAGAGGAAGGGCAGCAATGAGATCGATGTACAAAAGAGACAGTGGGCGGAATCATCCCAGATTTGCACTAAGTGTGGTGGTGGGCGGGAAAAATGAAGTTTTACCTGCCGGCCGCAATGGTGGCTTTTCACACTGCATCGTCCCAATCCCGCCTCATTAATTATGCATTCCTGGGAGACATTTTTATGGTGGGCAGGCTCTCATTCACTCGCCGTGCCATCACTTCACTGCTTCATCACACCGGGCGCCACATTTAAAGTGCAGCCACACACCTCTCAGTGCTTCCAGCCCACAATCGCTGCAAAGAAAACATGACCCCAAAAGGCAAGAAGACTGCAGCCCCAGTTTAATGATGTGCCCCTCAAGCTCCTTTTAGATGCAATGGAGGCTCGCTGTGCTGTTCTCTACTCTCACCCTAGCTGCAGATGGGCAGCAACATTATTACTTTGGCATGGGAGGCAGTGGCAGAGGTGGTCAATGCCAGCGCCCTGCAAAAGAGGACAGCCACCCAGTGCCACAACAGGATGAATGGCCTCATCCATTCTGCCAGGGTTAGTCACTCTTCTCATCACTCTCAACTCACACTCACAAATGCATCACACATCCACAGGGATCTCACACCTCAAGGGACAGTGTCACTAACTCTCACACACAACCTTCTCACACACAATCTCACATCACCATCAGACTCATATCCACTGGAGCTCGCGTCCTCATCCTGTCCATGTCTCCGCTCACCATACAAACATTCCACGCAGTGCCATGCATCCAGCTCACACTCTCTCCATCTGTTTTCATGCAGGAGAAGCTGGCTCACAATAACAGAGAGGTCCCAGACCAGGGGCTGGATTGGCCCACATTAGGCCCCTCACATACTTTGAGGAGTGTGCCATTACGCTGACTGGTGAGGATTTGGACCATGCCTGTGGTAACGGTGAGGTTTGTGGCAAACGCCCAACTGAGGATCCTGCACCACATCATCCCTCCCTCAACACAACTATGAGGGCTCTCTCTCCTGCTTTTGACTCTGCTGCCATGCACTAATTATCTTTACTTTGGTTCACAGGGAGCTCTGCTAAGCGACTGCCACCCTCAGCCAGCCAGTCCCTCAGCTCCATCCGCACCCTCACCTCCAGCCAAGAGGACTCCTCTTCCATTGAAGAGCTGGAAATAAGGAGCCTGGAAGACTTGCCTTGGCACTTACCCACACCCTCCACCAGCGCAGAGACACACACTTCGGTGGAACCTAGACCTAGAGCAGGCTTGGCCTCACAATCTGGTGGTCACCACATGGACAGCAGAAGTGGAGGGAACATCACACAGAGCTGTTGGAAGCCTTCAACAGTGGCACACGAGTCAGAGCAGTGTGTCCGCTTGCTCTCTGATGAAGTGGCGCCCACATGTGCATGTATGGAGGTCTCCATGGGGAGGATGGCAGAAGCCATGGAGATCCTGGTCCAGCGGGAACCACAGAGGTGTGCGCAGACTTGCACTCCATTCCAGTTGCCATGGGTGAGTTCCTGCAGTGGCAAAGCGAGAGGGAAATGGGGCACCTCGACGGCACCCCAGGTGCTCCTTCCCCTCAAAGAGTCAGACCAGGGCCTTTGAGCAATTGAAGCGGAGAAGCGTGGCAGCTGGACACCCCTGGGTCATCAACTCGGGAATCTCAGAGCTGTCCTTTCCCTCTGAGTCCCCTTTGCCTTTGACCCCCTCAACCTCGCCCTCTGTCACTGCAAAGGGAGCAGCTGGCCCACAGGAGGACAGCCAAAGCAAGCCGGGGCCCCAGAGGACCTACGTCAAAGTCTTCAGAGGCAATAGAGCTAATCATTTCACAGGCTGTCTCCATCCCTGCTGCGGATGTCAGGGCAGCACCTGGAAGTTTAAGGCGCTCAAAGGTTAAGAAACTCTGATCACAGTTGGTTGACAGGTGAACATGTTTTGTCACTTTACAATCTGAAAATATATTCACTTTCACTGAATAGCATGTAAAGGTATCTTTCAGCTTCACTGACAGGCTTCACAAATCCTCCCACTTTATCCCTCTCCCCACCACCAACTAGCAGTTCAGCTGTATGCATCTGGCCCATGAGTGGTTCTGGTGTGAGTGTGTGTGTGTGTGTGTGTGTGTGTGTGTGTGTGTGTGTGTGTGTGTGTGTGTGTGTGTGTGTGTGTGTGTGTGTTCAATGCTGCCTGCTGGGGTTCACTTTCAGCTGACCATCTGAGCTGACCTACATCTCCACACACCCACTGATCACACTGTTCTCGTTCACCACGGCTCTCGTTTCACTTTCGATTTAGCCAGCATCATAGTGCTAGTAGTTTTTCTTGCACTCCCCTGTCCTTTCCCCTCCCCCAGTCACCCATTTCCTATCCCCCATCAATGTTGACCACCCCGGCATCACCTTCCACCTTCACCATGACCTACCAGCCACAACCCTTTTCTTTTGGGGATATGCAGGTGAATGTGCACGTTCCCTTCCTTCCCACCCCAATCCATATTAACCTCCCCGACCTCCTCCTTCCCGCCCCCAGGGTCTGTGTCTGCCTCCGAGTCCCCACCAACCACCCCCACCGTCCCTTCTACCAATACTGTCGCACCCTCACCCTCCCACCCTACTGCCTCACTCTGCCCTCAGTCATTCTCATCATTCCCTTTTACCACATCCACACTCAGTTCACTCTCCAGGAGGCAGTCGTGGACTTACAGAGTGCCCCCTTACACATTCACCTGGACATCCCTCCCCTCCGGACTCCTCCTCCCCTTGGAACTCCTTCTGCTCTTGGAATTCCTTCCCCAACCCTGGACTCCACCCCCCACCCCAGATTCCCCCCGTACCTTAGTCCTTCCTCCTTCCTGACTTCTCCCTCCAGCCTTACTTCTTCCTCCACCCTTACTCCTTCTCCTTTCTGGGCTCCTTCCCCTCTCTGGTCATTCCTACCCCTAGTCTCCTTCCTCCTCCTAGATTCCTTCCCCTCTCCAGACTCCTTCCTCCCCCGGACTCCTTCCCTCTCTGGACTCCTTCCCTTACACCCATCTCCCCAGATGCCGTCTTCTCCCCCAATACTCCCTCCTGTACTCCTTCCTCCAGTCCCAACCTCATCCCCCCTGACACCTTTGTACCCAGCCTCCCAACCTCACCCCCCCCACCTGACACCTGCTCCACACCTCCCAACCTTACCCACCCGACACCTTGTTTCCCCCTCTCCTAACCTCACCCCTGGACATCTTTGATCCCCCCCCCAACCTCACCCTCCTCTCACACCTTCGTTTCCCCCCACCTTCGACACACCTTCCTCTCCTGGTCAATCCTGGACCTTCCTCTCCACCCCCTCAACCATCATCCTTTGTGAGCAGACCCTCAATGGTGACTTTCCACCTTCCGTGAGCTGCTTCCCGGCGCAGCCATAGAACCATAGAACACTACAGCACAGAAAACAGGCCATTCGGCCCTTCTAGTCTGTGCCGAAATATTATTCTGCTAGTCCCATTGACCTGCACCTAGTCCATAACACTCCAGACCTCTCCCATCCATGTATCTATCTAATTTATTCTTAAAACTTAAGAGTGAGCCCGCATTTACCACATCAGATGGCAGCTCGTTCCACACGCTCACCACTCTCTGAGTGAAGTTCCCCCTAATGTTCCCCCTAAACTTTTCCCCTTTCACCATAAAGCCATGTCCTTTCGTGTTTATTTCTCCTAATCTAAGTGGAAAGAGCCTACTCGCATTTACTCTGTCTATACCCCTCATAATTTTGTAAACTTCTATCATATCTCCCCCCATTCTTCTACACGCCAAGGAATAAAGCCCTAACCTGTTTACTCTTTCCCTGTAACTCAACTCCTTAAGACCCGGCAACATCCTAATAAATCTTCTCTGCACTCTCTCAATCTTACTGATATCCTTCCTGTAGTTAGGCGACCAGAACTGCACACAATACTCCAAAGTTGGCCTCACCAATGTCTTATACAACCTCACCATAACATCCCAACTCCTTTACTCAATACTTTGATTTATGAAGGCCAGTATGCCAAAAGCTTTCTTTACAATGTCCATGAGAATCCACCCATGTGGATTCCACATCCACACATGTGACACATGTGCCTCCAGGTTACCATTTCTGTCAGGCTTGAACATCTCCTGCTGTTTGGATGTCCATGATGTGAGCAAGGCCCTGACAGTAAGCCCTGACTTCTGCACATCACACTTATCAAGTCGTGTTCCGCACCGGTGTGTTTACCCGCCAACATGGGCAGATCATCCAACGTGCGGGGATGATTCCAGCGGGACGGGCTTATAATGATATGCAGATGTATTACAATGACACTCCCGATTTCCGACGGCGGGAAACGAGGCCCGCCATAGATGGGCAGAACGGACAAATGCAAACTGGCTTCACAACTTCGTGAAGCTGATTTTTAGCCTTCTTGCCACATTGTCTGATCATACCACCTAAGATGCCCGCGCTGACGGGCATGGTAACTTCCACCCAAAAACAAAGCCTTGGGAAAAGATAGGGGTAGAGAGACACAGAATTTGAAACAATATTCTACATTCCATATAACAGCACGGGGTAACAGATTACGAGGAATAGACAGTGATCAATAGATTATTTATGGTACAAGTTTGTATTAATTTACAAATTCAGACGTACTTACTATATATATATATATATATATATATATATAAAATGTGGGCAGATATTAAATTATACTGTTTCTTGTTAAAAATAACAGCCTTGAATTACACAATGCGATTATAATAGAATAGTTAATATGTTTGTTTGAACGTCTTCTTTCTTCTACACTATTGGAGATGTTCACTTTCTTCTTTGAAACATTTTGGCACTCCCACTAATATGGTGTAGAGTGGAATTAGCTAGTTTGCTATGGTGCAAATTCAGGACTAAAATGACTTCCTCTGGCTTGTTCCTTGCAGAGTATAAGTTTAGGGCTGGATACAGAAGCAACATATGAGGTAGCAGTGCGATGCTGTGTTACATGGTGTGTCTTGTATGAAAGGATAGTAAAGTCATAGAGGGTATTTGGGTTTGGGATATTGAAAGCTTCTACTGAACAGAAGCAACCCGCCTGTGGTGCTTGTTTTGTGGTTTACAGACAGGTCTTTCTATCTCACTTGTCATTGTTGGACTACAATGGCCAACTGATTTGCTAATGGTTACAGTCATTGGAAGTTTTAACCGACTTATGAAAATTTGTTTCGGCAATATGGGTGCGCTATCAAGGCTGGCATTTATTTCACACCCTTTGTTGCCCTGCAATGATGGTGGTGGGCCTTATTCTTGAACCATGGGTAGCAATTTGATATAACAAGGTGGTGTGTGAGGCTATCTCAGAGGGCAATCAAAAGACAACCAAGTTGGTGAACTTTAGCTCCAAAGAAGAGTCATATTGGACTTGAAATGTTAACTCTGTTTCTCTCTCCGCAGATACTGCCTGACCTGCAGCGTTATCCCAGCATTTTCTGTTTTTATTTCAGATTTCCAGCATCAGCAGTATTTTGCTTTTGTTCCTCTAGATTACTTGTCCAGTAGCACAACCACTACCCTAGTGTACCCCCGTAATTTGTGCCAGGAGAGGTCATAAAACTGTTCAGTTTTGCTGTTCAGTGCCGCACTAACATTCAGAATGAATTTCTTTACAAAACAAGCGAGAGCAAAAGAAAGCATGGAACTAGAAGAAAAAATTTATGCCATTTAGTGCACTTCTCCCAAAAGGCTGGAGCATGATTTCAAGTTTACAACAGTGATTATTCTTTAAAAAAACTTAATTGCCTGTAAAGCACTTTAGGATGTCCTGAGGCCATGAATGCCACTGTATAAAATCAAATTCTTTCCTAAAGATGCTGACTTTAAGTGAGAGGGAGGAGATCATTAAATTTAAAGGGAGCATTTGCCCCTTCCTCAATGCCAAAAATATTTTACAGCCTATATGGTTCCCTAATGATTCAATTACTGGGTTAGTTTTGAAATACATCACAATTTCTATTTGCATGCTATTTAGTGATCCACACTGCCGAAATTGTGTTCTAATTAAGGTTTATTGTTAGGCTTAATCTTTTTGCTGCTTTTTGGAAATGTCGAGGGTTGAGCTCCTTCTCTGCCTACACTGTTGTCTTGTCAGGGTACATCATGAGAAAATTCTGAGTCACTTGGGTGTTACTCTAGAGGACTGACAAGCACCATAAATCTAAAGTCATATGTGAGGAGTAAAGTCAGAATTTATAATGCACTATAAATTTTCTTGGTTGATAAATCAGAATTCCAGAGGGGAGTCTAGGGAATATGTTATAAAAACAGAGTCGAGAAACTCCAACAAATTTTAGATTGGAAACATACTTTCTAATGCTTCACTCAAGTGGCCATGTGTGAGCTGAGACAGCGAGCTTTGGCAGTTATTCAACACGGGAGAGTATCATGGCTTAGTCCAATCTTTCCTCACTCGATATCCACATAAGCATAATTTCTGGCAGGGGTCACCTGACAATAGTGCTGACAAATAAGAACCATTGCTAATTTTCCTCTCCTTATCCGAGGGACACTGAGGCCAATTGTAGATCCCGTACTACCTTTTTGGTAAAATCACAGTCACCTCACCCCTCCCTTCCCCAAGAAGAGTTGTACATGGGGACTTTACAGATGGAGCTAAAATAAAAATCTGCATTATGGAAGTGGAAGGGTGGGGGTGAAGCTATAAACTGATTAAACTAAGAGCCGCATAAATTTCCTGCATTAGGAGTGAGTCACTCATGTTGATTCAAACATGTGGCTTCCTATGGATGCTCCAGTGACTGAACGTCATTTCAGGAACAGAAAAGCTGCGTCCTGCCTCACTCTTTGTTGATAAATCTGAAAGAACCACTTTTTCCCTGCTTATTATCTGCCACGAGCATGCGTCAATCACCTTCAGATCAAAGAACTGGGTATTGGGCATCAAGGAGCAATGGCACCCTCCTGTGTGGAACTCAAGTGCAGCATCAAACCATTTTGCTCAAGCCCTGCTGAGGCCACCTCATTTGTCCAGGGCGAACAATTGTCCCTTATTTAATGGAATCGTCCCATAATTTATCTAATTGCCCCACATCCCATAGCATTTCCTCCTGGGATGCCATTTGTCCCGTATTTCTAGTGTTCTTGTGTTTACTGGCGCTTACTGTGCATGTGCTACTGTAATGTCAGCCCGTGTCTGCCTGGAGCTGGGATGGAGCCAAGAAGAAGCAAGGAGCATGGGGGAGGAGCAGAGCTTAAGTAGGGCTCACTGAATTTTCAACTTGCAAGAGCAGTTAAAGTAAGGGGAAGGCGAGAGCCAGGGCCAACAGCCCCGAGCCAGGTGGGAGGGGGAGTGATGGCACAGCATGAGGCTCGGTCAGATGGCTGAAGGCAGGCTTGAGGCTTGAGAGTGTGGTAGTTGTGGTGGTGGTGGTAGTGGGGGGAGTTGGCAGGTGTGGTTCAGGCCCAAGACTCAGTTGGGGAATGAATTACGCCCAATGCTTGATCAGGGGTCCAGAGTGTCTCAGGCGTGCTACTCCACACACACTCAACCCCGGGCTCACCGGTCAAACCCCCACCTGCAGTCTCACCAGAAACACCTGCCCCACCATTCTCTGGCCTCAACTTCAACCCCCTCGTCTCACCAGCCCCACTTCCTTGTCTTGTCAGCAGACAGCAGGCCTCCGCCTCAGCCCCTATCCCCCACCCCACCCCACCCCACCTCTCTCTAGTCTTGCCAGTACTCTCCCACTCCATCGGTGAAGTATCCCTTATTTTATATCTCAGAGTTAGTCATCCTGAATTTGAGTTATCAGCTTCTTTGAGGGTTGCTGCCTGACTCTGGCACCATTAGTATGCAGCCACACAGTGTCTACAGGCCGCGAAAGTGAACACCAGCGGTGCTGCTGTCATTGTGTTTACCACTGCAAATGTGTGGCCAGGCTGAGGAGACGGTGACCAAAAGAAAGCAAAAGCAAATCAGGTGAACAGTTTAATTTTGCCAATGGGGTATTGGAGGTGGATGGCCAATTGCTACAGTACTTAGATAGTGAAGTGTCAGTGTCTGAGTGTGGGTCACTGTATTTCTGGTTACTTTTTTGAACCTTGTCATGGACCCTAGGGGGCTGTGAGCCCTCAGCTGACGACCCCTGTTCTTCAGCAACAACAGCTTGACTTTAGATAGCTCCATTAGTGTATTGAATGGCAAGATGTTGTTGCTTGAAAAATGATATAGTGTTCCTGGAACTTTGCATAACATTGCAAAGTTGCATGACTCTAACAATGTGCAAACACAAATGTATACAAAACATACAAAGCACAGCAGTGACTGTTGTATGTTTGTTGTGATTGCCTAGGAATGAGTTCAGCAGCCTAGATATCTGAACAGTAACTAGCTTATTGTAAGAACATAACTGTTTGCGGGTATACAAGACTACAGGTATTCCTCAGTCCAAGCAATGACCTTTCTCCAACTAGACTCCTAGTCATGTGACTGTCTTTTACACATCATGTGGGCAGTACTGTTTCGCCAGTGCCACACATTAACACTTTCAGCCCTGAAAACCCTAATACGACAGGGACCAATCGCCAGTATAAAATTATATGGACAATTACAACAGGCAGCTTAACATAATGGGCAGAATTTTCTGCCTGTCGTCTGGGCCGTGCGGGAACGGGCGCGGGCTGCCCACGATCGGGTCCGCGCTGCCATTTTACACGGGCGGGCCCAGCGTGAATTGTGGCTCCCGAGGACAGAGGGAGTGGGTTGGGTGGCACGGGACTGCAATGACCACCGGGTCCAATGGTGACCCGCCGGCCTGTTTTAAAAAGCTGCTGCAGCCTTTCAAAGGTTGTGAATCGTGGCCAGTGGAAGGGCTCCCCAGAGCGCTGAGCAGGCCAGGCAGGAGGGTAGGGCAGGGGGGCACTGTGCCCCTCATTTTTCAGAAGATTGCCTTGCTGCCCTCCTCGTGGAGGTGGCAGCATGGCTGGAGGTCCTGGTACCCCAGGACGGGAGAAGGATGCCCCCCACATGACCAAACGTGCCTGGGAGGAGGTGGTAGAGGTGGTGAGCTCCCACGACGTGGTGCGACGCACCTGGATCCAGTGTCGCAAGCGCTTCAAAGACCTGTTGCGCTCAAGAAGGGTAAGTACCAAGTTGGCATTGGTCACTTAACCCAGCATGTAGGCTTTCCCCCCTGGCAGACTACCCCCCCACCCCCCCGACAAGTCTGAGTGTAGTGACTGCATTGAATCATTAATGGCCTGTGTCCTTCGCTGGGTGGGCCAACAGATATTGTCCATGCCGAGGTCACCCTGAGAGGGTGGTGAAGAGATGGGTTCTGCACTCGTGGCATGTGGTAAACTGAGACCCACATGACAGTTTTGGGGACAACCTGGAGGAGCTGTACCCAGACGCAGTGCTGGAACTCTAGGACATGTCAAAGTCAGGGTGATGACATGCTGGGAGGGGAGCTTCAAGGTGGCGTGGCACCGATCGATCTGCTGTCTTCTGGGCTCCACGTGCTTGTGCCTCCCTGCTATGGAAGGTTAGACTGTATGGTGCCAAATCTGAGGACAGACCTGGCATCTTTGTGTGAGTGTTCGGCAGTAGCGGGGTGAGGAGGCACTGGGGTCCTGCAATGCCCCACTCTGTTTGGATTAGGCCGGCCGTGAAGAGAATTCAGGGACAAGTAGCACTAATCAATGCTCTTCTCTCCTTCTCGGGAGAAGAATGCACATAATGCCGCTGAGCGGGTGAGGACTGGTGGCGACGCTTAGCCAGTTCGGGCATGGCAGGAGAGGCGCCATGCACCCAGGTCCACTGGTGTCAGTGAGGCTGGGGTGCCACGGGCAGGTATGTGTGCCCAGTAGTGAGGTCACCAATGTTCTCCCAACAGCCATGGCAGTGCTGAATGTTCAGTGATTGAAGTTTGCAACATGGCTTTGCCATTGATTATGGAAGGATGAACACATAATGATCCGGGGACAGGGATGCACATTGACATTGTCTCCACATTAACTAATCAAACGTCCTTGTTCTTCCTTTCAGCATCAGTGGAGCAGGGCTGGGAGGAGGAGCAGCAGAGGCCTCCTCTCACACCTGAGGGCCTTGAAGTCTCAGACTCACCAGCGTCACACCATTTCTGCCAGGCAGGCACTAGCGCAGATACCAGCATCTCGGTGGGAATTAGATCATTGGCTAGTGTCCCAGGGCACAATGATGAGGCACTTCACAGTTGCTGGAGGAGCTGGCAGAGACAGAGTGTACCCATGACGCTGGCTGTCGGAGGACTGCAGAAGACCAGGCACACGCTCAGTTGGTGCCTGATGATGTGCCTCTAGAGTTGTCCGTGATGCAGCAAGTGCAAGAAATGCAGCAGGATTTGCAGGCGCACTTGGTGGAGATACATGAGACTATGCTTGGCTTAGTGTCCATGGTGGAGGACCATTGCTGATGCAATGAGCCTCATGGCCGAGTGCCAAGCGTTCTCCATGGAGAGTGACAACTCTCATGGAGGGGCTCCTCCAGGAGAACAGGAGGGCTTCCTGGGGATGCGCTCGGACCAGCAAGCCCTCCCATTGGCATTGACCTCAGCTCAGTGCCCATCCATCCACAGTGAGCAGGGAGGTCCGAACCGACCTCACATCAGTGCAGCAGCTACCTGTCATCTCTGCGGGTGGCAGCTCCTCCAGCCCTCTCCCAGTGATCGATCCATCTGATGAGGCTGCGATGACTGGGGAGATGCCAGCTGTGGAAACAGCCGCTCCTTCCCAGGCGGGGCCAGCACAGTCTCCACGGGCCAGAGGACGACTGCCAAGGCCATCGAGGCCAACAGGACAGCAGAGTCAGCACCAAGACGTAGCACCAGAAAGCATAAACATGAGGCACCTTAGGCACACCATGGGATTATCACTGGTGCTTTTGTGTTGATGTCTTTATAAGTTGTCGTGATGTTGAACACTTTTGTGATTTTGTTCACTTAAGTTCCTTTTGTTGTACCATTAAATTCAGGCATCTCACCACAGCTGAGGGTGCCTCTTTCCTTCTGCAGGTGGATGATTACCAATAATGTTATGAGTGATTTGTAGGACATTTAGCTTTATTAACAAGGCCCTTAGTTAACGTTCCTATTCAGGCAGATTTTGCACTCAGGTATCAAGTATGGGGCCTGCAGCCCAGGCTTGTCCTGGAGGTCCATATGTGGTTTGCTAGCTGAAGGTCCATTGGATTAAAGCCTCCTGGGTGTCCCTGCCTCCCTGGAGTAAGCCTGGGTCAGCGTCTACCCTCTCAGCAATTTCCTGTGCATGCTTATCCTCAAATTCACTGCTGGACTCATCGTGTGCAGCCGCAGCCACTGCATCTACATCTTCTTCGTCCACAGTGTCCCTCCTTTCCAGCGCATGATTGTGGAGAGCGCAGTATGCAACCACTATCAGCGACACACGATCTGGGGGGTACAGGAGTGCGCCCCCTGAATGGTCCAGGCATTGGAAGAGCATTTTGAGAAGATCAAAGGTTCTCTCTACCACAGCCCTCGTGGTGCCATGGCTCCTATTGTACCACTGCTCAGCTTCTGTTCTTGGATGGCGGAGAGACGTTATGAGCCATCTTCTGAGGGGATAGCACTTGTCACCCAGCAGCCACCCATCCAGCCGAGCTGGAGCACTGAAGAGCCCCGGCCCCAGGAGTGTCTGAGGATGTAGGCGTTGTGGGAGATGCTTGGGTATCTTGCACAGACTTGTAGAATCTGCATCCTGTGGTCACACACTATCTGCACGTCCATGGATTGGAAGCCTTTCCTGTTGACAAAGGCACCGGGCTCACCTGCTGGCACCTGGATGGCCACATACGTACAGCCTATAGCACCCTGGACATGGGGGAAGTCAGCAATGGCCACGAAGCCTCTGGCTCACTGTGTCTGGCTTGCCTGGTCCCAACGGTAGTGTGTGAAGGTCAATGCATGCTTGAACAGAGCGTCTGTAACTTCCTTGACTCAATTGTGGACAGCTGATTGGGAGACACCGCAAAGATCACCCACTGATCCCTGGAAGGAGCCAGAGGAATAGAAATTGAGGGCAGCTGTGGCCTTTAGAGCCACTGGCATGGGGTGTCCACCCACACAGTTAGCAGAGATCTCAGCCCAATCATCTGACAGATGTGGTTGATTGTCTCCCTAGAGAGACAGAGCCTTCTTTGGCACTGCACCTCAGACATATTGAGGTAGCTGCTTTGCCGACTGTAAACCCTGGCAGCAGAATAGCGGCGTCTTCTGCAGCCCCTTCCACCTTGGACTAGCTCTTGGCCCTGCACCCCTTATGCCTGCGCCTGACCTCCCAATGGTGGCTCCCCTGGAGGCTGAATGTGCATCCCTGACCTCCTCTCCCTTCTTGCACTCCCTTCTTCCTCAGAGGAGGTGCCTCCAGTGGAGAGTTCAGCTCCCATTCCCAGGCTAAGGGAAGGCTTCCTGAAACCTGCAGACCCAAAAAAGATTCTTCACTGCAGAGTGCTCACCTGAAGGTTGTGAGTCCAGGCCAAGCAGCTGGCATGCGTTTTGAAGTATTGCAGCTCACACAGGCACGCATCAGTTTGTTTGCAAATTAAATATTTGACAGAGCACACTTGCAACCCCACTGAGCCCTCTTATCCCTCCCGCTGGTGATGTTTATACAAATATCTCTTACCCGCTTGCCCATTGCGCCCATGTGATGATCCGAAGATCGCATGGGCGCCGAAAAATCGGTGTCAAATGGTGCCTCAAGGGCCTTAAGTGGCCTATCAATTAATGGCGGGTGCGCATCGGAGATCATTGTGCGCCTGCCCAATGAAATATCACGATGGCGCGTGGTGATGTCGGGTCACTCACCCGACGTCACCATCCGTAATTTTTTTGCGTTGGGGTGTGGGTCCCGCCCCTGCACGCCAACAAGAAAATTCTGCCCTATGTGAATGTGACATTATGTATTATTCCCTTAGTTGTTAAGTTTTGTGTAGTTATTTTGCCAAAGGTTCCATTTTAATCAACAACAATTGGCATTCATAAAGCACCTTTAACAAAGGAAAATATCCCAAGACACTTTGGGAGTACAATCGGAAAAAAAAATTACATTGACCCAATGCTGTTTCTTTTTTATTTCCTCCTCTACTCCTCATTCTTCATTGTTTGATAACAACATAGAATCCCTTCTGTTTTGTCTGCTCACCCTCTTTGGTGCAGGTTCTACATTTCCAGTGACATGTGAAACTTTTTCATCCCTTGGGTCCTGCCAGGAAACAATTACTATGTTGGCACTCCAAGACAAGCTGTTAAATTTTATATTGCAAACTTGATAATGAATTTAAGAAATAAAAATATCTTAATTCTGCTAGCGGTAATCAAAACCAGCTTTGAATTTGACTGGTTCTATATATATATATATATATATATATTTATATATTTATATATACGCATATAAATGAATTTTCTTCCGAGGTTACTCTGATTGGTCATCATGACTTCGGCAGAAGATCAATGAAATCCCTGTTTGTATGGTTTATCTGGGCTTACTGCTGAAGTTACAGAGCAACGTCTTTAACATAATTAGAATAGGCCTGTTTCACTGAAGCTGCTTGGATCTGCCAGCCCCCGATAATTGACTAATTTTGGGTGTTTGTTTGCTAGCTGTAAATATTTACCACTCCTACCCATATAAGCATCTTTGGAGTTCTAGTGCTAAATGTACCCTTGCTATTCAAAGTACAGTTTTTTTACTATGAAAATAAGGTGGTAAGTTTACCAATAGCCTGAATATTGTGCCCTGTGTCATTTCTTATTTCATTAGTTGCAAGGACTTTATATATACTAACAATGTTACAGTTTTTCACAGAGACTTACTATCTAATGGAAAAAGCACAAGCTGTTCTACAAAAAGCTGTGAGGTGACTAAAAATACCCTCTAAGAATGGCAGAAAATTGTGAGAGGTTCCAAACATTCTGCCATTCAGAGGAGTTACTTCCAATTAGCATATGTCATGTGTATCTTAACTTTTGCCCCGAGTGAGTTCGGATCCAACGTTTTCCTCACAGAGTGAACTGCCATGCCATTTTGTTTTCATTAGTAAATATCCTACGAACAATCTGTTGGAAGTACTTCTTTTGTGTGTGCTCCTATAGCACAATTTAGTCACTTTACATAAGCATTTATATAAGCCGATCTGTTAGGAATGCAAGTATCATTTCAATGTACGTTGGAAAACTATCCCTTACACTTAAAGAAATTTGTTATATTATCAGTTCTGTACAAGAAACATGTTGAATTGGGCTAAAAATAAGTTGTCAATAAGCAATTCTGTACACGCAACTTTCATATATAATGTGCCTTTAACCTTGCAAAATATCGCAGGGTACTTCACAGGGGGCAACAAAACAAAAATGGATGCTGAACAAAGAAGGAGTTAACCGAAGAAGTGACTGAAAACTTGGTCAAAGAGGAGGATTTTAATAAAGACCACAAAGGAGGAGAAGGAGATGGGGAGTCAAAGGTTTTAGGGAGAAAATTGCAGAGTGTTGAATGGTTGAAGGTCCAGCAGTTGGTAGTGGTGAGAAGGATGTGGAATAGTAGTAATATTCATTTTGTCTTCAATATTCTTAGTCATAATGTCCTACTGCACAGACGGAGGCTTCTTGGCTCATTGAGTTCATGTGGACTTTGTGTAGAGCAATCTAATCCACCAATCCCAACACTTTACCCCCATAGTCCTGCAAGGTTATTTCCCTCATCTGTGTCCATCCAATTTCCTTTTGAAATCATTCATCGTTTCCGCTTCCACCATCTTTGTAGGCAGTGAGTTCTCGGGCATTATCACTTGCTATGTAGAAGTTCTTCCTCACATTCCCTACCATCTCTTTAAGGACCAAAACCTTAAATCTATGCTCCATGACCTTGTACTATCAGCTAATGGGAATGGCTTTTCTTTGTCTATCTTATCTAAACCTGTCATAATATTGTAAACCTCTGTCAAATCTCCCCCAAATCTCCTTTACTACAGGAAGACCAACCCCCGCTTCTCCAACCTAACCTTGTAGCTAAAATCCCTCTTTCCTGGAACCATTCTGGTAATGTTTCTCAAGGACCCTCACATCCTTCCTATAGTGTGGTGACCAGAGTTTGATGCAAAACTCGAGTGTGACCTAACCAAAGCTGTATAAAGGTTCAGCGTAACTTCCCTGCTTTGTACTCGACACTATTTATGAAGCACAAGATCCCATATTCTTTGCTAATTACTCTCTGAATATATCTTGCCACCTTCAAAGATCTATGCATAAGAACCCCAGGTCCCTCTGTCTCTGCACTATCTTGAGAACTGTGCCATTTAATCTATTTTGCCTCTCCCCATTCCTTCTGTCAAAATACATCACTTCACGTTTCTCTGTAATAAATTCCATTTGCCAGTCATCTGCCCATTCTGCTAGCCTATCTATGCAGTTGACTGGTATCATCCTCACTGCTTGTCACACCTCCAAGTTTGGTATGATCCACAAATTTTGAAATTTTACTCTATATTCCAATATATAGCAGTGGTCCCAGCACTGTTTCATGTTCAAAGACAGTAGTGCTTCCTAGTGTCTTTCTCAGCATGAGTCTTTATTAAACTGATGTAAAATGTCTGCTCACAGAGCAACTGCCTCATGGTAGAGGTCACATGGCTACAGCAATCTAAATAGGACATGTAGTACTGTTGCATTTCAAAATTCAAACAAGCAATGACCCTTGGAGAATACTACAGTCTGCCATCCTCCAGTCTGACAAACAACCATTTACCATAACCCCCTTTTTACTGTTCATAAGCCAATTTTTTTTATCCACACCAACACTGACCCTCTTATTCCATGTACCTCAATTTTGTTAACCAGCCTTTTATGCCATAAACTTTCTTTAACTGTAATATTATAGAGATAGCTTTAATAATGGCTTTAATATGTGCGCTTGGACAGCGAAGGTAGAAACCATTCAGCCTTTTCTCCTGCTTAGCATATGTCGTCCAGATTTCACCATTGTGGAGGAGTGCACTGAGGATGCAGACTTGATAGACTCACAGTTTGGTGTTCTCAGTCAGGTTGTTGTTGTTCCACACTCTCTTATTCAACTTGGACATAAAGCTGAAGCTTTCACAAAGCATGTGTTGATTTCAGCATCAAGTGACAGATTGCTGGTGATCGTGGTGCTTAGAAATGGGAAGCTACCAGCAATCTCCGGCGTCACATGGTCAGTGTTGGTAGATGGCAGTATTGCAACGATCCTGGACCATGATTTTTGCCTGCCTGATGCTGATGGTCAAAACGAACACTTCACTTGTGTGAGCGATCCTGTTCATTTGTCGCAGAAGTTGTCCTTTGGTGTGGAATGCTAGTGCAGAATCATCAGCGTAGAGCACTCTCTCATGAGGACTTGGCCATATAGCCAAAGACATCTGTATGGTGAACTAGGCATTTGGTTATGACCTCCTTGGTATCTGCACCTCCGCTACAAGGACACCACCTGGAAACAAGATATGAAGATTATGGACAACCCGGGAGGCAGTCGCTGATGGTTTGACTTCTGGAGGCTGCCTGTTTGAAAGAGCATTAGAAGAGGTGAGCAGAAATGAAAAGTTCAGCTGGCTCAGAAAAGGGTCCAGCGAAAACAGGCCACAGGCCATTGAATCGTGCATCTTCTCAGCCCACTTTCTTCATTTGCAATAAATGTGGCAGAGACTGCCATGACAGAGTGGGTCTCCTGTGACATACCAGGTAATGCTTAACACCTAGTTGACCGAAATGGCGCAAACCATCGTCTTACAAGATGGAAAGCTGCTACACACTATAATGTGCTGTTCTCTACAATTCAGATTGTGCGGAATTACTTGCAAGTTAAGAAACACACTTTCAAACATACTCCAAAGCATACTTTCTTGGAGTATCTTGATATAATGGTTCAAGAAAGCAGCTTGATGGTCAAACCGAACACTTCACTTGTGTGAGCGATCATGTTCATTTGTCGCAGAAGTTGTCCTTTGGTGTGGAATGCTAGTGCAGCATCATCAGCGTAGAGCACTCTCTCATGAGGACTTGGCCATATTGCCAAAGACATCTGTATGGTGAACTAGGCATTTGGTTATGACCTCCTTGGTATCTGCACCTCCGCTATAAGGACACCACCTGGAAACAAGATATGAAGATTATGGACAACCTTCTCAAGGACAATTAAAGATGGGCAATAAATGCTGGCCTAACCAGCGATGCCCACACCCCATGAATGAAGACATAAAAAATTAACACCAAAACAAAAGTAGCTGGAAAAACTCAGCAGATCTGACAGCATCTGCGGAGAGGAATACAGTTAACGTTTCGAATCCGTATGACTCTTCGTCAGTATTTTGCTTTTACGTAAAAAATTAATCTCAGCTAAGACCCTCTTGTGCTGAAATTTGTCCTAAATGACACACAAACAATATTTCCCCTCTGCAAAACTAACCCAATTCATCCTCAAGCCTTTATTAAGTAATGTAGTTTCGGGATGAGAAGGACTTTTGAATATAAAACAGAGAAGAATTTTTCCTTTGGATCATTTACAGGATTGTCTTGAAGCTAGGACTTTCTGGACTGGTGAAATATGAGCTTTCCCTATTGTTTCTAAAGGCCATGTTGCGAAACCCTCACAAGCAGCAATGCCAAGTTAACTGACCTCTAGAGTGGCCCCTTCACCACCAGAACTTTTATTGATTTTAGGTCTCAAAAAGAGGGATTGTCTGACTTTGCAAAAGCAACAGGACACGTCATTTATGAGAGTGATGACAAGATCAATCTACTTTGGATGGAATTGTCTTTCACCTCACCGGAAAAGAGTATTAGTCACAAAATCACAAAACATCAGAGTAATCTTGCAACATCATGCACATGTGATATAAGTAGTGGGACTGTAACACTATTAATCTGCTAAATTATGATAAATTTGCATTTACTTGAATCTGTCTGCTCTTGGTTACATAGTCTTCAAAGTGCAGTAAAGCTCTGAAAAGACCACGTTATTACAAGAAAATGGTGTTTGAAATGTGTTCAATTTTTAGTGTTCATTGAAGTAAGAGAGGTGCTGGGGATGGAACACTCTCCATTTTTTGCAACAAGTAGCAATAGCAAGCTGCACCCAAGTGAGACTTCGCTTGAATTAGACACAGCACAAACTTTGTCCCAGCATTGTGCCTTAATCCCAGCCTTACAAGAGAACCCAGTACTGCACAGATGTGGCCGTTTTGAGGTTACTGATTCAAGTTCAATGTTACATGATAGCACACTTGACACTGTGCTTTGTGTGGCAGGAACTTTGATGTAAGTTGTTCCTTTGCTGTTTCCTTTCAGAATTCACCGAATGGGAAGTCATAGTGTGGTGGAACCTGTGCTTTCATAGTGTGTTATTTTTAGGCAGATCCTAACTGAAAACGGAAACCGAAAACAGAAAATGAAAAGGGAAAAATGAAAAAGGAAACAGAAACAGTAAGATGACGCTCCCAGTTTCTAAGGCAACAAAAACGGAAACTCAGATTTGGAAAACAAAATTTGTGGGCAGGTTGAAACTGTTTGAGGCTATATAAAAGGACGCAGAGCCAGCCAAGCTCGGCAGTTGAAGTTAGTGAGCCCAGAGATGCAGTACATGCAAGCTGAAGAAGCCAGTGACCAGATCTGGAAGCTGAGAATAAGTTGCTGAAGATCAGATTAGCTCCTACAATGAGAGGAGCTGAAATTCTTCAGAAGCAGACAGAGTTTTCTCACCTGCTGGGCTTTTCCAGCAATTTTTGTTTTTGTTTCAGAATTTTGAAGGACTTTGCAGCTGAGTTTAATGACCTTTACGCTGTGTGGATTGCCATGCCAATTCGTAAGATCTGTTTTCATTGTATCTACTATTTAACCTGTAATTTTTAGTTTATAATTGACTGCAAATTGCCTGTTAATTCATGTTTAACTTATGTTGATTTTGGGTGTTAGAGTATAGTGGTTAGCTGAGATAATATTTCGTGTTTGCTCTGTCAGACTCTTGTACAATAATATTTCTTCTGTTTTAAACGGTGGAACCTTGTGGAATCATTCTTTCAATAAATAATTGGGATTTTGGATATCTTCTACTTTAAGACAAAGGTTACTGGTCTCCACTGAGATAGAGAAACCTGCCCTTCCACTCTGCACAATTGAGACTGCATTAAAACATAGTTTCTTATTCAGAGGTACAAATAACTAGGGTGGAATTTTCCCAGATTTGCACTAAGTGTAAAACGATGTTTTACCCGCCAGCCACGATGGCAGTGTTTTCATGCCATATCGTCCCAAACCCATCACATTATTTATCTACCCCTGGGAAACACGCCGTTTCCATGGCAGGCGGGTTCTCATTTGCCTACTCGCCATCACCCCGCTGCTGCATCATGCCGGGTGCCACATTTAAAATTCAGCCACAAGCACTCATCTCAGTGCTTTCAGACCACCACTGCTGCACGGAAGACATAGCTCTGAAACTGAAGAAGACTGCAGCCCCCAGGTTTAGCAACGCGTCCTTCAGGTGCCTTTTGGATGCCATGGAGGACAGCCAGGATGTCCTCTACCCCTGCTCTGGCCGCAAAATGGGCAGCAACAGTACTAACCCAGATTGGGGGCGGTGGCAGGAGTGGGCAGCGCCAACGCCCTTCAAAAGAGGACAGCCACCCAGTGCCACAAGAGGATGAATTATCTCCTCCGTTCCACCAGGGTAAGTCACTCTTCTCATCAATCTCATAAACCCATCACACATCCACAGGGCCCTCACTCACTGTCAGTTCAAGGGACATCACCATTCAATTTCTCACACTCACCATTATTGTCCTCATCCCATCCATGGGACCACTCACCACCCACATAGGCCAGGCATACTTATCATCTGGCCTGGCAGGCTTACACTTCCTCCATCTCTATTCATGACGGATAAGCTGGCACATAACAAGAGACAGAGGTCGCAGACTGCTGGTGGAATGCCCGAAATCAAGGTCCTCACAGACTTTGAAAACAGAGCCATCCAGCTGGCCGGCGAGGATCTGGATCAGTCCTGTGCTGACGGTGAGCTCAGCGCTGCTCTACCAAGTGAGGGTTCAGCAGTGCAACATCCATCAGACAACCATGCTGTGCATGATGTGTCCTACTTCACAAGCCACTGCCATGCACTAATTATCTCTCCTTGCTTTTGCAAAACAACCTACGGAGTCCACGACCCAGGGCCTCCAGTCAAGCCCCAAAGAGAACACTGAAGAGGAATCTGGAGTCATCCTCCCTGAAGTCCCGTCACAGCACTCACCCACCACCCTCCACCAGCGCAGAGAAACACACCTTGGTGGGACTAGCTTTTGAATAGCCCCGGGATCACAATTTTGTGAGCACATTGCACCATCCGATCCACAGTAGGTGGAGGCAGGGGCTTCTCAGGCTTCTGGCACTCTGAGGACTGCTGGAGGCCAGAACTTTGCTGAGTCCGAGTCAGATGACAAGCCTCTGGACTCGGTCATGTCACAGTTGCTAGAGCTACAAAGGCAAGCTCAGAAACATCAGGAAGGGATGTCTGCTGCACTTCTCAGATTGCAAGGCACGATGGAGGAGTCTGTCTGCCTTCAGTCTGAGCTGATAGCGCTGGCATGACAACGCACCGAGGTCAGCACTGGTAGGATGGCAGCTGCTATGGAGGCTCAGAATGTCGCTCCTGCACTGCTATGTGGGCTCAGCTCCATCGCTGAAGCTATTGTTGGCTTGGAGCAGTGTGTACGCGAGAGAAGTGCTGGGAAGCTCGATCTCACTCCAGCTACCCCTGCTCCACATGGAGTCAGCTTGGGGCCCCTGGGCATGCATAGGGAGGTGGATCAGCGGATGCACACTCTGGGCCCATCCATCCAGGTGATTCAGAGAGTGTCTGGCCCATCCGACTCCCCTCTCCCTGTGACCTCAGCAGCTCCAGATCCACAGGCTGAAGAGGATCCACTGCCACACAGCAGGATCCCAAAAGCAGGCCGGGGGCCTCCAAGTCTCGGCCCTCCAGAGGACATCCACCAAAGTCTTCACAGACATGGTGTCACAGTTAGCAGGCTGCCTCCACCTCTGCTGTGGATGTCTGGGGTGCAACAAGATAGAGCAGCAGGGTTAGGAAAGTTAAGGAGAATTAGTTGCACTGCCTGGGCACGGATGTTAATCACTTGTACATACTGTTCACCATTGTCAAAAAACTCCCAAGAATGTCTCCCTGATTATGGCTCCTTGTTCTGATGAGCAGTGATCTTGTCACTCAGATGTGAAACTTGCCTGCACAGGATAAAAGCAGATGTCTCAGTCCAGGGCCTCTTCCCTGTGCTCTGTGCAGCCTTCAGGTCACAGTGATGGTCCAGCCTCACACTCACTGGATACATTACTGATGCTGCACCTTGGCGGTGCTTGTCATTGCTGCCAGAATGTCGTGGGCAGGCATCACAGAGTTCTGTCATTCTCTCTTTGTGCTCTCAGCACCTTTATGGAGGGGCTGGCCCCCCCTCTCTTCAGCATCTGTGACCAGTGATGCTGTGCTCCTGAAGGGCTCAGATGCTAAAGGCGGACAATGTCAGATGCTTCTAAAGTTTCATGGCTGCGTCTCTATGATATGACCCTGATCACAGAGCGCAAGCAATCTGCGCTTGGCCAGACAGGAGTCAGATATTCTCAGAGGCTATGTGAAGATTTATGCAGTGTCCTCACTGCATGTCATCATCATTCTCCTACAATCGAGTGATAATTATGAGCTCCACCACGTCTCCATGACAGGAACATTATCACAGAGGGTATTCGCACTGCCATAAGTCAGACTGGAGTCAAATGTTCACAGATGTGATGTAAGGAACTATGGGGTCACCTTACTACATGTCGTCATCATCTTCCACAAATCTAGCAGCCATGAGGGCATCCCGAGCGTGTCTGCCTTGTCTAGCCAGTGCGAGGGCCTCATCCCAGTCATCATCACCCTCATCCCTGTGGGCATCCTCCTCATTGGAGGAGATGTGCAGCTTCTTCATCCCCTCCTCAGCCAACTTGTCTACCCATTGGAACACCAGGTTGTAAAGGGCGCAGCAGACAATGACGATGCGTCTGAATTGCGGGGCTACACCAAACCGGTCCAGGCACCTCAACTTTAGTCTTTTGGTCTGTTCCAGCAAGTTGCGGGTTGCAGCCTGAGCCTCGTTATACCATCGCTCTGCTGCAGGCTGAGGCCGCCACACGGGTGTCATCAGCCACGGCCTCTGCAGGTTGACCCTGCCACTTCTGTGGACCCTGGAAGACTTCAGGAATCTGTGGATGTAGGCATTATGTACACTCCCTGGAAACCATGTGCACACTTGCAGGATGCATTTCTGGTGGTCGCACACCAGCAAATGGAACCCCTTGTGGCTGATGTAGTCCACCATGTGTTGCAACGGATATCTGAGCGCCACATGAGTGCAGTCGATCGTGCCCTGCACCTGTGGGAAACCCGAGATCCGGGTGGATCCAATCGCTCTTGCAACTTGGCTGTCCTGATCCTGGTCGAATGCACAAAGTTGTGTGCACTCGCAAAGATGGCATCCCTGTCCTCATGGATGTATTTGTCTTTGAAGGCTTGTGAGATCCCACAGAGGTCGCCTGTGAAGCCCTGAAAGGAGCCTGGCATATAAATTGAGCGCCATGGTCACATTCACGGCAATGGATGCCCGCCATGTCCACGTGACGCCAAACTCCGCAGCAGCTGGCACATGTGACTGACTAGTTCTCTAGCCATGCGCAGTATTCAGCGACATTGGTTCTTATTCATCTCTGGGAATGACAGGCGGCGTCTATAGGCCCTGGATGTTGCTAGGGACCAGCCTGTGACAGCTCGCTGTGGCTATTGGGGGGTGTGTGCGGGAGCCCTAATCGCCCTTTCTTTCTGCACAGCCAGGAGCCTCAGTTGCTCTGTCCTCCATTGCCTTCGCGCTCTGTAGGCCATCAGACACACAGCTAATTCACCAGGCTCCGGGGAGGGGGGAAGCTCTGGAGAACTTGGTGGCACTTTGATGCCTCTGTGTTGCTTGAGTGGGCAGAAGCTAGGAGCCCGATCCCAATCATATCAATGTGGCTGCGCCTGAACTGTCTCAGTTGCAGAGGAATGGTCACTTTATGCAGGTTTCCCGAACGCGTGGCCACTTCCCTTGCCCGCCCGAACCCATACCCTGAATGCTTGTGTGCTATATTCAACAGCAAGGCTGTTCTTAATCCTCCCCTCCCCGCGCCACGAGTCACTTCAACAGCAAGGCTGCCCTGAACCAACCCGCCACCAGTTTATATTTTTTAGACCATAAGGCATAGGAGCAGAGATTAGGCCATTCGGCCCATCGAGTCTGCTCCGCTATTCAATCATGGCTGATAAGTTTCTCAACCCCATTCTCCCGCTTCCTCCCCGTAACCTTTGATCCCCTTACCAATCAAGAACCTATCTATCTCAGTCTTAAATACACTCAATGACCTGACCTCCATAGCCTTCTGTGGCAATGAATTCCATAGATTCACCACTCTCTGGCTAAAGAAGTTTCTCCTCATCTCTGTTCTAAAAGGTCTTCCCTTTACTCTGTGGCTGTGCCCTCGGGTCCTAGTCTCTCCTACTAAAGGAAACATCTTCTCCAAGTCCCCTCTATCCAGGCCTTTCAGTATTCTGTAAGTTTCAATCAGATCCCCCCTCATCGTTCTAAACTCCATCGAGTATAGACCCAGAGTCCTCAAATGTTCCTCAAATGTTAAGCCTTTCATTTCTGGGATCATTCTCATGAACCTCCTCTGGACCCTCTCCAGGGCCAGCACATCCTTCCTGAGATACGGGGTGCAAAATTGCTCACAATATTCTAAATGTGGTCTGACCAGAGCCTTATAAAACCTCAGCAGCACATCCCTGCTTTTATATTCTAGTCCTTTCGAAATAAATGCCAACATTGCATTTGCCTTCCTAACTACCGACTCAACCTGCAAGTTAACCTTAAGAAAATCCTGGACTAGGACTCCCAAGTCCCTTTGCACTCCAGATTTCTGAATTCTCTCCTCATTTAGAAAATAGTCCATGCCTCTATTCTTCCTTCCAAAGTGCATGACCTCACAGTTCCCCACATTGTATTCCATCTGCCACTTCTTTGCCCATTCTCCTAACCTGTCCAAATCCTTCTGCAGCCTCCCCGCCTCCTCAATTCTACCTGTCCCTCCACTTATCTTTGTATCATCTGCAAACTTAGCCAGGATGCCCTCAGTTCCTTCATCTAGATCATTAATGTATAAAGTGAAAAGTTGTGGTCCCAACACTGACCCCTGCGGAACTCCACTAGTCACCGGCCGCCATCCTGAGAAGGACCCCCTTATCCCCACTCTCTGCCTCCTGCCAGACAGCCAATCTTCTATCCATGCTAATACCTTGCCTCTAACACCATGGGCTCTTATCTTACTGAGCAGCCTCCTGTGCGGCACTTTGTCAAAGGCCTTCTGGAAGTCCAAGTAGATAACATCCATTGGCTCTCCTTTGTCTAACCTACTCGTTACCTCCTCAAAGAACTCTAACAGATTTGTCAGGCATGACCTCCCCTTGATGAAACCATGCTAACTTTGCCCAATTTTACCATGCACTTCCAAGTATTCTGAAATCTCATCCTTAATAATGGACTCTAAAGAGACTTTTGAAGAATATACTTTAATCATAAAATATCTGGAAGAACATTACAAAGCATTTCTAAATCACCATCACAAAAAGCACAATCAGATTCAACTTTTACACATGGATCACGAGATGCTTCAATACAATCAATGAATATTACAGCTATTTCAATATGGCCATTACAGACAGTCAGGCAGTGCAATGGTATTGGAATTAACAACATACATCACTCTGAGGTGCTTCAATACATTTATAATACAATTAGTATTCAATGCATATATTCATTGCGAGCTGTACAACCCGAGGGGTCTACACAATTCCCAGCCCCTTGGTGCACTATAGCAGAAAGGTCTTAGACAGGGACCTTTCCCCATTGCACCTTTGCGGTGGCTGCCCCA
The DNA here is from genome assembly GCF_017639515.1 of Carcharodon carcharias. Lineage (NCBI taxonomy): Eukaryota > Metazoa > Chordata > Chondrichthyes > Lamniformes > Lamnidae > Carcharodon > Carcharodon carcharias. The sequence continues at coordinate 50,515,133 of NC_054469.1, forward strand.
AGCTTTAGTGCGTCCCTCAGCACGTAGTCCTGGACCTTGCCAGTCTGCAACACTCGGTTGGGGACAACTCTTTGCACTGGAAGACCAACAAGTTTTGGGCAGACCAAAGAGTGACTTTCACCAAGTTGATGATTCTCCAGCTGCAGTTGATGTTTGTCTCGGTGTGTGTCCCTGGGAACAGCCCGTGTGGCACAGAGTCCTGTGTCACAGCACTACTCGGGATGAACCTCAACAAAAACCACTGCATCTCTCTCCAGACCTTCTTTGCAAAGGCACAATCCACAAGGAGGTGAACAATGGTCTCTTCCCCACCACAGGCACCTTGAGGGCAGCATGCGGAGGGGTTGAGATTCCTGGCGTGTAGGAAGAATCTGATGGGGAGGGCCTTTCTCACCACCAGCCAAGCTACATCTTGGTGCTTGTTGGAAAGTTCTGGCAATGAGGCATTCTGCCAAATGACTTTGACAGTCTGCTTGGGGAACCATCTGACAGGATCCACCATCTCCTTTTCCCGCAGGGCCTCTAGGATGTTACATGCTGACCACAGCTGATGGACTTGTGGTCAAAGGTGTTTCTCTGCATAAATTTTTCCACGAGGGACAGGTGGTATGGCATGGTCCAACTACTTGGTGCATTCCGCCGCAGCGTGGCCAGACCCATCCTTCGCAACACCGGGGACAGGTCAAACCTCAGCACATAGTGACACTTGGTGTTTGTGTACTGAGGGTCTACACACAGCTTGATGCAGCTGCACACAATGGTGGCCATCAAGATGAGGGCGATGTTGGGTACGTTTTTTCCCCCTTTATCTAGAGGCTTATGCATCGCGTCCCTGTGGACACGATCCATTTTTGACCTCCAGATAAAGTGAAAGATGACTCGGATGATCGCCATCGTGCAGGAGTCTGGAATGGGCAACAGCGAGAGTGCCTCACATCTGATGACCAAGTTTTTACCCACAATGGAGAGGGAGCGTCGCTCCCACATGTCCAGTTTTCTTTCCACCATAGATATTGGCTCCTTCCAGTTTCTAATGCATGCCACCAGTTACCTCAATGGCAAGGCTTCCCTTAATCTGACCTCCACAAGTTTGAACCCCAGCAGGCGATCCAGGTGAGCACTGCACATCAATACTGTTTACGCACCTCCGAGTTCCCCTTAAGGTGCAGACCGCCAAGTGCATGGCTTTTATGTGAAACATGTTGGCGTGCTTTCCCAGCGATGTGGATGGATGATCCAGCGGTGGGGGGGGTTCTGGCGGGCTGGCCTGAAATTTATATGCTGATGTATTACAATGAGGTTCTGGGCGTCCGATGCCGTTAAATTTTGCCACATAACACTATGTTAAATCAAAGTGACAAAATCTATAGTAAATTATAGTGAAGTCCATATTGGCACTGTGAGTGAATTGTGAAATGTGAGAAAAACTTTGGTATGCTCACGGAGAATGAGGCATTCAAATTGTTTAAATTCTGCACTCCATGTGCTTCTCACACCTGGTGCGGTTAATGGCTAATGCATATTTAAAGTCAATTTGAAGAACTGATTGAATATACAACAGCTCAAAAAAACACCAGTTCACTCAGCTTTACCTCACACCAAAACAATCACTAATGTGGTGAAATCCTTGTTATTTGAATGTTACTGCCCCTGCATCACAAAACCCTCTACCCCACCACCACCTGTTATTACATATGTTTGTGCCATGGATTTGGGTATGAATGAGTTTCTCACTGACCAATATGGCAGCTCAATTAGCCAAGAGCTTGTGCCAATCACTGCTTGGAGCACCAGATTATATCATCATATGTGACAATCCAATGATCAAGGTTGAGCAAGGTTAAGGTTTTTTTTGTTCTAAAAATAAGTTTTATTAGTTTATTTATATTGTTGCACAAGGTTACGGAGTTGCAATATCAATCTCTTCATCATTTTATTTATTTATTTCTAAATTAGTTCAATGCAGCGATTTGAGACAGCAATCATACTATTAGTTAAGTTGACATTTATTGTGATATTTTATAACCACTACTGAAAATAAATCCCTAATCAACCTGAATTCAGGTATTAGTAACTGTTTTGATTAAAACACATTTTAATTCCACTGCTCTGCCCACATTCAACCATAAGAGAACCCAAGTATGTCAGGGGCTGTGGCTAGTATCAACCTTGGCTCAAGGTAAGCATTCTTGCTTCTGAATTCGAAGGTTATGGGTTCAAGTCCCAATCCAGAGGCTTGAACACATAAGGCTGGGTTTTCACTCTTAAGTTGGAAAATTTCCTGGCTTGATGCATGCTGTTTGGGAAAAAGTGTCCTGAATGGTGCAGGATAGAATTGCGCTTGCTGCTCTCAGAAGCAAACTTTGTCCCAGTTGTTTTGTTAAATATTAGATCTGCTAGCCCTCATCTCTCACACCCCATCACACCCCCACCCACTTTCCTGCCCCATGCATTCCAACTCATGTTTCCTACCCATCCCATAGCTCATTATAGCCCCATACCAACCTCATGCCCTCCACTCACCACCCATTGCTCTTACACTCTCCATGCCAACTCACCCAGTATCTACTATGAGCAGACCTCTACCAGGAACCATGTTGAGATGATCTAAAATAAATATCTAAATATCTATTATAGTTTTCACTATAATAAAAAACTCCCATTCATGAAAGTCCATTCAATACGTTAAAAGCCCCTTAAGTATTTAATCCCATATCAAAACAACAGACTTTTAGTCATAACCATGCATCATAGACATCTAATCCTTTCATAATCTTTTTGAGCTGCTTATCAAACTGTGAACTGACCACTGCTCACTGAGATAATTATAAGTTGTGGAAAGTTGCCAACCATTAATAATAATAGAGTGATAGCCCTTGGGGTAATGCCAACAACCAGCTATTGTGACTGTTAGAACAGACTTTTCAACTCTCACTGATACATGCAGGCTGTTTTCTTTAAATGTTTAAAGGGTCGGGGACTTAAATGAGTTCACAGCTTGACAATTCTAAATACCTTATCCATCTTTTGTGAATATTTACATCCCCTTCATAGATCTGTGACCATCATAATGCAGGGTAACGTCTTAGCTGCAATGAAAATGGGGTCTATTTGAAGTCAGCACTGAGTTCAAACGGCCCTGCTAGTTCATGTTTCCTTCACATGTGAGTCATGCCCAGTTCTCTTTCCCCAGCGGCAAAAATGGGATCGGTTGAAAATGCGGGCTAGACTTCTGGATTTGAGTTCCGTCCACCATTTTTAATGGTTCATGAAGTCTCCACAACCCCATGCAAATGTGCAATATGGACAGAATGGCATGTTGTCTTTCAGCTGGCCCTCCTTGCCACCAAATGTGGATGTAAAAGATCCCATAACGCTATTCAAAGAAGAGCAGGAGGGTTCTCCATGGTGCCCTGAACAATTCCTCAACCAACATCACCAAAACAGATGATCTCATTTCTACTTGTGGGGCACTACCCCAAGGGCTATCATTATATCATTAAATTGGTTGGCAACTTTCCACAATTTACAATTAACTCAGTGGGCAGTAGTCAGTTCACAGTTTGATTGACAGCTCAAAAAGTTTATTAAAGGAGTCTTTGATGTGGGGTTATGACTAAAAGTCTGTTTACACAAATTGGGTGCTTTATGATTCAACAATGTGCATACTTCAAAAATACTTATTTGTCTGTGGAGCGCTGTGGGATGTCCTGAAATTTATTACAGATATACCAGAGGGGCTGAATTAGTTTTCATCATATTTTTCCCTAGACTCTTTTCACTGCTTCTCCTATTATCTCGTCTGAGATTGAGTACTCAATATTGCAAATTGTGGATACCATTCACTGTAAAGTGTACTAATACAGCAATCCACTGCATAACTGGCCCACTAATTTAAGATTGGTATGGTTGCCTAAATTGTTGGAGCACCAAAGCTACAAACATCTGTTTTCTCTGGAGTGGTCTAAGTTCACGTTAGTAACTGTGTTACCTTAGCAGAGGCCAAATGCTTACATATAAATGGTGAGGAGGGAACATGAATTGTAGGGGCAGGATGTTGCCCTTGGTGGGGGTGCTCAGCGGGGTCAGGTTGGAAAGCCAACTGCCACCCGCGATTGGCGCCGCACTGCGATTTTACATGGGTGGCAGCGCTTATTGCTGCCTGTGCAGGTGGGGGGAGGAGTGCATGTGGGCCGAGCAAAGACTTTGGGCATGCACATGAAAGAACGCTTCAATCTCCCTGAGGCACAGAGCTCCCTCAGGGGATGAAACACTGTTTAAAAAAACTAATGAACAAACTAAAAATGTCATAAAACATGTCCCCTTATGTGACTCTGTCACATGAGCAGGGACATGTTTTTAGTTCAAGTGTAAAATTTTTATTTTATTTTTATTTGCTTTAGGAAACCTCATCCCACACGTAGATGAAGTTTCCTTAAAAGTGCAAAGGCTGCTTGGCCTTTTGGCCTGCCCACTAACTGTAAGGTTGGACAGGCAGCTTAAATTTGAATTTAATTACCTTTTTAATTGCGGGACTACACGATGACGTCGGGACACTTGCCTGACATCATTGCGTGTCGTTTTATGCTTGGCTGCGTTGGGTGTGGGCCTGCCTGCAAGCTCAATATTCTGCCCTAGGTCTTCTGTAGGCTGGTTCATGTGTGGAGAAAGTAGATAAAGTACCAATCAATTTTTATTACAATTCTGAAGCCTAAGAACACCTCTGTGAGTAAATATTCTCTTATCCCAATTAGACGTAACTGCTGTCAAATATTTTTTCACTACCTATATCTCTGCTTGTCCTCTCTGCCCCTTCCATGGGAGTAATCAATTTTTATTAACTTTTGTAATAGAATTTTAGAGTTCTCCGTGTGATAATTAAAGGAAGAAAAGCTTTCATATTTCATTTTATGATGGGCTGAAATAAATTTATATCAGCAGGAAAATGTTGTAATTCTAAAGGCATGGACAGAAATCAAGCTGGATATTCATCTAAAAATCATGGAAACTTTCATCAAAGTGTTCATGCTGTTAGTGAAAAGGTTATTAATACATCAATGTCAACTAGTCATTTTATGTTTCGAGACATCTTACGCAGAAATGCATTCCTCCAGACAGTTATCATACAAGTATTTGGAATTAATTATTCCATATTTTTAAAATTCTTGAAGGGGTATGACTTCACTAAATGGAAATTACCTGTCTACGTTAGGCAATAATCAGATGACAAGGTTCATCGCTTCGATAAAATGAGCAGAAAGAGGGTACCAAGTGGGATCAAAGAGATTAAAATGGAACCAAAAGTGCTATCAAAGAGAAAGATTTATAATAGGTTTTTGAAGGAATTTGAGGCAAGTGGCAAGATGGAGTAATTTAGGGCAAAGTTTTTGGAGTGGGGTAATGTAGCTACTGAAAAAAACAGTCAGAATGGTAGAATGGAGGAACAAAAAGTAAGCTAGAGTCAAAGGAGCAGATGATGTATGTTGAGATATATGATCACATAGGTAAGAAGGGGTATGGTCGTAGAGGATTGGTGAGCATATACAGGAGTTCTCAATCACTCATTGAAATGTTTCTGCTAATTAGTTTTGGATTCACCCCAACATAAAAAACACAATGAGGAACATTTGAATACTAAATTTCATGTAACATGCATGACTGCCTTATTGTAAGTGGAATAAATTGGATATTACATGTGGATCAATTCTCATTCTACTTAGATTTACGTTTGCTCAATGTAGGGGCTGGTTAGCTCAGCTGGCTTGATAGCTAGCACATGATATAGAGCAACAGCATGGGTTCAATCACTGTATTGGCTGTGGTAGTTCATGGAGACCTGTCTCCTCACCTTGCCCCATGCCTCTGGGGTGGTGTCCCTGAAAGCTATATATGACCAATTGTCTCTTTCTTTCTCATGGAAAGAGATTACTATGGCTATTTACTTACTGTTCAATGTAAAAGAAAAGTTGTGTTTTTTAAAGTTTTTGTTCAGCTCTTTGCAAGCATGAAGGAAACTTTAATTGAATATTCCCCATTACTATACATATGTATATCCTTTTTCCCTGACCACAACGCTCTGCCATCTCACAAAACATTTTAGTGGGAGAGCAACAGAGTATGAAATTCAAGGATTAGCTTTATTTGGCTCATGGAGGAAATAAGTGATTGCCTCATAACCCAAAACACGAAGCATGGATAGGAAAGATGCTTGTATTAGATTTAGTATTTAATTGGCCATCAAACCATGGAAGTCCAAAAGCAGGTGGGTCCCAGTGATCGTTGTACATCTAGATCCAACATTATAATAAAAGCTACAGCTAACTATGACAATATGGGGGCTTTAGAAAAGAAAAATGTAGGGACAAAAGAACAGATTTAAATGGGAAGTGAAACTAGAAAAAACAGAACATGAGAAGAAAAGTGGCTGGTTTGTGTTTCAAGGGATATAGCGACCTGCTGCTTGAAACCTGCAGCATGCTCATGATACATTGAGGAAGCACCAGGCATGGGCTAGGCTCGTTCAAGTTGCAGAAAACGTCAATAAGCTTAATGGCCCATCTTGCACTCTCAAAACCATAAAGGTCATTCACTGCCCACATGAAACAAATGATAGCTAGACACTAAGCCTGAGGTCAACCATGTAAGGTCCTCTTTTTTAAAGGTGTATTCTCGAATACGCATCGGTGTTTGTATTCAGCATTTTCTCTGTTTTGCTGGGTTTTTTTTTGCTTTCAATGCCAACAGCAGATTGCACTTATAATGTATCTTTAACATCATAAAATGTCTCAGGAACATTGATAAAGAAAATTTGACATTAAGCCATATAAGGAAGTATTTGGAAAGATGACCAAAAGTTTGAATGTTTTCAAGAGCTTCTTAAAGGAGGAGAGTGAAAGGCAAAGTGTTTTAGCTGCAGTTACTGATGGTAGAAGAGAGGGTTGATTGGTGGAGAAACATAAGGGGAATACTCTTGTTCCTTTGAGAAGACATTGCCAACGTGTTTTATGTGTATTCAGATACTTACACCTGTACATGTCTGGGGTGATCTTAAAACAGAGAATATGATTAACCAGGGAAATTATGACAGAATTGTGTGATTTTACTGCAATCAGACCTTAAAGCCACTTAAGAAAAGGGATGGATCTGGTAGTGGCTATCCACTAACTTGGATATTCGTGCTACTCATCAATCCAAGTATAAAAAGATGTTTGTCAGATGTCCCAAATTGGAAGATGTTAGTTGTGATTCTGCAATTGGGCAGTACTTACTGAACAATCTTGAGTGTGCTAATAGTTACACTAACAACCAAATAAAGCTGAGCTTGTAACATGGCTCATTTACGCTTGCTGGAAGTGACATACATTCATATATGGGGAGCCATTCTCTACAAATAAAAGGAATATGTTCAAGCCTTGCACCTTTTTTTGAATTACCCAGGAGCTTGGGGAGCCTATAGTTCCCTATTGATTTCTCCATGGTAATGCCTTGGCCAATTCAGAGTCAACTTGCTAAACAATCAGCACCCATTTTATCCTGTAGTATAAATTGTTGTGATAATTTGAAATTTGGCATTCTTGTGTTTGTCCTGATGAGTGCAACATGAAATGCTTCGGCAACATGTCTCTCTTTTCAGCAATGTTCAACATCCCACTTCATAATCAGAATCACAGAATCACAGTGCAGAAGAGGCCCTTCGGCCCATCGAGTCTGCACCAACATAATGACTTTGGTCGAACCTGAACAGTTACAATGTTACCAGGGTCTTTGTACAAAGGACTCTCTTTGGACTCTCAGGATGCTGAAATCAAGGTTCAGATCACCCTCAGTGCTTCCAGACCCATGAATACCCCAAAGTTTCTCACAGTTACAATGCTTCATTCCAAATGATTGCTTCCTCCAAGTATTCACTAGGGATGATATAAATTACATGTCTTCTTCAAAAAGAAAGTAGTTAGACAAAATTGAGGACTTTGTTATAAACAAGTTGGAAGTACTTAAGGGCTTTAAACAAATAAATTCACTGAGATAGATGACATTTATGCCTGAGTGTTGAGAGAGACTGTCAAGATTTATGAGGCATTGACAGATTCAGTGAAGACTGAAGAAGTACCAGCAGATTGAAAACAGGCTAATGTGATGCCCCCTATTCAAAAAGGTTGGCAAAACAGGCATAGGGGGATCTACAAATATTTTACTTTTACTTCAATTCTGCATTAAGCAATGGAATCAATTATCAGAATTATACTTCAGGATCGTCTGCATAATAACAACCTAGTAAGCAGCAGTCAACATGGGGAAGGTCCTGCTTGACCAACTTCCTTGATTTGTTTGGAAAACAGACAACCCAAATTGACTGTGGCAAACTTTATGATGCTGTGCCCTTCGACTTCCAAAATATATTTGGTTAAGTGCCACAGGAAAGGTTACCAATTAATCTAATTAATCCTTTTATTTGGGGATTCAGGGCAAAATTTGGTTATAAATAGGAAATTGCCTGAAATGTAAGAAACAATGGGTCATGTTTAAAGTGGTCATGTCTGGGTGGAATGTATGTGTCTGATCTCCAGGGCTTGGTGTTAAGACTTTGCAGTTTCAAAGTTAGATCAATAAATTGAAGTTAAAAAAACATTACCAAATTGGTTAGCTTTGCAGATGATACCCAACTCAGACAATGATCTCATTGGAGGCAAGCAGCAAATGATAGAATGGGCCAAACTAAACTTCTGCTTCCCCTTTTTGTCAATATGGAAGTATGACTCCTGCAGCTGCATTAAGCTGTGCATAGGCCCTTCGTATGCAAACACCAAACTTCTGAGGTTCCACTTGTTCCTGGTGTTGCAAAGGATTAGTCTGGCTACATTTACCAGAACACTCCAGCCAGTAAGACCATGCTGTACCACCTGAGCCTGGACAGTTTTTACGGAAAATCACATTTGACCACAAGTCCATCAGGTAGTGGTCTCCATGTAATATCCTCGAGATCTTGCAGGAAAAGGTGATGGGTCTTGTCAGGTGATTCCATGAGCAGATTATCAAAGTCATTTGGCAGAATACCTCATCACCAGAAATTTCAAACTAGCACCAAAACCTAGCTTGGCTGGTGGTGAGATGTTAGATCCTTCCTGCAAACCCGAAGTCTCAACCACTGCGCTTGTTGCCCTTCTGGAATGTGCTTTTGCAAAAAAGGTCTGGAAAGAGATGCTGTGGCTTTTTTTGAGGTTCATCCTGAGCATCTCCATGACATGGGACCCTGTGCTCTACAAGCTGTTTTCAGGCACGCACTCTGAGACAAACAGCAACTGCTGCTGGAGGACCATCAACTTGGTTAAAGTTGCTCCTTGGTCTGCCAGAAACTTGTTGGTATTTCAATGCAAAGTTTCATCTTTGAGTGAGTGTTGCAGACTGGCACATTTCAAGGTCCAGGATGACGTGTTGAGGCTTAATGGGAACAGGACAATGTCTAAGGCCCACCAGCCATAGGACAGCAACGGATTGAAAACTGTGTAAAACTCTTCAGACTGTATCTTTGTCATGGATTGTATATTATAAATATCACATGTAATTGCAATTGTATTGAGGCATCTCAGAGGGCCATGTGCTATATGCAAAGACCTTGAACTATACTGCAGTTTCAGTAATGTCCAATTTGAACAGTGTTGGATTGTAATTTTACAAAGTTTTAATGAATAAAGTATATTGTTGGGGAAAGAAATGACTTCTACTTCCTAACCATGTACTCCTCCTGGAGTGTTTCCCTAATGGAAGGAGGGAGTGAGATCATAGGCTGCTTAGCCAGTGGCTAAAGCTACAGATGGAGGTGGCAGGACTTTGTTCCCATGGGTCAGTAGTTAGCCCTGAGCTTATCAATTGAGATTTATAGGTAAACCCCTTAAAGCCAATGCTTAATTTGCTGAAGAAACAGGCAAACTAGTCCTCCAGCCAGCAGATCGCAGCTCCTCCTGTTCCAGCTACATTGTTTCTCCTTATTCCTGCTCCTTGCCTTACCAACTTCTCCCTCTACAATCACTAACTGATGATCATAAAGTGGACATATATGTGTTGTTGATTACTTCTGTACGAATGGATGGCATGATGTTGAAAGAGTATCCAGCAGCAGTCAAATAGCAGAAGCTGAGGGTATGTGAGCTCCTGCAATATGCAATTGTTTATTTTATTTTAAGAAAAACAAAGATCATTAGACTCCATAAACCCATCCCGTTTTGGAACATCAATCCTAGTTGCTCACTTTTTCACCATATCCCTTATTTCCCTCTCATCAGAATGCATCTAACTACCCCTTAATCTTCTTAAAATTGTCCACTTTAGTAACAATTCCTGATAACTTACTTGGCAAGTACATTTTCCTGTTTCCTTGTCTTGCGCTAAACTAGGTGGAAGTATGATTTTACATTTGACGCACATTGTTAGAGCTTCCAATCTAACAGCAACTTTATGTGGCCTACCCATACCCTAAACTTGAACATAATATTCCCATTTTTCTACTTTATGAAAACCTCTTGTAATCAAAACTTAATTCACTTTTGTAGTGTAGTGAATTGTTCCTGTTCATTTTCCGATTATAATTGCAGCAACTTTAGTTTCCATTGTGTTATATTGCTTATCAGAGAAGTACCTTGTGTGAGATAACACATTGAGATAAAGGACACAATGGACATTGTATTGTATGAGCCATATAGGAACATTAAAATGAAATATTGCTTCAGCTTTTACTTGCTAAATCTTTGGAATTATAGTCCATTGGTTTGACACTGCTAGAGAGTAAAACTTTTTTTACCCAACACAGTAGTGGTTGTGTGGACCAGGATCACAGCAAAAATGATCATTGCTGTGTTAACTAATTCCTTCAAAAAGTAGCTGGATAAATAAATGACTGGGAAGAAGAATGAGTACTGTAGAGATATATATACTTAAGAGTATCAAACAATTCACTAGGCTACTGGGATTGAGGTAGAAAACAAAGCAAGACTAAACATGCATAGTTTCTGCAAAAATTCAACCTGTTGGAGCTAAATAATTTTTTCTCATCTCATGCTTTCAAATGACGAGATAAAAGAGTTAATTAGTGGCAGTAATACAACAGTAAATCTGCAGTGGGAATTTAATCTTTCCCAGTTTATTGTTTTCACAAAACATTCCACGATATCTCCATCAGCTGGTTAAACTATTGTAATTCCTGACTTTGCTAGCACATCATGTATGGGGATCATATCAGCATGATGTATTAGTAGCCAATCAAGTTCTCCTAGTTTTTAAAAGTCACTAATCTAAACTGTTCCTTTGATTGGCACAGAATAGGGAGCAGAGCGGACATACCAAATTGTGAGAAAAGTTGGCAGTTTTTTTTTAAAAAAGGTCACTTGGTCATGCAATAAGTTAGGCATCAGGCTTCCTTTCTGGGACCTTAGTTCATGACCAACACAGACTAATGAGAGTCAAAGCTGCTGATGGAAGGGGCCTCTGTAAAACAAGGTTTGTGAATTTTCTAATCCCCTTTCATTTTATGACACAAAGCTAATCTGAAATTGGTATTTACAGATGGACAGGCTACAGGATGGCTGTTGTCAAAAATGGAAACTTTTCACATGTCTTTCTTCCAAGGTTTGGGCTGAGAGTTTCCTCTGTTTGTGCTAATGTGAGACCTGACTTTTCAGGGCACTGATAACTGCGGACGTCAAATGGGGTTGGGTAGGAAGGAGGAACAAAAAAATGAACAAAGAAAAGGGCCTTATGAGGCTTTAAAAATAGGGAGGTGTGAGGGAATGGAACCTAGCACTATATTTTTATTAAAAAATCCTCATGGCTACTTCTTAATTTTAATTTGACCTTTTGGCTGAACAAAGGCCACTAAGATGGCTGACCCTCTGTGAGCTATTGTCTGTGAGTCACCAGAACAAAAGAAGCTACTTCTCAGGTTTGGAAATGTCACACTTTGTTATATCTGAGGAGCTTCTAACAGACAACCTGGGGACTGCACAGCCTAACTTCAAATAGAGCTACACAAAGGCCATTTGCATTTGATAGACCAGGTTTGCCAGCAAAGTCAAAGGGTGGAATCATCCCAGATTTGCACTAAGTGTGGTAGCAGGTGGGAAGAAGGACATTTTACCCCCTGGCCACAATGGCAGCTTTCCATGCTGTATTGTCTGCATCCTGCCTCATTATTTATGCAGCCACAGGAAACAGGCCATCTCACTGGAGAGCAGCCTCCGACTCGCCTATCATGCTGCCACCTCAGCGCTTCCACACGCCGGGCGTCATATTTAAAGAGCATCCATGCACACACCTCTCTATGTTTCCAGCCCAGGACTGCTGCACAGAAGACGTGGCCCCAAAAGAGAAGGAGGCTGCAACACCCCCCCGCTCCCCTGCAACCGGTTCAGTGATGCATCCCTGGGATACCTTCTGGACACGGTTGGAGCCCACTTTGCTCTACTCCCTCTCTGGCCGCATCAGTGTAACCACTCTGGCTTGGGCGGCAGTGGCAGTGGGGGTGAGTGCCAACACTGCACAGAAGAGGTTGGCCATCCAGTACAGAAAGAGGATGAATGGCCTCATCACGCTGCCAGGGTAAGGGAACTATCTCATCACTCTAAACTCACACACTCACAAGCCCATCATACATTCAGTGGCATCTCACACACTGCCAGCTCAAGGGACATCAACATCACTCATGCTCTCGCACACACCCTCACATGTCCATCTGGCCTCATCTCCTCTGGAGACTGCCTCCTCAGCCCCCATCCTCTTGAGGCCACTTGCACAGATCAACATGTGTCCACACACATGCCTTGCGATACTTCCCTTCCTCAGTAATGTCCTAGCCCTGCAGCCTCTTCCCTTGCCTGAGGCCACTTCTCCACCTTTCCCAAGCAAGCCATAGCCCTGCAGCTGTTGGAAAGCCACCCCTGCCTTAGGGCTGGTCTTGTAAGTAGAGACCTGTCTGTGAGTCCCCCTAAAACTGATGTGGTGCTGCCTGTGAAGCCTGGTGCTGATGACTGCAAGTGCTGCCAGAAGCAAGGTAGGCAAACAAATCTCGAAATCCCGAGCGAAGTGCAGCTTTCCAGGTCGCTTGTGTTCAGTTGTGAACCAGTGTGAAGAGATGATTCTGGTGAGCAGGTCATATAATGATATGCAGGTGTATTGGAATGAAGTCCTGACATCTGGCAGCAGGAAAGGTGGCCCACCATTGATGGGTGGAGCAGATGATTGCAAACTGGTTTCACGATGTTGTTAAACCGATTTTTGGCCTTCCCACAACATCGTCTGCTCACGCTCAAACATTCCTTTTAACCCATAATGGCGGGGATGTTAGCAACCTTGAAGATCAGGCTGAATTCCAGATACTGGATCATCATGCTTTGTTGAAGACCTTGTAGAGAGGTAAGGTTACATGACCTAAGGCTCTGGTTTGTTGAACTAGTTAATGTTGCCTTCCTGAGCTGCAAGCCAGTCTGCTGCTTTAACATCTGACCAGCAGGCCACACAGAGGAGCTCTGGCCAGGCTGGACAACTGACCACATCTAGCCTCTGCTGAAAGTTCTGTACCATTGCCTACAAACTGATTCATCTCTGTGAGCCTATTTCATCTTGTGAAGTCACCACCACCGGAAAAGCAAATTTTACACCAACGGTTTTCAGTCCGCCCGATCTGTGAAGGAATTCCTCATGGGACTTTGATTCCTCACATGGACCTCACATGAACCAATACTTATTTTCTCTGCGGTCATTGTACTATAAAACCTTCTTTTCTCTATCCCTCCCTTTGCTCTGTCTGTGTGTGTATGTGTGTGTGTGTGTTTGTGTGTGTGTAGAGGGGGACATTGCGGACCCTCCTCTTCACGGTTTTTGAATGTGTGCAATAAACTAACCTTCTGAGTTCATCCTACCTCAAGTTTGCTGTGGAGTTAATAGTAGGAATTTGACCACATAAAAACCCAGTGGTTGGGAAATATGCCACTGCTTATTAAAAAAGGAAATAAATCAAAACACCTTTCTGTTTAAGGAAGGGTGGTGAGAACTGTTTGATCTGACCCCCTCCTGTCCATAACAGAGGGACGTGTCAAAATGGAAATCCTGAGGAAGGAAGTGCCAAAGAGTGGGACAAGATGGCTGAAGAGAGGAAGTGGAATGAGAAATACCTGGCAGTGGAGGACCAGAGGGTGCATACAGGAACATCGAGAGGTACAGTTGGGTATGTCTGTCGGGCAACTTGAAAGTCAGGATGAGAATTTAAAGTTGATTCTCGAGGGACAAAAGACCCCAATGGGCCATTGGGCCAGTGGGGTTTGGAAAGGAGGTGGCCTCAATGTGAGTGAAATCATTGTATTTTGAATGATTTGTAGTTAATGAATGATAGCAACAAGGCAGAAGACAAAATGGCTGTGAAATCAAAGGCAGACATGTTCCTGCCAGCATGAGATATTATGAAAGGCAGGAATGGCTCTCTGATTGGGTCGATGGCTTGGAGAGACATGCTTCCATCTGCAATTGGACAACAGTCCTGAAGGCAACCTCTGAGTTGCATCAAACCGCTATAAAGTCTCAAAAAAGGAATGAAACCAGATGGACCGCCCGGCATCGACATAGGCACTGGAAATGACAATGGCAAATTCAGCCCTGTTGACCCTGCAAGGTCCCACTTACTCACATCAGGGGACTAGTGCCAAAATTGAGAGAGCTGTCTCACAGACTCGTCAAGCAACAGCCTGACATGGTCATTCTCACGGAATCATACCTTATAGATAATGTCCCAGAGACCGCCATCACCATCCCTGGGTATGTCCTGTCCCACCGGCAGGACAGACCCAGCAGAGGTGGCGGCACAGTGGTATACACATTCTCCCATGAGATAGAATGTTAGCCCCTCCTGAGTAAAGGATGTAAGATACAGGCCGGAGTTTTACTAGCACACAGTGTTGATGGGACCAAATGCAGGTCCTGTGCCTGCATAAGGGAATATCAGGACCACGGAGGGAATTTTACCAGCAGTGACAAATTTTTTTATTCATTCACAGGATATGAGCTCCGCTGACTGGGCCAACATTTATTGCCCATCCCTTGTTGCCTTTGAGAAGGTGGTGGTGAGATGCCTTCTTGAACCACTGAAGCCCATGTGGTGTAGGTACACGCACAGTGCTGTTGGAAGGGAGCTCCAGGATTTTGACCCAGCGACAGTGAAGGAACGGAAATATATTTCCAAGTCAGGATGGTGAGTGACTTGGAGGGGAACTTCCAGGTGGTGGTGTTCCCACCTATCTGCTGCCCTTGTCCTTCTAGATGGCAGTGGTCATGGGTTTGGAAGGTGCTGTCTAAAGAGCCTTGATGAATTCCTGCAGTGCATCTTGCAGATGGTACACACTACTGCTACTGTGTGCCAGTGGTGAAGGGACTGAATGTTTGTGGATGGGGTGCCAATCAAGTGGGCTGCTTTGTCCTGGATGGTGTCAAGCTTCTTGAATGTTGTTGGAGCTGCATTCATCCAGGCAAGTGTAGATTATTACATCACACACCTGACTTGTGCCCTGTAGATGGTGGACAGGCTTTGGGGAGTCAGGAGGTGAGTTACTCACCACAGGATTCCTAGTTTATGACTTGCTTTTGTAACCACCGTATTTATATGGCTAGTCCAGTTCAGTTTCTGGTCAATGGTAACCCCCAGGAAATGGTAATGCCATTGAATGTTAAGGGGCGATGGTTAGATTCTCTCTTGTTGGAGATGGTCATTGCCTGACACTCATGTGGTGCAAATGTTACTTGCCACTTGTCAGCCCAAGCCTGGATATTGTCCAGGTCATGCTGCATTCAGACATGGACCACTTCAGTATCTGAGGAGTCTGCACAAGATAAAGGCAGGTGTCTCAGTCCAGGGCCTCTTCCCTGTGTTCTGTGCAGCCTTCAGACCAAAGTGATGGTCCAGCCTCACACTCCCTGGACACATTACTGATGCCTGCACCTCAGCGGTGCTTGTCATTGCTGCCAGAATGTAGTGAGCAGACATCAGAGTTCTCTCATTCTCTCGGTGTGCTCTCAGCACCTTTAAGGAGGAGCTGGCTCCCATTTCTTCAGCATCTGTGACCACTGATGCTGCGCTCCAGCTCCTGAAGGGCTCAGGTGCTGAAGGTGGACAAGGCATCAGAACTTCTAAAGTTTCATGGCTGCGTTTCTATGATATGACCCTGATCACAGAGCTCAAGCGAGCTGCCTTCAGCCAGACAGGAGTCAGACATTCTCAGAGGCCATGTGAAGATTTATGGACTGTCCTCATTGCATATCATCATCATTCTCCTGCAACTGATTGACTTTTAAGGCCTCCGGTGCATATCCATGACAAGAGCATTCTCACAGAGAGTATTCTCGCTGCCATAAGCCAGACTGGAGTCAAATGTTCACAAATGCGATGCGAGGATCTATGGGATCACCTCCCTGCATGTTGTCATCATCCTCCACAAATCTATCAGCTCTGATGGCCTCCCGAGCATGCCTGCCTTATCTAGCCAGTGCGAGGGCCTCATCCCCGTCATCGTTGCCTCCGAGGACCTCCTCAGCCTTATCCCTGTCGGCGTCCTCCTCATCGGAGGAGACGTGCAGCTCCTCCATCTCCTCCTCAGCCCATTGCAGCGCCAGGTTGTATAGGGTACAGCAGATGACGATGATGTGTGACACCCGCTGTGGACTGTATTGCTGGGCTCCACCAGACCGGTCCAGGCACAGGAACCTTACCTTCAGCATCCCAATGGTCTGTTCCACCAAGTTGCGAGTTGCAGCATGAGCCTTATTATATCTTCGCTCTGTTGCAGCCTGAGGCTGCCAAGCAGCTGTCATCAGCCACGGCCTCTGCAGTAGCCTTGTCCCTGAGGAGCCAACACTGCAGCTTCTGTGGGCCCTGGAAGACTCCAGAGATCTGTGACCGACTGAGGATGTAGGTGCTGTGCACACTCCCTGGAAACCATGCGCACAAGTGCAGGGTTTGTTTCTGGCAAGCTGCAGTATGCTTGCACATGAACAGGGGAGAGACCTCATCATGAGTGAAACACAGCCAGAGTGAGTGTGGGTATTAGCAATTTGGTGCACATTGGGAATTCGGTGCAGAGGGGAAGATGTGCTCTTTGCATTTTTTTCTTTGCTATCCAACTTCTTAAATCTTCAGAGAGGGGTCTTTCCCTGCTGCAGCAGTAGAGGCTACAAGGGAAATAAATGACTGGTAAGCAGTGGGTAAGTTCAGGTAAGTATTTACTGCTTTTATCGCTTAAATTTGAGGTCTTTTTGTGGTTAATAGTTTGTATATTCTGTAGTAACGAGGATCAGGAAAGAAGGGCCCTAGAGTAATTGATTCAAAAGGTTTAATTTAAAGAGATAAGTCATGGCAGGAGAGCTCAAAGCCGTGGTGTGCCCCTCGTGCTCCATGTGGGAAGCAGGGAACATTTCCAGTGCCCGGGACCAGCATGTGTGCAGGAAGTGTGTCCAGCTGCAGCTCCTGGAAGCTCGGGTTTCAGAGCTGGAACAGCGGCTGGGGACAATGTGGAGCATCGTGGAAAGTACATTTAGAGAGGTGGTCACGCTGCAGCTGAAGGGACTTGAGGAAGGAAGGGAATGGGTGACCACCAGGCAGTCCAAGAGAAACAGGCAGGTAGTCCAGGAGTCCCCTGGGGTCCCGCTCACAAATCGGTATTCCATTTTGGAGGCTGATGAGGGAGCTGGTTCCTCTAGGGAATGCAGACAGAGCCAAGTTTCTGGAACCACAAGTAGCCTGTCTGTACAGGAGGGGAGGAAGAAAGGAAGAGCAATAGTAACAGGGGAACAGATAGGCACTATTGTGGTCGTCAACGTGACTCCAGGATGGTGTGTTGCCTCCATGGTGCCAGGGTCCGGGATGTCACTGAACGCCTGCAGGGCATCCTGAAGGGGGAGGGTGATAAGGCAGAGTTCATGGTACATTTTGGTATCAATGACATAGGTAGAAAGAGGGATGAGGTCTTACATCAAGAATTCAGGGAGTTAGGCAGTAGACTGAAAAGCAGGTCCTCTTAGGTTGTAATCTCTGGATGCCACTTGCTAGCGAGCTCAGAAATAGGAGAATAGCACAGATGAATATGTGGCTTAAGAGTTGGAGCAGGAGGGATGGTTTTAGATTCCTGGATCACTGGGACCATTTCTGGGGAAGGTGGGACCTGTATAAGCAGGATGGTCTACATCTGAACCAGAGCGGGACTCTCATCCCCATGGGCAGGTTTGCTTGTACTGTTGGGAAGAGTTTAAACTAATTTGGCGGGGGAGGGGACACAGAATGTTAGCAGAATAGGGACACATCATAATACAGTAAAACAATCAAGTCGGAGGGAGTACAGCTGCACTAAGCTTCAAGGGAGTAAGGCAAGGCTTTAATGCCAGGAGTATTACAGGTAAAACGGATGAGTTAAAGGTGAGGATTGACACGAGGAATTATGATATAGTAACTATCACTGAGATGTGGTTGAGGGAGGGGCAGGATTGGCAGCTCAACATTCCAGGATATAGAATCTTCAGGCGAGACAGGGGAGGTGGTAAAAAGAGGAGGAGGCATTGCATTATCAGTTAAGGAGTCAGTTACTGCAACAAGGAGAGATGATATCTTGGAGGGGGCATCAAATGTAGCTTTGTGGGTAGAGCTTAGGAATAAAAAAGGGGCAGCCACATTGTTAGGTGTTTATTATAGACCCCCAGATAGTCAGCGGGAAATTGAGGAACAAATATGTGCACAATTTGCGGAGGTGTGTAAAAACAATAACAATAGGGTAATTATATTAGGTGATTTCATCTTTACCAACATTAATCGGGATAGACATAGGGCAGAATTTTACATTTCAGCAGGGACAGGGCTGTAAGATGCAGTGAGGCACTCTAAACTTCATTGGCTTCGGCAGGAATGTAAAATTCCACTGCCATAAAATTTTTCCCATAGTGTTAAGGGCTTGGATGTAGTGGATTTCTTGAAATGTATACAGGAGAACATTTTAGGTTAATATGTAGAGGGTCCAACAAGGGATGGCAGAGTGCTGGGGAATGAAGCCAGACAGGTGGCTGAGGTGGTGGTGGGGGAGCATTTTAGTGATAGCGACCACAACATGGTACAATTTAAGCTTGTTATGGACAAAGAAATAGACAAGTTGCAAAAAATTGTTTTGGATTGGGGGAGAGCAGATTTTAGTAAAATAAGGTAAGACCTGGCCAAGGTAGATTGGGAACAGCGACATGTGGGGAAATCTATAGAGGAGCAGTAGTGGGTGTTCAATAAAGAAATGGGGAGAGCACAGGCTCAACATGTTCTCTCTAGGGTGATAGGAAGGAGTAACAAACTGGGATAACCAGAGATATTCAGGTTATGATGAGAAGGAAAAGAGAGGCTTTTAGCAGGTACATGGGAAGCAAATCAGCAGAGGCATTAGTGGAGTACAGAAAATGCAGCGTGGAGCTTAAGAAAGCAATTAGGGGAGCAAAGAGGGGATATGAGAAAGTTCTGGCTGTTAAAAGTAGGGAAAATCTCAAGATATTCTACATATATCAATGGGAAGAGGATAACCAGGGAAAGAGTAGGGCCCATAAGGGACCAAGGGGGCAATCAATGGGTGGAGCCAGAGGACATCGGTAGAGTGTTGAATGAATACTTCACATCCGTCTTCACCCAAGAGAATAAGGATGAAGGTATGGAACTTGGGGAGAACACTGCGAGGTTCTTGAACAAATTGATATAGGGGGTGACAAGGTATTGAAGGTGTTGGCAGGCTTAAAAGTGAACAAATCTCCAGGTCCACATGATTTGTGTCCCAGACTGCTGAGGGATGCAAGGGAGGAGATCGCAAGGGCTCTGACCCAAATCTTTAATTCCTCTCTGACCACGGGGGAGGTGCCAGAGGACTGGAGAATAGCTAATGTGGTTCCACTATTTAAGAAGGGTTGTAGAGATAAGCCAAGGAACTACAGGCCAGTGAGTCTCATGTCAGTGGTAGGGAAAGTATTGGAGAAAATTCTGAAGGAGAGCATCTATCTCCACTTGGAGAGGCAAAGTTTGATCAGGAATAGTCAGCATGGATTTGTCAGAGGGAGGTCATGCCTAACAAATTTGATTGAATTTTTTGAGGAGGTGACCAGATGTGTAGGTGAAGGTAGTGCAGTTGATGTAGTTTATATAGATTTCAGCAAAGCCTTTGACAAGTTTTTCCTCACATCCTCCCTAAACTTCCTGCCCCTCACCTTGAACTTGTGTCCCCTTGTGACTGACTCTTCAACTAAGGGGAACAGCTGCTCCCTATCCACCCTGTCCATGCCCCTCATAATCTTGTACATCTCGATCAGGTTGCCTCTCAGTCTTCTCTGCTCCAACAAAAACAACCCCAAGTCTTTCCAACCTCTCTTCATAACTTAAATGTTTCATCCCAGACAACATCCTGGTGAATCTCCTCTGCACCCTCTCCAGTGGGGCCCAGTATAAAGAAGGCAAATGCACATGGCATACAGGGTAATTTGATAAGGTGGATTCACAATTGGCTTAGTTGTAGGAGACAGAGGGCGATGACAGAAGGATGCTTTAGTGACTGGAATCCAGTGTCCAGTGGCGTACCACAGGGATCTGTGCTGGGTCCCCTATTATTTGTCATTTATATAAACGGCATAGATAACTATGTGCGGGGTAGGATTAGTAAGTTTGCGGATGACACAAAGATTGGCCGGGTGGTTAACAGTGAGTTTGAGTGTCTTGGGCTACAGGATGATATAGATGGGATGGTCAAATGGGCAGATAAGTGGCAGATGGAATTTAACCCTGAAAAGTGTGAGGTGATACACTTTGGAAGGAGTAATTTGACAAGGAAGTATTCAATGAACGGCATGATACTAGGAAGTTCTGAGGAACAAAGGGACCTTGGCGTTGTGTCCATAGATCTCTGAAGGCGGAGGGGCTTGTTAGTGGGGTGGTGAAAAAGGCATTTGGGACACTTGCCTTTACAATCAAGTCATAGATTACAAAAGTAGGGAGGTCATGTTGGAGTTGTATAGAACCTTGATGAGGCCACAGCTGGAGTACTGTGCAGTTCTGGTCGCCACATTATAGGAAGGTTGTGCTTGCACTGGAGGGGTTGCAGTGGAGATTCTCCAGGCTGTTGCCTGGAATGAAACATTTAAGTTATGAAGTGTGGTTGGATAGACTTGGGTTGTTTTCGTTGGAGCAGAGAAGACTGAGGGGCGACCTGATCGAGGTGTACAAGATTATGAGGGACATGGACAGGGTGGTTAGGGAGCAGCTGTTCCCCTTAGTTGAAGGGTCAGTCACGAGGGGACACAAGTTCAAGGTGAGGGGCAGGAAGTTTAGTGAGGATGTGAGGAAAACTTTTTTACCCAGAGGGTAGTGACGGTCTGGAATGCGCTGCTTGGGAAGGTGATGGAGGCAGGTTGCCTCACATCTTTTAAAAAGTACCTGGATGAGCACTTGGCATGTCATAACATTCAAGGCTATGGGCCAAGTGCTGGTAAATGGGATTAGGTAGATGGGTCAGGTGTTTCCCTCGTGTCGGTGCGGACTCGATGGGCCGAAGGGTCTCTTCTGCACTGTGATTCTGTGATTCTGTGGCGGTCGCACACCAGCTGCACATTCAGTGAGTGGAAGCCCTTGCGGTTGATGTAGTTCACCGTATGGTAGCGATGGAGACCTGAGCATCACATGGGTGCAGTGCATCATACCCTGCACCTGTGGGAATCCTGAAATATGGGCGAATCCAATGGCACTTGTGTCCTGGCTGTCCTGGTCCCTGGTGAAATGCACAAAGTTGTCTGCCCTCGAGACGATTGCATCCATGAGGGTGGTGGCTTGTGATATCCCACACAGGACTCCTGTGGAGCCCTGAAAAGAGCCACTGGCATAGCAATTGAGGCACTTTCACAGCCACTGGCAGTGGATGCCCTCCATGTCCTCTTGGCGCCAAGTCCTGCAGTTACTGGCAGATGTGAGCAACCAGGTCCCTTAGCATACGCAGTCATTGGTGACACTGGTTCTTGGTCATCTGCAGGAATGACAGGCAGTGTCCATAGACCCTGGGTGTCACTAGGCGCTGACCAGCCACAGCTCGCTGTCGCTCCTGGGCAATGTGTACAGGAGCCCCAGCAGCCCATTCTTCCTGAGGTTGCTGCTCCTGCCTTTGCACGGCCAGGTGCCTCAGTCACTCTCTCCTCCATCTTCTCTGCTCCCTGTAGGCCATCAGGCATATAGCTGGTTCATGATCCTGATGTGGTCCTCCTGCAGCGTAAAAGAGAGAGAGATGTTGTTAGCATGGTTGAACTTAACAGTTTTCCTGGCCCTATGTGATGGCTCCTTAATGCTTCCTGGGAATTGCTGGCCACCCCTCGGCTGGCCACAGATGGATGCACTGCATGGCTGCCCCGCCAATCTGCAACATGATGGAGACAGCTCCTAACAGTATTGCTGAGATTGCAAGGGGCTGTGAGCACCTCCGGCAGTGACTGCTACATGGCCAATGTTGGCGAGGAGATTGTACAACGTGTGCAGTCCAACTGCTCCGTGGTCCAGTGTAGTGGTCACGGACTCACAGTCTGTGCTGGGGCTGGGGGGGGGGGGGGGGGGGGGGGGGGTGGGTGCGGGGTTGCGGGCAGCAGGGGGCAGCTAAGGTCTGAAGCACTTAGTGGCATTTTGGTGCCTCTGTGTTGCTTGCATGGGTGGGCAGGCTAGGAACCCGATTCCAATCATATCACTGTGGCTGCGTCTGATCTGTCTCAGTTGCAGAGGAATGGTCAAGTTTATACAGGTGCCTTGACTGCCACTTCTCTCGCCTATCTTGCCCCCCGACCTTGATTTCTTGTGCACAGATCCACCATCAGGGCAGCAGTTGCCTCCCACCACCCCCCTGACAACACTCGCCTCCACAGCTGGACAGCCGTTGTCACCGGACATCCCCCTACCCCGAAAACAGTCACCTACGAGGCAGGGCGGCACTTCACCCCGCCCCTCGGCGCCCCTGAAGCCTGCAAAGCAACAGGCAATCCTGGCGAGTTCTGCGGAATGATGCTGTTCACTCACCTCCAGTTCACCCATAGGGAAGGCCGCCAAGTGCCTGTGCCTGTGTGCTGTTGTGAAACATGTCGGTCTGCTTTCCCACCGACGTGGACGGATGATCCGGTGGGGATCCAGAGTCTGGCAGGATGGCCTTTTAATGATATGCTGACGAATTACAATGAGCTTCCCAACGACTGTTGGCAGGAAACATGACCTGCCACTGGCGGGCTGAGAGGACAATCACGACATGCCCCCCTCCCTGTCATCGTGAATCCAATCAAGCCATATTGTCCGGTTACCTCATCTATTACGCCCGCTGCCAGTGGGCACGGAAAATTCCACCCAGAGTTGTTCCTCTCAGGTAGATGCAGAAGATCCCATTTATGGAGAAGTAGTGAAGTTCATGCTGGTGTTCTGGCCAATATTTATCTCTTGACCAACATTGTTAAAACAGATGATCTGGCCATTACCTCATTGCTCTTGGTAGGACCTTGTGGTGTGTAAATTTCCTGCCATCTTTCCTTCCATCACACCAGGGATTTCACTCCACTTTAATTGGCTGTAAAGTGCTTTGGGCTGTTCCAAAGTTGTGAAAGGCACTAAATAAATGCTAATTCTTTCTTTCTATTCCTGTGCCTCATAAAACTCCAGATTCATTCCCAAATGTGGCAGGAATGTCTCAGATGTGATGAATCGTTTGTGAATTCTGAATATAAATTTGAATTAAAAATTAATGACTTTGGAACAACAATCATCCAGGGAGCTGTTGGTTCACCAAAAATGGGTTCACAGTTTCAAAAGCTTTCCATTTGACAGAATGCACTGTAAATGCAAGAAGACATCAAACATTAAACATGTTTTCAGGCACTTTAACTGCAGTGAGCTGTTCCGCAGACTCAGGTTGTATAAAGTTACATGAGTCTGAAAGACGTACACTCAACTACAGAATAATAATCATCGATGGTTAATCTGCTTAGCAGAATCTGAGGTGTCCGTGCTTTCAATCTCCTTTCCTTAGAATTTAAATAGCATGGGGCACTCTTTATGCAGCTGGATTAAACTCTTTTATAGTTAGCTACTGCCAAATCCTTGATATTTCTTGTTTCCAGCTTTATTAATGCCTTTTTTTGTGAGCGTTGATACATTGAACCATTGAAAGCGTTGGGGAGGGTTGAGAGGAGGTTCAGCAGGGTCTCCCACATGCACAGCCAAAATTAGAAGAGAGAGCAAGTAAATCTGGAAGGCATAGAAATTATAGGCCAGTTAAGGTACAAGGGAGTTTGGCAAGGTTGAATGGTATTTATTTTAATGTAAGGAGTCTGTCGAATAAGGCAGATGAGTTGAGGGCACAAATTAACACATGGAAGTATGACGTCATTGCTGTCACAAAGACATGACTGAGAGAAGGACAGGATTGGCATATTCCAGGGTATAGAGTCTTCAGGCGAGACAGGGAAGGAGGGAAAATAGGAGGGGATATCACAATATTGATCAAGGAATTAATTACAGCAGTGAATAGGGATGACATCTTAGAAGGCTCCTCAAATGAAGACATATGGGTAGAATTTAAAAACAAAAAAGCAGCAATCACATTGCTGGGAGTGTACTAAAGGTCCCCAAACAGTCAGAGAGAAATAAAAGAGCAGATATGTAGACAAATTTCAGAGAAGTGTAAAAATAATAGGGTAATATTAGTGAGGGATTTCAACTTCCCCAACATTAACTGGGTTAGTCATAGTGTGATAGGTTTAGAGGGAGCGGAATTCTTAAAATCAATCCAGGAGAGCTTTTTAAGCCAGTACGTAGAAGGTCCTACAAGAGAGGAGATGTTCCTGGACTTAATTTTAGGGAATGAAGCTGGGCAAGTGGTAGAGGTATCAGTGGAGGAGCATTTTGCAGATAGTGATCATAGCTGCATTAGGTTCAAGGTTGTTATGGAAAAGGACAAGGATGGGCCAGAAATCAGAGTTCTAAATTGGGGGAAGGCCAATTTTAATAAGATCAGATATGATTTGGCCAGAGTGGACTGGGAGCAGATACTTTTAGGTAAATCTGCATAAGAGCAGAGGCACTCATTCAAGAGAGAAATAGGGAGAGTACAGGGCCAACATATTCCAGTAAAGATAAAGGGTGGGACCAACAAATCCAGGGGACACTGGATGTCGAGGGATATACAGGATTGGATAAAGTGAAGAAGGGAGGCTTATGACAGATACCGAGGGCTCAAAACAGCGAAACCCGAGAGGAATATAGAATGTGTAGGGGGGAACTTAAAAAGGAAATAAGGAGAGCAAAAAGGGGACATGAAAAAACATTGGCAGGTAAAATAAAGGAAAAGCCAAAGTTATTTTACATGTACATTAAGAGTAAGAGGATAACTAGGGAAAGAGTAGGGCCCGTTAAGGACCATGGTGGTAATTTGTGTGTGGAGCCAGAAGATGTAGGTACGGTTCTAAATGAATACTTTGTGTCAGTATTCACAAGTGAGAGGGATGAAATGGGTATTGAAATCAGGCAGAAAAACTGTGATATAATTAAAGAAATTAGCATAGGAAGGGAAGAGGTTTTAAGTGGTCTGGCAGGCTTAAAAGTAGATAAATCTCCAGGCCCAGATGAAATGTATCCCAGACTGTTGAGTGAGGCAAGGGAGGAGATATCAGTGGCACTGGAAATAATTTTCAATACCTCTCTGGCCGCAGAAGAGGTGCCAGAGGACTGGAGGACAGCCAATGTGGTACCGTTATTCAAGAAGGGAGGAAGGGATAAACCAGGGAACTACAGGCCAGTCAGTCTGACCTCAGTGTTGGGGAAACTATTGGAGGCAATTCTGGGGGACAGAATTAATCTACACTTGGAGGGGCAGGGATTAATCAAGGACAATCAGCATGGTTTTGTTAAGGGGAGGTCATGTCTGGCCAATTTGATTGAATTTTTCGAAGAGCTGACCAGGTGTGTAGATGAGGGCAATGCATTTGATGTAGTCTACTTAGACTTCAGCAAGGCTTTTGATAAAGTCCCGCACAGGAGACTGTTAAAGAAGGTAAGAGCCCATGGGATCCAAGGTAGTTTGGCAAACTGGATCCAGACTTGGCTGAGTGGCAGGAGGCAGAGGGTGATGATTGAGGGGTGTTTTTGTGACTGGATGCCTGTGTCCAGTGGAGTTCCACAGGGATCGATGTTGGGTCCTTTGTTGTTTGTGGTATATATAAATGATTTGGACCTGAATGTAGGAGGGTTGATCAGTAAGTTGGCGGATGACACGAAAATTGGTGGGTTGGTAAACATTGAGGAGGATAGCCTTAGGTTACAACAGGATGTAGATGGGCTGGTCAGATGGGCTGATCAGTGGCAAATGGAAGTTAATCTGGATAAGTGTGAGGTGATGCATTTGGGCAGGACAAGCAAGGCAAGGGAATACATGATGAATGGTAGGACCCTGGGAAGTGACGAGGATCAGAGGGATCTTGGTGTGCATGTCCACTGGTCCCTTAAGATAGCAGGACAGGCTGATAAGGTGGTTAAGAAGGCATAGAATATAAGAGCAGGGAGATTATACTGGAACTATATAAAACACTGGTTAAGCCACAGCTAGAGTATTGCGAGCAGTTCTGGAATCCGCATTATAGGAAGGATGTGATTGCACGAGAGAGAGTGCAGAGGAGATTTACCAGGATGTTGACTGGGCTGGAGAGTTTTAGTTATGAGGAGAGATTGGATAGTCTGGGGTTATTTTCCTTGGAGCAGAGGAGATTGAGTGGGGACATGATTGAGGTGTATAAAATTATGAGGAGCAAAGATAGGGTAGATGGAAAGGAACTTTTCCCCTTGGTGGAGGGATCAATAACTAGGGAGCATAGATTTAAGGTAAGGGGCAGGAGGTTTAGAGGGGATGTGAGGAATAACTTTACACCCAGAGGGTGGTGGGAATTAGGAACCCACTGCCTGAAAGGGTGCAGAGGCAAAAACCCTCATAACATATAAGAAGTGTTTGGATGCGCACTTGCGATGTCATGGCAAACAAGGCTTTGGCCCTACCAACGATCAGCTTCAAATGTGTGCCAGGGCTCCCTCCTCCATCCCGGTTTCATTTGAACACAAAGAACAGTCAGTGCCTCTGCAATAATGCTCAGAGCCACTTACATCCAGCATTACATACTGGCGTACCTAGCACCAATAAAATAAAAAGGTGAAGCATACTGACAACAAAAACAAAATTTATCTCATTTTAACTATTCCAAACTATTTACATAAACTTCTCTGGTCTTCGTTCTTTTTTTTATATATTCATTCATGGGGTGTGGGAGTCACTGACTAGGCCAGTATTTATTGTCCATCCCTAAATGCCCTTATTTAGAGGGCAGTTAAGAGTCAACCACATTGCTGTGGGACTGGAGTCACATGTAGGCTAGACCAGGTAAGGACAGCAGATTTTCTCGGCTAAAGGACATTAGTGAACCTGATGGGTTTTTACAACAAGGATTTCATGGTTATCATTAGACTTATAATTCCAGATTTTTATTCCATTCAAATTCCGTCATCTGCCGGACATGATTCAAACCTAGGTCCCCAGAGAATTACCCTGGGTTTCTGGATTAATAGCCTAGCAACAATGCCACTAAGCTATCGCCTCCCCCGGACCAGTATGGATAGAGTAAACATAAATGAACATAAAATCACCCGTGAACTGTCCGTCTTGTGTTCATGGTGCCTTTAACTTACGCTTGCGAGTGCTACATCTAGGTGCTCCCCCTCACTGGCACCAGCATTGGAGACAGCCTGCTGACTCTGCTGTCTTGTTGGCCTTGATGGCCTTGGTGGTCATCCTGTGGCCAGTGGAGCCTATGCTGGCCCCTCCTGGGACCGAGTGGCCAGTGCCATGCCTGGTGTCTCCCCAGTCATCGCAGCCTCATCAGATGCCATGGTCACTGGCGGAGGGGTGGAGGAGTTGCTGCCATCTTTCAGAGCACCCTGACTGCAGCCTGCAGAGCCGACAGGCAGCTCATGCACCAATGTGACGTCGCTGTGGACCTCCCTGCACATCATTGATGGACGGGCACCTAGCTGGGATACTGGGTGCCTCATCCATCTCCCACACTGACACTGACCACCTGAAATCAGTGCCTGTGTGAGGGCTTGCAGGTCTGAGCGCAACCCCAGGAACTCCTGATTCTGTCTCTGGAGCTGCCTCTCCATGACTGTCGCCACTCTCTCAGTGGAGGAGGCAGTGCGCTTGCCCATGATGGTCAACGCAGTGCTCACGCTCCGCATGGCCTCCTCCATCACGGAGACCATAGCACGCATACCCTATGGATCTGCACCAGATCCTCCCGCACATCCCGCTGGACATCCATCATCTGCCACCTAATGGACAACTCCAGAGGCGCATCATCAACTTTCAACTGAGCATCATCCTGGTCCCCAGCAGTCCTCCGCTTGCTGGCCCCATGGGCACTCTCTGCCAGCACCTCAAGTGACTGTGAAGTGCCCCCACCAATGTGCACTGAGATACTAGCCGCCCCTCTAATGCCCACCGAGGTGCTGGTATCTGCTCTGGTGCCTGCTTCAGAGAGTGGGTGTGACGCAGGTGAAAATGACGCCCGGTGGTCCTCTCTTGTCAAGGGTGGCCCTTTGGGGTTTGCAGATTGGACGCCTGCTGGCAAACCTAAAAGGGAGAAGGACATGTTATTAGTTAAAGTCATCACACTGTCACTGTGCATGCCAGGCACACGGGTGGGACAGTGGAGATCTGCATCATGGTGCCATCGTCTGTCAATGATCAATGGGGACTTTAGTTTCGAGGCTCCCATCAATGAAGAGACCACACTAGAATGGTTGCAAAATCTGGAAGTCTCACTTCTGTACACTGCGCTCTTACCTTCGCCTGGCAAACCTGCCTCTCCAGGCCCGGTTGCACAGGGAGCGGCTCTCCAGCGGGAGAGCAGCAGCAGATTGGGTGGGCCTCCATCTGCACGTATCGTCTCAGCTTGTTTATGGCTCATCTTTTCCTGAAAGGACAGTGGAGCATGGATTAGTCCACTCTCCACCTGCAGCATCATCGCAGCCTGGCCATCCCCAGCTGAGGAACACCTCCCAGGGCACACTCGAGTCGTGGCCCTCGAGCCCGCAAGGCACTCAGTCCAAGCAGCCAGGGTTCACCTCCTTGGCCAGTTCCGGCGGCATTGACAGTTGGCACTCAGACTCTAGCACCCCTGAGGTCCACGAGGGGGGGAGGGCCAGACCTTAACAGTTCTGCACATTGACCCACACCAACACAGTATTTACCCTTCCTGAGCACAGCAGGTCATTGAAGTACTTCCTGCACTGCACCCATGTGCACTGCACCACGTCATGGCTGCTCACCAGGGCTGCCACCTCCTCCCATCTCTGGGGACAAGGGTGTTCCTCCTGGCAGCCACTTCCTCCAGGAGGACAATGTGGCACTCATCAGAAAAGCAGGGGGCTGAGTGCCCACCCGACCTGCCCTCCCGCCTGGTGTTTGTAGCCGCGCTCGACTCCATCGTTACGACGGCAGACAGACATCCTTCCCTGGCAGCATTTCTGGGGCTGCCTGGGCTGTTTTGTAATCGGCTGCCGGGTCGCCATTGGACCCAGAGGCTGACAAGCCCCTGCCCCTGCTCGGCCCTTCCCAGCCAGTGTGGAGCCACGTTACCATGCTGGGTGGGCCTTAATTGGCCCACCAGCGTGAAGTTACGGCCGGGGCCCGATCGCGGTTAGTTTCCTGGCTGCTCCCGGGCCTGCCTGATGAGGGGAAAATCTTCAAACCCCCTGAATCGAGAGGGGCTTGTATTGCATTGTAAAATGGACCTTAACAAATTTTTAGGCTTATGTTCTGTGGACTGTTAGGCTTGGCCTCTCAGTACCCAAGTTTTGCAATATCACTCCTCCTACTGAAAACGGCATGTGGAGGCTTTTTTCTTTCTGTAGCTACACAATTAGGAAGCCAAACCAGGCCACATTGTCACCTGCACACTATAACTTCACAGCACGCACTTTCACTCACTCTTTCTTCTGCACCTTAGGTGAATTAGTGAGTGAATTAAAGGAGACAGCATGGGGGTGAGACACAAAGAATGAATGAGCAGGAGCAGCTGGAGGACCAGGTGGTGTCTTGCTTCTCCGATGCCTTCTGAGTAATCAATGGTGATCGTGACAAGCAGTTAGATAGCAGTTAGAGCGGATGAGGTTGTGGTGCTGCAGTGCTTATGTTACTGGACTATTATTCCAGCAACCCAGGCAAATAATCCTGTTAAAAATAAATTTGAAGCCCGCAATGGCAGTTTGAGAATTTGAGCTTTGTTGTTCAAAAATCTGGAAATTTAACAAAAAACTGGTGATAGTTAAGTGATCATGAAGTTATTGGATTGTCTTAAAACCTAACTGATTAACTAATGTTCTTACCCAGCCCGGATGTGACTTCAGGGCACACCAACGTGGTTGTCTTTAGCTGCTCTCTGAATCGGCCTAACAAGCCGTTCGGTTGTTCATGAAGGACGCCTGCTCAGAGCAACTAGGAATGGGCAATAACCGTGGAATGTTTCTCAACCAATCCACACGCAACGCATCAGCAGCAATTGCTTTTCTTCCCTTTCTTGCACTGTTCCCTTTTGAGTTTCCCAAGTATCTATCCTCAGGCTCTATTACATGCTGCCTCTTAATGACAGACATTGGATCAGCTTCTGTCTGTAAGCTGACTATACCCAACCTATCTCCCACCACTTCACTTGATCCCAAGGCCACTTCATGTTATTAGACTGCTTGTTTGCTGTTTCATAATCAGTTTGGCACAGCCTCATTCAGCTAATCCACTGCAAATCCACTTATTGGGCATTCACTTCATCTGATCGTTGACTCATGCTGAACTAGATTGGGTGAACTCTTAGCATCCTGTTTGATCTTGGATCCATTCTTCACCAAGAAGGCCTATTTTCATCCTCATTAATTTGCCAGTCTCCGATCTGCATGGATAAAACTCTTGTCTTTGTTTTTGTCACCTTTGGATTTGACTATTTCAATGTTCTCCTTACTGGTCTTCATTAATCCATCCTTTTTTAACTCCAATTTGTCCAAAGCATTACTGCAGATATCTTGTCATGCACTATAAGCTCTAGTCACTCATCATCAGCACCCTTATGGACCTGCACTGGGTTTTAGTCTTCTCTCTCTCTCTCTCTACATCACCCACTCCCCCCACCACTCCACCATGGCATAAAATCCCTGTGCTGCTCTTCAAATCACTCTGTTTTTACTCCACCCTCCCTTTGCAACTTACTCCAGATTGATGTCCCCTCCTGTACTCTTCAACCTTTGGACCCTGGCTTCCTGTTCACATTCACCCTTCACCTCATCATTTGTAGCAAATGCCTCAGCTGAATCATTTCTGTCCTCTGGCTATCCACTTCTCTTACCACAGTATTTTAAAAACCTTCTCAAAAGCTGCTTTCTGTCACCCTCAGCCCCCAAAATCTTTCTCTCCTGACTTAAAATTTCATTCCTCTTACTATTAGCTAAAATGCCATGGGACAATTAGTTCATTTTAACAGACTATATAAATGGAAGTTGATGCTAACTGTTAAACCACTCACAGCGTTCAAGATATGTTCGGTAGTTACATAAGGAGGAAGAGTATAAAAGGGTATGTGGAAAAGTAAGAAAATGGAATTAATTTGGGGAGAAAGCAGAAAAAATGGAATTGCATAAAATCATTCCTTGAGACATCTAAATTCAAGCGCAGAACAGCTAAAACTTCAATGTTTCTCAATGGCTTCAAAATACTCCAATCTCTTCTTTAGGGCCCTCCTGTAAATGGTACAGTCCCCAGTAAATAAAAACAGAAAGTACTGGAAATACTCACAAGTCTGGCAGCAACTGTGGAGAGAGTAACAGAGCTAACGGGTGGGATTTTCCAGCCCTGCCCATCGCCAGGATTGTCTGCTCCCACCAAAAGTCAATGGACTTTTGGCTGGGCCGCTGGATCTCCGGCGATGGGTCCCGCCACGATGGGGCAGGAAAATCCTGGCCAATGCTTGGAGTCGAATATGACTCTTCTTCAATAAATTATGGTTAGAAAATCAGTAGGGAGCTGTCACCACAGAACGGAATCAGTGGCAAACTAATGGGCACTCAACAATCTGAGTGTTAATTTGAAAATGTGATCAACTGGCAGTGTACAAGAGTAAATAACTGAGGGCTGCAGAAGGGAATTGGAACTGGAGGAGTTTGCAATAACAGGCCTTGATTGTATTTGAAGAGAAGAATAAGTTTCATGCTAATACTGTGGCACAACGTAAAATGCTCAGTATCGCAAAGCATGGAGCATTTATCCAATGAACTGTGGGATGAGCTCGGTTCAGGAGGAATTTTGATGAGTCTAAAGCTGAAATGATTGAATTACCACAAGAAAATGTGAGAGGAAGTTTGTTTTATAAAAAGGAAGTGGAGCAGAAACCACTGTATTTCCTCCAGCTGACACACTGCACAGCACTCACACACTTTCCCCTCACTGCTGTTCTAGTCTTTAGACCAATCAAGAAAAGGAAATGGTTACTGAGTAGATCACTCATATATGATACCCTTCCACACTTACCTTGTTAGCACAATTGAAGCCTATGGGATGAAAGGGACAGTGGCAGCATTGTTACAAAATTGGTTAAGGCACAGAAAGCAGAGAATAGCTGTGAGTGGTGGTTGTTTTGATGGGAGGGCAGTACACAGTGGCCTTCTCCACAGTTCGATATCAGGACACTGCTGTTTTTGATATATATTAATGACTTGGGTATACAGTGCATAAGTTCAAAGTTGGTACAAAACTTGGAAATGTAGTAAACAGTGAGGAGGCTTGTAACATACTTGATGAGAATGTAAACAGGCTCATGAAATGGGCAGATGTGGCAAATTAAATTTAACGCAGGAAAGCATCAAGTGATTTGTTTTGGCAGGAAGTATGAGGAGAGGCAACACAAACTAAATGGTACAATTTTAAAAAGGATACAGGAACAGAGAGACCTCAGAGTACATGTACACAAATCTTTGAAGGTGTCAGGGTAGGTTAAGAAGGCTGTGAATAAAACATACAGGTTCCATGACTTTAGAATCAGAGGCACAGACTACGAAAGCAAGTGGGTTATGTTAAATCTTTACAATTCGTTGGTTAGGCCCCAGTTGGTGTATTCTATCCAATATGGGTGCCACACTTTAAGAAGGATGTCGAGGTTTTATAGAGGATGCAGAGCAGATTTACTTGAGAACTGTCGGCGCGACATTAGTCGTCTCAATTTCTCTGCTCCTCTCACCCATTCTAACCTGTCTCTCTCTGAAATTACTGCACTCCATTCTCTCAGGTCCAACCCTGACATTGTCATCAAACCCGCTGACAAGGGTGGTGCTGTTGTTGTCTGGCGCACTGACCTCTACCACGCGGAGGCTGAGCGTCAACTCGCAGACACTTCCTCCTACCTCTCCCTGGACCATGACCCCACCACTGAACATCAAGCCACTGTTTCCAGGACTGTCACTGACCTCATCTCCTCTGGGGATCTCCCTCCCACAGCTTCCAACCTGATAGTCGCCCAACCTCGGACGGCCCGCTTCTATCTCCTACCCAAAATCCACAAACAGAACTGCCCCGGTAGACCGATCGTCTCAGCTTGCTCCTGCCCCACAGAACTCATTTCTCGTTATCTTGACTCCCTTCTCTCTCCCCTTGTCCAGTCCCTTCCCACCTACATCCGTGATTCCTCTGACACCTTACGTCACATCAACAATTTCCAGTTCCCTGGCCCCTACCGCTTCCTCTTCACCATGGACGTCCAATCCCTCTACACCTCCATCCCCCACCAGGATGGTCTGAGGGCCCTTAGCTTCTTCCTCGAACAGAGGCCCGAACAATCCCCATCCACCACTACTCTCCTCCGTCTGGCTGAACTTGTTCTCACGCTGAACAATTTCTCCTTCAACTCCTCTCACTTCCTCCAAATAAAAGGTGTGGCTATGGGTACCCGCATGGGCCCCAGCTATGCCTGTCTCTTTATGGGGTATGTGGAACATTTCTTGTTGCAGTCCTACTCCGGCCCCCTTCCACAACTCTTTCTCCGGTACATCGATGATTACTTTGGTGCTGCTTCATGCTCTCGTCAGGACTTGGAAAAATTTATTAATTTTGCTTCCAATCTCCACCCCTCCATCATTTTCACGTGGTCCATCTCTGACACTTCCCTTCCCTTCCTTGACCTCTCTGTCTCAATCTCTGGTGATAGACTGTCCACCAATATCCATTACAAACCCACCGACTCCCACAGCTATCTCGACTACAGCTCCTCACACCCCACTTCCTGTAAGGACTCCATCCCATTCTCTCAGTTCCTTCGCCTCCGTCGCATCTGTTGCGATGATGCTACATTCAAAAACAGTTCCTCTGACATGTCCTCCTTCTTCCTTAACCGAGGTTTTCCACCCACGGTCGTTGACAGGGCCCTCAACCGTGTCCGGCCCATCTCCCGCGCATCCGCCCTCACTCCTTCTCCTCCCTCCCAGAAACATGATAGGGTCCCCCTTGTCCTCACTTATCACCCCACCAGCCTCCGCATTCAAAGGATCATCCTCCGCCATTTCCGCCAACTCCAGCATGATGCCACTACCAAACACATCTTCCCTTCACCCCCCTTATCGGCATTCCGTAGGGATCGCTCCCTCCGGGACACCCTGGTCCACTCCTCCATCACCCCCTACTCCTCAACCCCCTCCTATGGCA
The DNA here is from genome assembly GCF_017639515.1 of Carcharodon carcharias. Lineage (NCBI taxonomy): Eukaryota > Metazoa > Chordata > Chondrichthyes > Lamniformes > Lamnidae > Carcharodon > Carcharodon carcharias. Next base: position 50,549,956 of record NC_054469.1, read on the forward strand.
CAACCCCTTGCCCACGCAAAAGATGCAACACCTGCCCCTTCACTTCCTCTCTCCTCACCGTCCAAGGACCCAAACACTCCTTTCAAGTGAAGCAGCATTTCACTTGCATTTCCCCCAACTTAGTCTACTGCATTCGTTGCTCCCAATGTGGTCTCCTCTACATTGGAGAGACCAAACGTAAACTGGGCGACCTCTTTGCAGAACACCTGCGGTCTGTCCGCAAGAATGACCCAAACCTCCCTGTCGCTTGCCATTTTAACACTCCACCCTGCTCTCTTGCCCACATGTCTGTCCTTGGCTTGCTGCATTGTTCCAGTGAAGCCCAACGCAAACTGGAGGAACAACACCTCATCTTCCGACTAGGCACTTTACAGCCTTCCGGACTGAATATTGAACTCAACAACTTTAGGTCGTGAGCTCCCTCCCCCATCCCCACCCCCTTTCTGTTTCCCCCTTCTTTTTTTTTTCCCAATAAATTATAAAGATTTTCCTTTTCCCACCTATTTCCATTATATAAAAAAAAATAAATAAAAAAAAAACCCACTAGAGCTATACCTTGAGTGCCCTACCATCCATTCTTAATTAGCACATTCGTTTAGATAATATCACCAACTTTAACTTTAACACCTATGTGTTCTATTGTACTATTGTCGTTGACATCTTTTGATGATCTGCTTCTATCACTGCTTGTTTGTCCCTACAACCACACCAACCCCCTCCACCTCTCTGTCTCTCTATCTCTCCGCCCCCCACACACACACCTTAAACCAGCTTATATTTCAGCTCTTTCCTGGACTCGAACTCAAGTTCTGTCGAAGGGTCATGAGGACTCGAAACGTCAACTCTTTTCTTCTCCGCCGATGCTGCCAGACCTGCTGAGTTTTTCCAGGTTATTCTGTTTTTGTTTTGGATTTCCAGCATCCGCAGTTTTTTTGTTTTTATTACTAGAATAGTGTTGTGACATCATTTCGATGGAGAGACTAGAAAAGCCGGGCTTGTTCTCCCTAGAGCAGAGAAGGTTAGGGAGAGATTTGATAAACGTGTTCAAAATCATGAATGATTGAGTAAATAATGAGAAACTTTATTCACTGGTAAAAAAGTTGGTAACTAGGAGAGACAGATTTAACTTAAGAGCAGAAAAGCCGGAGGCAAGATGAGGATTTTTTTACCTAGCATTTTGTTATGACCTAGAATGCCCTGTTTGAAAGGGTGTGGAAGCAGATTCATTAATAGTTTTCAAAGGGGAATTGGATAACTCAAAGCAGTCTCCCCTCTGATCACAACACAATCTGCCATTGCTGGTAAATTGTGAGATACGCAAGGTTGCAGGTTTGGAAATCTGCGGAGGTTATCATAAGATCTAAATCGAGCTGAATAAAAGCTGTTCTGTGGTTAGCACGTATGACTTGGACATCTGTCAAATACACACATGAGATATATTTAAGGATAGTTTGTACTGTGATCAGATAGGAGGCTACTTTGACTCTGCACTTAACCACATAACTCACACAAATCAGAGATAAGAGCTGGGAGTAACCTACTGGCATCAAGTATGGTGACAAGGGCATAAACAATAACAGATGATAATGAATATAAAACCTCTTGTGTTTAAATACATCCTTTCTGCAGTGCTAAGCAAAGTTTTTAGAGATATTTTGATTGCTATTTGTGACATTCAAGTGACTGAGGAAACAAATCACAACCTCAGAACATTTTTTTAACTCTGTGAAGCAGGGTGTATGCTCAATGTATGCTCCCAGTATACAGTAAGGTCAACACTGCTGCTGTCATTCGACAGTTGCTGTCCAATGATTCTCCCTAGACAAGATGAGGCTCAACAACAACAGCCCCCCTTTGGTCAAATAGCCAACTGGCAGTTGTTGGCTGTGCTCACAAATGAAATGGAATTGCTTGCTGGAGGTACTGGAGAGTTGTTCTGGGTGGGCCATTCTGTCTTGGACTTGGTTCTTAGATGTACTGTAGATATACTCTGGCATCCACTTAATGCTTGTTTATTAGTGCTACATCTAAACAGAGATGGCATATTGTTCCTGGGCATGATTCCAACCTCTCGCTTGAGAGCCTAACACATGGCAGACTGATGTCAGTAGCACATTATCATCTACGTCATACATTAGCACCTCCCATCTGTCAACCCTTCATACAATACCTCCCCACAAGTATACTATCCTACTTTTTAAACACAACGTGAAATAATGGCTGGGATTCTCTGGCCCACCTGCTGATCTTTCAGACCTGCTGAAAGATAATGCACTTTTGGCTGACCAGCTGCATTCCCCCAATGTATGTCCCACCATGATGGGTTTGGAAAAGCCCAGCCTATGTCTTTAACTATTTACGTTACATTTCTCTAACTCCCTTTTCACAACTTCAAGTTCTACTCAACTCCAACTCCTACTCTTCCACTCTCCAAATTACAGGCTTGGGAGGTTCAATCTCCCTTGGCCCTTAGGGAAGACGTCTGGGAGACCTGAGGGTTTTCTTCTACATCTGGTAGGATATCATCTTCTGCAGAATAGGGAAACACTTCAGCAGCATTGCTGGGAAGCAGTGGGCAGTGTGCAGGATGGCTGAACTGCAAGGATAATGAAGACTTTTCAATGAAAGATGAATCCCAAAGGGAAGACTGAAGAGAATTGAGCTCTGGATCCTCTGGAACTAGATGGGAACTTTGGACACTCTGAGAGACTTGTTGCTCCCTCGAAGGACCCTGGGAAAAAGATTCAGAGGAAGAATGATCTTCAGCTCCAGGAAGGACTATCACAGCTGTATATCATCCACTGCTGTATCAAAGACTGAAACAGAATTGAAGATTTGAAATTTCAATTAACTTAGACAACGATGGAAAAAGTGACCAACTTCCGCTAAGACTGCCAGGGAAAGAAGAGATGATTTCCCAATGACATTTCATGTGGACTGTGTACTTTCTATGGTCAGCAGTAAGAGAGCCACACTTCTCTCTATGTGAAGTTGCTTCACTATGGGCAATGGGAAAAATTGCTGAGGATCTGGAGACAAGACAGTACCATCTTCTGTAATGAGACACATTTCCTGTTGACAGTTAACTCAGACAAGATTGCTGTACAGGATTCTACAGTTTCAGGAGTGCTAAATATTCTGCTTCAGCTTCTGTGTTGACACCCAGCTGTGAAGAGAAGGCTTTCAGTTGGGACTGAAGTATAGGAACGTAGGAGCAGGAGTAGGCCTTAGGCCTGCTCCGCCATTCAACTAGATCATGGCTGACCTTTTAACTTCATACAATCTTCCCGCACTATCCTGGTTTCCCTTGAGGTCATTGGCATCTAGAAATCTTGATACCTTCCAATCCGCAGGCACCATTCCAGAATCTATAGAATTTTGAAAGATGATCACCAGTGCATCCACTATCTCTACAGTCACCTCTTTCAACACTCTGGGATTAGATCATCAGGTCCAGAGGATTTATCAACTATCACTCCCATTAATTTCTTTAGCACTACTTTTTTACTAATACTAATTTCTTTCAGGCCTTCAATCTCTCTAGTCCCTTAGCTCCCCAGTGTTTTAGAGGGGTGGGGGGTTGGGGGGCGGGGGGGGGGGGGGGGGTTCTTTGTATCTTCCTCCTGTGAAGACAGACACTAAAAGTATTTGTTTAGTTTCTCTGTCATTTTTATATCACCCATTATAAATTCTCCATTCTCTTCCTGTATTGGGCCCACATTTGTATGGGTGTCAACTCACTTTCACCCTTGGAAGCTACCTGTAGCACTACAATCCTCTAAGGACTTTAACCTGGGCTCAGGCAAACATTCTCTGTGGAAGACAACAGGAGACAAGATAGGCAATACTTAGGTAGGTTCAGTGGAACTAAGATTTGAATGGTGCTCAGTCACTAAAAGCATAGCTGATTCCTCTAAAAAGACAACAGACTTCAAAAGGTATCTATCATTGGGAAGGTTAAATCATTCTCTAGAACCTCAATCTGCAAGAGATCACTCAGTACTGCAAGGGATTATTCTTTATCACTCTAGAAAAGCTAGTTCAGGTCCAGCAGGCCCTCATGAGGATGGTCACCATCTGCTGCAGAGCCTTCTGTATCCTCCACCTCTGGCCTTACTTTATGAAGAACTGAGAGACTCATAACTTTAATCTTTGCCCTGGGTCCAGCAGATGATGCCTCTGTGAAAGAAAGGAACTTACTGCTGAGTGTATAAACTTCCTCAGCTTCTGAAAGCTAAATTTCTACTGCTTTTCCAGAAAAGGTTGAAGCTTGTTGCATGAAAGACAGTGAGTCATTCAAATGATGGGCATCGATGAGTTTTTCCAGGGTTCCTGGAAGTATGCTAACATTGCCACACATTAAGGATGTACGTTGATTGTGAGCAATATAGAGAGAATCAATGATCTGTCATCACTTGTATCTAACAGGGGTAATAATCCTGTCTTTAATTGGAAGGTCTGAGCTGCCTGGACCTAGTAATTTGATGTCTGATGGATGAAGGGTCATTGGTTGAAGTCAGCCGAGGTCATCTTCTAATATGTTTACTGTAGTTCCAGTATCAATTTGAAGCTTTGATCTTGCACTGTAACTGACCAATAGTCTGGATTAATATTATCTTCTTCCCCTAGGAACTCTGTAATTTCATCTTTTTTGACTGTCCATTCCTTGGAAGGAATGTGTTTCATAAATACTTTCTGGTCTTCAACTTTGATTAAAATTACTGGATTTGCAGAAACATTCAAAATGTCCAGTTTTGCCACACTGGAAGCATTCTGTGCTCCCTGCTGGGCAGTCCTGGTATCTACACTGGTTACTTGTGCCACAACGCAAGCATCTCAAAATGACTGCCGGCGTGGAGTTTCCCACCCTCTTGCCTGATTTGGGGGGCCACTGCCCATGGGCCTACCTGTTAACAGAGTCATGTGAAGCCTTGGAGACACACCAAATTATAGCCCGGTTAAATTCCCTAAGTATGGCCTGCCTCGTATACTGGCTTGATCCAAAGTAAGATCATCTTTGGATCTGCAGAAAGTCAGAGAGATTTTCATCCCAGAAACCCACGGCTATGTGATATAGATTAGCTCATTCTTCAGTACCCCATATCTACAAGAACCAGCTAGGTGATATAGGTCGGTTGGAAATAATTCAATCGATTCCCCAGGTCATTGTGCGCGCTGGTTAAAATGTGCTTGTTCAATTGCTAAATTTTGCTTCAGGCTAAAATACGTGTTGAAGGCTTTAACAATGGTATCAAAGTCCGTGGGAGTCTCCTGCACACCCTGCCTTAGGAGAATGTCATCTGCTACTGGACCTACCACATAAAGAAAGGAACGAATTTGAAGATTTTGCTCTTTTTTGTGAAGACCTGACGCTGCTCAGTACCAGAGGAAATGGCATTTCCATATCTCCCACTGCTGGCCTCTCTGTGGGTCCTCAAGTCTTTCGAACGGTTGGGGCTAGGGCAGGATCTGCTCACCACGTATGGTTATCATTACCTCCCTCCAGCATGCCTCCTTCTTTCGCCAATTTTTTTATGAGGTTCCTTCGATAATACTGAATCTCTTTCACATCGATGTCTGCACAGCTGCCACCATGTTCTGAGATGGGCCCAGCCACCTTGGACCCTAGGTGTGGTACTTGGTTAATAGACAGGCTGTAGACATACTATGGTGTCTGCTTAGCACCTGTTTATTAGTACTACATCTAAACAGGTTACAGAGTAGGCTCGTTGCTCTGATTTCAACCTCTCCCTCTCAAAAAAGAGTCTAAAAATGACTGACTGAGGTCAGTAGTACACCATGATCTATGCCATACATTAGCATATCCCAGCTGTTCTTTGTAGTACAGCTAACATCCATGGAACTGTAAAACATTGTAATATGGCTGACTGGGTAGAGGTTCGAAGGGATAATATGCATGCCTGTTTGTGTGTGACAAATATGCACTAGTGACAGGGAAACTCACCACTAGCTACTGAATAGCAGAAAATCACAGCTGCACTTCAAATTTTGAATAAGCTTTTGGACTCCTGTCCTAATATTCAATTCTGTCTCTTGGTGTCAAATGTGATTTGATAATGTCCCTGTGAACTGCCTTGGGGCATTTTGGTGCATTAAAGGCACTATACAAAAGCATTTTGTTGTCGTTCTTGTAATGCTATCTTGAGATTCCTCCTTTGAAACTGCATATAGAGATTCCTTTCAGAATCACATGTGTTAATTCTATTGAATGATTAAGATTTCGATTTCCCTACCAAGCATCAACTGGGGGCGTGCTGCCATTTTATGTCGGTGAGCCAATTAAGGCCTGCCCAGTGTGACATCCGCAAGGAAGTGCTACGCGCTCCCTGTGTGGGTGGGGAGGGGGGAATTCCCTAAGCCGAGAATGTCCTCTTTCGTGCATGCACACAAAAGAGCGCATTCATCTCCCTGAGGCTAAGTGCTGCCTCAGGGAGATCAGCTACACAGTAAAAAATGTTAAAAGCAGAAGAAAAAAAATTCCCTGACATGTCCCCTCATGTGACACTGTCCTACTGAGTTGGGACATGTCCCCTTTTGGTTTCAATTTTATTAAAAATTTATAAACATACATGAAACCTCATCCTGCCCATGGATGAGGTTTCATGCTTTTTCCAATGCCCGCCAGAGCTCCAGGCCTGCCCACCAACCTTAATGTTGGATGGGCAGGTCCACTAATTACATTCATTACTCAATAGGCCATTGACAGGTTGGCGGGTGCACAGCCGATTTGGCTGAGCCCCCGCCGACCTAAAAATTGAAATGAGGTGTGGTGACGTTGGGAGTTCCGCCTGATGTCATCCTGCGTCATTTTGCGTGTTGGCGAGCAGACCCCGTCCTCCGCTCGCCAACCAGGAAATCCTGGCCAATATGTGAGGAACAGGAGGGACAAACCCATTTCCTGCCAACCAGCGGCACAGGGCACTGATGTTACAAACCTCAGCAACACTGCGCAATAAAACATTTGCAAGTTTATATGTGCACATTCTGGTTCCCTAACCTATCATCAAACACTTTCTCCAGCCCTTCCTCTTATTTCTCCTGTTCTCTGTCTTTACCTCAGTTTATCTTCTCTCTACTGTATCTCCTTTATCAATCCTTTCCTGTCCTCCCTTCTCCTCCAGACCTTGTTCTCTTTTCCCCCCTTATTGTCTCCTACCCTCCATTTAATTCTCTCTCCCTTTCTATCAGCAATCAAACTATAGTTGTTTTGATGACATCTATGATAAATTAGTGCACTTTGATCATTTAACTTGATCTCAGCGTATATAACTGCTGTGGGGTCTACAGGCCTGAAATGTGACTCCATTTCATAACAGTGCTTTGTATGAGGACAGACCCCATAACACAAATCACTCCTGAGGGAGTCTCACATTTCACTCAGTGCTCACAATATAGTTTACATCCTCATGTTTCTACTTTGAAACTCAAAGATTTAAATTTCATGAAAGATTTTTATTACATAATATATTGTATATTAGCAACGTAATTTTTTTCTTGCAAAGCCACTGAGAATCAATGATTGCAACTTACATAATGATTTTGGGTTAACATTTTTAAGAATAAATATTTTACAGTAATTATCCCCTGTGTAATAAACATCATCTATTATTGTTCACCGATATACAACACACTCTTTCCCATTTCTGTAAAAAGCTTTTTATGTAAGATGCACTTTCGCATAATACTCAACCAGCTTTCAAACAAAGTAAGTCAAAATAAAAATCATTACATAGAATGCACACACGTTCCATTGATGCTCCTGGATTTTGGATTCATTTTTTTTAACAGTACTTGCTATAAGAAGCGATGCCTTAAATGCAAAATGTCTCCTAAGCTAGCTTGACACACTGTTGGAATGTAGATTGAGATGCTTTGAGGCCCTCCCTATATGATATTGTGGATAAAAAGATCAATTTTCACAGTTTTCTGTTCTGTAACTTTAACTCCAATGAAAGCGTCACTCTGATGGAAAGTTACTTCTCGCAACACTGAGGCGCAACCTTCTCTGAAAACTCATTTTCAGATCTGGCCCTGTTATACACTAGGAAAAATATGGTGCATGTGTTCATTGTGCCACTGTGTACTTCAAGATCTTCATTTCCCTTTCGTTGGCCAGGCTGTTGTTGTAATATTGTATCCGGTTTTGGGCACTCTACTTGGGGAAGGATGCCAAGATCAGAGAGAGGGGTGGGAAAGATTTATTATGATGATACCAGGGGCTTCAGCAGGAGGTTCAAAAACTAGAAAAATGGGGTGCTTTTCATTAGAAAGGAGAATGTCAAGAGATTTTCAAAAGGATCCTAAAAGCCACAATAAATTGGGGAACATGTTTAATACTCAACAAGGGGCGTGACAAAATACAAGAGGGGGTTAATAAACTTGCAGAATGGACATGTAATTCGTAATTAGATCTCAAGATAGATAAATGTGCATTTTGGTAGGAACAATAAGAAGGCCACATATCCTTTGGAAAAAGGTCAGACAGAAGAGATGTCAGTGGGGGAGCACTTTAGTGGTAGTGATCATAATTCAGTTAGCTTTAGACTAATTATGAAAAAGATAAAGATAGACAAGAACATATTTAAATTTGGAAATGGCTAATTTTATGAAGCGAAGATGTGATTTGGCAAAATTTCTTTAAAATTCATTCACAGGACGTGGGCTTCGCTGGCTGGCCCATCCCTAATTCCCCTTGAGAAGGTAGTGGTGAGTTGCCTTATTGAACCGCTGCAGTCCATGTGGTGCAGGTACACCCACAGTACTGTTAGGAAGAGAGTTCCAGGATTTTGACCCAGGATTCCTAGTCTCTGACCTGCTCTTATAGCCACAGTATTTATGTGGCTAGTCCAATTCAGTTTCTGATCAATGGTAACCCCCAGGCTGTTGATAGTAGGGGATTCTGTGATGGTAATGCCATTGAACGCCAAGGGGAAATGGTTAGATTTTCTTGGTGGAGAGGGTCATTACCTAGTACTTGTGTGGCACGAAGTTACTTGCCACTTCTCAGCCCAAGCCCGGATATTGTCCAGGTCTTGTTGCATTTGGACATGGACTGTTTCAGTATCTGAGGAGTCGCGAATGGTGCTGAACATTGTTCAATCATCAGTGAACATCCCCACTTCTGACCTTATGATGGAAGGAATGGCATTATTGAAACAATTGAAGATGGTTAGGCCTAGAACACTAACCTGAGGAACCCCTGCAATGAAGTCCTGGGATTGAGATGATTGACCAAATGTGGCCTTGATGTCAAGGGCAGTCACTCTCACCTCACCTCTGGAGTTCAGCTCTTTTGTCCATGTTTGAACCAAGGTTGTAATGATGTCATTAGCTGAGTGGCCCTGGCAGAGCCCAAGCTGGGCATCAGTGAGCAGGTTATTGCTAGCAAATGCCGCTTGATAGCACTGTTGGTGACCCCTTCCATTATTTTACTGATGATGGGGAGTAGACTGATGGGGCGGTAATTGGCTGTGTTGCATTTGTCCTGCTTTTGTGTACAAGACATACCTGGGCAATTTTCCACATAGCCGGGTAGATGCCAGTGTTGTAGCTGTACTGGAACAGCTTGACTAGGAGCGCGGCAAGTTCTGAAGCACAAGTGTTCAGTACGATTGCCGGAATATTGTCAGGACCCATGGCCTTTGCATATTGAGTGCCTTCAGCCATTTCTTGATATCATGTGGAGTGAATCGAATTGGCTGAAGACTAGCATCTGTGACGTTGGGAACCTCCGGAGGAGGCCGAGATGGATCATCCACTTCGTACTTCTGCAGAAGATTGTAGCAAATGCTTCAGCCTCATCTTTTGCACTGATGTGCTGGGCTCCACCATCTTTGAGGATGGGGATATCTGTGGAGCCTCCTCCTCCGATGAGTTGTTTAATTGTTCACCACCATCCATGACTGGATATGGCAGGACTACAGAGCTTAGATCTGATCCGTTGGTTGTGGGATCGCTTAGCTCTGTCTATTACTTGCTGCTTATGCTGTTTGGCACACAAGTGGTCCTGTGTTATAGCTTCACTAGGTTAACACCTCATTTTTAGGTATACCTGGTGCTCCTCCTGGCATGCCCTCTTTTACTCTTCATTGCACCAGGGGTGATCCCCTGGTTTGATGATCCTTGTAGGGTGGGGGATATGCCGGGCTGTGAGGTTACATATTGTGTTAGAGTACAGTTCTGCTGCTGCTGATGGCCCACAGCGTCACATGCATGCCCAGCCTTGAGTTACCAGATCTGTTTAAAAGGTATCCCATTTAGCACAGTGGTAGTGCCACACAACACGATGGAAGGTTTCAGCAAAGTGAAGGCGGGGCTTCATCTCCACAATGACTGTGTGGTGGTCACTCCTACTGATACTGTCCTGGACAGATGCATCTATAGCAGGCAGGTTGGTGAGGATGAGGTCAAGTATGTTTTTCCCTCTCTTTGGTTCTCTCAGCACCTGTCTCAGAGCCAGTCAAGCAGCTATGTCATTTAGGACTCGGCCAGCTCAGTCAGTAGTGGTGCTACTGAGCCACTCCTTGTGATGCACATTGAAGTTCCTCATCCAGAGTACATTCTGTGCCCTTGCCATCCTCAGTGCTTCCTCTAAGAGGTGTTCAACACAGAGGAGCACTGATTCATCAGCTGAGGAGGGGGTGCGGTACATGGTAATCTGCAGGAGGTTTCCTTGCTCATGTTTGACCTGATGCCATGAGACTTCATGCGGGCCTGAGTCGATGTTGAGGACTCCCAGGGCAACTCCCTCCTGACTCTATACCACTGTCCTGCCAGTTCTGCTGGGCCTGTCCTGCTAGTGGGACAGGACATACCCAGGGATGGTGATGGTAGTGTCTGGGACAGTATCTGTAAGATATGATTCCCTGAGGCTGACTATGTCAGGCTGTTGCTTGATTAGTCTGTGAGACAGCTCTCCCAATTTTGGTGCTAGTTCCCAGATGTTAGTAAGGAGAACTTTGCAGCATTGATAGGACTGTGTTTGCTATTGTCATTTCCGGTGTCTGGGTCAATGCCGGGTGGTCCATCCAGTTTCATTCCTTTCTGGGCTGGAAACAACTACTTAAAGGCAAATCAGTGTCAGAGCAATGGGAGGCATTCAAGGAGGAGAGAAAGAATGTTCAGAACAAATATATTCCCAGAGAACAAAATGGGTTGGGACTCCAGAATCTAGACCCCCCTAGCTGTTGAAGAGCAGGAGGCAGTAGCATAATTTTACTGGGCTTGCAATTCAGACACCCAGGCTAATCCTCCCGTGACATGGGTTCAAGTTCAATTAATAAATCTGGAATTGAGGAAGAAGGCTACTCAGCATTAAACAATTATTGTAAAAACCCATCTGGTTCACTAATGTCCTTTAGGGGTAGGAAGTCTACCGTCCATATCTGGTCTGGCCTGCATGTGATTCCAGACCCACAGCAATGTGTTTGACCCTTAACTGCCCTCTGAAATGGTCTTGCAAACCACTCAGTTGTATCAAACCACTGCAAAAACAATGGTTCAAGAAGGCAGTTTACGACCACCTTCTCACTAGCCAGTGATGCCCACATCTTGTGAAAGAATAAATTTTTAAAAATATAGAGTAGGATATGATAAATGAGGAAATTAATGTCAGAAACAAAAATGACAACACTGCAGAAAACCTAGAGTATAGAAATTGCAGAGGTGAAATTAAAAAGGAAATTAGGGAAGAAAAGAGAGGTCATGGAAAAATATTGGCAAATAAATGAGGGAAATCCCAAAGATGTTTTATCAGTACGTAAAAAAGTAATGGTCCTTAACTTTACCTCTGATTTTATAAAGGAGGGGGATGAAACAGACATTTTAGTTAAGGAGGACAAGTATGAAACATTGGGTGGATTAGTGGATAGTGAGGAAGGAAATATTATGTTGTGTAGCATCGTTGAAAATGGACAATACAGCAGGTCTGGATGAAATGTATCCCAGACTGCTAAGGGAAGAAATAAAGGAAATTCAGATCATCATTTTCCAATTTTCCCTAACTGCAAGGGCAACATTTTCCCCCCATCAGGGGGTGGGGGGGAAGTGCAGGAGCGGGCACGAGCGGGCACGAGTGGGCAGCCTTCCGATCAGCGCCCCCGATTGGGGACACGTCGCCATTTTACGTGGGTGGGCCAATTAAGGCCCACCCAGCGTGACATGCGCCAGGAAGTGCTATGCGCTTCCTGTGTGGGTGGGGGGGGGGGGGGGAGATTCCTCAGCCGGGAGTGCGCTCTTTCACATGCGTGCGAAAGAACGCACCGATCTCCCTGAGGCATAGTGCTGCCTCAGGGAGATCAGCTCCGATTTAAAACTTTGAATAAAGATTAGAAAAAAATTTCCCTGCTATGTCCCCTCATGTGACAATGTCACATGAGTTGGGACATGTCCATGACTTTTATTGTAAAATATTCTGCATTTTTTAAATCACTCATGAAACTTCACCCCGCCCATGGATGAAGTTTCATGCTTTTTCACAAGCCCGCCTGGGCTCCCGGCCTGGCCACCAACCTTAAGGTTGGATGGGCAGGCCCATTAATGAGTTCAGTTGGTTATTTATTGGCCTTAATAGGCCGTTGACAGGTCGGTAGGCACGCACCCGACTCAGATGCGTGCCCGCCGAACAGACAATGTAAATGACGTGGAGTGATGTCGGAACGCACGCCCGACATCACCCTGCGTCATTTTATGCGCTGGCGAGCAGGCCCCGTCCTCGCTTGCTGACCGGAAGATGCTGGCCCAGGTTCGGTGCTGGAGGGCTGGAGGATTGTGGATGTTGTATGGAGATGAGCTCAGGGGTGGGCGGGAAGGTTACATGTGGTCACATGACCACAGGGCTGCCCCTTTGTTCTGGCAGCCGCCACCAGGAATCACAAGAACAAAATAATTCCTCTCTCAGCCTGTGGAATCTCATACCTGATTGTACAGACCCCTTTAAATCAATGAAAGCATAGGAAATGCGGACAAACTGGCTCTCCAACCTGAACTGTTACAAAAGATAGAGATCAAAACTCATTATACTGGAAAAGATGCTAATAACCACTTTGTCTCTCTCCTAAAGAGGAAGAATGGAATTCTGGGCAGAAGCACAGAAACTGGTTACTAAGCTGCAATTAACCATGAGTGTGACATAGCATATGAGCCTCTGGCCGTTTTGGACAGTTTAACATTACATCTTTGGCCTCACAAGCAGTGAACCACCAAGAAGCAGCCCTCTAGCCTGCTCCTCAAGCCTATCTCTGCTGGAAGATTTCCTACCATTGCCTGCAGAATTGACCCAGTCTCTGTGTACCAATGTCATCTTGTGGTATCAGCACCAACTGTAAAGGGAATTCTACAACTCCGGTCTTCAGTCAGCTGAACTCGAACTCCGATGTGGAAGGATTCCTCATTAGACCCTGATCTCTCAAAGTCACATGAACTAATATTTATTTCTGTGGTTCTTGAACTGTTAGCATCCATAATTGTAAAACTCATTTTTTTAATCCCCTCTCTCTTTACTGAGTGTGTGAGTGTGTGTGTGTGTGTGTGTGTATGTGCGTATGTTTGTATGTTTGTGTCTGAACATGCGTGTGTGCATGCGTGCGCATGTCTGTGTACACAAGCACAGTGGAATGGGAAGTTGCAAACATTTCTCCCTGGGCTTTGAATGTGAAATAAATTAACTTTCTGAGTTAATTATAGCACAAGTTTGCTGAAGGTTATTATTAGTAACTTGCATCACACAAACCAAGGGTTTGGGAAAACACACCACCGCATACTTTAAAAAAATTCAAAATACCTTCTACTTACTGACAGATAGTGAGAGGAATTAACTACAGTTTGCCCTTCTCTCTCCTGTCCGTAACAATATTTAGACCACAGCTAGAATACTGCATACAATTCTGGTCACCGGATTGCAGAATGATGTGATTACACTAGACAGGGTACAGAGGATGATTTACAAGAACGTTACCAGGAATGGAGAATTTTAGTTATGAGGAAAAATTGAACTGACTGGAATTATTTTCTTTCAGAAAGAGAAAGTTGGGGGGAGATTTAATTAAGGTGTATAAAATTATGAGGGACTGAGAAAGAATGGACAGGAGGAGCCTATTTCCATTAGCGGGAGGTCAATAACCAAGGGACATAGATTTGACTTAAGTAATAGTTGGATTATAGGGGAGTTGAGGAGTCATTTTTTTCACCCAGACGGCAGTGGAGGTCTGGAACGCAATGCCTCAAAGGTTCATAGAGGTAGAAACCCTCATCGTTTTTAATAAATCATTTGGATATGCATTTAAGGTATGTAATCTGCAGGGCTATGAATCAAAAACTGGAAAGCAGGATTAAACTGGATAGCTGGCTAAAGTTACAATGTGCCAAATAATCTCCTTCTGTGCATAGATCTTATGTTTCAATGTAATTAGGGTAGAGGAGCAGAGGTCTCCAGGGGTGCTGATACAAAAATCACTAAAAGCAGTGATACAACTAAGTAATGTCATGAAAAACAAGCAAAGCACACAGGGTGAGGGTTCAAATTGAAAAATAGAAAGTTTATGTTAAATTTTGTATAGAACCTTGATTGGACTACACTTAGATACTGTGAACAGTTCTGGTCTTCATATTTTATAAGAAGCTCTTGGGGTACTGGAAAAAGTGCAAAAGGATTTACTAGAATGTTACCAGAACTGAAAGGCTATACTTGGCATGTTGTTATTATGATACAAAGGCACCAATCACCCACAGGGGATTGTGTAAACATGTTGTGAGTTCATTTATTGAGGCTAGGCACATGGAAGCATTTATGCAAAAGTAGAAAGCTTGAAGACATCAGCAACAGAGCTGTGTGTTGTGTGTGTGTGCGCTCTGGTCAAAGGCAAAAGTGAACTAAGACTGGATCGCATGACACACTTCCATTCTAGTGACATCATTATGCTATCCCTTAAAGGCATATTACAACATCCCTCTTTCTTTTTAAAGATACTTACCTCCCTTCCAAAGAAGTATAACTATTTACAATACATGTTCATGTGAAGTTACCATTACATAAGTGCATAGGACTGGTGAATCTATGAGTCTCTGAAACATAAAGGTAATCTGCTGATACGCCCAGATCATGTAATTGTAACCTTGTCTGGAGGTTTCTTTAATTGTTCACAGTGATCTGTGAGATTGTCATTCTTGGATGTTGTTCCTAGTTGCGTTTGGGATCTTGTCCTTAATGCAATAGAGCTGTGCAGTGGTTGAGGAACTGGAATGGATCTGACTTGCCTCGGTTATGCCTCAACATTGCGCCTTTGCATGTAATTACTTCATAGAACCTTGGTTCTGAACAAATCCTTATCACCTATGTTGGTCATATTTTCTGTAGGATTCTGGATGCAAACTTGTTGTCCCAACTGTAAACTTGGCGATTCTGTACCCACATTTTTATTGTGCAAATTGGTCATCTTTTCTTATAGTTTTAAAAGTTGCTCTCTAGTTTCTGAGAGGGCAGAATGGGTAAGAGCAGGAAAATTGGTACGTACTGGCCTGCCAAACATAAGCTCTGCCAGTGAAGGAATAAATGCACATAAAGGTGTCGTTCTCAGATATAACGTTGCAATATATCTTGCTCGGTACGTCATTTGAGAATTAGGGATTTCACCATGTGAATCATTCATTCAGCTAGGTGATTGATATTCCACTTCACATACAAATCTTGAAAGGGCTTACCAATAAATTTCACACCTTTATCTGTAATGATTTATCTAAGCACGCAAAATAAATACTGAGAGTATATGTGACAGTTGTTCTTGATGTGCAATTATTGAATAATGGGGTACTTGGTTGTCAATGATGACCATGAAGTCAATGCCATGGGCATGAAAGAGGTGGGACATGATTTTGGACCAAGGACAGGTAGGAACTTCATGTTGAGTCAGTGGTTATTTGTGCTGACTTAATATATGCTCTTGACACACCTCATGCTTCATGATAACTTCAAGGTCATTGTTCATACACGGCCAAAAGACTGTCTCTCTTGTAAGTCTTCACATCCAATCTATGCCCATGTATGAGTGATGAAGTTGTTGAAAAATATTAGAGGCAGAATTTTTTGCCTGTCAAGCGGGCCATGTGGGAGCAGGCGCAGGCGGGCGCGGAGCCAATTGCCGCCCGCGATTGGGTCTGCGCTGCCATTTTACACAGGCGGGCCAATTAAGGCCGCCCAGCATGAATCGTGACTCCCGAGGACAGCGGGAGTGGGCAGGCAGCGATGGGACTGCAATGACTGCCGGGTCCAATGGCGACCCAGTGGCCTGTTTAAAAAACTGCTGCAGCCTTTCAAAGGCTGTGAATCTTGGCCAGTGGAAGGGCTCCCCAGAGCGCTGCTGGTGAGCAGGCCAGGCAGGAGGGGAGGGCAGAGGACCACTGTGCCCCTTGTTTTTCTGATGATTGCCTTGCTGCCCTCCTCGTGGAGGTGGCAGCACGGCGGGAGGTCCTGGTACCCCAGAACGGGAGAAGGAGGCCCCCCACATGACTAAACGTGTCTGGGAGGAGGTGGCAGAGATAGTGAGCTCCCGCGACATGGTGCGGCGCACCTGGATCCAGTGCCGTAAATTCTTCAAAGACCTGTTGCATTCGGAAAGGGTGACTACCATGTTGGCGTTGGTCACTTAACCCAACAGGTAGGCTTTCCACCCTGGCGGACCCCCTCCCCCCCCCACCCTCCGTCAAGTCTCAGTGTAGTGACTGCATTGAATCATTGACGGCATATGTCCTTCGCTGGGTGGGCCAGCAGATATTGCCCATGCCGAGGTCACCCTGAGAGGGTGGTGAAGAGATGGCTTCTGCACCCGCAGCATGTGGTACACTGAGACCCACATGACAGTTTTGGGGACAACCTGGAGGAGCTGCACCCAGGCACAGTGCTGGAACTCCAGGACATGTCAAAGTCAGGGTGATGACATGCTGGGAGGGGATCTTCAAGGTGGTGTGGCACTGATTGATCTGCTGTCCTCTGCGCTCCATGTGCTTGTGCCTCCTTGCTATGGGATGTTAGACCATGTGGTGTCAAATGTGATGTTGGCAGCACTTGGCCAAGGTTGGTGGGGTGGGAACTTCTGCTCCTATGTCTTATAGTCTTATGGAAAGCTGGGCATTTCCTTGGTACATGCACAGGGCCACACATTCTACACAGCTTGCTTGGTTTGAGTGTTCTAGAAAGTGTGTCAACAATTGGGGCTGTACTTAGGACTTGCAAGCTTCATTGACCTGTGAGGATGACTTTGTACTTATGTCCATCCTTGAGTAGTTCTTCGATGCTATACATTTTGAACTTGTCTAGCAGATCTTTCTGGAATGCTTCCATAGCAGTGGATGCAATCATCAACTCAACAATTCTTTCTGCTAGCTCTCTATCTGAAAAATCACAGTATGTACTCTTTTCTCTGCATCGGTTGACCAAGTGGTCTATGGATTCTGCAGGCTGTTGTCAAAATGACATGAACTCTAGCCGATGAAGACGGAAATTTAACCTGATTCTGAACTGATCTTCCAATGTAATCCATAACTTTTGGGGATCCTTTAACTCTTCTTCTGTTAATCCTGACGTGTCCTTCATTCCCAATTGCTAGGTGAATTTTTTGGCTTGCTTGTCTGGTTCAGACACACCTGAATCAAGAAACCATTCCACTATACGATGTTTAAACATTTTGAATTTGTATATTAGGTCAGCTGCTAATTCAAACTGGGGAATTTTGTGGACATGTTGACAACATCCATTTGACCTTCCTTCTCCTATAGGAGTGTTGCTGTAGCTGCTTTTGAGTGCTTTTCCAAAGCTCCACCCATTATAACCGTGACCTTCTTTGGCCCAATTTTTATGACATTTTTTCGGTTTGACTCTCGCTCACTTGCTTTCGATCTGGCCCACGAGGGATCTGTGTTCTTACCAGCTTTTTATTCGAGCACTTTCCTGGCACTGAGTCTTCAAAGCTTTTCTACGCAGTCACAACACTGAGGGCTCAATATTCCAATTCTCTGACTCCGCTGTGGTGTGACTGAAACGTCGAGGGCCAACTCATGCCATGTATCATGATCTAGGGCTGTTCAGCATGTCATACCTGTACTTAATCTTGCTGCCAGGCTCTTTGACTATCACTGAGCACCATGCCATGTCGTTAGAATGATATTAAGACACTAATCACCCATAAGGGATTGCGTAAACACGTTGTGGGTTCATTTATTGAGACTAGGCACATGAGGACATTTATGCAAAGGTAGAAATCTTGAAGGTATCAGCAGCAGAGCTGTGTGTGTGTGTGGTCTGCTCAAAAGCAAAAGTGAAGCTAAGGCTGGATTGCAATGCACACTTCCTTTCTAGTGATGTCGTGCTGCTATCCTTAAAGTCATATTACAACAATACCTATAAGGAATCAAGAGATTGGAGTTCTTTTCTCTAGAAATGGGAAGGCTGAGGGGTGACCCAATAATGAGCTTTAAGGTTATGGTAGGGTTTGATAGGGTAGACATAGAGAAGATGATTTCACTAGTGGGAAGTCCAAAACCAGGGGTTATAAATATAAGTCACTCATAAGTCCAATAGTGAATAAAGGAGAAACTTCTTTACCCAGAAAGTGGCTAGAGGAGCTATTGAGGTTAATAGCAAAGACACATTTAAGAGAAAACTAAATTAACACATGAGGGAGAAAGGAATGGAAGATTTTGCTGATACAGTTGAATGATGAAGGGCATGAGGAACCTCATGTGAGGCACAAACAGTGACATGGACCAATTGAGCTGGACTGTGCTGTTCCTGTGTTGTACAATCTATGAAGATTTATGCCTTCACCTTTTTATTCTGCTGGATTGTCTACCTTCCAGCTTTGTTAATGCTTAGAGAGGGTTCTTTTAACTGAGTGCCATCTGAAAAATTATGCCCATTGTGAAGTTGTAATAAAATTCAGCACTGTGA
This sequence comes from Carcharodon carcharias, assembly GCF_017639515.1. Taxonomy (NCBI): domain Eukaryota; kingdom Metazoa; phylum Chordata; class Chondrichthyes; order Lamniformes; family Lamnidae; genus Carcharodon; species Carcharodon carcharias. The sequence continues at coordinate 50,568,914 of NC_054469.1, forward strand.
AAAAACATTAGTCCTAATCCTATGCTGGCCTACTCTGGCCTCCAGTTCTCCAACATCTCAAATTTATATTCTTCTTCCTAGTTTCAAATTTCCTCCATGGCCTCAGCCCATCCTATTTTCACAACCCAATTCGAGCCCTATACCCTCCCTCAAAAATGTTGTTTGAGGTGTTTGCCTTGGCTCAGTGGTGACAGTCTGGTCTCTGTGGCAAAGTGTTGTGTGTTCAAAACCAACTCCAAACTTCAGCACATAATCCAGACTGATACCTCAGTGTTACATTATAGGAAATTTCATTGTTTGAATGAGTTGTTAAACCGGGGCCCTCCCTGTCTGCCCTCTTATGTGAAGATAAAAGATCATTTGGTACTATTTTAAAATGAGGAGGGTTCACCTCGTATCCTGGTCATTTATCCCTCAACAAATACCACAAAAACACACTATCTCATTGCCATCTTTTATGTTACAGCCATAACTACACTTCAAATATACTTTTTTGGCTGTTAAATGCCTTGGGATACCTTAATTTTCTCATGAAAGCACGCAACTTCTTTTTCGTTTTGTGCACCATCTCTCCCTTTGCCCTAATGAATGAAACAGCATTCAGCTGCTTGGCTCTTCCTCTCTGAAACATTCTCCCTAAACCATTCCACCTTTCCCTTTCCTCTAACCTCAGCCACCACCCCGCCACCAAAAAACCCTCCCATCATCTCTCCTTCCTTAGTTCAACATTCAATTTACATATGGCTATCGGTGAAACATTGTTGCTTAGACAGAGGTACATTAAGACATGATGAATTTGAACTCTGTATTTAACCATGTTATACCTGATCTGGAAGCCCTTAATGTTGATTCTGCAGACCTGAAAGAGGAGAACATTCAACTTCCCAACCTTGACAAACATAAAGCTGACAAAAAGAAGTTTTAGAATTTGAGGCTAATCGGGATGGTTTTATGATCCGGTGTTTCCAACTGAGAGTGGTCCTTGCGGTGAATGTGGCTTGGAAAAATCATGAGCTGCCATGCATTCTAATGAATGGAAATTCGCTGGCTGTGTGTTGGTGATTTCTCGAGATGCTCCCTGCTGGGAGTGTCGGATTGCAGAGTTACCCTATAAAACTAAGTTTTATTATTTTCATTTAATTCTACAGATCTAATGTGTGGGATGAAGGGAACATCACATGAGGAGTCATGGATTAAATTAATATCCCACTTACAACATTCCCATGACTAACCTGGAACTTTATTGCTTGTGAGGTCTCAGGTCAATCCACTAGTTTAAATCATTTCCACCAGCATTACATCTTGAGTTCTCTGACTATAGCACTTGTAATGGTCAACTTGCTAGATTTCTATTCACTTATTTAATTACCATGAAGTAACATAATGGCAAGAGACTGGTTACCACTCTCTCTCTGTCTACGCACACGTGCACACGGACACATCTGCACATATGCATATTTAGTAGCTCTCTGGGCATCATTTGAAGACCTCTGCAGTGGATTAAAGAATGTGATTCTATTTGTCTTGGCTCTAAGTGTTAAGGAATGCGGCAATGAGTCACACAGCTAAGACAAGGCTTTGGTTTCATGAAATTTTACAAGCAAAACAGTAAAAAAAATGGAAAGAATGGCTTAGCATTAATATTTAACATCTTGAACAATTCAGCCCTATACAGGCTGCGCAGTCCAATAAACTTATTTTGTCTTGCCTTTTCTTGAGAACAAAGTAAAACAGCTAAAACCTTTGTGATTCATTGCTCCAATACCTTCCAGTCTGAAGTGAAACAGCCCATTTCATCAAAAGACTCTCGGAAGGCAGATGACAAACGTTTTTCTGTTTGGAGATGTCAAGGAGCTTTTTGCCACATTCAGCAAGACAGTGCTGTGTGTCTCCATCTCTGAACTAATGGAAAAGAGGTTTGCTGAGAACTCTTTCTTGAACAGGGTGCCCTTTTTATTATTCATCTGTCTAACAGGAGGTTCTCAAGATGCAGATCATTTCCTTCTGAAGAGATCATGAAGGCTGACATGACCGGTTGCAAAGTTTTAAAGCAGTCCCTGTGTTTGTGATGTTTTGCACTGTAGGTAGGTTTTACACATTGATACAACTGGTGCAATTTTAGGTCCTACTGTGGAAATGTTCCCAGTTCAATAGTGTCAACCACCTCTGTAAAGGGATCCCACGTCCCTTATGCTCCGAAGGTGGCTCACACTGACCAGGACCTAATGAAATGATGTCAAAACCAGGGGATCTAACAATGCTATCCCTCTTGGATTATGAACTGGATACTGCAAGCTTGCACATGCCCTACTTTTAAAAATCTGCTTCTGCACCACTTCCAGTAGCAGCACAAAGCAAAAGGAACATGCTAAACTTCCCAAGTAGTGATACAATCTTTACAATCAATTGTATTTTCTTTTGGATCAAGTTCTATCTGGGAAAAGCAACATGCTGTATCTTAATTCTCAGGTCAGACCAAGACCTTGTAGGCTCTGTGTGATCTGAATAACCCTGATTATATAAGAACATAAGAATTAGGAGCAGGAGTAGGCAATTCAGCCCCTTGAGCCTACCCCGCCATTCAATACAATCATGGCTGATCTCACTCTGGCCACAACTCCAAATTCCCGGCCTCTCCATATAACCTTTCAACCCATTGCTAATTAAAAATCTGTCTATCTCCTCCTTAAATTTATTCAGCATCCTGGCATCCACTGCACTCTGAGGTCATGAATTCCACAGATTCACGACCCTTTGGGAAAAGTAATTCCTCCTCATCTCTGATTTAAATCTACCATCCCTAAGCCTAAAACTATGGCCTCTCATTCTAGAATGCCCCACAAGGGGAAACATCTGCTCCATGTCTACTTTGTCTATCCCCTTTAGCATCTTATATTCCTCAATTAGATCTCCTCTCATCCTTCTAAACTCTAGCGAGTATAGTCCTAAACTGCTCAATCTCTCCTCATAAGACAAACCCCGCATCTCTGGAATCAATCTAATGAACCTCCTCTGAACCACCTCCAAAGCAAAAACGTTGTTCTTCAAGTGAGGGGACCAAAACTGTGCACAGTACTCCAGGTGCGGTCTCACCAATGCCTTGCACAGTTGCAACACTTCCCTATTTTTATACTCTATTGCTTTGGCAATAAATCCCAAAATTCCATTTGCCTTCCTTATTACCTGCTGCACCTGCATATAGCTTTCAGCAATTCCTGCATGAGGACACTCAGATCCCTCTGCACTGAAGCATTCTGAAGTTTCTCTCCATTTAAATAATAAGTCACCTTTTTATTCTTCTGACCAAATGGATAACCTCATACTTATCCACGTTAAACCCCATCTGTCAAATTTTGGTCCATTCATCTGACCTGTCCGTATTCATTTTCAAATTTATTATTTCTTCATTGCAACTTACTTTCTCACCTATTTTGGTGTCATCTGAAAATTTAGCTATAGTACCTTCTATCCCTGAATCTAAGTCATTAATATAGATTGTAAATAGTTGGGGCCCAAGGACCGATCCCTGTGGCACCCCACTAGTTACAGCTTGCCATCCAGAAAAAGACCTATTTATCCCGACTCTCTGCCTTCTGTTGGTTAGCCAATCCTCTATCCAAGCTAATATATTACCCCTAACTCCATGTGATCTTATCTTGTGTATTAATCTTTTGTGTGGCACCTTATTAAAGGCTTTCTGGAAGTCCAGATATACCACATCTATAGGATCCCCATTATCCATTTTGTTTGTCATATCTTCAAAGAACTCTAGCAAATTAGTCAAAAATGATTTACTCTTCATAAAACCATGCTGACTCTGATGGATTGCATTTTGACTCTCCAAATGCCCCATTACTACTCCCTTAATAATGGCTTCCAACAATTTCCCAACGACAGACATTAAACTAACTGGTCTATAGTTTCCTACTTTCTGCCTCCTCCTCCCCTCCCCCGCTTTTTGAATAAGGGTGTTATATTAGCATTTTTCCAATCTACTGGAACCTTTCCAGAATCCAGGGAATTTTGGAATATTATTACCAATGCATCTGCTATCTCCGCTGCCACTTCCTTTAAGACTCTGGGATGTAGGCCATCAGGTCCTGGGGACTTGTCACCCTTTAATCCCAATAGTTTGCTCAGTACTTTTTCTCTAGTGATGGTGCTTGTTCTAAGTTCCTCCTTCTCTATACCCTCTGCACTACCTGTTACTATTGGGGTGGTACGAGTATCCTCCACCATGAAAACTGAGGCAAAATATTGATTTAGCCTCTCTACCATTTCTGTGTTCCCCACTATTAACTCCGCAGTCTCACCCTCCAAGGGACCAACATTTATTTAGCTACTCACTTTCCTTTTATATACTTGTAGATGATTTTGCTATCAGTTTTCACATTTGGCACCAATTTTCTTTCATAATTTACTTCTGCCCCTTTTATTTTTTTTTAGTAACCCTTTGTTGATCTTTAAAAGTTACTCAACCTTCCAGCCTGCCACTGACCTTTGCAATTTGGTGTGCCTTAGTTTTGCCTTTATGTTATCTTTAATGCCTTGCTTAGCCATAGATGCTTTTTCCCCCTCTTACCATTTTTCTCTCTCTTTGGAATGTATTTTACTTGGGAGGAATTGAATATCTCCTTAAATATCTGCCACTGTTCATCAACTGTCCTACCTTGCCCAGTCCACTAAGGCCAAATCTGCCCTCATGCCTATGTAGTTACCTTTGTTTAAATCCAGAACACTAGTGTGGGATTCAAGTTTCTTGCTCTCAAACTGAACTTGAAATTCTATCATGCTATGATCACTCTTTCCTAGAGGATCTTTTATAATGAGATCATTAATTAATCCGATCTCATTACACAAAACCAAATCCAGAATAGCCTGCTCCCTGGTTGGTTCCACAACAAATTGCTCCAAGAAACAATCTCTAATACACTCTATGAACTCTCCCTCGAGGCTACCCATGCCAATTTGATTAGCCTAGTACATATGCATATTAAAATCACCCATGATTATTGCCGTGCCTTTCTCACATGCTTCCAGTATTTCCTGGTTTATACTGTGCCCTACTGCTGAACTACTGTTTGGGGACCTATAGATTACTCCCACCAGGGACTTCTTTCCCTTGCTATTTCTTATTTCTACCCAGACTGACTCTACGTTTTGCTCTCCAGTGCCTATATCATTCCTCATTATGGTACTGATCTCTTCCTTTACTAACAAAGCTACACCACCTCCTTTTCCTTCTTGCCTAACCTTCCGAAACACTGAGTGTCCTTGGATATTCAACTCCCAAAACTGTTCTCCCTGTAACCACGACTCAGTAATCACCACCAAATCTTACTTATTTATCTCTATTTGCGCTGTTAACTCATTAGTTTTATTCCAAATGCTACACACATTCAGATACAAAGCCTTTAAGTTTGCCCCATTGTCAGTTTTCCCTACTCTTATATGATTCTTTGATGTAATATGGCGTTCACACACTCTGTCCCTTCCTTTCACTTTTTGGTAACAATCAGCTTCGTCACTAACCTGCACTCTTACCCTCTCCTTAAACTTTGATTTTTTTATAGTTCCATGCAACTGAACCCTCCCCCCCATTATTTATTTTAAAGTCCCATCTACAACCCTAGTTATGCAATTCGCCAGGACTCTGGTCCCAGCATGATTCAAGTGGAGCCCATCCGAATGGAAGAGCTCCCTCTTTCCCCTGTACTGGTGCCAATGTCCCATGAATTCGAATCCATTTCTCCAACATCAATCTTTGAGCCATGCATTTACCTCTTTAATCTTATTGGCCCTGTGCCAATTAGCTTGTGGCTCAGGCAGTAATCTGGAGATTATTACCTTTTTGGTTCTGCTTTTCAATTTAGCCCCTAGCTGCTCATATTCCCTCAGCAGCACCTCTTTCCTCGTTCTACCTTTAGCGTTGATACGTAATGGACCATAACAACTGGATCTTTCCCCTCCCACTCCAAGTTCCTTTCCAGCCCAGGTGAGATATCCTTAACCCTGGCACCAGGTAGGCAACACTGCCTTTGGGACTCTTGATCCTGGCTACAGAGAACAGTATCTATTCCCCTAACTATACTATCCCTGGTTACAACTACATTTCTCTTTTCTCCCTCCACTTGAATGGCTCCCTGTACCATGGTGCTATGGTCAGTTTGCTTACCTCCCACTCTTGTCCACACAGGGGGCAGCAATCTCAAACTTGTTGGCAAGGGCTGAGGCTCCTGCAGTGCTACTTCCTGGATCCCTCAACCTGCCTCAGTCAAATCACAACCTCCTGTCCCTGACCACTGGCCGAATTTAAGGTAGTTAATCTAAGGGGTGTGACTGTCTCCTGAAACATAGCATCCAGGTAACTCTCCCCCTCCCTGATGTGTCGCAGTGTCTGAAGCTCAGAATCCAGCTCATCAACTCTGAACTGGAGTTCCTCGAGCAACCAACATTTGCTACAGATGTGGTCACTAGGAACCACAAGGGGGTCCACCAGCACCCAAAACATGCAGCTACAACAAAAACAGAAATACCTGGAAAAACCCAGCAGGTCTGGCAGCATCGGCAGAGAGGAACAAAGTTGACGTTTCGAGTCCTCATGACCCTTCAACAGAACTAAGTAGAAATAGGAAAGGGGTGAAATATAAGCTGGTTTAAGGGGGTGGGGGGGAAGAATGGGTGGGTTGTTGGGACAAGCAAGCAGTGAAAGGAGGAGATAACCAAAAGATGTCACAGACAAAAGAACAAAGAGGTGTTGAAGGTGGTGATATTATCTAAAAGAATGTGTTAATTAAGAATGGAGAGCAGGACAAGCAAGGTAGCTCTAATGGGGGTGGGGTGAAATAAACCATGAGTGGAATGCATTTAAAAATAATGGAAATAGGTGGGAAAAGAAATTCTATATAAATTATTGGAAAAAACAAAAGGGAGGGGGAAGAAACAGAAAGGGGGTGGGGATGGAGGAGGGAGTTCAAGATCTTAAGTTGTTGATCTCAATATTCAGTCCAGAAGGCTGTAAAGTGCCTAGTCGGAAGATGAGGTGCTGTTCCTCCAGTTTGCATTGAGCTTCACTGGAACAATGCAGTAAGCCAAGGACGGACATGTGGGCAAGAGAGCAGGGTGGAGTGTTAAAATGGCAAGCGACAAGGAGGTCTGGGTCATGCTTGCGGACAGACCGAAGGAGTTCTGCAAAGCGGTCACCCAGTCTGCGTTTGGTCTCTCCAATGTAGAGGAAACCACATTGGGAGCAGCAAATGCAGTAGACTAAATTGGGGGAAGTGCAAGTGAAATGCTGCTTCACTTGAAAGGAGTGTTTGGGCCCTTGGACGGTGAGGAGAGAGGAAGTGAAGGGGCAGGTGTTGCATATTTTGCGTTTGCATGGGAAGGTGCTGTAGGTGGGGGTTGAGGAGTAGGGGGTGATGGAGGAGTGGACCAAGGTGTCATGGAGGGAACAATCCCTATGGAATGCCGCTAGGAGGGTGAAGGGAAGATGTGTTTGGTGGTGGCATCATGCTGGAGTTGGCAGAAATAGTGGAGGATGATCCTTTGAATGCGTAGGCTGGTGGATAAGGGGGACCCTATCATGTTTCTGGGAGGGAGGAGAAGGCCTGAGGGTGGACACGCAGGAGATGGGCTGGACACGGTTGTGGGCCCTGTCAACTACCGTGGGTGGGAAACCTCGGTTAAGGAAGAAGGAGGACATGTCAGAGGAACTGTTTTTGAAGGTAGCATCATCAGAATAGATGCGATGGAGGCAAAGGAACTGAGAGAATGGGATGGAGTCCTTACAGGAAGTGGGGTGTGAGGAGCTGTAGTCGAGGTTGCTGTGGGAGTCAGTAGGCTTGTAATGGATATTGGTGGACAGTCTGTCACCAGAAATTGAGACAGGGAGGTCAAGGAAGGGCAGGGAAATGTCAGAGATGGACCATGTGAAAATAATAGAGGGGTGGAGATTGGAAGCAAAATTAATAAATTTTTCCAGGTCCCGACGAGAGCATGAAGCAGCACCGAAGTAATCATCAATATACCGGAGAAAGAGTTGCGGGAGGGGGCTGGAGTAGGACTGGAACAAGGAATGTTCCACATACCCCAAAAAGAGACAGGCATAGCTGGGGCCCATGTGGGTACCCATAGCCACACCTTTTATTTGGAGGAAGTGAGAGGAGTTTAAGGAGAAATTGTTGTGTGAAAACAAGTTCAGCCAGACGGAGGAGAGTAGTGGTGGATGGGGATTGTTCGGGCCTCTGTTCGAGGAAGAAGCTGAGAGCCCTCAGACCATCCTGGTGGGGGATGGAGGTGTAGAGGGATTGGACGTCCATGGTGAAGAGGAGGCGGTTAGGGCCAGGGAACTGGAAATTGTTGATGTGACGTAAGGTGCTAGAGGAATCACGGATGCAGGTGGGAAGGGACTGGACAAGGGGAGAGAGAAGGGAGTCAAGATAACGAGAAATGAGTTCTGTGGGGCAGGAACAGGCTGACACGATCGGTCTGCCGGGACAGTCCTGTTTGTGGATTTTGGGTAGGAGGTAGAAGCAGGCTGTCCGAGGTTGGGCGACTATCTGTGGAAGGAAGATCTCCAGAGGAGATGAGGTCAGTGACAGTCCTGGAAACAATGGCAGCTACAACACCTCACTGGCCTTTATTTCATTAGTTTTTCAATTTGTTTTTAAATTTCCTACTGTTCTTTAGTTTATCAATCTGTAAAATATTTCTCCTTTTTACCTTTAATCTGAAAGCAAGTTAGAATAGAGATTCAAAATACACTTTTTAAAATCAACTGGAACTCGCTCTCTCTGCTGAGTTGAAGCTGAAGTGTTAGGCCTCCGATCCTGGGCCCCAGTAGTCACCTTTAATCTGAAATCAAGTTAGAATAGGTAGTTCAAAGTAGCAGTTACTTACCAACGGTTTTCCTGTGATGTCACTCTTTGTTTTTTTCACTCGGCAACAGTGACTGCAGAGGACATTCTTCCCAGGCTGCTTCACGGCAACGGTGACTGCAGAGGACATTCTTCCCAGGCTGCTTCACGGCAACGGTGACTGCAGAGGAGAATCTTCCCAGGCTGCTTCACAGGGACTGTGAGTGCAGAAGACACTCCTCCCAGACTGCTTCCTGGCGACAGTGACTGTAGAGGACACTCTTCCCAGACTGCTTCACGGTGACAGTGACTGCAGAGGATACTCTTCCCAGGCTGTTTCACCGGCTCGGTGGCTGCAGAGGACACTCTTCCCAGACTACTTCACGGCGACGGTGACTGCAGAGGACACTCTTCCCAGGCTGCTTCATGACGACGGTGACTGCAGAGGACACTCTTCCCAGACTGCTTCACGGTGCTGGTGACCACAGAGGACTCTCTTCCCAGGCTGTTTCACTGGGACGGTGGCTGTAGAGGACCCTCTTCCCAGACTACTTTATGGCGACGGTGACTGCAGAGGACCCTCTTCCCAGACTCATATGTGCTATATGTGTATATGTGTATATGTGTTTTCTCTTCTTTTTTTAAAAAAATTCTGAGCCCAGGAACTGGCATTTCACCAGATTATCCTGACAGCTACTCCTGCTAAGCTCTAATGAATTAAGTCACTTCAACGAGAATAGATGTGGACAGTTCTTGAAATCTTTAAATTAACTTACATTGCCTGAAGTAGGCTGGTTCAATATTTTCAACATTTATTACATTGAGGATCTCCGTAAAATCCTAAAATGTGACAACTCAGTTTCTTGTTTCTCTTTATGTTGAGAAAGCCAGGATATAACACTTCAGTTTATCACTAGAAGGCAGATGTCATCCAATCCCACTCTGTGGACAATCTTGCTCATTGGTGAACATTGGTTGCTCAAGACATAAAGATGCCAGTGTGACAAATCATCCAGAACCCTATATTTGGGCACAAAATGATTTCTGTATTGATGGTAAAAAGGGCAAAAGTTTCTGCTTTTTTTTTTCATTTTGTCAAGTTTGTTTCTTTTCCTCGTTCCTGGAAGCCATATGGTTCTAAATAAGCTTCTAGTGCAACACCTGGGTGCCTTTTCTTCGTGTGTGAGTCCAGGTAAGAAACCTCTGTGGTGGTGTGTTACAGGTCACTCAGGGAATTCAAGTTGCTGTGGCAACATGTACCTTTACATGCATGTTGTAGTTTGGAGCTATGGATAGTGGTGATGGAGGCGCCTACTTTTTTTCCATTACATGACTGACCAGGAACCTCTCCTCTTATCTCCTGCCATTTGCATGTTAGAAGTACTTGCAGCTTGATAATCAACCTCATTGGCCACGTTATGAATGCATCTTTCTTGGTCATCAATCTTGGGATGGGACTTAAACCTGGGGCTTCTGGCTTAGAGGCAGAGATGCTACCCACTACACCACAAGACCCCCTTAAGAAATCTCAGTAGACATTCCAGTGTAGGAAACATCTTAGCTGAGTCCAATCCTGTCCTCTCCTCATTATTCAAATATAAGAACTTTCCAGCACTGGAACCCTTCTAGCCACAAGAGCTTGCTGACTTTTACATCCCCAACGCAAAGGGAGTTAAAGACAAGACAGATCAAGAATCAGGAAACTGAAACCTCCTGCTCTGGGGATGGCTTACGCTGCACTCTGCTTTTATCAATGAAGCCATGGGTGGATCTGTGCTGCACTTGAGTTTTATTGAAACACACACAAGAGAGTGAGAGTGAAATGGGGGAAGTGCAGGATTGTCCTGAAGTGTTCTTTCTTGCTAGTTCTCCATTTTCACTCATTCAGCATGCCTACCAGCAAATCCCCACCTTTAGCCAGGAAAGCAGGATGATTTAAACCATTGACCTCCTCATAAAGGCCATCAATGCTGCTCTGTAATGTAACTGTGCTTAACTTCATCCTGTGCCAAGACAGAACATCCTGGAAGAAAACTGACAGCAGTCAGCCAGCTGAGGCAGGCACGGCAGACTGATAAGAATCCATGAGTCTCAAACTGTAGCCTTCCAATCAAATCTCTCCAACTCCTGAGCTTAATATTTATAAAACATTTTTTAGTTGACAAAATCGACTTGCACCCAATCAATCTCTACAATTGCAGCCTAATTTGAAGCTTCTGCTTAATAAGTGAAACATTTCAGATGGCATTTTTAGTCTGGAGATCAGTACACGAATACTGATTTCATTAAAGTAAATGAAATTAATGGTAATTTAATCATTATTTAGAGTTCATCCATTTTCATCGTTCATGTGCACATATGCTATGATTCCCTTGAGCAAGTGCTAGTTGTCCAGAGGGCCCCTAAAGAAAGCAAGGACAAGTCTAGAGTAATACTAACCTGACGGTGACCCTTTTATTACAGCTGTCGGACCAAATCAAAACAAAGGATTCTGTTGTCAAAACAAACTAAATTGGTACAAGAACTGAAATGTGAACCTGGGATCATCCAGCAATAGCAACTTTATCGAAAGGAATAGCAAGCTTCAAAGCTTAAAAGACCCGTTTGAAGGAAATACTTCCAGCAGATTAATTATTTAATTTAATATATGCTTGTATCTACTGTCAGGTTTTGAAGAGAAACACTGACGCACATTTCCTGCTTTTTTTGTTCAAGTGTAGCTTCTTGACTTCAATAACATTGATTTTTTTTTTGGTTGCATATTTTCCACATAGAACAATATATATTCCCCACAGGAGTTGAGTTAATGCAGGAAATCTGGCCAATCCCTGAGTTACCTGTCATCAGGTCCATCGATATCCCACTTTTCAAATAGATTAACAGCCATCTAACTAATTTAAATAGCAGCTGCAGAGCACAGTTCTGCTGAAAACCTGGCACAGCAGGGCCGATGAAAAGTAGAAAGCAAAATACTGCGGGACACTGGGACTCTGAAACAAAAACAGAAAATTCTGGGAACACTCAGCAGGTCAGGCGGCTTCTTTGCAGAGAACAAGTCTAATTTATATTTTGGGATGGCTACCCAGTTCTGGTTTCGCTTCTGGCTATAAGAAGAGCCCGTGTTATTGGCAGAGTTCCTTCAGAATTAGTGGCGGAGAGTGAGGCAGACCTTTCTGAAGTCAACATATTGCCGTCAGAACCTGGCAAGATCACGCACTAAATACTACATCCTTGACCCTCTCAACAGCCTTTGGAAACCCACCAACCGTACAGTTACTGATAAAGCTAATAGAAAAGGACTGACACAATTTGGCAGTCCATATATGGTAAGCTGCTTGAAATTGAGCATGCAGGTGGATCATGGCGTGAAGGACATATGGTGTAACAGGTTAAGTTAATGTGCGAATGGTCTACAAAAGCAAAATATTGTCGATGATGGACATAAGGGCCTGAATTTTCACTCCTGGGTTGGGAGTGCAGTCAGGAGAATTCCTGGCTCCACAAACCCAGCACCTGAAAAGCAGACTCAGAAGTTCCGATTTTCATTCCGGGGTGACGAGGTTGTTACAATAATTTGTACGGTACAACTCATTTGTCAACTATTCAATAAATCCACAACGGTGAATTATCTGATAAGTTATTTTGTTCACACTAGACTCAACCATGAGGCAAGACTGAGCACTTCAGATGGTAAATGCAAAAGATTTACTAACAATTAAAAGGTAGAAGGGTAACTAGTTGAAAAGATAGAAGACAAAGTTTCAATTAACAGTAAAAGGATAAAGCTTAACTTAACAACTAAACAGTTGTTCACATGGCTTCCTTGGTTGATCAAGCCAAAGGTGTGAAGTGATGATAAATCTCTGGTGCACTGTGGACAGTGGATTTTTCGGAATTCCATCTAGGACACTTAGTAAATGGATATAGCATGCCAACAAAGATGGCTTTCTCGAAACTTTTGTTTTATCCCTTAAATTCATATTTCCTTATCTTGAATTAGCCTAACTGCCAAACAATAATTGGTTAACTTAACTATCTGCTTATTTATAATTGGTTTCTAACGCATGTTAACATCTTCCCACACTGTAATGCAATGGGCCTACTCAGAATGTTTCAGTATCTGATTTTTGTATAATACTTGAATAATGCCTTATTCTTTACCTTGCTAAACTGCAAAGCTCATGAACACCAACTGCAAGAAAGCACAGGTCGCCCTGAAATATCCAGGTAAGGGCCAATATAACGTCATTTGATCTCAAAGTGTTGTTTCAGCATGAATTGGGCCACTTCATCCAATTCATGGAGCATAATGGGAACACCCAAAGGATTCCCATCCTCCCAACCTTGTTAGTTGCAGCTTGTAATGCAGTAGTAATTAGAAAATTGTCTGAAATTGGGGTTAGCAAACTAAAAGCTTCAGCAAAAACCCCAGTTGTACTCTTGTACTTACAGACATACAAATTAAGAGCAGGAGTAAGCCATTCAGCCCTTCAAGCCTCATCTGTCATTTGATAAGATCATGGCTGATCTGATTGTGGGCTCTACTCCACTTTCCTGCTTATCGCCTTTAACTTTTGATTCCCTTGTCAATCAAGAATTTATCTAAGAAAACAGCAAAATACTGAGGATGCTGGAAATCTGAAACAAAAACAGAAAATGCTGGCAAAACTTAGCAGGCCTGGGACCATCTGTGGAGAGAGAAACAGAGTTAACATTTTGAGTCCATATAACCCTTCTTCAGAGCTTGTAATGCAGAATTTATCTAACTCAGGCTCAAAAATATTCAATGACCCTGCCTCCACTGCTCTCTGAGAAAGAGAGTTCCCCTGGCTCACCACTCTCTGAGAGAAAAAAATTCTCTTCATCTCTTTCTTAAATGGGAGACTCCTTATTTTTAAACTGTATCCCTTAGTTCTAGTCTCTTCCACAAAGGGAAGCATTCTCTCAGCATCCCCCCTGTCAAGTCCCCTCAGGATCTTATGTGTTTCAATGAGATCACCTCTCACCTGTTCCATCATTCAATGAAATCATGGCTGCTCCATTTCCTAACTCCATCAATCTATCTTGACTCCATGGGTGGAATTTAATGCTCACAGCAGTGGGCCTATCTACCAGCTGGAGAGTTGGTGGCAACACCTCCATGGCTATTCCATGTACGCCCTGACTTGACTTAATACCAATCAGGCACTTACCTGGTTGGAGCTGGGGTCCTCATCCTCAAGGTAGATATCCCACCTACAAGAGCTGCTGACCAATCAGAGACTGGACCTCTCCAGTACTGATGGTTCTACCAGGAGCGATAGCTACTGTTTGGGTCTCGTGGTGTGTTTGGGTCTATTGTTGTAATAACTGCTTGAACTTCACTCTGATTATTTATATTGTAATCATAATTGTACAGCTCATTACAACCTCGTAACACAATTCCACCATTTTTATATTATTGCAAAAATGTCTAATTTCATGACTTATTTGTTTTAGAAGTGTAACTTTTAGCTTGATGATTGAAATATTTAAATGGAAGCACCTGCTTTGAGGTAAACAAATCTAAAGGATGGAATTTTACAGTTGCCCCCCCAGTGGTTTTGAAGATGGGTGGGGGTCTTGGTAAAATGCAGCATGTGGTCTACCCATCATCTGCCCGCCCACCCTGACCTGTCTCCTATTTTACAGGGGACAGTGGGGGTGTTGGGCAGCCCACTTGTCCTTGCGCCTATTGAGGTCTTTAATTGGCTAATTAATGACCATTTAAGTGTCTCATCCCACCCCCGCCTCTATTTTACCCATGGCAGAGGTGCCCCACATCTAGCAGCTTTCATTGGGTGAACAGGTGTTGGGAAAGTGGGGAGAGCCACCTTTGTGAGTCCCCTGTGACCATCTGAGGCATGCCCCCACCACAAAACCGTACCCCCCTTTAACCTTCCCCTACTGGCCTCTCAAACCCAGCCCCTCAACCTCCTTGATGGGGTCTGCCAGCCAAACCCCGATGGTGCCCTAGACTTACTTGAAGTCCGGCCTCCATTAGCTTCTCTTCTCTGGGGACTGCATGTAGTTTGGGCAGTGGCCACCGCTCAAACATGGCACTGGTGGGGCTACAGAGCTGCTGGCCAATCCTGCTTACCGGCAGCTCTTTAAGGCGGGCCTTCCTCTTGTGTGAGGGCTGGAAGTCCCATCTCCAGCCAATTAAAGCTCCATGGAGCATTAAGTGGCACAGGGCAGCTGGTATCAGCCTTCCCCTTTGATCTTTTAGGTGGTGACACGGGAAACCCCATCATCCAAAAAACCTTGCCCAAAGTAAATGCAATTCAAAGGCCTACTTTTATTTAATAATATCAGAGTTGGAAGTGGGAAATCAATGAAAAATAGGTGGTCACCTCTTAGCTTTGTAATGGAGCCGGTAAGTTGGTAAAATTGCAGTTGTCCCCATTAGAGATATAAATTATTCATGTAACTTCCCAATCAAAGAAATGTTGGAAAGCAACTAGTAAACAAGGGAAGGCCTTAAAGTATCCATAGATTTTTCAGATCAAATGACAGGTTTGAGAATTGGAGAGATAATTAGTTTATACTGCGATCTGGGAGAGCTTGGGTGTTTCACACTACACTGGGGGTAGATTGCGGTGAGATTTTGTTTTGGGTTAGATTTTATTTGTGTGCGATTCTCACAAGAAAAGTTAGTGGAGCCTGAAAGCAGCTTTGAGATAAACAGGAAAAGAGAATATCTGCTTAAGCTGGGGTATCCGTAATTTTGAGTGGCTAAGGAGAGTTAGAGGACACACAGCCAGATGCTGGTGGAAGAATCTCAAGAATCTCAAGCCTCGGAGAATAGTGGAAACACTGAGGAGAATCAAAGTGAATTCTTGAGAGCTGTAGCACACCTTGGTTTGCTTCCAGGACAAGTGAAGGAATCCTCAAGATCCTATGACATATAGCAGAACTATTGAATGGCAATAAAAGTAAAACAAATAAGTGTTTATAAAATATAGTGTTAAGTTAGTAATATTTCTTTTGTTTAACCCCTGTACAATAAAGCTTTTTTGTTTAAAATGTGAAATCTTGTGGTGTAATTCTTTCAGTTGATAACTGGAAATTTGAGTTTCTTTTTTTTAAGTTACTGGTCTCCATCGAGCTCATAATATTTTTTAGTTGAGAAATAATAGATTTTCGCAGTCTCATTTATGAAATTCTGGACTATACGTACTGGGCTGGACACTGGTGGTCTGGGGCATTTCACAGCTTATACTATTAGTTAGACTATTTCCTGCACCCGTCAGCTGGAAAATTTTGGGCACCATAACTTGCTTTAAGTATGAGCTGATAATGGTACAACAAGGGCAATGGGGCACATGAAACCTTAATGAGTGGTGAAACCTATAGCATTTCTTCTTAACCAATGAATTTTAAGGATTGGGAAAGAAATAGAGGAAAAATAGAGGATGAGGGTGAATTATAGCTTTTTTTTTCTCTTTATTCTTTCATGGGATGTGGGCATTACTGGCAAGGCCACCGTTTGTTGCCCATCCCTAATTGCCCTTGAACTGATCTTGCAAGGTCATTACAGAGGGCAGTTAAGTATCAATTACATTGCTGTGGTTCTGGAGTCACATATAGGCCAGAACAGGTAAGGATGCCAGGTTTCCTTGGTGAACCAGATGGGTTTTTATGACAGTTGATGATAGTTTCGTGGTCACCACTACTGATACTAGCTTTACATTCCAGATTTATTAACCGAGTTCAAATTCCGCCAACTGCCATGGTGGGATTTAGCCTGGGTCTTTGGATTACCAGCCCAGCAACATTACCACTACTCGACTGTCCACCCCCCTAGTATTGTTCCTCATTCAAGAGTCGAATCAGGTGCATAAAAAGAAATAGAGGAAAATAAAGGTTAGATTACAAAAGAGAGGAAAGAGAGACAGAAGAGAAAAATTTAAAAAGGCACCTAGGCTTGCAATTATCATTACTAACTTTCTGTGTTGTGTTTAATAGTCAATTAACATGCAAATCCAGTCAGTTCCTAAAAATAACTGGGAGGCCAAGGGTAAATGCTGTTTGTGTGATGCAAATGGTGTGAGCGGTATAAATCATCCAGCAAGTTCGGAAAATTTGCAACTCACAGAGCATCTCTTAAAACTTGAATTAGCTAGCTGATTATTAATGGTGTACATTGTTAATGCACCATTATTTTTCCAGCAAGATCTCCCCATTTTATTTAAATATTTTTGTTAATTTTATCCAACTCACTAGCTATGATTATCTAGAGCAGACTGCCAAGTCTTCTTATGATGGTTATTATTCCAAAAGTAATAAAGCTTAACATACAAATTAGGAACAGAAGCAAGCTATTCGGCCCCTCGAACCTGCTCTGCCATTCAATAAGATCGTGGCTGATCTGTTTGTGTTTTAAATTCCACATTCCCATCCAGCCCTAGTAACCTTTGATTCCCTTGCAAGAATCTATTTATCTCTGCCTTAAAAATATTCAATGACCCCTCCTCCACCGCCTTCTGAGGCAGAGTTCCAAAATTGCACAACCCTCTGAGAGAAAAAAATTCTCCTCATCTCTGCCTTAAAAGGGCGACCCCTAATTTTAGAACAGTGTCCCCCAGTTCTGGACTCACCCACAAAAGGAAACATCTTTTCGATGCCCATCTTGCCAATACTGATGAGGACCTTATATACTTCAATCAAGTCACCCCTCACTCTTCTAAACTCCAGTGGAAACAAGCCAAGTCTGTCTAACCTTTCCTCATAAGACAACCTGCTTATTCCAGGTATCAATCTAGTAAACCTCCTATGACCCGCCTCCAACACATTTGCATCCTTCCTTAAATTAGGAGACCAAAACTGCACACAATATCCAAGATGCAGTCTCACCGATACCTTGTACAACTGAAGTATAACATACTTACTTTTATGTTCAATTCCTCTCTGAATGTAGGATATCATTCCACTAGCCTTTTTAATTACTTGCTGTACCTGCATACTAACTTTTTGTGACTCATTGGCTAGAATAACTAGATCCCTCTGCACCTCAGAATTCTGCAGCTGTTCTCCATTTAAGTAAAACTCTGCTTTTTTATTCTTCCTGCTAAAGTGAACAACTTCACATTTTCCCACATTATACTAAGTCCTCTTCACAACTACTTTGCCATCTATCTTTGTATTATCTGCAAATTTAGCTATCATGCCTTCATTCCCCTCATCTAAGTCATTGATATAAGTTGTAAGAAGTTGAGGCCCCAGCACAGAGCCCTGAGAGACTCCAGTCATCACATCCTGCCAATCAGAAAAAGATCCATTTATGCATAGTCTCTGTTTTCTGCCGGCCAGCCTATCTTCTTTCCATGCTAATATGTTACCCCTTACACCATGAGCTTTTATTTTCCGCAATAACCTTTGATGTGGTGCTTTTACAAACGCCTTCTGAAAACCTAAGTGCAACATGTCTACAGTTTCCCCTCTACCCAGCGCACATGTTGCTCCTTCAAATAACTCCAGTAAGTTGGTTAAACATTATTTCCCTTTCATAAAACCGTGCTGACTCTTGCCGGTTACCTTGAACTTCTCTACGTGCCCAGCTATAACCTACTTAATGATGAATTCTCACACTTTCCCCATGATGGGTGTCAAGCTAACTGGCCTATAGTTTCCTGTTTTCTGTCTCCCTCTCTTTATGAATAGAGGGTTATACTTGTTACTTTCCAGCCTGAAGTAACCATTCCAGAATCTAGGAAACTTAGGAAAATTAACACCAACACATCTACCACCTCATTAGCCACCTCTCTTAAGACACTAGGATGAAGTCCATCAGGACCCAGAGACTTGGCAGCCCACAGCTCCATTCATTTACTCAGTACAGCTTCCCTAGTAATATAATTACACAAGTTCCCCTCTCCCTCCCAACTCCTGATTTAGAGCTATTACTGAGATGTTTTTTGTATCCTCTATAGTGAAGACAGAAGCAAAATATTTCTTAATTTCACCTGTCATTTCCTTGTTATCTACTATTAACCCTTCATTGTCACTCTTTAGAGGACCAACACTCACTTTACTTACTCTTTTCCTTTTTAAATACCTGTAGAACTTCTTGCCATCCATTTTTACATTTCTAGCTATAGAAATCCTCTCATACTCAAATTTCTTTCTCCTGATTAACCTTTTAGTCATTCTCTGCTATTATTTATATTGATGACCAATCATCTGACCTTGCTACTCATGTTTCTGCAGGTTATACGCTTTTTCCTTAAGTTTGATGTTTTCTTGAACTTCTTTGGTTAGCCATGGTCCTCCCTTTAGAATTTTTCTTTTTAACAGGAATATACTTATTCTGAGCATTCTGAAATATCCCCTGGAGCCACTGCTGCTCCATTGATCTATCCCCTAGCCTAGCACCCCAGTTCACTTCAGCTAATTCAGCTTTCATCTCCACATAGTTGTCCTTATTTAAGTTTAAGATCTAAGATTAATAGTCTTAGACCCACTCTTCTGCCTTTCAAACTGGATGTAAAATTCAATCATATTCTGGTCGCTGCTACCTAGGGGTGCCTTCACTCTGAGGTCATTAATTAATTCTGTCACATTACATAATATCAAGTCTAATATAACCTGCTTTCTGGTTGGTTCCAGAACATGTTGCTCTAAGAAACTATCTTGAAAGCATTCTATGAACTCCTCATCCAGACTACTGCTGCCAACCTGATTTTTTCAGTTTATATGTAAATTAAAATCACCCATGATTATTGCTGTTCTTTTATCACAAGCATCCAATATTTCTTCTTGCATACTTTGTCCTAAATTGTGGTTACTGTTAGGGGGCCAGTAGACCACTCCTACCAGAGACTTCTTTCCCCTACAATTCCTCATCTTCACCCAAACCAATTCTACATCCTGATCTTCTGAACTCAGCTCACCTCTATCTAATGCACAAGTATTATCCTTGATCAACATTGCTACTCCTCCACCTTTACCTCACTTCCTATTCTTCTTGAATGTCACATACCCCTCAATATTAAGGACCCAATCCTTGTCATCCTGTAGCCATGTCTACATAATGGCTACCAGATCATATTTATTTACTTCAATACGTGCTACCAATTCATTTGCTTTGTTATGAATGCTAGGTGCATTCAGATACAAAGCCTTTAGTTTTGTCTTTTTGTCATCTTTGTAATATCTAGTCTTCACTATTGCTGTATTCTTAGGTTTTATCTCTCTGCCCCTCCTTGCTATTCTATGAACCCCTTTTTCCATATTACCATTATGGTCTCCTGACTTACATTTACCCCTTGATTTGTCACATCTACCTAAGCTTGATTCTGCACTCGGGCCCCTTGTTTAGTTTAAAGCCCTCTCTACTTTCCTAGTTATGCAAATCACAAGAACACATATTGCAGCATATTTCAGGTGTGCACCATCCCAACGGTACAGCCCCCACTTTCCCCAAACTGATGCCAGTGCCCCACAAACTGGAACTCACTTCTCTCACACCCAGTCTTTGAGCCATGCATTCATCTCTCTAATCTTATTTGTCCTATGCCAATTTGCACATGGTTCAGTTAATAATTGGGCTTTTGAAGTTCTGCTTCTTAATTTGGTGCCCGGCACCTCATACTGACTATGCAGAACCTCCTTCTTTGTCCTGCCTATGTTGTTGGTACCTACATGGACCATAACAACTGGATCTACACCCTCCTACCGCAAACTCCTTTCCAGCTCTGAGCAGATGTCTTGAACCCTGGCACCTGGCAGAAAATGCAGCCTTCAGGACTCTTGCTCCTTGCTGCAGAGAACAGTGTCACTCCCTCTCACTATATTATCCCCTACCATCGCTACATTCTTGTTTGCTCACCCCACTTGAACTTCTTCCTGTACCATGGTGCCGTGGACAGCCAGCTCATCCACCCTGCAGCACCTCAAACCTGTTTGACAGCTGCAAAGTCTGAAGCCCTATTGCCTGCCACACTCACAGTCACATCCTCCTGTCCCTCACTGCTGACCGAAGCAGATGACCCTATTCTAGAGGACGGTGTTTCCCGTCTTCTGGAGCAAAGTGTCCAGGTATTTCTCCCCCTCCCTTATGTTGTGCAGTGTCTGCAGTTTGACTTTTAGATCAATAATACTGATCCCGAATTCCTCAAGCTGCTTACACTTTCTGCAGATGTGTTTGTCATTGATCGCCTTGGCATCCAAAAGCCCCACATTCCACAGCTGCAACATAACATATGCCCTGCCATTGTTGCTTGTGTTATCTAGTTAACTTAATTTAATTACTCACTTAATTAACTTAGCATAATTCCTATGTATATCTCTCCTCTTTCCCCTGTGCAACAAATTCACACATGAACCAAATTTGCTACTCACTCAGTTTCCTCTCCCTCCAGTGTAGTCGCCTGTCTCCTCGAACACCCCTTACTGTCACCTGTCCTAATATTCCCTATGTGATACAGTGGCAAATTTTATTTAATAATGCCCCTACAAAATACTTTGGGATGGTTTATTGCACCAAAGGTGCTATATAACTGCAAGTTGGTGTTGTTGTTTATTATAATAATAAAACAACTGTCAGATAATATCAAGGATTTGATTTTTCCAGTCAGCCATCAATTTAAATTCATTTTAGTAGAGTTTATACTGGTAGTTTATATGAGATTTGGTGCACCAAGTAAAATGTTGATGGTATTACTGCAAATTTTTCTCAGAAATAATGTACAATTCATTAGAAAATTCAATAGCCGTTAAGATATAGATTGTATTAAAGAGGATAAAGCAAAGTCATTGAAGCCCTGTATATTTTTTTTCATATGACACTCTACAGTGTTATGGGTTATATTCTGATGTCTGCTTTTAACTCAAAACAAAGAAGGAAGAAGCATAAGTCCTGAATGAGCTCAATTTTATGCAATACAGAAATATTTTGCCTAGTTAAAAAAACATGGATTTTCTATATTAGAAATCTGTATTGTCACAAGATATTCTGTAGTTAGGAACAGTCTTGTTCCGGGACAGCATATTTGGGGTTAAGTGCATTTATATGCAGAATTGAGAACATGAAAGCTAATGTTTCCTAGGGTGAAGAGTTTAGTAAGTTCTCCATTGGGCAGATGCTTGCACAGCTTGTCTTTCATGTGTTGTAACTTGATGCAGGGTCAAATGTGTTGGTTCATCACTGCTACACTGTGTTAGATATCAGTGCACTATTTGCAGGAACAAATTAACCACCACAAGCTGGATGGTTTTCATTATTTATGTATCAGTTCAATACTAACACATTGGAAAGTTGTACACTGTCTGATGCAGGGTTGTCAACCCTCCAGGTTTGTCCTGAAGCCTTCAGGAATTAAAGACCGATCTCACTGCTGCAAACAACTAAGCAGGAAATTCATAGGCCTGTTAGAAATATTTCAGTGTATTTTTTTTTCTTTTTTGAAACATTTTCATTTATTATTTTTCGGTTTAAAAATATTGGAGATAGGAGAATGGACTGTCTGATCACAGTCAAGAATTATCCAATCTATTTGCACTTTCCAGGTGGTGTAAGCAGATGGTTTGCTGCAAGGATCGATGTGTCAGGTGGCCATAGGGGCAGGTTGGGGGGGGTGGGGGGGCGGGGGTGGGGTGGTTGGAGATGGGAGCACATATGATAAAGCCTCCTGGAATATGTCCAACCAAATTTGGTGACCTTAGTTTGAGAGCATGAAGTTTTATTGAAGCACATTTTTATTGTGCTTTTGTTTTGTGCCGAATTGATCCATAATTCCACACAGCTCTGGAAGATTAAAGTCATAATTTGCTTCTCTCATCATGAGGCAAGGACAAAGAAACAAACTCCAGAGAGAGACACTCATCTTGTTGAGGAAAGTGATCAGCAATTGGGAGCTTTGTAGTTAGCCTATTTAATATAATTTGATAGATATGTTATGAAACAGTGGCTCAACATGTTTTTTCATGCTGTGGTCAGAAGTGTGAATGGGAAGTTAATGCTATGGCTCATGGTGTGGGAAATTTGGCAACACAAATCAAAGGTACCAGTCGAGGTAGATTAATGTCTGGGAGTTTGACAACTGTATACTTGCTGGCTTTAATTAGAATTCAAGATTAAATAGCTGAGAAATTAACAAATTAGTGTTTACAACTGACAGTCAGCCAACCCACTGTGTCTATATGTTCACAGAATCACAGAATCACACAGTGCAGAAGAGGCCTTTGGCCCATCGAGTCTGCACCGACACATGAGAAGCACCTGACCTACCTACCTAATCCCATTTACAAGCACTTGACCCATAGCCTTAAATGTGATGACATGCCAAGTGCTCATCCAGGTACTTTTTAAAGGATGTGAAGCAACCCGCCTCGACCAACCTCCCAGGCAGCGCATTCCAGACTGTCACCACACTCTGAGTAAAAAAGCTTTTCCTCACATACACCCTAAACCTCTTGCACCTCATCTTGAACTTATGTCCCCTTGTGACTGACCCTTCAACTAAAGGGGAACAGCTGCTCCCTATCCACGCTGTCCATGCCCCTCATAATCTTGTACACCTCGATCAGGTCGCCCCTCAGTCTTCTCTGCTCCAATGAAAACAACCCAAGTCTATCCAACCTCTCTTCATAACTTAAATGTTTCATCCCAGGCAACATCCTGATGAATCTCCTCTGCACCTCCTCCAGTGCAATCCTTCAATGAAACAATCAGTGGTGATTAAAAGCAGGCAAAAAACAGTGAAATGAGAACAAATAAATTAATATTAAAAAGGACAAGAGGACAGCAGAAGGAACTTAATAGGCATCTACACTTTTTTGCTAGATGTTGTGCCCTCAGGATTAATTCTGAGGAGGCTGGCAACCTTATCCTCCAAATTAGACTTTTCTTTGGAGGCATTTCATCCTTTTAATATTTGGACATTATCAACCTCAGGCCTTTGGTTACTTTTTGAAAATCTTGTCAAGTTCTATGAAGTTTGGAAATGTTAGCTGTTTTCTTCTCTGGAATTATTCACTTATAATAAATAGATGGTCAGTTATCTAATGCGGGAGGAGAAGCCCACATTAAGTTATAGGGCAGAATTTTACGACAGCGGGATGTTACATTCCCGCCAAAGCCAGTGAAGTTTAGAATGTCTCGCCGCATTTTATGGCACCAAAATTCTGCCCATGATATAAGTTTATAAGTCGGTATCTAATGGAGGACGAGGAGCACAAAGTAAGTCTAATTGGCATGGGGGGAGGAAAAAGGTGGAGTACATTCTGGTGGGGACTGGTTATCTCTGTAACCTCCTCCATCTGTACGACCCTCTGAGACCTCTTCAATCCTCCTACTGTAGATTCTTGTGTAACCCTGATTTAAAATGCTCCACCATTGCCTTCGATTGAGGCCCAATTCCTTCCCTAAACTTCTCCACCTGTCTCTTCTCTTTCAAGACTCCCCTCAGAACCTACCTCATTGGCTAGACTTTCGGCCATTTGCCCTAATATCTCCTTATGCAGCTGAGTGTCAAATTGTGTTTGACAATGCTCCTGTGAAGTGCGTTGGAATGTTTTTTAGATGCAAGTTGTTGTTTGGTGTTGTTGGACAAGTGCACCAGACTATGAAGACAGGTGAAACTCTAAGGATAGGATCTCAGAATGAAGTAATACTGTTAGTATCATGTTTCTGAATCTGTTCTAACAAAACCCAAATCGTCCTTCATCAAGAAGACCTTTTTACTTTAGCTGTTGGGAGTATTGGGAATATTCCAGAACAAAAAACTGATGGATGATACAAACCAAGCTCATGTCATAACCTTTCTTGTTTCTTTACATAAATTTGCTCTGTATTATTAGCTTTTTGTATTTTTATTTTAAGAAGCATCATGAAACTGGTTGACAAGAACAAATAACCCAGATTAAGAGGTGTATGGTTCTTGCCACTCAGGGGCATGAGGGCAAGGAGGAGCAGGACAACATTGAAAGAAGGAGGTGGAAGAAGAGGAGGAAGAAATCTGCAAACTTTCTGCCCAGGTTACATGTGAAGAACGTAGTTCAAGTACAACACCAGTAATTTCAAACCCAATTCCCCATTCACCAAAATTCTATACCCGTTATCTTCCCTTTGTCACTCACTATCACATTGTCCTTTTGGACCGTAATGCTAAAACAAAAGCCAACACAGCATAAACATTCCAAACCAAATTTATCAATGAAATCATGCCACATTGCCCACAAGCTTAAATTAATCACCCTTGTGCCTTCACTTGGTGCCTGTCTTCCACATATGTTTGTCTGTCCAAGGACTCCTGTGCAGCGTTACCCTGGTGACTGCAACATGGCTGCTGATGTTCGGTGGAGAAGACTGCTGGTGGCCTTGGAGGATGGCCTGGAGCAGCCCTGGGACTAGAAGGCCCAGCTTCAGAAGCACAATTTCAGCATGTGACAGGCAAACAGCAAGGGCACTGGAGTAGTAGTGATAGGGGAAGTTGAATGCTGTCATCCTGAGAAAGGACAGTGGTTCATGCTCCATGGGAGCCACCGCCAGTCCCCTGGGCAGTAGCTCAGCTTCCTAGTAACCTTGGAGGACAGGTTGCTGGACTGGTATTATATCGAATAAACTCCTTTTACACAGTGTCATCCACAGCCATGATGGCAGGAGTCTGAGCTTGCATTCCTTCAGTCTAAGCTTTCACTGGACCACTCAGACTTTTGGAGGAAGCTGTAATGGAAGATGAGATATCGACCAAGAGACGCTGCACCCTGGTTGGGTCCACATGTACCTGAATGGAGTTGGGCACAAGATCCATGCTGGAAAGGTTGGGCTCCAAGCTCTGGAAAAATCCCTGTGGTGGTGTACACCCTAGGATTCATCCTCATGTTTCATTGCACCCTCGTATGTATGGGCTGTACAAGATACACTAAAGTGATGGTCCCTTTACAACCTATCTTATCAATGACTGGTTGAGCACAACATGAATTGGCCAACAGGCTGGGCAAGCTGAACTTTTGCTCGGCTGGCTTTCAGTGCCGTGCCAGGGCAAGGGTTCCAGTCTGGGTGAGGCTAGGGAGGAGGTGGGGTGTGGGGGCAAGGCAGCACAGGCTGAAGGAAGTGCACAAGCACATGCTGGGGGTGAAGCAAGGGGGTGCTGAGGGAAGTGGCCGCACACAGCTGCAGCTCCATTGACATGTTTGGAGTCAGACCTCAAGCTTTTCTGCCCACGCAAGCAATGCAAAATTCTGCATGTGCCACCAAATACACCAGAACTTTTCACCCCTTGGGCGCAGACTGCAAATTAATGTTTGTTTTAGGAGGCAGCAGAACAATTGGCTGATTAACCAGTTGTAGAATCGCATTGCAAAAGCTGGCCATGGAGCAGTCACTGGTGGGGGTGTTCATAGCTCCTTGCAATGTCTTTATTAAGGTTTGAACCAGTATCCATCATGGTTCAAGCTAACAGTGCAGTCTTGCAGTGTGGATTAGATGAATGCCTACACCTGAGCTGAGAACACAGCAAGCAAATCCATGGCAAAACTGCCGCCAATCAGTCAAATGGAGTGTGGCAGAGGTGGGTGGGGTTTTGGACAACCAATCAGCTCACTACACACTGGCTGTCCAAGTGGCCAGCATTCTCCGGCATGCCTGAAGGGTTCTTCAGCCTTGACCAAGAGAGGTTCTTAGGACACATTATACTAACCCATGTATCTCTCTCTTTGATCCTGTAGGAGGAGAGCATCAGGATCGTGGAGCCTGGTGATTTAGCGGTATGCCTCACGGCTTATAGGAAGCAGAAAAGAAGAAGAAGAGGGCAGCAGAGGTCCCCTGGCTCGTAAAGGAAGGAGCACCTACCTTAAGGTGAAGGGGTGGCTGGGCCTGCTGTGCACACAGCTGATGATCCACAGCGAGCCATCGCTTACAGGCACATTGCTAGACCCAGGGTCTGTAGATGGCACCTGTCATTCCTGCAAGTGACTGAGAGCCAGTGGTGCCAAAGACTAGGGAACTGATCGGTCACATATGCCTCCTCCTGCAGGATTTGGCAGCTCGGGGACATGGAGGACATCCATTGCCAGTGGCTGTGAAAGTGACTGTGGCGCTCAATTTTTATGCCAGTGGCTCCTTCCAGGGCTCCACAGGTGACCTGTGCGGGATCTCGCAAGCCTCCACCCACAAGTGTATCCAGGAGGTCACGGACACCATCTTCACAGAGGAACAGAACTTTGTGCATTTTGCCCGGGATTTGCGCAAATCTCTGGTTTTCCATAGGTGCAGGGTGCCCTCAACTGCACTCACATGATGCTTAGATCTCCGTGGCAACAAGCAGTCAACTACGTCAACTCGCTGAATGTTCAGCTGCCCTGTGACCACCACAAACACACCCT
This sequence comes from Carcharodon carcharias, assembly GCF_017639515.1. Classification (NCBI taxonomy): domain Eukaryota; kingdom Metazoa; phylum Chordata; class Chondrichthyes; order Lamniformes; family Lamnidae; genus Carcharodon; species Carcharodon carcharias. The sequence goes on from NC_054469.1 coordinate 50,596,117, forward strand.
ACAAGTCTGCATACAATTCCCAGGGAGAATCCACAACTCTACGTCCTTAGCAGGTCTCAGATCCCTGACATCTCCCAGGGTCTAAAAAGGCTGCAGTGTTGGCTTATTGGGGGCAAGGGCTATCCACAGAGGATGTGGCTGATGACACCCGTGGGGTGGTCTCAGTGCAATAGTATGAGGAGGTGGAGCAAATGATAGGCATGTGTCCTCTGAAGGGCCGAGGCCTGGAGGGCCCCGTTCTGCTTTGGGTGTCCTACTGTGGGCACCCCCTCAGCCGATGGGGCTGGAGCTACGGGAATCACAGGAAGAGGGATTTGGATCAGCTGGACATTCCCAATTCACCTGGGTGGATGGCCCCAAGGTGTTGAGCTGCTGGTCCTCCTCCCTATGGGTGCCCAATAGCCCCTTGAGGAGAAGGGGATGCTGGGGTGATATCGAGCTGTCTCGCATCCTTCTCGTGTTGATACTGTTGGAGGCCAACTGTGGCATCAGTAATGGAGTTCATGTCAGATGCAGCAGTGCAGGACTGATGTCCCAAACTAAGGTCTCCATGGCGACCACCATCCTGCCAGTGTTGACTCCAGTGCATCAACATGCCAGCGCTATCACCTTGGATGGAAGGCATCAAACCTTGCAATCTGAGGAGTGCACCAAACATCCCTTCCTGATGTCTTTGCAGCTCTAACAACCGATTGAGGACCAAGCCCAGAGACTCATCATCTGACTCGGACTCAGCAGATTCATTGCCTATTGCAGACCTCCGAGTTCCAGTGACCAAGGATGTCCCTGCCTCCGCCTGCTGTAGAACAAATTGTGTGCAGTGCTCACCTGATTGTGATCCCAAGGCTGCTCTACATCTAGGTCCCACTGAGGTATGTGTCACTGCGCTGGTGGAGGGAGTGGATGAGCACTGTGGCGGGTCTTCAACGGTGCTCTTGGCGCTATAGTTGGGGGTCACAGTTGCTTGAGGGCGACCTGTCAGGTGTGTCTAGGACAGAAAATGGAGATTATTAGTGCTTGGCAGCCGCATTACACTCAGAACAGTGGACTTAGAGTAGCATTGACAGAGGAGTGATCTGGTGCAGGATCCTCACATGGATGCTTGTCACTGACCTCACCATCGCCACAGGAATGGGTCCACAACCTCTCCAACGTGCGACTCTCGGACGAGTGAGGACATTGATGTTTGGCACTCCACCCCCAGCCTGGGACCTTTCCTATTGATTCTACGCAATCTTGTCCTGCTTAAAGACAGAGGGAGGAAACGAGAACAAGGCGCATGCCAGGCCAAATGAGAAAGATGCCAGGAGCGCGTGTGTGCTGAGTGGTGCCATGGACAGAATGAGGAGACAATCTCCAGAGGAGTTGAGGCCAAATAGAGATGTGAGGATGTGTGTGAGAGAGTGAGTGCTGATGTCCCTTGAGCTGGTAGTGAGTGAGATGCCAGTGATGGCCTTGTGAGTGCATGAGTTTAGGGTGATAAGATGGTTGCCTTACCCTGGCGGCACAGATGAGATCATTCATCCATTTTCTGCACTGGATGGCCGACCTCTTGTGTGCAGTGTTGGCACGGATCACCTATGCCACCTCCTCCCAAGTGGAAACTGTTGATCCTCCTGTGACTAGAGAGGCAGTAAGAGGATATTGTGGCAGGCCTTCACAGTGTCCAGAAGGCATCCCAAAATCACGTCACTGAAACAAGGGGCTGCACTCCTCTTGACTTTTGGGGCCATGTCTTCACTGGAGCAGAGCCGGGCTGCAAACATGAGTAGTGTGCGTGCGGTTGCAGTTTAAATATGGTGCCATGCCTGAGGAAGCGGCAAGGTAATGGAGAAGCGGACAAATTGGAGGCTGCCTGCCAGTGAGATGGCATGTTTCCTGTGACTGCATAATTTATGAGGCAGGAAGAGGAGGATATGGCTCAAAAATCCCCATTGCGGCCAGTGGGTAAAACGTCTTTATTCATGTCCGTTACCGTTCTTATTGCAAATCTGCGACGATTCTGCCCAAAATCTTTGCATTTTAAAAAATTCATTCATAGGATGTGAGCATTGCTGGCTGGACCAGTGCTCATTGCCCATCCCTAGTGCCCTTAAGAAGGTGGTGGTGAGCTGTCTTCTTGAACTGCTGCAGTCCATGTGATGTGGGTACACCCACAGTGCTGTTAAGAAGGGAGTTCCAGGATTTTGACCAAGAGACAGTGAAAGAACAGCAATATATTTCCAAGTTAGGATGGTGAGTGACTTGGAGGGGAACTTCCAAGTGGTGATGTTCTCATATGTCTGCTGCCCTTGTCCTTCTAGATGGTAGTGGTCGTGGGTTTGAAAGATGCTGTCTAATGAGATTTAGTAAATTCCTGCAGTGAATGTTGTAGTTAGTGCACACTGCTGCCACTGTGCGTTGGTGGTAGGAGTGAATGTTTGTGGATGGGGTGTCAATCAAGTGGGCAGCTTTGTCTTGGATGGTGTCAAGCTTCTTGAGTGTTGTTGGAGCTGCACTCACCTAGGCAGTTGGAGAGTATTCAGTCATTCTCCTGACTTGTACCTTGTAGGTGGTGGACAGGCTTTGGAGAGTCAGGAAGTGAGGATTCCCAGCCTCTGACCTGCTCTTGTAGCCACAGTATTTATATGGTGAGTCCAATTCAGTTTCTGGTGAATGGTAACTCCCAGGATGTTGATAGTGAGGGATTCAGTGATGGTAATTCCATTCAATGTCAAGGGTGATGTTTGGATTCTCTCCTGTTGGAGATGGTCATCACCTGGCACTTGTGTGGCGCAATGTTACTTTACTGATGATTGTGAGGAGACAGCATGACCTGTACATAAAAAGCAGGACAAATCCAACCCGGCCAATTACCACCCCATCAGTCTACTCTCCATCATCAGTAAAATAATGTAAGGGGTCATCTACAGTGCTAGCAAGTGGCACTTGCTTAGCCTGCTCACTGATGCCCAGTTTGGGTTCTGCCAGGGCCACTCAGCTCCTGACCTCATTACAGCCTTTGTTCAAACATGGATAAAAGAGCTGAACTCCAGAGGTGAGGTGAGAGTGACTGCCCTTGACATTTGACTGAGTGTGGCATCAAGGAGCCCTAGCAAAACTGGAGTCAATGGGAATCAGGGGGAAAATTCTCTGCTGGTTGGAGTCATACCTAGCACAAAGGAAGATAGTTGTGGTTGTCGGAGGTCAGTCATCTCAGCTCCAGGGCATGACTGCAGGAGTCCCTCAGGGTAATGTCCTAGGCCCAACCACCTTCAGCTGCTTCGTCAATGACCTTCCTTCGATCATAAAGTCAGAAATGGGGATGTTCGCTGATGATTGCATATTGTTTAGCACCATTCACGACTCCTCAGATACTGAAGCAGTCCATGTGCAAATGCAGCAAGACTTGGACAATATCCAGGCTTGGGCTGACAAGTGACAAGTAACATTTGCATCACACAAGTGTCAGGCAATGACCATCTCCAACAAGAGAGAATCCAACCATTGCCCCTTGTTGTTCAATGGCATTACCATCATTGAATCCCCCACTATCAACATCCTGGGGGTTACCATTGACCAGAAACTGAACTGGACTAGCCATGTAAATAATGTGGCTCCAAGAGCAGGTCAGAAGCTAGGAATCGTGTGATGAGTAACTCACCCCCTAACTCTCCAAAGCCTGTCCACCACCTCTAAGGCACAAGTCAGGAATGTGATGGAGTACTCCCCACTCCTACAACACTGAAGAAGTTGGACACTGTCCAGGACAAAGCAGCACACTTGATTGGCACCATATCCATAAATATTCACTCCCTCCACCACCGACGCACAGTAGCAGCAGTGTGTACCATCTACAAGATGCACTGCAGGAATTCACCAAGGATCCTTAAACAGCACCTTCCAAACCCATGACCACTACCACCTAGAAGGACGAGGGCAGCAGATGGATGGGAACACCACCACCTGGAAGTTCCTCGCCAAGTCACTCACCATCCTGACTTGGAAATATATCGCTGTTCCTTCACTGTTGCTGAGTCAAAATCCTGGAACTCCCTTCCTAACAGCACTGTGGGTGTACCTACATGACTGCAGTGGTTCAAGAAGGCAGCTCACCACCACCTTCTCAAAGGGAACTAGGGATGGGTAATACATGCTGGCCCAGCCAGCGAAGTCCACATCCCATGAATGAATGAAAAAAAGACTGATGGGGCAGTAATTAGCCAGGTTAGATTTGCCCTGCTTTTTGTGTACAGGACATACCTTGGGAATTTTCCACATTACTGGGTAGAAGCCAGTGTTGTAGCTGTACTGGAACAGCTTGGCTAAGGGTGTGGTAAGTTCTGGAGCACAGGTCTTCAGTACTATTGCCGGAATATTATCAGGGCCCTTAGCCTTTGCAGTGTCTAGTACCTTCAGCCATTTCTTGATATCACGTGGAGTCCGAAATGCTGGGGACCTCCATCATTGAGGATCTGGATATTTGTGGAACCTCCTCTTCCAGTCAATTGTTTAATTGTCCGCCACCATTCATGACTGGATGTGGCAGAGGTTAGATCTGATCTGTTAGCTGTGGAACTGCTTTGCTCTGTCCATTGCTTCCCGCTTATGCTGTTTGGCACACAAATAGTCCTGTGTTGTAGCTTCACCAGGTTGACACCTCATTTTTAGGTATGCCTGGTGCTGCTCCTGGCATGCCCTCCTGCACTCTTCACTGAACCAGGGTTGATCCCCTGGCTTGCTGGTAGTGGTAGAGTGGGGGGTAAGCTGGGCCATGAGGTTACAGATTGTGTTCGAGTACAATTCTGCTGCTGCTGATGGCCCACAGCGCCTCATGGATGCCCAGTCTTGAGCTGCTGGATCTGCTCTAAATCTATCCCATTCACCCACTATACACTGTATAGAATAAATTAACCCTATAGTGACAATAGGATGTGTAAGAAATGCTTTAAAAAACAGTTATTCATTAATTTCTTCCCACTTTATGAATAAAAACTTCTTTTATTACAGGACAATAAAAGTGTCAATCATTCAAATCCTTTAAAGTATCAATAGCAGAAACTGCAAATGCTTGCCACCTCTTTATCTTGGGGCAGAATTTTATGCTTTGTGGGCAGATGCGCACCCAACCCGACTGGACATGAAGTAACGTGAGATGACATCGGGTGAGTGTCCCGACATCGTCCCGCACGTGAGCTATCTTCAGGCTGTTGGGTGCATGTGGCAGTTGGAAGCATTAAGCGGGCAGTTATAAGGGGCGGAGTTTTCTAGTCGTGGATCTGGTTTAAGCATGTGGGTTCTTTAAAAGCTCTGTAAATAAAGTTTACTGCTTCCAACAAGAAACCTGTCCAGTATACCAAGTTCATTACAACTGGTGATGAGGATAAATAGATCCGATGCTGCACCTCGCCTCCTGAATGTGAATATATCGTTTTAAGGAACAAAGAAAAGCATATCACCAGTCATGCCACTCTTCGGCAGAATTGACCTATATGACTGGAAGATGGGAGTCATTACATAGAGCAGCTAGGTTTCTACTTTGTGGCAAATGAAATAACAGCAGATGAGAAGCAGAAAGCAACCCATCTAAGTACCTGCGGGAGCAAGACATATAACCTCATCAGTAACAAAAACAGAATTACCTGGAAAAACTCAGCAGGTCTGGCAGCATCGGCGGAGAAGAAAAGAGTTGACGTTTCGAGTCCTCATGACCCTTCGACAGAACTAGGTGAATCCCAGGAAGGGTTGAAATATAAGCTGGTTTAAGGCGGTGGTGGTGGTGGTGGTGGTGGTGGTGGAGGTGGGGGGTGGGTGGGGGGGGTGGGGGTGGTGTGGTTGGGTGGGGGGAGAGAAGTGGAGGGGGCTGGTGTGGTTGTAGGCAAAAGCAGTGATAGAAGCAGATCATCAAAAGATGTCACAGACGGCAGAACAAAAGAACACATAGGTGTCGAAGTTGGTGCTATTATCTAAACGAATGTGCTAATTAAGAATGGATGGTAGGGCACTCAAGGTATAGCTCTAGTGGGGGTGGGGGGAGCATAAAGGATTTAAAAATATTTAAAAGTAATGGAAATAGGAGGGATAAAGAAAAATCTATATAATTTATTGGAAAAAAACACAAGGAAGGGGGAAGAAACAGAAGGGGGGTGGGGATGGAGGAGGGAGGTCACCCTATATTTCAACCCTTCTTGGGATTCACCTAGTTCTGTCGAAGGGTCATGAGGACTCGAAACGTCAACTCTTTTCTTCTCCGCCGATGCTGCCAGACCTGCTGAGTTTTTCCAGGTAATTCTGTTTTTGTTTTGGATTTCCAGCATCCGCAGTTTTTTGTTTTTAACCTCATCAGTAGTCTGACAGCCCCAAACGTGTCAAATTCCAGATCCTTTAAAGAGCTAGCAGACCTTGTGAAGGCACATCTTCAGCCTAAGCCATCAGTGATCATGCAAAGCTTCAAGATCAACTTTAGAGTAAGGGACCGGGTGAGTCAATCGTAACGTATATCGTGAAGTTAAAACAGTTGACTAAGCATTGCGACTTTGGATGTATGCTCAATGACATATTGCGAGATTGTTTAGTTTATGGTATACGTGACAGTACCAATCAGTGCCGCTTACTTGCAGATGTTAATATTGATCTGAAGCAAATAGTGCTGGCAATGGAGAGTGCTGAGGGGGCCTTGAAGGTTTTGCAGAGTGTGCAACATGGTGCCGTTCTTCAGTTAGGGTAGGAACCTATCACCGGGTGTGGCATGAAATGCAGGGAGAAAACTGTGAAACAGTCGCTACCGCTTGAAAAACAAAAAGGAATACGCAAGTAACTCACCAGCGATTCAGAAATTAAGGTGTTATCAATGTAGGGGTAACCATGTACTGGAAACCCGCAGATTTAAAGAGGTAGAATGCCACTACTGTCACAAAAATAGGTACGTTATAAAGCAATACAAGGCAAAATCGAGACAGCCAATCAGACATCAAACCGAGATGATTGAAGTGCACAATGTACCTGAATCAGAAACTGATACTGATATCTATTCCCTATAAAATTTAAGGGCAGGAAAACTGAACCAATCACAGTTACCCTTCAAGTAAATGGCGAGCCTCTAATCATGGAGGTAGACACAGGAACATCTGCCACAGTGGTGGGAGAACACATCTTTAAACACTCAAGTGAAGGTACCCAGCCACTGAAACTGGAGCAAACCACAGCTCAGCTGAATATGTACACTGGAGAGGCAATACAGGTGAAATGTATCACCTCTGTACCAGTATCCCACAGGCAAGAGGCAGCCCAGCTTCCAGTGATTGTTGTAACGGGTGAAGGACCTAACCTTCTGGGCTGCAATTAGTTAAAAGAGATTGAGCTCAACTGGTCAGAAATCTTTCAAGTCAGAACAGAAAGAAATCCTGAGCTGATAAGGGAATATGATAGTGTCTTTTGGATTCAGATAAGAGAGCCAAAGGACTTTCACATGATGCAAGGATCCCTCAGATCAGGCTTAGTTCCACAGGAAAATCATGAAAAGAGACGAAATGAGTTCTGTACCACTCTGAGCCAACTGAAGAAACAGTTGGCAGAAAAATATCAACAATGTTTAATGTTCCAGGAGGAAGCTAAATGTTACAAAAAGGAGACAGAAGAACTGAAGAATCAATTGATCGAAACAAAAGAGTCATTAGAAGGAAAAGTCATGGAATTTTCCAAGGTGCGAGTGAGTAGCAAAGCCATGGGTAGCTCAACCCCCGAACTGAACTGAGTTAAGATTTCACCAGACAGAAATTTGGCCAACTGTGAAATCAAAATGAAGGATGAGACAAAACCCTGTAATAAACACAAGAAGAAAAGGCAGAAATCAAATCCAAAAGGCCAATAGGATATGCCTCCAGAACCCTCTCTGTAGCCGAGAAGGGTTACTCATAACTCGATAAATGTTTATCTGTAAAAGTTGGAGTAAATAAATTCCATCAATATTTGCCTGGTCGACATTTCACCGTTGTGTCAAATCACAAGCCACTAATGGGTCTATTTAGTGAAGATAAAGCAATTCCACTGATAGCCTCTGCCAGAATTTAAAGATGGCCTTTGGTTTTATTGTCATGTGTGTACACCTTTATGCACAGTCCAGGTGTTCACATAGCAAATGCAGACACCCTCAGTCGTCTTCCTTTGCCAGATTGCATTGTACATGCTCCAGAGCCTCAAGAAGCTGTACTTGTGTTGAATTTCTTGGACTCCTCACTAGTCTGTGTGAAACAGATAAAGAATTGGACAAACTGGGATCCAATTTTATCAAAAGTCTGAGAACAGTTATTGCAAGGATGGTCGAATGCACAAGTTTCTGAAGAGTTAAAACAATTCTATGCCTGTAAAACTGAATTAAGTTGTCAAGACGGAATCTTGAGAGGCAAGAATCATCGTCCCTTCACAAGGAAGAGAACTACTCTTGACAGAGCTTCATAGTACGCATCCAGGCATTTTGAAATGAAGATGTTTGTGTGAAGCTATATCTGGTGGCCATGTATAGGCAGTGATAAAGAAAAATGGTTAAACGCTGTCCATCGGTGTCAGCAACAATAGAAGTTGTCCGTTTCAGCTCCACTGCAACTGTGGGAGTCGCCTAGTCTACCCTGGGTTATATTACATACAGACTATATAGGTCCATGTTTAGGTACTTTGTTTTAGTGATCATCGGTGCACATTCTAAGTGGATGGATGTGTATGAAGTTAGATCACCTACACCGTGTGCAACTATTGAAAAGCTGTGCTAATGTTTTAATGTACATGGCCTACCAGAGGTCATTGTTTTGGATAACGATGCTGCTTTCACTAGTATGGAATTTCAGGGATTCATGAACTTAACCAGGATTAAATATATTAAAACAGCACCATTTCATCCCTCATCCAATGGGTTAGCAGAAAGAGCAGTACAAACTTTTAAAACACGTATTACGAAATTATCCAACGGAATGTTAGAAACACAAATTTCATGATTTCTTCCCAATTATCACACAACTCCTCATGGAACTACAGGTTCAACACTGTCTGAATTACTAATGAAATGCCACCTTTGTACAAGGTTGAATCTGGTGTTCCCTAACCTAGAGGAGAAGGTAGAGAAGAATCAGAATAGTCAGAAAGTGAATCATGATATTCACAGTAAAGGTAAAAAAATTTACTGGGCGAGAGACAGTCTTCATGGGAAATTTTGGAGCTGGACCTAGATGGGTTCCTGGTATAATTGTGCCTGAAACAGGACCTTTGTCATACCAAGTGGAAGTGGAAAACTGGATTGTTCAGAAAATTGCAAATCATCTAACAACCAGTTACTCCACCTGAAATTGAAGTTGAATCTTTGATCCCTGAGGTGCCAGAGTGACATAGAATAGACATAACATGATGTCTTTGTTGAAGTAAATAATTCTGAACTGCCGTTGTCTAAGGATGTCCCTGATGCTGCAGTTCCTGATCAAGTCAATCCAGTGGAAGAATCTCAAGTTGTAGAGCTGTATTGCTCTATCTGATTCAGAAAATCACCTCAAAGACTTAAGCTATAATCGTATGAAATGTGTGTCTTTGTATATGTTATTGATTAAGATATTCTTGTAAATAAGAGGTATAAGACAAAATTAAAGGGGGAGAAATGTAGTGATCATAAGTAAAACATTTCATAGTGTTTTGGGAATCATGTGACTGTATGGACAAATCAGTCCTAAGTGTCAGTAATTTTAGGGGCTGAGTTTTCTATTAGTTGCTTCACTTTTCTTCTGGCCCTTCTATATTCAGCCTGATTCTCCATTATATTTTCTACCTGACATCTATCATACGTGCATTTCTTCCTTTTTATCTTTACCTCCAACTCTCTTGTCATCCAGGGCGCTCGGGTTTTATTTGTCCTACCTTTCTCCTTCAAGGGAATATACCCTGACATTACCTGAAACATGTTTTCTATGAAGGTGGCTCATTATTCAGCCACTGTCTTTTCTGCCAACATTTGATTCCAACTCACTTGACTCAGATGCATTCTCATCCCATCAAAGTTGACATTCCCCCAATTAATTATTCCTGCTCTGGATTGTTCTCTGTCCTTTTCCATGATTAAACTAAACCTTATGATACAATGGTCACTGTCCCCTAGAGGCTCTCGCACTGATATTTGTTCTACTCAGGCCAACTCATTCCCTAGAACCAGATCTAAAGTGCATGTCTTCTCGTTAAACTGGAAACATACTGCTAAAGAAAATTATCTTGAACACATTCCAGGATCCCTTGCACCTCTTGTCCTTTTGTACTGTTCTTATCCCAGTCTATATTTGGATAATTGAAGTCCCCCATTATGATTACTCTATAACTCTTGCACCTCTCCATAATTTCTTTGCAAATTTGTTTCTTCACATCCCTTCCACTTGCTGGTGGTCTATATACTACACCAATCAATGTTATTGAACCTTGTTCATTTCTTACCTCTAGCCAGAGACACTCTGTCATTGACCCCTATGGAACATCCTCTCTCTCCAGTACTGTAATGCCATCTTTAACCAATATTGCCACTCCCTCCCCACTTTTTTTCCTTTCCTGTCTCTCCTAAATGCCTTGTACCCAGGAATATTTAATGCCCAGTCCTGCCCTCCTTCGAGCCAGGTCTCTGTTATGGCAATAATATCATAATTCCATTTGTCAACCTGTGCCTGCAGTTCACCAATCTTATTAATCACACTCCGTGCATTCACATTCATACACATTAGCCCTGATTTAGGCTTATTCTGACCCCATCTGATGACTTGGGTTAAAGTTTCCCTGCTGCATTGTTTTTATTCATTCATGGGATATGGGCATTGCTGGCCAGGCCAGCATTTATTACCCATCCCTAATTGCCCTTGTTCAGAGGGCATTTTAAGAGTCAACCACATTGCTGTTGGTCTGGAGTCACATGTAGGCCAGACCAGGTAAGGATGGCAGATTTCCTTTCCTAAAGGATTTCCTTCCCCCAGATGGGTTTTTACAACAGTCAACAGTGGTTTCATAGTCATCAGACTTTTAATTCCAACAAGCTACTCTGTAGACCACCTACATCTGTTATCTGTCTGTTTCCCCAACAACCTCCTTTGGAAACCTTGACCACTATCAGGATCATCTTCCACTGCATCCAACCCCCAACACCGACACCACAATAGCACACATGATCAGGATCCCCCAGCACTGTCTGTCTCACTCCCCAGATTCACCTACCTCATAGGCTTTGACCTTGTGGAGAAGGTTTCCTTCCTAAAAGGCCTCTAGCCTGTCAATCAAGGCAGGAGCCTCACAGAAAAAAATTAAAGGAGCCCTGCAGCTTAACTCTGCCGGATATTCGGGAAACCCAAGCTTCCAGTTTGCAACACAACTTCACCAACAGCACTACCTCCCCATTCTCCATTTCCACACAGAACTTGCCTCTAACAACAACCTGTATTTATATAGCACCTTTAATATAGCAGAATGCCCCGAACTACTTCATAAGAGAGTCATCAAATAAAATTGGACACAGAGCCACATAGGAAAGGTCAGGTGCCCAAAAATTTGGTCAGAGATGTTGGTTTTAGGGAGTGTTTCAAAGGAGGAAAGCGAGGTTGGATTGGGGGAGGGGGGAGGTGTAGAGAGCGAATTCCAGAGCTTACAGCCCTGGCAACTGAAGGCTACAAATGGTGAAATGATTAAAACCTGGGATGCTCAACAGCAGGGTGTAGTGCCAAATTTTGAGGTGCCAGAGCTCTAAGAAAATGTGTTGATCACATCATTTTTAAATCAATTATTATGTTTTTTCCTTTGTATTAATCATTTGAGTCCCCGAACATCTGTAAAACTATGCTTTTTAAGTGAAAAATATTAGTCCCAGTAGGCACTTTATTTTGAACCATGGGGCATTTTGAATCATTAGTCTTTAGCATTACTAGAATTTCATTATGCAACAGTTTAATTATTTAATTCAAGCCTATTAAAACATGAATTACAGAAAATTTTACTTACTCCTGACTGGCGGATGATATTTGGAGGGATCACCTTTTTTCTTGATTTATACTAATAACCTAGAACTGGGTTGTATGGGGCATAATTTCAAAACTTGGAGGTGATGCAAAACTCAGAAGTATTGTGAACTGCAAGGAGGATCGTGATAGACTTCAAGAGGATATAGACAGTCTGGTGGAATGGGCAGATGTGTGGCAGAAGAAATTTAATGTAGAGAAGTGTGAAATAATTTTGGTCAGAAGAATGGGGAGAGGTGACATAAAGTAAATGGTACAATTCTAAAGGAAATGCAGGAGCAGAGGGACCTAGATGTGTATAAATCACTCAAAGTGGCAGGGCAGGTTGAGAAAGCAGTTCATAGATTATACTGAATCCTGGGTTTTATAAATAGGGGGACACAGTATAAAAGCAAATAGGTTATGAACCTTCATAAAACACTGGTTCAGCCTCAATGGGAAGGATGTGATGGTTTTAGAAAGGGTGCAGAAAAGATTTATGAAAATGCTTCCAAGGATGAAAGTCTTCAATTATGTGGATTGGCAAAGCTAGGGCTGTTCTCCTTGGAGAAGAGGAAGTTGAGAAGAGATTTGTTAGACATGTTCAAAATCATGAGCAGTCTAGATAGAGTAAATAGGGAGAAACTGTACCCATCAGCAGAAGGCCGAGAACCCTAAGGCAATTAACGAAAGATCCAGAGACGACATGAGGCAAAACTCCTTTACACCGCAAGTGGTTTGGATCTGGTATGCACTGCCTGAGCATGTGGTGGAGACAGATTGAATTGCAGTTTTCAAAAGGGAACTGGATAATTATCTGAAGAGAAAAGATCTTACAGGGCTACAACGAAAAGGTGGTGGAGTGTGACTAGCTGAGTTGCTGTTGCAGAGAACTGACACAGAGGCAATGTACTGAATGGCCTCCTTCTGTGCTGTAACCATTCTATGATTCTAGTATAGGAACTTGATAAACACATGAGGAAGAAAGAAGATAAAGGTTACCCTGATTGTGTGATTAAGAAGGGTGGGAGGAGGCTTGTGTGGAACATAAACATAGACGAGATGGACCAAATGGCTTGTTTCTGTGTGTAAATTTGATGTAAAGCAGGGAATACAAACAAAAACAAAAATATCTGGAAAAACTCAGCAGGTCTGGCAGCATCGGTAGAGAAGAGCACAGTTGATGTTTCGAGTCCTCATGACCCTTCAACAGAACTAAGTAAAAATAGAAAAGTGGTGAAATATAAGCTGGTTTAAGGGGGGGTGGGGTAGCAAGAAGAGCTAGTTAGAGGGCCAGTGATAGGTGGAGATAACCAAAAGATGTCACAGACAAAAGGACAAAGAGATGTTGAAGGTGGTGATATTATCTAAAGGAATGTGCTAATTAAGGGTAGAAAGCAGGACAAGCAAGGTACAGAAAGTCCTAGTGGGGGTGGGGTGAAGGAATCTAAAAAGGCTAAAAGGTAGAGATAAAACAATGGATGGAAATACATTTAAAAATAATGGAAATAGGTGGGAAAAGAAAAATCTATATAAATTATTGGAAAAAAACAAAAAGGAGGGGGAATAAACGGAAAGGGGGTGGGGATGGAGGAGAGAGTTCATGATCTAAAATTGTTGAACTCAATTTTCAGTCCGGAAGGCTGTAGAGTGCCTAATCAGAAGATGAACTTAACACAAATTGGAGGAACAGCACCTTATCTTCCGTTTTTCTCCCTCTCCTTTTTGTATTTTCAAATAATTTATATAGATTTTTCTTTTCCCACCTTTTTCCATTATTTTTAAATGTATTTCCATCCATTGTTTTATCTCTACCTTTTAGCCTTTTTAGATTCCTTCACCCGACCCTACCCCCACTAGGGCTATCTGTACCTTGCTGGTCCTGCTTTCTACCCTTGATTAGCACATTCCTTAGATAATATCACCACCTTCAACACCTCTTTGTCCTTTTGTCTGTGACATCTTTTGGTTATCTCCACCTATCTCTGGCCCTCTACCTAGCTCTTCTTGTCCCAACCCCACCCCCTCCCCTTAAACCAGCTTATATTTCACCCCTTTTCTATTTTTACTTAGTTCTGTTGAAGGGTCATGAGGACTCGAAACATCAACTATGCTCTTGGATTTCCAACATCTGCAGTTCTTTGCTTTTATTAATACAAACACTATACTGTGTTTCACAACCTCAGGCCATCACAGCCAAGGAATTAATGTTCAGTTGGCGAATGCAGCAAGGTGTTTGGGGATATTGATGCTACTTTAGATCCCAAGAACCCTGAGCTCTAAAAATCCTGAAATGCCTGTTTACGAGAAAGCTATGTGCAGGGAGTTGTTTTTTTTTTACAGTCAGGGAGCTGCACAGGAGGGTTACTGCTGTTGCTGCTGCTACACATTGGCTCAGAGGCATTCAGCAGTAGCAGTGTGAGGCCCAGGATCCTGGATCTGACCTTCCCTCCACAACTTTTTAACCTCCCCAAGCTCCGCATTCACAGGCATGCTGCGAGCTCCAGGCATTCCGATTAACTCTTACTGTCCAGCCTGAATTCACACTCCAGGAACTCATGGCAAACTTGCCCTCGTGCCCCACATAATAGTGCAGGTAGAATTCAGTCAACATGATCCCAGCACCAGCCGCCTCTGCATTACAAGTCACATAGTCCCAAGTCATTTGTGAAAGGATTTCCCTCCAGTTCTAATTGTTACCATCAATGAGCCAAATCCCCCTGCATGTGTTACTCCTGGAAACAAATAGCTTCAATATTGGAAGCATTGAGGATTACAATCAATTCCAATCTTACAGGTTGAAAATCCAGTCAGACAATTAATGGAGTGGATCCCACTGAGATCTGTGGAGAAGAAAATCAAGTGGGCCGTATAATGGATGACCAATCAGCAATCGAGATCTTACCATCCAGTGGTAAATAATAAAGCTCCGCAATCTCCACCTCCACCCCAATCCCTTCCAACCTCCTCCCCACACCTCCCATCAGCCCCCCCAAACACTCCCACTCCCCTCCCCCCAATATCCCCAACCACTTCTCCCCCCTCCCCACCCCTAAACCCTTTCCCACCCCGACAACACACCTACCCCGACTCCCCAACACCCCAACCTCCCCAGCAGCAGCGCAGAAATGAGTGAAACTGACCTGACGGACCATGGCTTCAAGAAATCGGAACTCTCAGCCAGAAATCTATGATTTTTTAAGCCGGCCTGTCAGGTGCTAGGTTCTGGCTGCTCAGCGTGGATAGCAAGAACTCTGTTTAAAATGCTGATCCCAGGCCCCTCTAGCTCCCAGGCCCCAGTGTTTGAAAGCATCTACACCCGCCTCTCCTAGGCCCTGGCTGGAGGGGTGAGGCAGCGCTTAGGTGCGCTCCAGCACCACTACAACCCTTGTCAAGAGGTCAGAATTAGAGGAGCTCAGTTATCTCAGAAAATTCTAGCACTGGAGGAGATTACAGAGATAGGGAGGGATGAGGCCATAGAGGGTATTGAAGACAAGGATCAAAATTTTAAAGTCAACTCATTGCTTAACGGGGAACCAATGTATGTCACTGAGCACTGGGTTGATGGGTGACCAGACTTGGTGTGAGTTAGGGCAAGGGCAGCAAAGCTTTGGATGACTTGGAGGATAGGCGTAGAAGGCTGATCAGGTGTGTGTTGAATTAGTCAAGTCTAGAGGCAAAAATTGGCATGAGTGAGGGTTTCAGCAGCAGATGCGCTGAGGTGGGGTGGAGTTGGACAATATTTTGGAGGTGAAAATAGGTGATATTAGCGTTGACGCAAATATGTAGTCAGAAGATCATCTTGGGGTCAAATATGACACTAACATTTCAACCAGCTGGTTCAGCTAAGGCTGTTGCTAGGGAGGCAGATGGAGTTGGCGGCTGGGAACAAATTTTGTGGAACGTACTAAAGATGGTGTCTTCAATCTTCCCAAATTTTTGGTTGGAGGAAGCTTGTACTCATTCAGCACTGGATTCCAGATAATTAGTCTGATAATTTAGCAACAGTGGAGGAGTCAAGAGAAATATTTTGCTTCAGTCTTCACGGTGGAAGATACTAACAGCATTCCAAAAATACTAAATAATCAAGGGGAAAGGTGGGGGGCAGGAAATAAATACAATAACTATCCCTAAAGAAAAAGTACTAGGGACATTAATTAGGCTAAGGGCCGATAAGTCCCCTGAACCAGGTGGGTTGCATCCTAGGATATTAATGGGAGTAGCTACAGAGATAGTCGGTGGGATTTTCCACACCCACCAGCGGCCACGATCTTCCGGTCTTGCCGCAAGTCAATGGACTCCTGGCTGTGGCACTGCCTCGCCTGCAGCGGGTCCAAAAAATCCTGACCAGTGGATGCACTGGTAGTAATCTTCCAAGAATCCTTAGAATCTAGAAAAGTTCCAGGGGACTGGAAAACTGCCAATATAACACCCTTATTCAAAAAGGGAGAGAGGCAAAAAACGAGTAGCTAGAGGCCAAATAGCTTAACGTCATTGGGAAAATGTTGGAGTCTATTATAAAGGATGCAATAGCAGACCATTTAGAAATACATAATCTAATCAAACAGAGTCAGCAAGGCTTCATGAAGGGGAAATCTTGCCTAACAAATTTATTAGAATTTCCAAAAGACATTTGATAAGGTACCGCACATAAGGCTACTTAATAAGGTAAGAGCCCATAGTGATTGGGGGTAGTATATTAGCATGGACAGAGGATTGGCTAACTAATAGAAGACAGAGTGGTGGGATAAAGGGCATTTTCGGGATGGCAACCAGTAACTAGGGGAGTGCCACAGGGATCAGTGCAGGGGCCACAATTATTTACAATATATATTAATGAGGGAAGCAAATGTGTTATCGCCAAGTTTGTGGATGACACAAAAATATGTTGGAAGGCAAGTGGTGAGGATGACACAAGGAGTCCACAGAGGGATATAGACAGGTTAAGTGAACGGGCAAAAACTTTGCAGATGGAATATAATGTGGGAAAATGAGAAGTTATGCACTTTGGCAGGAAGAATAGAAGAGCTGAATATTATTTAAATGGAGAAAGACTGCAGAAAGCTGCAGCACAGAGGGATTTGGGATTCCTTGTCCATGAATCCCAAAAAGCTAACATACAAGTTCAACAGGTAATAGGAAAGGCAAATGGAATGTGGGCCTTTATTTTAAAGGGAATTGAGTATAAAAATAGGGAAGTCTTACTAAAACTATACAAGGCACCTGTGCCAGGGTGAGGGACATCTCTGACCAGCTTGAAAGGATATTGGAGAGGGAGGGAGAGGATCCAGTTGTTGTGGTCCAAGTTGGGACAAATAACATAGGTAAGACTAGGAAAGAGGACCTGTTTGGGGACTATCAGGAACTAGGAACTAAATTAAAGAACAGGTCCTCAAGGATTATAATCTCCGGATTACTACCCAAGCCACGTGCAAATTGGCATAGGGATGGGAGAATAAGGGAAGTAAACACATGGCTAAAGGAGTGGTGTGGGAAAGAGGGGTTCCATTTCGTGGGGCACTGGCATCAGTATTGGAACAGGAGGGATCTGTACCGTTGGGATGGTCTCCACCTTAACCGATCTGGGACCAATGTTCTAGTGAAAAGGGTAAATAGGGTGGTCAACAGGACTTTAAACTAGAAAGTGGCGGGGGTGGGGGAGGGAAGGGCAAAACTCCAAGAAGTATGACTAATGAGAAACAAAGCAGCAGGTTAGCATGTCGGGGGGGGGGGGATTCAACTTCATGGAAAATTATGAAAAAACTGAAAATAAAGGAAAGCCCAGGAGAGGCTATTAAAATCTCCAGAACACAAAATAGGACACAGTGTTTGGAAAGGGCTAGGAATCTAACTTCAAGCACATCAGATAAAGGGACGACAATGAGAAAGGGGACGGGAAATACAGGACTGAAGGTGTTGTATCTGAATGCATGCAGTATACAAAATAAGGTAAATGAGCTTGTGGCGCAGATTGAAATTGGCAGGTATGATGTGGTGGGCATCATGCAGACATGGCTGCAAGTGGATCAGGAATGGGAGCTAAATATCCAAGGATATACATCCTATCGAAAAGATAGGCAGGTTGGCAGAGGGGGTGGGGATGCTTTGTTAGTAAGAAATGAAATTAAATCGATAGCAAGAAATGACGTAGGGTCAGATGATGTAGAATCTGTGTGGGTAGAGTTGAGGAACTGCAAAGGTAAAAAAAACCATAATGGGGGTTATGTACAGGCCTCCGAATAGTAGTCAGGATGTGGGGCAAAGGTACACCAGCAGATAGAAAAGGCGTGTAAGAAAGGCAAGGTTACAGTGATCATGGGGGATTTCAATATGCAGGTGGACTGGGAAAATCAGGTTGGTGGTGGATCCCAAGAAAAGGAATTTGTGGAATGTCTACAAGATGGCTTTTTGGAGTAGCTTGTGGTGGAGCCCACTAGGGAACAGGCAATTCTAGATTTAGTGATGTGTAATGAGGCAGATTTGATAAGGGAGCTTAAGGTGAAGGAACCCTTGGGAGGAAGTGACCATAATATGATAGAATTTACCCTGCAATTTGAGAGGAAAAAGCTGGAATCAGATGTAACCTTATTACAGTTGAATAAAGGCAACTACAGAGGCATGAGGGAGGAGCTGGCCAGAATTGACTGGGAGATGAGCCTAGCAGGAAAGATAGTGGAACAACAAGGGCAGGAGTTTCTGGGAGTAATTTGGGAGACACAGCAAAATTTAATCCCTAGGAAGAAGAAGCATACTAAAGGGAGGACGAGGCAACCATGGCTGACAAGGAAAGTCAGGGACAGCATAAAAGCTAAAGAGAAAGCATACAATGCGGCAAAGAGCAGTGGGAAGCCAGGGGAACTGGGAAGCCTACAAAGACCAACAGAGGACAACTAAAAAAGAAATAAGGAGGGAGAAGATTAAATATGAGGGTAAACTAACCAGTAATATAAAAGAAGATTGCAAGAGTTTTTTTTAGATATATAAAGGGTAAGAGAGAGGCAAAAGTGAACATTGGGCTGCTGGAAAATGACGCTGGAGAGGTAGTAGTGGGGAACAAAGAAATGGCGGGGGAACTGAATAGGTACTTTGCGTCAGTCTTCACGGTGGAAGACACGAGTAACATCGCCAAAGTTCAAGAGAGTCGGGGGGCAGAGGTGAGCATGGTGGCCATTACCAAGGAGAAGGTGCTAGGAAAACTGAAAGGTCTGAAGGTGGATAAATCACCTGGACCAGATGGATTACACCCCAGAGTTCTGAAAGAGATAGTTGAAGAGATAGTGGAGGCGTTAGTGGTGATCTTTCAGGAATCACTGGAGTCAGGGAAGGTCCCAGAGGACTGGAAAATCGCTAATGTAACCCCCCTGTTTAAGAAGGGCGTGAGGCAAAAGACGGGAAATTAAGGCCGATTAGCCTGACCTCGGTCGTTGGTAAGATTTTAGAGTCCATTATTAAGGATGAGATTACAGAACACTTGGTAAAATAGGGCAAAGTCAGCATGGTTTCATCAGGGGGAGGTCATGCCTGACAAATCTGTTAGAGTTCTTTGAGGAGGTAACGAGTAGGTTAGACAAAGGAGAGCCAATGGATGTTATCTACTTGGACTTCCAGAAGGCCGTTGGCAAGGTGCCGCACAGGAGGCTGCTCAGTAGGATAAGAGCCCATGGTGTTAGAGGCAAGGTACTAGCTTGGATAGAAGATTGGCTGTCTGGCAGGAGGCAGAGAGTGGGGATAAGGGGGTTCTTCTCAGGATGGTGGCCGGTGACTAGTGGAGTTCCGCAGTGGTCAGTGTTGGGACCACAACTTTTCACTTTATATATTAATGATCTAGATGAAGGAACCGAGGGCATCCTGGCTAAGTTTACAGATGATACAAAGATAGGTGGAGGGACAGGTAGTATTGAGGAGGCGGGGTGGCTGCAAAAGGATTTGGACAAGTTAGGAGAATGGGCAAAGAAGTGGTGATGGAATACAACGTAGGGAAGTGTGAGGTCATGCACTTTGGTAGTAAGAATAGAGGCATGGACTATTTTCCAAATGGGGAGAGAATTCAGAAATCTGGAGTGCAAAGGGACTTGAGAATCCTGAACCAGGAATTTAAGCATGGACTTCCAGGAAAGATTGGCACAATTTTGGAGGTGACAACATGCTCAAGGACATTGGAGAGGAAAGGGGGGGTTGGAGATGGGGCAGTAGTGTGCAAGAGTAGAGAGATCAAGGGCTGACCTATAGAACAGATAACTGCAGATTTGAAGGAGAGGGGGACAGAACCTGACAGAGAACCATTAACTTGGGAGCCAGGAAGGGAAGCAGTGTGCTAGGAATAGGTGAAGGGAGGAAGACGTGGGTCACATCCAGGTCCAAGGCTCAGTAAGGAAGACTTTTTCTCTGAGTAATTAGATTGGTGTATAATATATGGAGTTAACAATCATATGTAACAGCCAGGGCTGAAAATAAATCTTTAATACATTCTGCATTACCGTGAAATGTATAGTTATTACAAGGGCATTCTTTGAATCCAATGGGCATAAAAGCCTAGCTGGAGATGAAATTTATGACTGTAACCTTTCATTATTTGCAAGTTCCTGGAAATAGAATCTGTCTGAATTAACATCAGACTTAAATTATTTTGGCATTGGAAGAGTGCTCCTAGCTTATTCTTGAACAGTAATGGATACAGAAATTATTCCTTTAGCTTAATAATGTAATGTTAAGTCTGAACATTGCCATAGTAAGAACTTATCAATAAGATATTAGCTAGAACAGGATGTTCTTATGAGTATTATCCTGTAGCATCAAGAGCAAACCTTTGTAAGTGGTAGATTTAATTATTCTGTATATGTACATGGGTGGCCAGTTTCCTATCCAGCATAAACTCTAACTGAACCACTGATGAATTTACTTCTATGTGCATGATCAGTCTCTAAGAGCCACCAATAAGCTTACTTATTTATAAACAGTCTTTCCTGTTTAGATGAACTTTTACAACCAATCTCCACTGACTGAGAATGGGCTTTTGCAGTGACTTCGTCCACCAAAACCCCATATTTTCAAAATGGATCCCACTTCCACAAATGTAGGAGGGAGATATTTCTGATTTTGTTTAAACTGATAAATTTATCTCCTATCGCGCTGCACACAGAGAGACACAGCCACTGCTGCCCCCATAGCTCTGTGTGAACAGGCCACCTGCCTTCCCCCTCAGGATGCAGCAACGCTCTCTGCCAAATCCAGAAAATCACCACAACACCTCCAAAAGCACTCCACAGTACTTTCAGGTACTTTGCAATAGCAGAAATACTCCAAAATTATCTTACCTTCAAGTCGGTCAGCTAGCCCTTTAAATAGCACTGGTGCAGGGCCCATCTTGCAGGTCAACACTTTGCAGAGTGAGATACAAATCCATTCATTGGACCTACATGGATCAACTTAGGAAATCTGGTGTCACATTAGTCAATAGGTCGTTCGCATGCTGGGGATGCCCATTGGTTACCCTTGTCAAGAGGCCATGCAGGCCTGCCGGAAGCAGCTGGCAGAGCACTGAATGCCTCCAGGAGACAGCAAGGCCTCTGTAGTGGTGCTGCGGAAATGAAATTCATGACCACTGATTCAGTTTTTAATTATCAGTCAGAATCAACTCACGTAAAATAATAATCTGCAGTTAGACTTAAATGTCATGTTGCCATGCTTTAAGGTAGGCTCCACTGGACCACTAATATCGTTTGGAATAGGGTTATGTGGTTGCTATGTATCAGTGCTAGGACTTTGGCCTCTGAGTCAGACATTTGTGGGTTTTTACTCTAGAGATGTAAACACATAATGCAGTACTGAGGGAGTGCTGCACTGTAGAACGGGCAGAATTTTAAGCTGACCAGGTGGGCACACGCCCGACCCAATTGAGCTTGAAATCACGCACGATGATGCTGGGCAAGCATCCCGACATCATCCCGTGTTTGAACGCCAGTGTGAGTCGTGAGGAGTTTTGGAGATAGTTTGTTGCAGGTTGTTTATTGGTACTTGGCAGCTTCATCTCTGTTCAGGGCTTCATTGTTAGCATTTGCAGACTTCAGTTCAGGATTCATTGGTGTCTGTAAGCACCTTGGAGGATTCAGACTGTGTGGATTGTTCCAAGCATCGGACAGCCTTCTTTTACCCTGGTAGTGGGGCTCGTGGTCTCTGCTATTGGCATCTCCTCTGAGGAGGAAGAGAGGGGCTGAAGGGAGAGGAGGCCAAGTGTCCCAATGCAGCTTCCAGAGGAGCAACCTGTGGGAGAAGAAGCGCAGGCACAAGGGGTGCGGGCCCAGCAGGTAGTCCAAGGCGGAAGGGGCCTCAGAAGACACCAATATCCTGTTACCATGGTTTACAGGCAGCAGTGCAGCTATCTCAATATGTCTGAGGTGCAATGCCAAAGGAGGCTCTGCCTCTCCAGGGAGACCTTGACCTCCATTTGTCAGATGATTGGGCCTGAGATCAGCTCCAACTGTGTGGGTGGACAACCCATGCCAGTGGCTTTGAAGGTCGCAGTGGCCCTCAATGTCTATGCCTCCGGCTCTTTCCAGGGGTCAGTGGGGGATCTGTGTGGAGTCTCCCAATCAGTTGTCCACAGTTGTGTCAAGCTGGTGATAGTGACTAATTGGAGGAGAGGCACTGGCACAAAGGGCGCAGGGCTAGCTGTACGAAAGAGGCCAGCCAGCCAGGGTGGGCACAAGCGCGAACCTGATTGGGTGTGCACCGCCATTTAAATGGGTGGGCCAATTAAGGCCCACCTGGCATGATGCTCGCCTGGAAGCGATGAGTGCTCCCTATGCGGGCAGGGGGGGATTCCCTGAGTCCGGGCCTGCACTCCTTCGCAGCGCAGAAATCTCCCTGAGGCACAGAGGCGCCTCAGGGAACTTTGTTTAAGGTTCAAACATTTAATCAAAGAAGTGAAAATATTTTAAGACGTCCCCTCATGTGAGAGTGTCACGTGAGCTGGGACATGTCAAGGAACATTTATTTACAAACATTCCATGAAACCTCATCCTGCCTGCAGCTCATTTAATTGATTTAATTAGTTTTAAACAGGCCTTAATAGGTCTTTGACAGTTCGGCAGGCGCGCAGCCAAGTCAGCTGCGTGCCCGCCGAATGAAAATCTAAATGATGCGCGGTGACCTCAGGACGCCTGCCCAACGTCACCCCACGCGTGTCAATTTACATGTTGGTGAGCAGGCCCCACACCCGCTCGCCGACTAGAAAATTCTCCCCTAAAAGTCTGATGGTGACCGTGAAACTATTGTCATTTGTTGTCAAAACCCATCTGGTTCACTAATGTCCTTTAGGGAAGGAAATCTGCTGTCCTTTCCTGGTCTAGCCTACATGTGACTTCAGACCCACAGCAATGCAGTTGTCTCTTAAAATACTCTCTGAACAAGGGCAATTAGGGATAAATGCTGGTGCCCATATGCCATGGATGAATTAAAAAATAGCCAAGCCTGGATATTGTCTGATTCTTGCTGCATTTGCACATGGGCTTCTTCAGTATCTGAGGAGTCACGAATGGTGCTGAACATTGTGCAATCATCAGCTTCTGACCTTATGATGACTTTATGACTACTCATGATCTTATGATGGAAGGAAGGTCATTGATGAAGCAACTGAAAATTGTTGGACCTCGGGCACTACCCTGAGGAACTCCTGCAATGATGTCCTGGAGGTGAGATGACTGACCTCCAACAACCATAACCATCTTCCTTTGTGCTAGGTATGACTCCAACCAGCAAAGAGTTTTCCCCCTGATTCCCATTGACTACAGTTTTGCTAGGGCTCCTTGATGCCACACTTGGTTAAATATGGCCTTGTGTTAAGGGCAGTCATTCTCACCTCACCTCTGGAGTTCAGCTCCTTTGTCCATGTTTGAACTAAGGCTGTAATGAAATCAGGAGCTGAGTGGCCCTGGCAGAACCCAAAATGGGTGGCAGTGAGCAGGTTATTGCCAAGCAAGTGCCAGCTGTTAGCACAGTTGATGACCCCTTCGATTCGTTTAATGATGATTGAGAGTAGACTGATGGGATGATAATTGGCTGGGTTGGATTTGTCCTGCTTTTTGTGTACAATTGGGGCAATTTTCCACATGGCAGGGTAGATGCCAGTGTTGTAGCTGTACTGGAACAGCTTGGCTAGGGGAGTGGCTGCTATTAATAAATATTAATTAACATGGGAGCCATGTTTAGAATACAGAGATGCCAGATAGTGGGGAAAGTGGAAAGGAATACAGCATGGAATAGAGAAAGAGCAAGCTTGATGGGCTGAATGGGGTTTCCTCATTGTAAGCATTCTTATGGTCTTATTTCAATTTCTTAAACAATTTAATAATTATTAAAATTTGTAATATTCACCACAGTGTCCTATGATTTTTAGCTCAAGAATTTAATATCATATCTTCCAAATAACATTTTGACCATTTTTTTCCCAGATGCTCGGAATGGTTTGCTGATGTAACTTTATCAAGCAAACATGATTGTTTTGTGAAAAGCAATCTGCTTACTAGTTGTCCTTAAGATTACAAAAGTCCCTGAAGTGGATGTTGTAATATGCATTTTAAAGACAGCAGCATGCCATCACTTTAAGGTAAGTGTGTCATGTGATCCAGCCTCAGTTTCACTTTGGCCTGGAGCAGAACACAGACTCACAGCTCTGTAGCTCTGATGTCCCCAAGCTTACTACCCATGTGCACACATGGATTGGAAGCTTGAGGACATCAGAGCTGCAGACCTGTGTGGCTGTGTTCTGCTCCAAGCTGAATTGATCCACCACGTAAGTGCAGCATCCACTTAAAAGACAAATTAAAGGTTGAATTAGACAAAACAGAAATAAGCCGGAATCATTAGAAGGGTACAAGAGCACTTACATGGTGTGCAGCAGTGGTTCCTCTGAAACGACATGATGCCCAGCCTGGCAGCAAGATTCAGTACAGCTGCGGTATGGTGAATAGTCTTAGGTTGTGCTACATGGCATGAGACGATCCTTGGTGTTCTGCTCAGACTGCAGCAAAGCCGCAGCATTGGAGAATATTGAACTCACAGCATGGTGACTGCACAGAAAAGCTTTGAAGACATAATGCTGGAACAGTGCTCAGATACAAAGCTGGTAAGCAGACGGATCCCTTGTGGTGAGATTGCAACGCATATCCTGTTAGTTCAGTGAGTTAGGACAATTTATCAAGGCATGTGGCAGAAAGAGCCTTTGGCAGCATCAGTGCACTAGAGCAAAGGCTGATGCAGCTACAAAGAGCTGTGCACTGATCCAAACAGACCATACATAGCAGGTACATTCAAGCAATAAGAATGACCATCTGGTACCCCATCAGAAACATATACATGAGGTGATTGATAAACCAGAAAATGATGTTAATGTGCACCATGAGACAAAGAGTGGTGAACATGGGTTTCACACCGTCAATCTCATAGAAA
Organism: Carcharodon carcharias; assembly: GCF_017639515.1. Lineage (NCBI taxonomy): Eukaryota > Metazoa > Chordata > Chondrichthyes > Lamniformes > Lamnidae > Carcharodon > Carcharodon carcharias. Next base: position 50,621,538 of record NC_054469.1, read on the forward strand.
ACATAGACTGCCACACCATCTGAAGTGTTTGCCAAGATTCAAATTATTTTTGGTGCCACAGATGTTCTACATCATGGAGACTAAAGGCCCTGAAATCATGGGTCTACAGGCATGCCATGAACTCACTCTTGTGACAATCCACAGAATTAGTCAGACCACTTACAGCAGATCAACATTAGAAACTACTCCTATCACCTCAGTTCATAACCTAACATCAAAATATCCAGAATGTTTTGACAAAATTGGCAGTTTCAAGGGAGCTGCAATATTACGCTTGCAGGAGAATGCAAGTCCATCGATTGATCAGGTACATTTCATGCAAAGGAAATGCCAGAAGCTACAAGAAGAAATGCCAAAAGATTTCACACTACTGAAACTGTGGAAAGCCATCATTGAAGGATGGCTTGATTCACTTCAGCATATCCACGAACATGTGAGACCATTTTAGCCTTACTGGGATGATTTAGGCATCTCCCAGAGAGTCATTTTTAAAGGCCAGCAGGCATATGGGAGTCTTTGTGACCTGATATTCTTCAACAACTTCATCAGTCCCACATGGGCATAGATTGGAATGGAAGACTCACAAGAGAAACAGCCTATTGGCCGGCTATAAACAATGACATTGAAGTCATCATCAAGAAGTGCGAGACATGTCAAGAACATATGCCAAGTCAGCACAAAACATCACTCATTCCTATCCATCCTTGGTCCAAAATTGTATCCGACCTCTTTCATTTCCAAGGCACTGACTGCATTGTCATCGGCAACTACTTTACCAAATACCCCATTATTCAACAATTGCACAGTATGTCAAGCACAACTGTCACACACACTCTAAATGCTATTTTCAGTTTATTTGGTGTGTCTAGAGAGATCATTATGGATAACGGTCCGCAGTTTATTGGTAAGCCATATCAGGATACATGTGAGAAGTGGAATATTGATCACACTACTTCTTCTCCTGATTACCCTAACAGATTAGCTAAATGAATGATTCATGTGGTGAAATCCCTAATTCTCAAATGTAGACAGACCAAACCAGGTCTACACATTGCAATGTTATATCTGAGAGCGACACCTTTAAATGCAACTGTTCCTTCACCACCAGAGCTCATGTTTGGCAGACTAGTGCATACAAATATACTTACTTTTACCCATTCTATTCTCTCAGAAACTATAGAGAATTGTAAAACTGCAAAAGAAGATGACCAATGTGCATGATAATAACATGGGAACAGAATTGTCAAGTTTACAGTTGGTATAATAGTTCACATCCAGGATCTCACAGAAGAGGGTAACCAGCCAAGGTGACAAGTATTTGTTCAGAAACAAGGTCCTATGAAGTCATTACACATAAAGGCGCAATGGTGAGGCATAACTAAGCATAAATCAAATCCATTCCAGCTCCTCAACCACTGTACAGTCCTATTGCATGTAGGACAAGATCCAAAATGCACCGAGGAACAACATCCGAGAATAGCAATCCCACAGATTGCTGAGCAATTAAAGAAACCTCCAGCCAAGATTGTGAGCAATTAAAGAAACCTCCAGCCAAGATTACCATTAGAAGATCTGGGTGTACCAGCAGATTGCCTCTATGCTTTAGAGCCTCATAGATGCACCAGTCCTGTATACTTATGTAATGGCAACTAAACATGAACATGTATTGTAAATAGTTATACTTTGTTGGAAGGGAGCAAAAGTAGCTTTAAAAAGAAAGGGGGATGTTGTAATATGCCTTTAAGGGATAACAGCATGCTATCACTTTAAGGAAAGTTTGTCATGTGATCCAGCCTCAGTTTCATTTCAGCCTGGAGCAGACTCACAGACACATAGCTCTGCAGCCCTGATGTCCTCAAGCTTTCTTGAGATATGTTCACATGTGCCTAGGATTAATAAATGAACCCACAACGTGTTTGTACAATCCCTTAGAGCGATTAGTGCCTTTTTATAATTTTAACACACATGACAGTGGGAGGACATTATTTAGTAACAGGTAGTGCAGAGGGTATGGAGAAGGAGGAACTTGGAGCAATCACCATCACTAGAGAAAAAGTACTGCGCAAGCTATTGGGATTAAAGGGTAACAAGTCCCCAGTACCTGATGGCCTACATCCCAGGGTCTTAAAGGAAGTGGCAGTGGAGATAGAGGATGCATTGGCTATAATATTCCAAAATTCCCTGGATTCTGGAAAGGTTTCAGTGGATTGGAAAAATGCTAATATAATGCCCTTATTTAAAAGCGGGGGGAGGCAGAAAGTAGGAAACTATAGACCAGTTAGTTTAACGTCTGTCATTGGGAAATTGTTAGAAGCCATTATTAAGGGAGTAGTAATGGGGCATTTGGAAAGTCAAAATGCAATCCATCAGAGTCAGCATGGTTTTATGAAGAATAAATTGCGTTTGAATAATTTGCTAGAGTTCTTTGAAGATGTGACAAGCAAAGTGGATAATGGGGATCCTGTAGATGTAAATATATTTAGTATATCTGGACTTCCAGAAGGCCTTTGATAAGGTGCTGCATAAAAGATTAATATACAAGATAAAATCACATGGAGTTAGGGGTAATATATTAGCTTGGATGGAGAATTGGCTAACCAACAGAAAGCAGAGAGTCGAGATAAATGGGTCTTTTTCTGGATGGCAAGCTGTATCTGGTTGGGTACCACAGGGGTCAGTCCTTGGGTCCCAACTATCTACAATCTATATTAATAACTTGGATTCAGGGATAGAAGGTACTATAGCTAAATTTGCAGATGACACCAAAATAGGTGAGAAAGTAAGTTGCAATGAAGAAATAAGAAATTTACAAATGGATATGGACAGATTAGGTGAATTGGCTGATGGAGTTTAACGTGGATAAGTGTGAGGTTATCCATTTTGGTCAGAAGAATAAAAAGGCGACTTATTATTTAAATGGAGAGAAACTTCAGAATGCTTCAGTGCAGAGGGATGTGGGTGTCCTCATGCAGGAATTGCTGAAAGCTAGTATGCAGGTACAGCAGGTAATAAGGAAGGCAAATGGAATTTTGGCATTTATTGCTAAAGGAATAGGGTATAAAATAGGGAAGTGTTGTTGCAACTGTACAAGGTATTGGTGAGACTGCACCTGGAGTACTGTGCACAGTTTTGGTCCCCTTACTTGAGGAAGGATGTAGTTGCACAGGAGGCGGTTCAGAGGAGGTTCACTAGATTGATTCCAGAGATGCAGGGCTTGTCTTATGAGGAGAGTTTGAGCAGTTTAGGCCTATACTCGCTCGAGTTTAGAAGGATGAGAGGAGATCTAATTGAGGAATATAAGATGCTAAAGGGGATAGACAAAGTAGACGTGAAGTGGATGTTTCCCCTTCTGGGGCATTCTTGAATGAGAAGCCATAGTTTTAGGCTAAGGGGTGGTAGATTTAAATCAGAGATGAGGAAGAATTATTTTTCTTAAAAGGTTGTGAATCTGTGGAATTCACGACCTCAGAGCGCAGTGGATGCCGGGACGCTGAACAAATTTAAGGAGGAGGTAGACAGATTTTTAATTAGTAACGGGTCGAAAGGTTATGTCGAGAGGGCGGGAAATTGGAGTTGAGGCCAAAATGAGATCTGCCATGATTGTATTGAATGGTGGGGCAGGCTTGAGGGGCTGAATTGCCTACTCCTGCTCTTAGTTCTTCTGTTCTTATGTTCTTATTATGTGGTACTTAAAATCATGTTCACAACATAAGAAATGATTTTATTGGCAAAAAACTGCTTCCATTCAATGCACCATTAACTTAGAGCCATCAATCAGTGCTGCAACTACATTTAGTCAGTACACAGAGAAGTCATAAACTCACAGCACCACAGAAAGAGCCCATCTAGTCCATGCTGGCCCTCTGTACAGCAATCCAATCAGTCCCATTCCTCCGCTGTATCTTCATAGCCCCATAATTTTATTTCCCTCAAGTGCCCATCCAATTTCCTTCTGAACTCATTTATTGTCTCTGCTTCCACCGCCCTCATAGGCAGCAAGTTCGGAACCACTCGCTGTGTAAAAACATACAGAGGAAGCAGCCCTTTGGTTATGTTCAGAAAAAAGAAGTTCTAATTGAGATTATCTGAAGACTTTCTAATGCTTAACTCAATCCAGTCATGCACCTTCTGCTGCCAAGAAGGACAACTGCACCAAGATCATGGGAAAATTCGGCTAATCTTTTAAAGGTTATCATTTTTTATTGCCACTATAAGGACACATCAAGCTCAAATAGTCAACTTACATAGTCTCTGGCAGCATTGGACTCTCCAGCTCTGCCCTCAGCAAGGATCTACTGGTCCTGCTGAAAGTCAATGGACTTTTGGCTGGTCTGCCACAACCCCCACAGCAGGCCAGAAAATCCCGGCCGTATCTGTGCTCAATAAATTAGTTTTAATCATATTTGGTTTGTGTGTGTGTGTGTGTGTGTGTGTGTGTGTGTGTGTGTCTGCCCAAACATGGATCTGGTTGCTGCTGGAGAGTCAATATTGCTGCTTTGCTGCAAAAGTCTTTTGCCCAAACAGAAAGCATAGTACCCAATTCACAATACCTGACAGTAGAATGGTAAAAGGCAAGTCAGCTTTAGAAGCTGACCTCTGACTGCAGCTCATCAAACTGATTCAACTAACAACCTGTACGAGTCCAGAAGCTTCCCCCACTGGAGCTATATTTTTGTTACTTCTATAGTTACATTTGGTGGAGGACATCTTGTTATTGGTGTGACTTCTGTGTGGAGAATTCCAGCGATGGATTATGAATTACCAAGGTAAAAAGAAAAATACTGAGAGCAAAAACTAAAAGAGAAATGCTAGAATTTTTTAAAAAGCCTCTTGGTCAACATCTGTAAACAGGAAAGGCAGGTTAATGTTGCAGGTAGAAATCTGCCATCAAAACAACTGAAAGATCTGTACCTGAAATGTCAAACTGTTTCTTTTACAGGGGCTGAAATAGTATGTTAAGCATATATTACCTTCTTTGCCAACTTGCCGCTTCTGAATGAGTTGGCAGTATGGTTCCCTCATATTGCAATAAAGACTATAGAAGTTTTAACATTGGTGTGAATGGGCAACACTGAACTATCTGCTCACTATTCCCTGCTTGGTTTTTCTTTTGATTGCTGTCAGTGGAAAGGGTAACTAGGTGAGCTGTATAATGGACAACCAATTCAGTATTACCCATTTTATACCATTGTTCAAAATCCACTCCTAACTTTCAGAAACGGAGCCTGGTGTTATCCTGCTTGATCTTCACAAAGGCTTACTTTGTATCAGCCTATTTTCTGAGCAGAATGTCCAAAACATCACCATACTCCATTTTGTTCCAGCCCAGCTTCTTCGATTGAAAAGCCCATGGGTGATGTTTATTGTTGGTCTAAGATTACATCCATCAGAGCAGTTGACTAGACAGATCAGTAGTAAGCACTGCTTCAAATTAATGGGCAGAATTTTGCCCTTGGTGGGCGAGCAGGCAGCCGACACCCACTGCCGAAATGGGGCCCCTCTCCATTTTGAGTGCACAGGCCAATTAAGGCCCGCCCAGTGGCCTGCCCGACGGGAAGCACTATGCATGCGTGCGAAAGAGCACACTGCTCCCTGAGACAAAGTGCTGTCTCAGGGAGATTAGTGACAATCTAAAAAACTTAAAAAATAGAAAAATAAAAATATTAACATGTCCTCCTCATGTGACAATGTCACACGAGATGGGACATGTTAATAACTATATCATTACATTTATTAAAGTTTTTAAAAAGGAACATGAAACCTCATCCTGCCAGTGGATGAGGTTTCATGTATTATCAGAAGCCCGCTGGGGCTCCTGGACTGCCCACCTGCCTTAAGGTTGGATGGGCAGAGCCTTTAATTACTTTAAGTACCCTGTCACTGGCCTCAAGTAGCCATTGACAGGTCGGCGGGCGGACAGCTGATTTTGCTGTCCGCCTGCCTTCCTGAAAAGTTAAAGGGACCGGGATGATATTTGGGGCTCCTCCCGACGTCATCCCGTGTCAATTTCCTGTCGGTGAGCGGGCCCCGCCCCCAAATCGCCGACAGAAAAACTCTGGCCAATATGTATTGACAACTGTATTTGTTTTGTGTTGGTAAATTAAAGCAATGGGTATAATAAAACAAAAGTTCACCGAGAAGCTTGGTTAAGAAGTGATGCAATAGTGCTTTTTTGGTGAGTGACTGATGGTAATTAATATTAGAGCAGTCTGCAGTGCTGAGTGTTTGCCTACACATCCTGGTCAATTCTTTGAACCTTGAGCAGCATTTATCATCATAGACCTCAGAAGTCGTCAGTGTTTTTTTTAATTACCACAACAATGCATATCATTTTTAATGAGATGCTATTTTCATCTCAAAATGATTATGAGGAAATTTGGTTTATTAGGAGGCATCCAATTAATTGTGGGCTTTTTGGCAACTAAAAGTTGAAAACAAACATACACTTTATTTTGCATCCCCTTTTGTTTATTTCAATTTCTTTTGGATAATTTTATACTTGCGAGATCTTACTTGCCACTTCGTGGCATTTATGTACAGAGATTGACAAGCAGTGTGATATGTGAGGCAATTCTAGGTCCATTATTTTCAGAAATGAAAACAGAAGATGCTGGAAATGTTCAGCCGACCAGTAAATCTGTGGAGAAAGAGAGGTTAGGTTAATGTTTAAAGTCAATGCTCTTTTGTTATTATTTTCAGATTTGTTTCAATGAAAGCTGAGATTACATGTCACAGCATCCTACATGGTTACCTGTTCACCTGCACTTTTCTGCCTGAGTGGCTAGTACATGGCATGGGGAGGAGCAGAGCAGGATAAAGGAGAGTTTCTTTAGTGAAACAGAAGATTCTACTTCAAATAACTGCCTGTCTTTTTCTACTTGCTTTATGAACAATCAACTCCTGTCAGCTTCTTTGAAAAGGCAAGATTCATCTGGAGCAGAGGCTGTTAATTTTTGGAATTAGTTCAGTGCTGAAAGGGAAAAGACTAGAAGAACCCCTGACTGAGAGGCCCAATGCTCCATCTCTAACCAACCTGCCCACTGTGTGTCACAGGGTATGTTTACACTGCGACTACTTGTCTGAGATTGGGAGCTGCAAAATCCACTCAGAGTAGGCAGTGCTTTGTTTATCCTCTTGGACGTGATTGGAACTCCCAGACCCAGGAGAGAACTCCACTCAAAACGTAATCAGCGTCTTTGGATTTATATTCCTTGGACTGCTGTTCTGTTAACCCTTGCAACTGTCACTGTGCCTTCTGATAACATTTTTAACACTTGGTCAGCAAACACACAGGAACGTTTTTTTCCCTGGGCCACCTTAAAGCTTCATTTCATTTCTTATTTGCTATTTGTACTCCAATATACGTTGTCTTTCATCCTTCAGTATTGGAGGTCATCTTTGTCAGATCCAGTGCTGCCCTTTCCCTCTGAGACCATCATTTTCAGCTATTTCAATAGGGAGGAGCTAGACCCATTCTATAACTCATTTTAGCCTGAGTTTTAATTGATTTTTCTCCTCTAATTTTAAACATTATGGGAACACCAATGTGAAAAAAAAACTCATTAATGTTTTTGTTATTCCCTTGGCAACACCACCTCTGGACAGGGAGAGGGGGATGATAACCTGATCCCAGGCTGGAAATAACTGTACCTCCAACTTTCATCCTCCAACTCTAGCCAGGTTGACATGAGTGAGATCAGGATCTTTATACCAATGGAGTCTAGAGGGATGTGGGGAAGGTGATAGGGAAGGAGGGGGAAGGAGCAATCGGGAGGGACTTGCGTGATCAGGACAAGGGGAATTGGGAGAAGGGCATTGAAGAAACAGGGAATTGAGAGGAAGATGATTGGGATGGGGCGAGTGGCAGAAGGCAATTATCATCAGGATTGCTGTGGAACCAAGAGGAACACTCCTGCTCCTCCTGGTTTTACTTTCACCTAAGTACTTTTAAATAATCTGCTGGTTAGGTCAGATACAGATTTATTTATCATGAATGCAACAGGCCTGGAGCTGGCTCCGTTTAGAAAAGCCCAATTTGGGGAAGGATCATATGCAAAGGGACTAATGTCTGTTTCAGGCCTGGGCCCTGAATGCCTCGATGGGAGCCTTTACCAGTACGACAGGTGGTGCACTTCCAACTCAGAATGTTCACACAACATATTGGTTGGAGGCCCATAAAACAGTCACGGTGTCATCAAATTTCAAGGGCATGAAGCACTGTGGAACCCCACACCTGCAGGATTATGCTTGAAGCACAAAACCCTTGCTCTAAATTCTCACTAATCCACTATTATGTATTATTAATTGCAACAATTCAATTTAGGAAGATTGCAAAAATTAATGAAATAATCCTGAGCACAATAAGAAGCTGATCAATGATAACGACATGGGCTGCATGTTATGACCAGTTATATATATAAAATTAGAGTCCTTTACAAAGTACTTTCTTAACTCTGCACCATCTGTCTCATTTTTCAAAAAAAGAGCTGGTTATAAAACACAGAGTGAAGCTGAACTTTTAAAAAAGTTATTCTCCTTATAAACATACAGTATTTGACTTTAATGCTTGGCCGTGGTATTCAGGCCCGTCCTTCCTGTACTGTTAATAATACTTCCCCTAGTTTCAGGTTCTGTTCAACTGCCACCTAGTGCTTCTATTAAGTGTTTTCTGGGTATAGGTTGCTATTATGTGGGTTTTTTTAAGTATATGATTTCACAAGCATCCGTTATCGTTCTGACATCTCTAAGTGTGACTTGTGGATTGGGCTATTTAAGCAGTAGTTATATTGGTCTTGTGAGAGGCTCATGTCGCTCTCATGAACCACAGACAGCTTGACTGAAGGATGAGAAAATGGACCAAATGCTGCAATTAAGTAGCTGCCTCCAGTTACTACTTACTGCACCACTGAAGAGTCAACAGTGTGGTTTGATTGTATATACTTAATTATGAAATTATATAAATATTTAGCAGTATATTTACAGTAGGACGTTTGTTCTTGCTATTTGTGAGATCCGAGGGGGTAGGAGACAGCAGTGTGAAATGGTAAGCTTATTGTGCTGCCTGTCGGCTTTGTTACAAAGAGCTGTCTTGTAAAAGCAGTTGTGGGTGTACCAACAGAGCTGCCCTGAGCAATACACGCGTCTGTGATTGGATGTCACATGGATGAATTCTTGATCTTGGCCACACTCCCAGAGGAAGGCTCTCTTCAGAAACAAAGCCTTGCTGATAGAGAGCATGGATATGGTTTCAAATTGAGACCATTCAAGAAGGATACAGACACTAATCAGCACTCTTTTTGCCAACTTTTCCCTCTCTTTTCTTGAAGCTACTTGAGTGGGTTTTGACCTGGTGTGAAAGTGTTATGGAGTGATAATGAGTCAGCAGCCTGTTGTACAGGTCTCCGAATTCTTGTTTCCATTGAAGTTGATGGAAATATGAAACACTGGGAGAAAATTGACTGCTGATTCACCACACCCATTTTACACTATCGCACAAAGTCAAGACCAACCCCATTGAGCCATGTGTCATGCTGGGATAGAGTTCCACAAGTACCAAGCACTATGGATCTTACCTACAAGTTCAGCTTCCATGAGCAAGCCAACACAGAGAACAATGGTAAGGTTTTAACCTGGGTGGATGTGGGCACCACTGCTGTGATTCATCATGATCCTGAACCACCAGGGGTCATTAAATCAGCACTGCTTCAGCGACATTTAGCTCTTTTTAATAAATTTACCATTTTACATTTATCCCTGCAATCCTGCGGATGTGCTGTAAATACTGCTCCACGGAGGACAGTCTTGTGGGAGTCATATGGAGATCTGCCTCTGTCCCATTGATATCATAATTGAGAATATTTATGTGAGCAATCAGATATAACCTGGGATAAGAATAAATGATTTATGTTAAAGATATTAAAGTTGCAGATTATTTTCTATTATAATTAAACTCTCAGAAAATCATTTTAGAATTAAGAAAATGTTTTCCCTCATCTCCTGATAAATTTTGCTGGGGTACAGTTCCAAGGATGTTGGCGGTTCTCCGACATATCACCAAAGTGGCCACTTGTGCTGTATGATCCTAAACAATTTATATTGACAGACTATTCAACAGCAGGGGCATCACACCATAACTGGAATGAGTGTGTTGTCTTATGAGGAAAGGTTGGACAGACTGGGCTTGTTTTCACTGGAGTTTAGAAGGCTGAGGGCTGATTTGATTGACGTACACAAGAGCCTGAATGGCCTTGACAAGGTGGACATCGACAGGATGTTTCCTCTTGTGGGTGAGTCCAGAACTAGGGGGCACTGTTTTAAAATTAGGGGTCACCCTTTTAGGATAGCGATGAGGAGAAATATTTTCTCTCAGAGGGTTGTGTGACTAGAATTCTCTGCCTCAGAAGGCAGTGGAGACAGGGTCATTGAATATTTTTAAGGCAGAGATAGATAGATTCTTGTTAGGTAAGGGAATCAAAGGTTATTGAGATTAAATGGGAATGTGGAAATCGAAACACAAGAAGATCATCCATGATCTTATTTAATGGCGGAACAGGCTCAAGGGGCCGAATGATCTACTCCTGTTCCTATTTCTTATGTTCACATGTTCTTATGATTCCTGTCTTCGCAGAACATCGGCATGAGCATCGTCCATTTGGAGTGATAGGATGGGGATCGGGGCTGGGGATAAAGATCATTATCAGCTGGATACCTGGCTACTAATGTTTTCCAAGCTGTTTCTTTTGTTTCTGTCATCATTGTCACAAGTGTCCATAACTAGGATTCCCAATGTACATGTTACATTAAAATGGCTGGATTCCTTTGAGTGAGCAGGAGGATGGAGAAGAACCCTGCTCCGAAGAAGGGTCATACGGAGTCGGAACATTAACTGTCTTTCTCTGCACAGACACTGTCAGACCTGCTGAGTTTTTCCAGCGCTTTTTGTTTTTGTTTCAGATTTCCAGCATCCGCATTGCTTTTATATTAGGATGGAGGACGGTGTTTATATCAAGAATAAAATTCATGAGGTATATATTTTGTGTGATTTTTATATTTCACAGATGGTAAATTAATGCACATAAGGAAGTACAAGTACCACCATTGTTATTTCTGAAGGGGGTAAATCACTAGTACCTGACCACGCTTGAGGCAGGAAAGGCTGATGCTGCTTGACACTATGTTAGTTCCTTGAGAACGGTGCTGGTAATGGTTTTAGTTAGATTTGGGCTGCTAAGCCCAGTTAAATCACATTGATGTGAAATAATGCTGAGAAAACAAACTGTGTTTTGATACGTGGGTATGTGTGTTTGTGCGATTGCAGCAGAGGCAAGAGCTTACAATCTTGAATGCATCACTTTCTATCAATCTGCCATATTTTTGGAGATTTTGTTATCCTTAGGTAGCCTGCACAAGATTAAATTATGTGTATACATGTTGCATTTTCATGGTTAAATTCCTCCTGTGCCTTTGGGTAAAGAAACAGGATGTAAGTACTTGAAACCCTGCTGATTGAAACACATTCAAGACTGCTGGTTTATCACATGCACTTTTTCTCACGTAGATCTCGTACAACCACAGAGGCACGTTCATCAAATCTCCATTTCCAAAGCGAATTAAGAAGAACTTTTTCTGAGCCAGCTGAGTGACAAAATGCTGAGTCTCATTTTTCGCTTAGACTAGCATATACAAATAAGATTTTCCATCTGAACTTACCTCACACTCTGAGTGTAAAATAATACATGCTAGGCCCATTAGGCCCTCCCAACAGCTGTTAATCATCATGTAGTTCAGAGCAGTGTTTACTCTCTCACTGGAGAATAAAGACTCTTTTGTATTTTCCCCCAATAAAATTGAAAGGCACATGACGCCATTATGCCATTATCTGTTCATTAACTACACCCGTTAAACTTCATCACAATGGACAACAGTTCTTTACCCAAAATAATTATCACTCAGAACCCCTATTTACAACAATGTGAATTTAAACAAATAATTGAGTGGAATGCGTCTAAAAGGTTAAAAAAATTGATAAGTTAGCTATAGGGAAACAATGTCCTCTGGTGAGGAGGCATAGGGCTGAATTTTCTAGAACAGAATTTTCTGTCCTGTGCAGACAGGTTTGTAGGGAGGGAGGGTAGGAAAATAGAGGGAACTGGGTCGTGCCAGCTCCCCAATGCCTTCCTGCCTCCGGGGGAACTACTTTGGAGTGGCCTGGGAACAAAGCCTGCACCGCAAAGGTGGGCAGCCAATTAGGCAGGTTAAAGCCCCAGAGAAGGTGACAGCAGTTTCTCATCATTAGAGGAGCCCCCTCCCCCACCCAACTTCCCGTAAGTGGGGATCCCGCTAACTCCTCGGAGGCAGTCTCTTGCCAGGTGTTCGGTGGGCCACTGCAGGCTGCATTAAATGTCTTCATCAGGAGGCTGCAAGACTCATAGAGGCCCAGGAGTGGCTACAGCCATTCCTCCGCTGGGAGAAACAATGGGCAGAATCGTCCAAATTTGCACTAAGTGCGGTAGCGGGGCTGGGAGTGGGGAATAAAACAGCATTTTACCTGCTGGCCGCAATGGCAGCTGTTAATGCTGCCACATTAATTATGCATTCCCAGAAACACACTGTTTCCATGGCGGGCAGGCCATGCTCACCTCGCCGCTTCATCACACCAGGCTCCACATTTAAAACACAGCCATGCTCAGTTCTTCCAGCCCAGGACTGCAGCAAAGAAGACATGGTCCGAAAGACAAGAAGACTGCAGCCCTCGAGCACCCTTTGGACACCGTGGAGGCCTGCTGTGCCGCAGGAGGGGCAGCTACATCATACTCCAGCTTGGCAGGCGGTGGCCGTGGTGATCAGTGCCAATGCTGCATAGAAGAGGTTGGCCATCCAATGCAGATAGAGGATGAATGATTTCATCCATGCTGCCAGGGTAAGGCAACCATCTCATCACTCTAAATTCACACACTCAAGCCCATCACACATTCACTGGCATCTCATTCACTGCCAGCTCAAGGGGCATCACCACCCATTCTCACACACAGACCCTCACATGTCCATCTGGCCTCATCTCCTCTGGAGACTGTCTCCTCAGCCCTCACCCTCTTGAAGCCACTGGCACAGATCAACATGTGCCCCCATACACATCCTGGGATACCCCCTTCCCCCTCCACAGTACAGCTCTCACCCTACAGCCCTTTTTCTTCCCTTAGGCCACTTCTCCTCCATCCCCAAACAAGACCTTGCCCTAAAGCTGTTGAAAAGGCACTCACATATGGCTGATCTGGTGGGTAGAGACCTATCTGTGAGCCCCCTTAAAAGTGATGTGGTGCTGCCTGTGAAGCCTGGTGCTGATGACTGCGAGCGCTGACTGAAGCAAGGTTGGCAAACAAATGTTGAAGTTCTGAGCGAAGTGCAGCCCACCAAGTGCGCGCCTTATAGATGCTGTTGTGAAACACGTCAATGTGTTTTCCCGCTGATGTAGGCGAACAATCCAGCGGGTTTGGCCAGGGGGGGTTGCGGGGGGAATGAATCTGACGGGCTGGCCTTATAATGACATTGAGTATTACAGTGAGGTTCCAGACACCCGATGGTGGGGAACGTTTCCTGTCATCAGCAGGCGGACGATCCCAAACTGGCTTCACGGCATCTTGAAAATAATTTTAGGCCTTCTCACCATATTGTCTGCTCACACCACCAAACTTGCCCGACGCCGGAGTGCATGGAAAATCCCGACCAATGTCTCAGTGCCTACCCCGGCAAGATTCTTTGTAATCTTGAATGTGTCAATGAGACCAGCCCTCACTCTTCTAAACTCCAGAGAATATAAATTCAATTTACTCAGCTTCTGATCATAGGACAACCCTCATCATAGGGACCAATCTAGTGAACCTTTGATGTACTGCCTTCAGTGCAAGTCTATCTTCCAAAATTGCACACAGTGTTCCAGATATGACCTGATAAATTCCCATACAATTGTAGCAGGACTTCCTTATTCTTGTATGCCAAACCCTTTGGAATAAAGGCTAACATGCCATTTGCTTTCCTCATTGCATGCTAACTTTTTGAATTCCTTGTATGAACACTCCCAATTCTCTCTGAACACAACATTTACAAGGCTCATGCTATTTAAAATAATATAATAATAATAATAATAAAATAATATTCTTACAGCCAATGTGAATAACCTCACACTTCCCCACATTATACTCCATCTGCCGCCTTGATGCCCACTCAATTTGTCTATATCTCTTTGCAGCCTCTTTGTGTCCTCCTCACAGCTTGATTAAAGGTTGTCTCGACCTGAAACAGCAGCTCTGTTTCTCTCCACAGATGCTGCCTGACCTGCTGTGCTTTTCTAGCATCTTTGTTTTAATTTCAGATTTCCAGCATCAGCATTATTTTGCTTTTACATTTCACCTAGGTGTGTATCGTCAGCAAACTTAGATACATTAATCTCTGTCTCCTCTACTAAGTCATTAATATAGACTGTATATAGTTGAGGCCCCAGCACTTATCCGTGTGCACTCCACTAGTCACAGCCTGACAACCTGCAAGTGCCCCATTTATCTCTACTCTATGCTTCCTCCCATTAACCAATCCTCTATCTCTGCTAATAAATCACGACCAACTCCATGAGCCCTTATCTTCTGTATAACATTTTGTGTGTACCTTATCAAATGCCTTTTGGACGTCCAAGTATCTACTGGCTCCACTTTATCCACCCTGCTCGTTATATCATCAAAAACTTTGTCAAACAGGATTTCCCATTTGTAAAACCATGTTGACTTGTTCTAGTCATACTATGCTTTTCTAAATGCATTGTTAAGACTTTCTTAATAATTGATGTCAGCACTTTCCCGATGGCTGATGTCAGGATAATTAGCCTGTAGTCGCTGTTTTCTCTCTCCCTCCTTTCTTGAATAATGGTGCTACATTTTCTAACTTCCAATCTGCTAGGACCTGTTCCAAATCTAAGGTCTTGATTTTATGGGATGCCATATGTCTTGACCCCGCAACCCCTGCCCCCACCCAATTAAAAGTCAGTTGGGAGCCCGTCCACAAGAAAACTGCTGCTGCTATTTTTTCCTTAATTTCCTCAATCTTATCAGCCCCTAGGTTACCCTTATTTCTTGGTAAGCAGCTTGTATCTTCTACCGTGAAGACAGACACAAAGTATTTGTTCAATATCTCTGTATTTCCTCATTCCCCAAGATATTTTTTCTTGACTCTGCTTCTAAGGGACCAAGATTTAATTTAGCTTCCCTCTTCCTTTTTATATACTTGTAAGAGCGATGCAATCTGTTTTTTATTCCTGGCTGCTTTAATCTCTTATTCTTTATTAGTTCCCCTTTTTATCAACTTTTCGGTGATCCTTTGTTGGTTTCTAAAACACTCCCAATCCTCAGACTTACTACTATTCTTTGCAACATTATAAGATTTAGGGCGGGATTTTCTGTGCCCATTGGCAGCAGGCTTGTTTGGCGGTGTGAGTGGACAATATGGTGAGAAGGCCAAAAACCAGTTTCACGACGTCGTGAAACCAGTTTGCAATCATCCACTCCATTGTCAATGGCAAGTTGGGTTTCCCGCTGTCGGACATCAGGATATTGTAATACATCTGCATATCATTATAAGCTCGGCTCGCCAGAATCACCTCCCCACAGTGGATCACGCGAGCACATCGGCATGATCACACACCGATGTGTTTCACAACTGTAGACAAGCAATGTGCCCCTGGAGAACTGCACTTCGCTCAGGACTTTGAGGTTTGTTTGCCTACTTGCTTCAGGCAGCACTCACAGTCACCAGCACCAGGCTCTGCAGGCAGCACCACATTACCTTTAGGGGGGGCTCACGGGCAGGTCTTTACCTACCAGATCAGCCATAAGGCGGGGGTGGCTTTTCAATGGCTGCAGGGCTAAGGCTTGCTTGGGGAAGGGGAGAAATGGCCTCAGGCAAGGGAGGAGGCTGCAAGGTAAGGGCTGTACTGGGGCAGGATGTATCCCAGGGTGTGTGTGGGGGCACAAGTTGATCTGTGCAAGTGGCCTCAAGAGGGTCAGGGCTGAGGAGACAGTCCCCAGAGGAGATGAGGACAGATGGAGATGTGAGGGTGTATATGAGAGAATGAGTGTTGATGTTCCTTGAGCTAGCAGTGAGTGAGATGTCAGTGAATGCGTGACGGGTTGAGTATCTAAGGTTAGAGTGATGAGATAATTGCCTTACCTGGCGGCACGGTTGAGATTGTTCATCTTCTTTCTGCATTGGATGGCTGACTTTTTCTGTGCAGCATTAGCACTGATCACCACTGCCACCGCATACCAAGCAGGAGTGGTGAGATTGCTGGACTTCCTGTGGTCAGAGCAGGGGTAGAGGACATCACGGCAGGCTTCCACAGTGTCCAAAAGGCATTGCAGGGACACCTCACTGAATCGGGGGTGCGCAGTCTTGCCTTTTGGGGTCCTGGGCTGGAAGCACTGAGAGGTGTGCACGCGGCTGCACCTTAAATATGGCGCCTGATGTGAGGAAGCGGCGAGGTGACAGCATGGCGGGCAAATGAGAGCCCATCTGCCATCAAAAAGACATGTTTCCTGGGAATGCATGATTAGTGAGGTAAGATTGGAATGATACAGCGGTCAATGCCATTGCGGTCAGCAGATAAAATGTTCTTTTTCATGCCCGCTACCACATTTAGTGTAAATCAGTGACAATTCCATCCTTAGCCTTAGAAGACTTCCTGCATCAACAGATGCATGAGGCAGACAAAGGACATGTTTACGTCTATTTTAAGTAGCTTGTTTTGCCTGAAACAGGATGCTAGCCTGAAGCCAAAGGCAATAGCTTGAGGGGCAACACTGCGACAGGCATAGCAGACCAGGAGTCTCTCCCACCCTTGCCACCTCGCGTAGATCCATTTGAAGGATTTGCAAGGTGACAATCAAACTGTTTGGCCGTGTTATGAACATAATTGTAACTATAAAATATTACAAAAATTCATGCTAAGCCAACCACCCCTGAGATATAGAGGGTGAGCAATCTTAATACATATTCTTAAACTGAATCATGACCTGAAGAAGTTATTAGACTTTCATTTGTAATTTATCTGCAAGTGCATCCATTGCACTTTATTAAATCCTTTTGAAATGTATTTGTCAAAAATCAAACTAAATTAATTAATTGCGAAGATCCCAGGACTTTGTCAAACGATGGCTTATTTTAACTTCTCTTCCTCTTTTAGTTTACACTAGTCATGAGCTTCTGTGCTCATCCAAGAGGTCAGTGTTGGAGAATGGCTCTTTCACCCTGGTGGCGATATCAGGTATTACCGAGCGAGGTATTGCAGATCTAAGCACAGAGTAAAACTCTCCTTACTCTGCTCAGCAATGTGCATTAGCCCCTTCTGCATCAGTCTGAAGTTCAAAAAAAAAATCTCACCCCTATTGTCCTCATCAGATAGAAACTAACTAGATTTTTTTTATTTCCCAGTACAGAGGGAATATAGAAAACTCAGTGAAGGTGGCAGGTGGAATTTGTCAGAAAATAGAAAGTGGTACCTTTTGGTTCAAAGTGAAAGTAATGGGACAATGTTGGGTGACGTGGAAGGATGGGGCATTTTGGGGTTCAGGTTCCAAGCACTTCTAAAAATTATAATTTCCCAATCTTGCCATCATCCTGATAAATCTATGCTGGACAATCTCCATTGGGGGTGGGGTTGGGGGGGTGGGTGCGGGGATTCAACCATGTGAATGATTCATGAACTTATATTTAAATAAATAAATAGAAAGCTGTAGACCTAAAAATTGAGCGTGTGCCCAAATTGCTGACATCTGGCCAGGATTTTACAGCCCTGCTGCAGTGTTTCTTCCTCCCACCCACCCAGATGTGGCAAGCTGTTTAAATCTCCATTCAGTTCAGCGGGACTGTAATATCTCACCGTGTGGGAGGGGCCTTAAAATCCTGGCCACAGAGTTCAAGCCAGAGGGTTAGGGATGGAAACTTGATGGAAACCCCAAATTGAGACAGTCAAAACCTTCAGTGGCCAGTAAGAAGCAAGGGAATACTGCAAGCCAACTTTGATTCTGTCCCAGGTCCCAAAGTTGAAGATTTACTGCTCCATGCATCATTTTGCCCTGAGAATGGTGCATGATAATGGTTAGTTCACAGCAGAATTCCAATGGATAGTAACTTTTGTCAAAAGCAGTGGATTTCGAGATCAAACCCATATCTGAGATCACATGAATGTACATGATTGCTCTCAAAGAACTTCAAAGGTAAGTCAAGGAAGATTGTTGTGGGTATCAGGAAATTAAGTTGTAAGAAAATGCTAAGGAAATTGAACATATTTTCTATGGGAAAGGAGGATATTTGAAGGTAGCCTAATGAAAGATTTTACGAATATGAAGACCATTGACAATACAGACCCGGGCAAATTGTTCCCTATGGCAAAATGTTCGGATGTCAGGGGACACACATTAAAAAATGGACAAATTGGGACTAAGAAGAGAAGAAAGGCTGAACATTTTTTTACCTAAAGCACCATGAAACTGCAGAGGTTCAAGGGCACCACCTTCTCAAGGGCAATTAGAGATGGGCAATAAATGCTAGTCTAGCCAGCGATGCCCACATCCTGTAAATGAATAAAAAAATAATATTCTTGGAAAGATCAGGATAAATGGTTCAGTTTCAGGTTGGCAAACTCTAACTAGTGGGGTGCCACAGGGATCAGTGCTAAGGCCTCAACTATTTACAATCTATATTATTGGCTTGAATCAAGGTGCAGAGTGTATTGTAGCCAAATTTGCTGATGATACAAAGATAGATAGGAAATCAAGTTGTGAGGAGGATGCAAAGAGTGTGCAAAGTGATGTAGATGGGTTAAATGAGTGGGCAAAAAATTGGCAGTTGGGGTATAATGTGCAAAAATGTGAATTTATGCAATTTAATAGGAAGGGTAGGAAAGCAAAATGTTATTTAGAAGGATAGAGGTTACAGATTGCTACAGTATAGAGAGATCTGTGTCTTCGTGCATGAATCTCAACAAGTTAGCATACAGATAGAGCAAGTAATTAGGAAGGCAAATGGAATATTGGCCCTTATGACATGGGGTATGGAGTGTAAAAGTAGGGAAGTCTTGCTACAACTGTACATTGGATTTGAGAGATCACGCCCTGACAACTGTAAAGTTTTGGTCTCCTTACTCGAGGAGCAACATAGGACTGTGAATTCCAGTCGGCAAGCGGGCCCCGCTCTTCTTGATAAAAGCAAAATACTACGGAGGCTGGAAATCTGAACCAAAAACCAAATACTGGAAAACTCAGCAGGTCCAGCAGCATCTGCGGAGAGAGAAATAGAGTTCATGTTTCACATCCATATGACTCTTCTTAGAGGAAAAGTTTCTTGTTAAGGCATCGAATGAGATGAAGAATAAAATGAAACTGGGGGCAAGGACAGCTTTGAGATAGGATGAATTGGTGTTGCTGGAGAGAGATGTCGAGTGTGTTAATATGGTGGCACATGACACTGAGTGTGGATCTCAGGGTGCGGTGAGAACAGCAGACTGAGCAACTTTGTATGTCCGGGAGATGCCTGTAATCCTGGGTTGATTTGAAACTTGAGGGATGGAATTTCAGATGGAATCCACATGGGGTAAGTCAGAGACAGAGACAGTCACTGAGGAAGGAAATATGGATGTGAAAGCGAGTTTTGGTAAACATCTTGTCAAACACCAGGAGGGAAATGAAAAGCAATGAAGCTGAACAGGGCAAAAGAGACAAATGGAAATCCTGTCGGAAAGAAGAGCAGTATTTCTTCAAGGTAGGCATTCCTGGAAGAGAAGTGGCAGTCAATTAAACACTATAATAAAAGCAAAATACTGTGGATGCTGGAAATCTGGAACAAAAGCAGAAAATGCTAGAAAAACTCTGCAGGTCTAGGAGCATCTGTGGAGAGAAAGACAGAGTTAATGTTTCGAGTCCGTATGACGCTTCTTGAGGATATGACTCTTTTTGCTTCCTACAGTAATTGCCAATCTTGTCAATATCTTTGTACTGCTATAGTAGAGTTACTGTCACCTGAAGTCCCAGACAAATTTATCTACCATTCATTCATAGTACTCTTGGCTGTGGGATATTGCTGGCAATGTCGGTCAGTGCAAGTTTCTTTTAAATTTCTGCCTCCGTCTAGCAAACTAAGCAAAGGGAACTCTTTTGGCAGATGGCTCTGCTCACTATGTATAAAATAACTGAAAGGGGTTTATTGCAAATCTCTAGTGCGGCACAGTTGAAGGAAATGAAAACATTGTCCAGAATTTTACTGATGTGTTGTGGATCCTGTTACCAGGGCCAAATGTGAGCCCCAAGCCCGAGCGGGAGAATGGCGGGAAGATGGAGGGGATTCTACTGGTGGCAGCCAATGCTGGGACCACACGAATGCCTCTCTGACCTGCTGGTCCTATCGTAGAGCCAGTTGCTCAGCAGTGCTATTGGTGGAGGTGGCTGATCCCGAGGATGCAAGGAGAAAGAGAGGGTGCTTCCATGTTGAGGTGTCCCCAAAGTGCTGGGGAGAATTTTTTTTCATGTGCTGGGGCCAGGTGGACAGGCCCCCACGTTCATAGGGGTTAATGCCTCAGCAGCAGCATTGGAGCCGTGGGGGAAGCCAGAATCACTGGGGGCCCCTCCTCCTTCTAGGAAGAAGTTGCTAGGAGGCCATCCCAATGTACCGGGGGGGGGGGTTTCCTATGTGGCCAGGCCATTCTGACTCTGGTAAAATGCTGGCAGAGGCATAACATGGCCTTTAATGGGCCAGTTAATTGCCTTAATTGCATGTCCACCTCTGGTTGGCATAAGGCCATGTCACTGCTGTTCCCGCCCCTTGAAATATCCATGGCAGCAGGACAATGTCAGGCTTCCCTCCTCAGGCTTTCCACCACCATTTACACCTCCTGGACTCCAAGCCTGTCTCCAGAGGGTGGGTAAAATTCTGGCCATTGTGTGTGAAACTGGAGGCGGATCCCTTGTGTGTTAGTGAATTCCTGATAATGCCCTCAAGTAAACATGTGATTGCGATCCTAAGAAGAATGAAGAAAAGGTGAATAAAATTATGACAGGCAATGGGACAATGTGATAGTTCACAAAAGATTTTGTTGATATAAGAACATCAACAGAATTTTCATTGTGACCTTACTGTAGTGGGCCACTGCAAGTAGTTGGCGATGGTGGGGGAGAGTGCCATGCAGGGGAACTGGTCAGCCCCTGTGGGCCCCTCCGTGCAGGGAGCAGTGTCTTTGGCAGGCTGGGAGGCAGAGCCAGCTGCCATAAGGCGAGGGAAAGAGCAGCAAGAAGCAGAAGTCCAGGACTTCTGAGTTGCAGCATGGTGATAGCCAAGTCCACAAATAGGGGCAGTTTGAAGCCTCTGATGGTGGCTAGGGAATCAGAAACTATAAGTGGGGCAGGCATATAGCTGCTGGAGACCAGGCTGGACTGCCTGGACAGCACCCCCGAGTCCGAGAAGCAGCATGAAGAATGTTATGGCCACAGCTGGTGTTAATTCCAAATCCCAGAGAGAAGCTTGGCTTACAGGCCATAAGCTTTTTATTGTATTCTGAAAAGGAGAAGACAATGTATTGATCTCAGCAGTAAGAGGTCCTTTAATATGTTTGGGATTTTAAAAATTAAACGTAAAGGTTTTATTAACTAAAATAAAAGAAAACATAAGTACACAAGATTACAGTTACACAATTAAAGTTAGTCTTATAAAACATTCCCCCACCAAGCTCTCTAATTGATCAAGCCCACAAGTAAACACCTTCCAGGTAACCCTCCCTTATATATGCCTACTATAAAATCCAGTAATATTACACAAGGCAAACTGCTGTAGCTTCAGTAAAGATGTACCACATCACAGAATCACAGAATTTTAATGGCACAGAAGGAGGCCACTTGGCTCATTGTGTCAGCACCGGCTCTCCAAATGAGCATTATGACCTAGTGCCATTGCCCTGCCTTTTCCCGTACCCCTGCACATTGTTTATATTCAAATAATCATCTAACGCCCTCTTGAATGCCTCGATTGAACCTGCCTCCGCTACACTTCCAGGCAGTGCGTTCCTGACCTGAAACATCTGTTGTGTGAAAAAATAAATTCTCATATCACATTTGCTTCTTTTGCAAATCACTTTAAATCTGTGTCCTCTCATTCTTGATTCTTTTACGAGTGGGAACTGCTTCTCCCTATCTACTCTGTCCGTCCCCCTCATGATTTTGAACATCTCTATCAAATCTCTCCTCAGCCTTCTTCTCTCCAAGGAAAACTGTCCCAACGTCTCCAATCTACTTTTGTAACTGAAGTTTCTCATCCAGGGAACCATTCTGTAAACCCCTTCTGTACTCTCTCCAATGTGTTCACATCCTTCCTATAATGTGGTGCCCGGAATTGTACACAATACTCCAGCTGAGGTCTAATGAGTATCTTATATAAATTCAGCATAACCTCCCTGCTCTTGTATTATATTCCCCTATTAATAAAGCCCTGGATACTATATGCTTCATTAACTGCTCTCTCCACACATCCTGCCACCTTCAATGATCTATGCACATGTACACCCAGGTCTTTCTGCTCCTGCACCCCCTTCAAAATTTCACCTCTTATTTTTATATTGTCTGCCCATGTTCTTCCTACAAAAATGCATTACCTCGCACTTCTCCACTTTGAACTTCATCTGCCATCTATTTGTCCACTCCACCAGCTTGTCTATGTCCTTCTGAAGTTCTACACTGTCCTCCTCACAGTTTACAACAATCTCAAGCTTCGCATCACCCACAAACTTTGAAATTGCCCCCTGTACACCAAGTTCTAGATCATTAATATATTTCAGGAAAAGCAAGGGTCCCAATACTGACCCCTGGGGAACTCCACTACAACCTTGCTCCAGCCCGAAAAATATCCATTGACCAGTACTCTCTGTTTCCTATTCTTGAGCCAATTTTGTATCCACGTTGCTACTGTCACTTTTATTCCATGATCTTTATCCTGCAGTGGAATCCACTTCAGAATAAAACTGCTTGCTACAGCACAAGACTTGTCTGATTTGAATGGATGGATGATTCAAACTGCATCCTCTCCCAGCCCAGAGCTCCAGCCATAGCTCAACAGCTCCAGCTACCTCCACCTATCTCTATATCTCCAGTTAAACAACAACTCTAAAATACCTTTTTCTGCCCTTTCATCTTAGTTTCATTGTTTTCACACCTCTTTGAAACTCAAGCCCCTCCAAATATATGATCTTTCATGTTTCCATCTTGTCTTTGATTTCGGGTCAATAAAATATATTCCCACTACTATTTACCCATGGAACTCCTGCAAGATGCAAACATGCTTCTTGTGATACAAAAACAGAATTACCTGGAAAAACTCAGCAGGTCTGGCAGCATCGGTGGATTCTGTTTTTGTTTTGGATTTCCAGCATCCGTAGTTTTTTGTTTTTATGCTTCTTGTGTTCTCTGACTCCTCTTTGATATTCAAATAAACCCTCAACTTATCTAAAAATGCAAGCTTTAGATCTAACCTATGTACTTGTACCTCAAACTTAACACCTTTATCCTTTTCATGTTTCCAACACCAGCCCCCCCACCCCCAGAGAACCTGACTTCTATTAATCTCTTGCCCAGCTTAATTAAATCACACACACACACAAACACACACAAACAGACACCTAACCTTCTTTACAGAATAACACAATAGTTCCCAAATATTGAAAAAAAAAAATCCATTCTCACAAGAGGCAGATTCCCCTCATGTCTGGGAGGCAAGATAATCTGTCTCAAGTGGTTACGGCATGTTAGCAATGGGAACTCCACCAACTTTACTTGCTAACTGGCTGATTAGAGAGCAGAAGTTAAACTCTCAATGGCCTCTTGGTGGACCTGGAGTGCCAGCTGTGAACATCCATTGCAAATAGTCTGTTCCTCTAAGTTATCTTTTCAATTAATATTTATAAAGATTTGATGCCAGTGGTATAAAGGATCCCTGTTTTATAACCTTTGTGTGCTTGAATCCCCTGTTCCATTATGCACAAAGGCATGAGGTTGGATCAGCTGGAGCAATATATCAGACCATTGCTTTAAAAGAGGATACTGTCACTTGTTTTTACAATGCTGACAATAGTGGAGGAAGTTAAAAATAGTTACAACAACTGCATGTGGTGCAAGATGAGAAGAGGGGATTATCTGCAAGCTGCAATATTAAAAACATGTTGAGATGGAAGTGAATTTAAATCAAAACATATCACAATGAATGGAATGGCACTTAATAGAGACCATACTCTCATTTGCTTACTGTAACTTTGGATTCTTGTTGAAGGACTAGCTCTGAAACAAAAAATCTTGAGACCCAGCAGGCTTCCCTGAAGCAATTCAAAGGTTAACAGCTCAGTGTCAGGACAGATCAGCCAGCCTCAACTAGGATGAGGTTTGGTTTAGCTTTTTTACCAGGTCCCTTGTGCATGGATTTGCCCACTAATGCACTGAAGAAGAAAGATTTAGTTAGACAAAAGAATTACGGGTTACAGAGCCAAGGCAGGTAGATTAAGTTAAGATACTTAAGTTCAGCTATGATCTAAATGAATGCTGGAATAGAGATGAGGGGCTGAATGGCCTACTCTTGTTCTGGTCTTCCAGTGTTTCTATGAAATACCTTTAGCTGGATGAGGAAGAGAAGGATAAAGAAATCTATGATGGACATGTCCAGCTGCTTGTAAAAACAATTCAAGCTTGTGAGGGTATGATCAGAAAAGATGTTAAAAAGGGAATGCAAGGAATATAATTAAAACCTTGGATTCATACACACATAACGTTGAAAAAGTTTAAATTAAAAGGCACCAGGGACTTTTAGCTTTTCAGAAAAAAATCTTTATATCATATCCACCAACATCAGCAGGAAATCTTTGAATGTCATGTAGATATTGACCTTTGATAGATGCTAACAAACCACAGGCCCAAACATTCTCATGCTCCATATTTCAAATGTTCACTAGTGTGCCAGAACATTCTATGCATGCAGCAGGTGGGAGAAGGGTATATTCAAGCATCTTCAATGTATTTATGAAACATTTACAGTACAATATTTTTTAATATGTAAGCACTAATTTTTGCCTTCTGATGTCACCAAAAAACAAAAATAGTTAATTATTTAAACTTTTAAATAGTTGTTATTTAACATTGTTATTTCCTGTAGCTGTTGGCATATAAATAAACCATTGAAGCATTCAAAAATCCTTCCAAAAATGGAGGTCAACTTATACACCGAGTATAAAATATAGTCTGCTGGTGTGGCTGGTTTCCGTTTTGAAATGTGAAATAAAAACATAACACCACTAATTCATATTAATTTAATGTGGCACAGTTTAATCAAATAAATTAATCATACAAAGATACCTTTAATCACAATGTAAAAGTTCTAAAATCTGCCAAATTCATTGTCTTCGACATCCAACACAAAGAGTTCATCAAATTTATTCTGAGCCACTCTGGCTATGGCATCATTGTGAGGTCTATCCTCTGGATCAGATGTGGCTTTTTCCCTTTCAGAATCATCCCTCCACAACAAGTCATCTTCCTCTTTATCCTATTGAATTGGATATTCCACATTTTTTGAAAGGTTTGAAGAAATCTCACAATTTGATGACAAAATGACACAAAACATCAAGCAGGTCAGCATGATTTTTTTCTGAAAAGCTAAAAACCCCAGGTGCCTTTCAATTTAAACTTTTCCAACCCGATGTGTGTTTGAATCACTATTTCAATTAACATTCCTTGCATCCCCTTTTTAACATTGTTCTGATTGTTTCCTCACATGCTTGAATTGTTTTTACAAGCAGCTGGTCATGTCCATCATAGGTCTCTTTATTTTCCTTTTCCTCATTCAGCTCAAGTTATTTCACAAAAACAGCAGAAGATAGGAACAGGAGTAGGCCATTCAGCCCTTCATGCCTATTCCGGCATTCAGTTAGGTCATGGCTGGACTGTATCCTAACTTCATCTACCTGCCTTGGTTCCAGAACCTGTAATGCCTAACAAAATCTTTCTTCATCAGTACCCTAATGGGCAATGCCATGCACAAAGCACCTGGTACCGAACTAAACCAAACCTCATCCTAGTTGAGGCTGGCTGATCAGTCCTGACGCTGAGTTGTTAGCCTTTCAATTGGAAAGCCTGCTGGGTCTCAAGATCTTTTGTTCTAGGACTAGCCCTTAAATAGGAATCCAAATTTACATTAAGTAAATTATATTTCCACTCTTCCTGAAGGCTTTTCTCCTTCAACCATTCATTGATTACATTCAGTGCAAACATGATCCTTGAATGACTTGTTAAGACTCACATCTGAAGGTTGAATTATGGACAATAGAGCTCCTGGTAGAACGATAATGTAAGTGTTATTTCTTTACAGTCGCTTCTTGACTCATGGGATCTGAACATGTCCCACACTAAGAAGCAGCATTCTTTACAAAGGCCACTGGGATGCCTATTCCATACATTATTGATCCATAACTTCACTCCAAGCTCATCTATCCAACTGCTGTCATGGACATGCAAAAATACTCCTGCAGGGAACTTGATTTTCAGCATGGTTTGATTCAAAATTACCGTGGGCTTTATTCCATTCCGGCGGCCATGCGGGCTAATAGCACTGTAAATCTCATTTTCTCGTGTCTTGTGGTTTTCATTAGAACTGTTATCAAACCTTTCCCTACCGCAGTTCAGCTCCTGATCATATCAAAATTCATGGGCGCTTCATCTATATTCCCAATGTGGCATAATGGGTACTTACGCTTTTGCTGTTGTCTGTTGATGGAGCACTGGAAACTGGTAATTTTGGCATTGAGACCTCTTGGTAGTCTGTGAACAATCATGGTCTTCTTTCACAATATTTTCGTTCCATAAAGCGGCTACACCAACTAGCTGTTTGTTCGAAATCTTTGCTGGACTCAGGATTTGATTTGCTTCACTAAAGTACATATATGGGGATGTATATGGGAATCAGGGGGAAAACTCTCTGCTGGGTGGAGTCATACCTAGCACAAAGGAAGTTGGTTGTGGTTGTTGGAGGTCAATCATCTCAGCTCCAGGACATCATTGCAGGAGTTCCTCGGGGTAATGTCCTAGGCCCAACAGTCATCAGCTGCTTCATCAATATCCTTCCTTCCATCATAAGATGTTCGCTGATGATTGCACAATGTTCAGCACCATTTGCGACTCCTCAGATACTGAAGAAGCCCATATCCAAATACAGCAAGACCTGGACAATATCCAGGCTTGGGGCTGACAAGTAGCAAATAACATTCGCGCCACACAAGTGCCAGGCAATGACCACCTCCAAAAAGGGAGAATCTGATCATCGCCCCTTGAAATTCAATAGCATTACCATCGCTGAATCCCCCACTATCAACATCCTGGGGGTTACCATTGACCAGAAATTGAATTGGACAAGCCATATAAATACTGTGGCTACAAAAGCAGTTCAGAGGCTAGGAATCCTGTTGTGAGTAACTCACCTCCTGACTCCCCAAAACCTGTCCACCATCTACAAGGCACAGGTCATGAATTTGATGGAATACTCTCCACTTGTCTGGATGAATGCAGCTCCCACAACACTCAAGAAGCTTTACACCATCTAGGACAAAACAGCCCATTTGATTGGCACCCCATCCACAAACATTCACTCCCTCCACCACTGATGTACAGTAGCAGCAGTGTGTACCATCTACAAGATGCACTGCAAGAACTTACCAAGACTCCTTAGACAGCATCTTCCAAACCCACAACTGCTACCATCTAGAAGGACAAGGGCAGCAGATAGATGGGAAAACCACTACCTGGAAATTCCCCTCCAAGCCAAACACCATCCTGATTTGGACATATATCGTCGTTCCTTCACTGTTGCTGAGTCAAAATTCAGGAACTCCCTCCCTAACAGCACTGTGGGTGTACCTACACCACATGGACTGCAGCGGCTCAAGGAGGCAGCTCACCACCACCTTCTCAAGGGCAATTAGTAATGGAAAATAAATACTGGCCTAGCTCAGCAACACCCACTTCCCATGAATGAATAATAAATAAGATATACTCATTGCAGTTGTGCTGATGACTTAACCATTCTGACGATTTTTGAGGATCCATATCAATACATGCCTCTCTAGATCAGGCCAGTGGCTGGTCTCTGTACTCATGGCGCATTTGGTCTTGGGAATCTTCTTCAGAGCTGATGCCTTCTTTGACTCTCTCACCAATCGTTCACTAACACCGAATTCCCTCGCAACATCACAGCTATTTGATGAGTTAACAAATGTTATGACTTTTAGCTTGAAGCCAGCCTCTTTTTTATATGCTTTCATGGGACGTGGGTGTTGCTGGCTAGGTCAACAGTTTTATTGCCTATCCCTGTTGGAAGACTCATTTCTCTTCATCGTTCACCACACAGAGTCTCCTCTGTGTGGGCGTGTCTTAAACTCACAGGCATCACTGCAACACAGTCGGTATCACCTCCTGGATCCCTTGAGTCCATATAAGGTAAGTAAAACATACACTTGTGGGGCAAAAAGTTGAACTTGACCACTAATGCGAGAATAGCATTTCATGTCTGAAAATGGGGGTCGACTGAAATGCCAAGTTTATGCAAAAAACATTATTTTTTGGAGACTGAAAAATGGGTCATCTTATTCACCAAGGTCGACATATACACCGCAATCCATTGTATCTGTTTTCTTTGTGTTGTGTATTAAATCTTTTTGGAGCAATCGAACTGTTTAACTGAAACTTGCCAATTCTGGTGTAGAATGTTTTTAATAAAGAGGAACTTGTGAATGTCGTACCATCACCAATCAGATTAGCCTTCTGTAAGAACATTGAAACAGATACAAACCCATTGTTCATCCATAGGTGTTTCTTGAACTTGTGAACAAAATGCCTCTTGAAAATATAAAGGTTTCTGGCTCCACACTTGCCCAACCTTGACCTATTCAATTTTTAAGATATGCAGTTGACACAAAACTGCTGCTAAACAAGGACAGCTGTGAGTGTTTGCCACTGTGATAAATTTCTCACTGATCTGGAATAATGTTCTGTTCAAGTCTGTGTCATGCTTATATCACAAAAGTATGTGTACAAGGTTTCCATATCCATACTAGTGATTGTAAGCTAAATATATTTACACTATAGGATACTTGATGCCTGTGGGAACTTACGTCATTGAATAAATGGTGTGGGAGTTCTAAACAATATTGGAGCCCTTTGCTCCATGACATTATCATTGAGCTCGCATTTTCTAAGAAAAGGCATTCAAAGTTTTACTTAATGGAACAAAAAGTATATTTCTCTCAGCCTGCCTGCACTAAGCTTTTAGACAGAGGAACCAGTCACTTTGTAGCTGATTCATGGAATTGTAGCGCAGCATGCACTGTTTCAACACCAATATTTGGCTTAAATAAAAGCAAACTACTGCAGGTGCTGGAAGTTCTGAAGAAAAGTCATATTGGACTCAAAATGTTACCTCTGTTTCCCTGTCCACAGATGCTGCCAGGCCTGCTGAGTTTTTCCAGCATTTTCTGTTTTTACTTCCACTATCTGGCTTACAAGGTGGTAGCCCACTAGCCTCGACTTAGAAGGTTATGGGTTCAAATCCCACTCCAAAGTTGTGAACACAAAATCTAGGCTGATGCTTCACTTCCATTCTAACAATGAGATTTTAGATGAGGCTTTAAACCGAGGTCCTGTCTACCCTTTCTGGTGGATGTAAAACTTCCCATGTGGCACTATTTGAAGAAGAGCGGGGGAGTTCCCCTGGTGCTCTGCCAATATTGATCTCTCAGCCAACAGTTCATGGAGGCAATGGCATAGAACCATAGAAACTACAGCACAGAAAACAGGCCATTCGGCCCTTCTAAGCTGTGCCGAAATATTAGTGGTATTGTAGCTAGACTAATCATCCAGGGACCTCGGGTAGTGTCCTGGGTACCTGGGTTCAAATCCTGCCATGGCAGATGGTGAAATTTGAATTCAATAAAAATCTGGAAATAATGAATTGATTGTTGTAAAACCCCATCTGGTTTGCTAATGTCCTTTAGGGTATTGTTGTCCCTGCCCGGTTTGGCCTACATGTGACTCCAGATCCACAGCAATGTGGTTGACTCTTAACTGCCCTCTGAACAAGGAGAAATTAGGGCTGGGTAATAAATGTTGTCCTAGCCAGTGACACCCACATCCCATAAATAAATTAATATTAAAATGGGTAATTTGGTCATGCTGATGGGAACTTGCTGTGAACACTTGTACACTGGCTGTGATGCATTTTGGGACATCCTAAGTTTGTGAAAGGTGTTTTATAAATAAAGTTCTTTATTTATTATTTCTATGGTAATGCAGCTTGACTATTTATTATTTCTATGGTAATGCAGCTTGACATCACTGAATTTTATTGCTTGTTTCACATCACCCTTTGGTGAAGCAAAGGACCACCAGGTTGCTGGTGGAATTTTTAATATTAGTGATGAGCCAAAGGGACAGTCAGCTATTTGCAAACAAACAGTTTAAAGATTTCCTGGTGGTCCAACTGAACTACAAATTTTATGTTGATGCAGCATGCAAATTGTTTTAAAAGCTGGAGTGTGACTGAGCCATTGCACAATGTTTTGTAATCTGGCAGTGCTGCTGAACGAAAATGTGTTCCACTTTGTGATGAGTGTCTCCCATTGGAAAATCAGATAAGGCTGTCAAAAGAATGAAATCAGTTTCACTCTTTGAGGACCTTTATCACTGTATTTTTGTGCACTCTGCTGTAATATTTGAACTGATTTTTGGTGCTCAAGTTGAACTAGTAGAATCTGCATCTTAATTACTTAGGCTTATACCTCACACAGGGCACCTGGACCTCTGCAATTACTAATTACCAAGTAACTTAATGTGCTGGTTTTGTATCTGAATTCTTAATTTTAGTTTGCCTGTTTAAACACCAGAGCTATCACTGGTTTGAGATCCTCGGTACACAGCTGTGGCCAAAAGCTCACGTCTCAGGCTTCAGGTGCTTTTTCACGTCACTTTTCATTTCCAGTACTTGGCTAGCCTTTTGCTTCTGGCCCAAAGGTCTTGAATTCACTCCCTAAACTTCCTTCTCTCCCCTCCTTTAAGTCACTTCTTTGACTAAGCTTCTGGTAACCTGTCCAAATGTCTCTTTATGTGGCTGGTGTCAAATGTTGTCTGGTAATGAACCTGTTATGGAATTTGGGATCACAGAATCACACAGTGCAAAAGAGGCCCCTCGGCCCATCAAGTCTGCACCAACATGTGAGAAACACCCGACCAACTATGCCATATAATTGTAAGTTGAGGTTGATTTAATTTAATAGCATCCCCACTCACAATGCCAAGCTATCACAGCCCGAGGCCAAAGCACTGACAGAGAGGGCCCCCGGAGGGCTCCTGTTTTCTCCTCATACCCTCAGATGTGGTACTCATTTCATCACTTCAAGAT
The DNA here is from genome assembly GCF_017639515.1 of Carcharodon carcharias. Taxonomy (NCBI): domain Eukaryota; kingdom Metazoa; phylum Chordata; class Chondrichthyes; order Lamniformes; family Lamnidae; genus Carcharodon; species Carcharodon carcharias. Next base: position 50,653,041 of record NC_054469.1, read on the forward strand.
TTGAATTTACAATTCCAAGCCTGCCAATCAGCTGACTGAGCTACTCAACCTCTCCTGGATGGTGGATTATGTATATGGTGGCAAGTGAGAAAAATGGGAAGAAATTGGAAAGTAAAGAAAAATACAAATGGAGTAATATTTAAAAGTAGTTTCATGCATATATTTTATTCAGAAATAAGCTGGAATAATATACACCGGTGAACACACAAGACACAATGTGAATTAGTATTTACATTGTATTGATAAATAGAAGTTAATGGCAAGCCATAAGGAAAAACAAATAGATTCCCTTTTATTTTAATCCACATCCTCTTAGGTTCTATACAATTACATACTTATGTTTTAAATATAATATAACAGCTTTTGTTTTCAAAAAAATTATGGAACAGCTTTTAAGATATGTGGATGCTGGGTGTTTTTCTGAGTCACTGAAATGCAAGTTCATCCCCATCTTCTGTCCAGACAGTAGAAAAGGACTGCATTTCAATCACTTCTAACCATTCATCAACACTGTCTCCAAAAAGGAAGGGATAAAGCATTCATATACAGGTATAACCTCGTCAAAAACAAAAAGACAATGTTAGTCAATAACAGCCTGCCTCACCTTTTTGATCCACATTTGTATGTTCTGTTGAGGTGATTATTTTTTGACAACAGCAGAGGATTAGCTGTCAGAAGACTTCCCTGTGAGACCGAAGCTTCCAAACTCTCTCCTACAGTGTATTTGGCATTAATGTCAAAATTTGGCTTTCTGCAGAAATTGCAATTTATTAGAGTGTTGTTGCTAGGATTTCAGTAAAATGTGAATATGTTTATATTTTGTCCACTCTAATTATAAAAGAAACCATGCTGTTATACAGAAATGGATTTTATCGCTTTATAATTGGAATGTGGCTAGAAAGCATTTTGAGTTATATAACATGAGGGTGATTTGGCTACAGTCCTTGGTGTGGTAGTTTTGCGAACAATTTGAGATGATGAATCAAGGGTATCACCAAGACACATAGCGCACCAAATTTAAACTGCATTGCTTGAGTGGATTTCTAAAGTAGATTAGCATCGATGGGCTAAAATACAACTAGTGACAATACCGGCTTTTGATGAATTGTAACCCAACCCATTAAATTTACTTCAAAAGCTTTTAGGTGTAAATAATAATTACCTGGTTCCAATGAAAGTGATTGCATGAGATAACCAATCAAAATAGAAAGTTTATGCCAACTTTTACTTTTGAATTCCTGTTAAAGCTGCACGTAATTCAACTCTTCTTCTCTGTCACTGGATGGTATTGGTTATGAATGTAATTGGCTGTCTGTATACATACCAAATACATAGATATGCATTAAACTATTCAATTTGTCCCTATGTATTAAGTCAGCTGTAAGCTTACTTAACTTGCTGCTACTTTTCATTAAATTTTGAATACCTTGTGTCCCATGTGCTCAGAATGAAAACTAAGCCCAGGCTGGACTCACATTTAAATGTTAAACACAATTTCATATAATATAGCTTACTTTTTTCACGTTATTTCTTTAAATGTTATAAAAATAATGAATATGTTATCTGCAGGAAGCACATATGCTGCATTAGAGTTAGTAGCATTTTGGATTAGTATGATATGCTTGAACTTAGAATAATGTCATTTTTGCCCTATGGAAGCATAAAAGCCAGCTTAGCGTCCCACTATCACCAAAGAAAAAGTGGGCTAGAAACCAGGCTGGCAAACATTCAATCTCAGGATTTTTTTATAATTACTCTGTGGCATTCAATCTGAATGTAAATATTGGCCATTTGTGCTTTTCCATTGAAATCGACAGGACTGGTGGAAAGCATCCTGATGTATTGACTAGGCAATTCACTTTGCACTCACTACCTTGGCATCTTTTATGAAATCGAGCCTGACACCTGGTAAGTAAACTATGTGCAAACACATGGCATATTAGACAGATATTATTGACACACATGTTGATTTAGACTTTCATATTCTTTTCATTCATTCTCAGGATGTGGGCATTGCTGGCAAGGTTAGCATTTATTACCCATTCCTCACTGTCCTGAGAAGATGGTGATAGGCATTCATTAAACATGTTTGCTACAATAAATCCTTAACAATTCCTAGTCTTGGAGGCACGGAGAAAGGGAAGAAATCCCACCTACAATAACCTCAATCTCCACCCTGTTTCACAGTCTTAGCCTGTTACTACTGCTTCACTGTGTTAATCAAGATTCCAAATCACAAGGTCTCTTGCCATCATTTCCATTCCAACAATACTGTATAGGTTAAAAATAAATATACATAATATTTTATTTACAGCAAAAATCTTTGAGCCTATTTTGTCATCCGTATATAGTCAATCAGAAAGGCACCAACAAGCAATTAAAGGGTTACATTCCACTTCTGTTTAAAAATCAATACAGCGCATTGGGATATTTTTCTACATCAGGGGTGCTATATTATTGCAAATTGTTATAACAGTTCACAGCAACATCAGATCTGAGGAACTCCAAAAAAGGGAGTAAAAAGTGCCAATGGATTTGATGATCTGAGTAATGGCCACTTGCGCCGTCATCTTGTGTCTTGTGAACCATTTTCAAAAACAAAAACAAAGACACATCTACAAGTTCTGCAGTGTAATGGCACTGGATGGTCTTGGTTGTGAATATAATTTGCATGGAGTCATCCATGTCTAGAAGGTTTTCAGTTGAAAATTGCATCCACAAACAATTTTTTAGAAAACTTTAGTGTGCACTGATTATTAAGTCTGTAGCAGTCACACAAATAATTAAGGTCAGAAATATTTAAATTAATGTTGAATAAAAAATACACATTGCAAATTGTGAGTGGGCACATTTCTAAATTTTCTATTGTCAATGTAATACCGATATTCATTTGAGGGACGAATCATACTGCATAGATCTCAAAAAAGTCATCTTGTAAGACAGGAATGAGCTTCGTGTTTCTGCTGTCGGCCATGTGTAGTAATAATTTGTTTTGGGTGTCTGGTCATGGTGAATGGATGGGAACTCTGCCTCGCTGCCATCCTGCACATGGTCTCATAGTATCATTCTGGGGAATGGGAATCAACAGCTTTGGAACCCTCTGCCTCAAATAGGTGACCTCTTCATTCAGATATTCATGTTGGGTAGGGTGTTGGTGGTGTCCATCATGCCTGGCGCTTGCCAACATTCAGGTAGGCAGAACACTGTTTTGAAAGGGCACCCATGTGAAATGGCTGTCCAGCGTTGCTAAAGGTATCAACAGAATTTAAACTGATTTTAAAGGCCTGCATAAATAAATTCCAGCTGTGATATTTCATGAATGTTGTCACTTATGCATGCTCATTTTCTTTTGTTTATTTTGTCTTGCAGGCACTTAATCTCTCAATTGTTCACTCTTGTGTACCGATAAAAAAATCCATTAATTTTTTTATGGGTACACACCCCTTCTCCCTGTTACCTGTAGTATTTTGAAGAGGAGGAGGACCCATAGACAGGTCTGGGTCCACGCTGGCAATTTGTGCCCAGCCACGGGGACCCTGGTGTCCGTATCTACTGAGAGAGATGGCAGTTCTTGCTTTGGTAGCACAATTAGTGCACAAGGAGGCTCCCCTGTTCAAAGGGAGCTGGGATACCAAGCCCACTGCTGCCAAAGGTTTTTTCAATTTTGGTCCCTATATTTTGACACATCCCTTTAAATTTTACTTCTCACTGGTTTTTCACTCCCGTCCCCATTGTGCTTCCTGCACCAGCCCAGGTTCGCACCTGAAGCTTTGTGAATGATCTAATTTGGAAAAATAGTTCACAAACAACTCACTTCCATCTGAACCTGTCTAAAACTCGCCAACAAAATTCCAATCTAAACTGCGTCAAGATTGGGAAACCTAGGCTTAGGGGTTTCATAATTTGAAAACATCCACATTCACCACAAAACACTTTCACATAATTATTTGCAATTAAGATGTAACATTATGAATTTACAAATACCTCTAAGAGGAAGCAAATTCAGTTGCACGTGAGTAAAATTGCCATTTTCTGATATCAGATCCAGTTAATGGGAGCTCAATGCAGAAGGCTTGATTTTTCTTCATTTTGTTGTCATCAAGTGAGCAATATTAGCTCTAGTGGAGGGAGCACTTCCCAAATTCAGGTGTCCAGTGTTATAGCGTCAAGCATTGTGTGTCAGGCATTGCACATTTCGAACTCAGCTTCAGAAAAGCATCCTTTTACTGCACCAATGCAACATTTTATCAGTCATTCTCTGGACTCAGTGTGAGATTGCAATTAAATATGAAATTAGGGATGGTTTTGTGCTGTGTACCCATGTGCACCAGGAACTGAGTTGTAGTTACCAGCTATAGAAGGCTGTAATTTTTATTGAACAGTGATATATGTTCAGACACTAGGTGGTTAACAGTGGTTTATGTGCCTGACTAATATCTTCCTGGCAGTGATACAGCAGTTTATCAATGTATTTATTAATATAAACAGTGTGTGCAGAAGGCAGTCCAGAAGTTTGCATTTGATGAAAGACAGTCTTGTGAACAGATCACAGTGTAAAATCCATAACATTTTCCTGAAATCTCTTTGCTCCTGTCATCTCCTTTTGTTTCACACGGTCTCAACTTTGCTGGGATCATAGGCATCTGGAAAACAAGAATAATCTGGGGTGAAGAAAATTATATCAACATCTGTTTCACACATAATTCATCCAGCCACAAGCTTGCACATACTTCAGCCTATGTAATCCAATGTGACATTATTCAGTGCTATGGGATGGTCAACTCATTAAACCATGGGCAGAATTTTCTGGCTGGCAGGGGTGGAGTGGGAGTGGGTGGGGGTGGGCTTGGACCTGATCACTGCTCGCAATCGGGTCTGCACCACCATTTTATTCAGGCGGGCCAATTAAGGCCGCCCAGTGTGAATCGCGGCTCCCGTGGACAGCGGGAGTGGGTGGGTGGCAGCGGGACTGCAATGACCACCGGGTCCAATGGCGACCTGCCGGCCTGTTTTAAAAAGCTGCTGCAGCCTCTCAAAGGCTGTGAATCGTGGCCAGTGGAAGGGCTCCCCAGAGCGCTGCTGGTGAGCAGGCCAGGCAGGAGGGTAGGGCAGGGGGGCACTGTGCCCCTCGTTTTTCTGACAATTGCCTTGCTGCCCTCCTTGAAGAGGTGGCAGCATGGGTGGGAGGTGCTCGTACCCCAGGAAGGGAGGAGCAGCCCCCCCGAAATGACCAGATGTGCCTAGGAGGAGGTGGCGGAGGTGGTGAGCTCCCACGATGTGGTAAGGCGCACCTGGATCCAGTAATGTAAATGCTTCAACGACCTGTTGCATTGGGGAAGGGTGAGTACCATGTTGGCATTGGTCACTTAACCCAGCAGGTAGGCTTTCCCCCCTGGTGGGAGCCCCCCTTCCCCCCAAGTCTGAGTGTGGTGACTGCATTGAATCATTGACAGCCTGTGTCCTTCACTGGGTGGGCCAGCAGATATTGCCCATGCCGATGTCACCCTGAGAGGGTGGTGAAGAGATGGGTTCTGCACCCGCAGCATGTGGTACACTGAGACCCAATTACTGTTTTGGGGGCAACCTGGAGGAGCTGCACCCAGGCGCAGTGTTGGAACTTCAGGGCACGTCAAAGTCAGGGTGATGACATGCTGGGAGGGGAGCTTCAAGGTGGCGTGGCACAGATCGATCTGCTGTCTTCTGCACTCCACATGCTTGTGCCTCCTTGCTTTGGGAGGTTAGACCGTGTGGTGCCAAATGTGATGGAGACAGCATTTGGCTAAGGTAGTGAGGGGATGAGACGTGTGAGGACAGGCCTGGCATCTTTGTGTGAGGGTTCGGCAGTAGCAGGGTGAGGAGGCACTGGAGCCCTGCAATGTCCCACTCTGTCTGGGGTGGGCCGTCTGCGAAGAGAATCCAGGTACAAATAGCACTAATCAATGCTCTTCTCTCCTTTTCAGGAAAAGAATGCACATAATGCCACTGAGCGGGTGAGGACTGGTGGAGGGATGGCACAGTTAGTGATTCTCAGCCGCTTCAAGCAGGAGGCCCTACATCTGGAGAGGCGCCATGCGCCCAGGTCCACTGGTGTCAGTGGGGCTGGGGTGTCACGGGTAGGTATGTTTACCCAGCAGTGAGGTCACTATTTTTCTCCCAACATCCATGGCAGTGCTGAATGTTCAGTGATTGAAGTTTGCAACATGGCTTGACCATTGCTTCTGGAAGGGTGAGCGCATAATGATCCGGGGGACAGGGATGCAAATTGACATTGTCTCCACGTTAAATGATCCAATGTCCTTGTTCTTCCTTTCAGCATCAATGGAGCAGGGCCGGGAGGAGGAGCAGAGGCCCCCTCTCACACCTGAGGGCCCTGAAGTCTCACCAACGTCACACCATCTCTGCCAGGCAGGCACCAGCGCAGATACTAGTACCTCGATGGGAATTAGAACATTGGCTGGTGTCCTGGGGCACAGCAGTGAGGGCACTTCACAGTCGCTGGAGGAGTTGGCAGAGACAGAGAGTGCCCATGGCGCCAGCAGTCAGAGGACTGCAGGGGACCAGGCACATGCTCAGTCGGTGCCTGATGATGTGCCTCTGGAGTCGTCCGCGGGGGCAGCAGGGGCAGGGAATGCGGCCGGGAGTGCGGGAGCATCTGGTGGAGATACATGAGGCTATGCTTGGCTTGGTGTCTGTGGTGGAGAAGTCTACGCAGACTATCGCCAAAGCAATGAGCCGCATGTCCGAACGCCATGCGTCCTCCATGGAGAGAGTGGTGACTCTCGTAGAGAGGCTCCTCCAGGAGACCAATCAGGGCTTCCTGGGGATGCGCTTGGACCAGCGAGCCCTCACGTCAGCATTGACCTCAGCTGGTCAGTGCCAGTGTGGGAGATGGTCTGGGCACTAAGTTTCCCAGCTCGGTGCCCCTCCATCTATGGTGAGCAGGGAGGTCGGAAGCGACTCACGTCGGCGCAGCAGCTGCCTGTAATCTCTGTGGGCTCCTCTCAGGGTGCTCTGGATGTGGGCGGCAGTACCTCTGCCCCTCTGCCAGTGACCATTGCATCTGGTGAGGCTGCGACAACTGGGGAGATGCCAGCCGTGGAACTGGCAGCTCCCCCCCAGGCGGGGCCAGCACAGACTCCATGGGCCAGAGGACGGCTGCCAAGGTCATCGAGGCCAACAGGACAGCAGAGTCAGCAGGCTGGCTCAGGTGCCAGTCCCAGCGAGGGGTCAGCACCAAGACATAGCGCCCAAAAGCATAAACATGAGGCACCTTAGGCACACCACGGGTTTATCACTGGTGCTTTTGAGTTGGCCCGCAATGAGGTCTTTATGAGCTGGTGTGATTTTTAACACCTTTTTCATTTTGTTTCGTTAAGTTTCTTTGGTTGCTATATCAAATTAAGACATGTCACCATGGCTGAGGGTGCCTCTTTTGTTCTACAGGTGGATGGTTACCACTAATGTAATGAATGCTTTGTGGGACATTCAGCTTTATTAACAAGGAGCTTAGTTAATGTTCCTATTCAGGCAGATTTTGCACTTAGGTCTCAAATATGGAGTCTGCAGCCCAGGCTAGTCCTGGAGGTCCCTATGTGATGTGCTAGCTGAAGGTTCATTGGATTAAAGCCTCCCGGGTGTCCCTGCCTCCCTGGAATATGCCCGGGTCAGCGGCTACCCCCTCAGCATTTCCCTGTGCGTGCTCATCCTCGGACTCACTGCTGGACTCATCGTGTGCAGCCGCAGCCACTGCATCTACATCTTTGTCATCCACAGTGTCCCTCCTTTCCAGCGCAAGACTGTGGAGAGTGCAGCATGCAACCACTATCACTGACACACGATCTGGGGGATACGGTCCAGGCATCGGAAGCGTATCTTGAGAAGACCAATGCCTCTCTCCACCATAGCCCTTGTGAAGGCGTGGCTCCTATTATACCTTTGCTCAGCCTCTGTTCTTGGATGGCAGACAGCCACCTTCTGAGGGGTTAGCCCTTGTCACCTACCAGCCATCCATCAAACCGGGCTGGAGCACTGAAGAGCCCCGGGACCTGGGAGTGTCTGAGGATGTAGGCGTCATGGGAGCTTGTCTGGGTACCTTGCACAGACTTGTAGAATCAGCATCCTGTGATCACACACTATCTGCACGTTCATGGAGTGGAAGCCCTTCCTGTTGACGAAGGCACCGGGCTCACCTGCTGGCTCACTCTGTCTGGCTTGCCTAGTCCCAACGGTACAGGATGAAAGTCAATGTATGCCTGAACAGAGCGGCTGTAACCTGCTTAACACTAGTGTGGACAGCTGATTGGGAGACACTGCAAAGATCTCCCACTGACCCCTGGAAGGAGCCAGAGGCATAGAAGTTGAGGGCAGCTGTGATCTTTAGAGCCTCTGGCATGGGGTGTCCATCCACACTGTTCGCGGAGATCTCAGGCCCAATCGTCTGACAGATATAGTTGACTGTCTCCCTTGAGACGAAGCCTCCTTTGCCACTGCACTTCAGACACATTGAGGTAGCTGCTTCGCTGCCTGTATACCCTGGCAGCAGGATAGTGGCATCTTCTGCGGCCCCTTCCGCCTTGGACTACCTCTTGGCCCTGCACCCCTTGTGCCTGTGCCTGACCTCCTAAAGGTGGCTCCCCTGGAGGCTGAATGTGCACTCCTGGCCTTCTCCCCCTTCTAGCCCTCCCTTCCATTTTTTGTGAGGTGCCTCCAGAGGAGAGAACAGCTTGCATTCCCAGGCTAAGGGAAGGCTTCCTGAAACCTGCAGGCCCAAAAAAGATTCCTCACTGCTGAGTGCTGACCTGAAGGTTGTGAGGCCAGGCCAAGCAGCTGGTGTGTGTTTTGAAGTATTACAGATCACACAGGCAAGTATCAGTAAGTTTGAAAAATCAATATTTGACAGAGCACTCTCGCGACCCCACTGAGCCCTCTTACTCCGCCTGTGGATGAGGTTTATACATATGTGTCCTACCCGCCTGCCTGGTTGCGTTTGTGCACCAACCCGTAGATTGCATGGCTGCAGAAAAGTCGCGGTCGATTGGCGCCTCAAAGGCCTAAAGTGGCCGGTTAATTAATGGCGGGCGTGCATCGGAGAATATTGCGCACCCGTCCAACGAAATATTGCGATGGTGAGTGGTGATGTCGGGGTGCTTGCCCGATGTCACTGCGAGTTCATTTTATGTGCGTGCCCCCACACGCCAATGGGAAAATTCTGCCCCATATGTTGGAACCAGTTTGGACACGAAACATACACATTTTGCAGAGACAGTCAGTGTTTGGACCTGGTGCCGCCATTGCCGATTTTTCTGCTGCGTGGAGACAGGTTGAGTTTCCTCCAACTAAAGCTTCCGAGTCCTTGCACTCCTTGTCACCCACTGCAGCTCAGTTTAATACCACGGACTGGCGTCTCCCCCACACTTGGAAGAACAGACAAAAGTGAGGAAAAGGATCTGTTTTCATTGTGCTCTTGTGGTAGATAATTCAAACTGCTGTTCCATTTAAGTGGAATTCATCAGCTTGTGAGATCTGAGGGAAAGGCACAAGTTAAATAAAAACACAAGGAAAATAATTTTGGAAATATTGCGAGCCAGGGAGATATGGTCTGGGTTCTTGGCAGAGTTTGTGTGGGTTTAGTGAGATCATTTTAACATATTAAAATCTTCAATATAAAACTTGTGACTTGTAAGTGCACACATTGGTGAATAATTACGATACTGCGGTATGGTTTAAGAAGGACCATTTTTATTGATGCTTGCTGTTATCCTGCATTAATGATGCATTTAACATATTGATCCAAAACAGGAAACTTAATGTAGAAATAAAAACAAAAAACTGCGGATGCTGGAAATCCAAAACAAAAACAGAATTACTTGGAAAAACTCAGCAGGTCTAGCAGCATCGGCGGAGAAGAAAAGAGTTGACGTTTTGAGTCCTCATGATCCTTCAACAGAACTTAATGTAGAAGTTGTGTACTTTAAACCAATGTCCAAGTTGCACCTGTGACTGTCATGTTGTCATACTTGGTGCCTGACTTAGCCACTGGGGTTAGGGGTTAATGCCAAGCAAATCAAGGCCAGAGAGAAAAGCAAAGGCAGCTCTGAAAAAAATGAAGACTTCCATTTATATAGTGCTTTTCTCGACCTCGACCCAAAGTGCACTACAACCAAGTAACTACTGTTGACAAGCAGTCACTGTTGTAACGTTGGAAACACAGTTGCCAATTGTGCACAGCAAGCTGCCACAGCAGCTAAGCGATTTAATGTGACTAAGGGGAAGTTAGATAAACACACGAGGAAGAAATGGATAGAAGCTTTTGCTAATTGGGTCAGATGAAGAGAGGTAGGAGGAAACTCATGTGGAGCAAAAACACTGGTGTGGAATAGTTGTGACAACAGGCTTGTTTCTGAGCTGCACATTCTTTACCATTCAATGTAGTGACAAGGTCATTTATTTTTTTCAAAGTATTTGTTAAGGAACAAATATTGGCCAGGGCACTGGGAGGAACTCCATTACTCTTCTTCAAATCATGTCAAGAGATCTTTTACATCCTCCTAAGGCGATAGGCAGGCTTTCAGCTCCTGTTATTCCTACGTAAACTGATGACTGAGGACTAGGGCAGAATGAGTAGCAAGGAGCAGGCCAATCCCAGTTTATCCTCCAAGGGAGATTTGAGCAGCGCCTGCATCAGGCCTCCCACTGCCCTTGGACTAGTTCCCAGAAGATTCTTTCCCCACCAGACACAAGCTCTTCCTGAGTGTGAAGTCCAAAGAGGGGGAATGTTCCAGCCTATATACATGCTTCAGCCAACCACCCCTTTCAGGAAGAAATGCTTGATCAAATAAACTTTGAAATTTTTCCCAACAATTAATGACTAGTACAAATTGTGATGAAAATATTGCAAAACAGCAAGACTTTAAAATGTTGCCTATCCATAACCTTTAAGTTAATATATTTTTAAAATGTCAACATTAAACTGCCTACAAATTGTAACAGAAGTATTTTAATATCTGAAGAAATAAATCATACACGTGGGTTGCTTATACTTCGGACAAAGAACTAGCATTTATACTGTCTCTTCTTCCATCTAGTCAGTTATTCTTGAAGTACAGTTACCGTTACATAGGTAAAAAACAGCAATCACAAGAATGACCACATAAACTGATTGACACCACCAAAAAGCAATCAGGGGGAGAATGTCAGTCAGGACTAAGGGACTTGCTGTTCTTCAAATAGTGCTGTCTAATCTTCTAAGCCATCTGAGATAATAAAAGAGCCTTGGTTTAACATCCTATCTGAAAGATGGCAACTCTACCAGTGTAGCACTTGCTCAATGCTGCTCTACAGTGACCATCCACATCATGTGCACAAACCTTGGAGTAGGGCTTGAACAAATCCAATTTAATTCAGGGGTAACACAGAGACCAGATGCTACCATTGAATCAAACTGATACTGGTAAATAATTTGTCTATTTTAGTTTTAGCATCATTTTATTTTAGAAAAGATAAAATATAGTTACTCAATTACATTTTTGCACTTTTAATTTATTGAAAATAATTTTAAATGTCTTTTTATTAAAAAGTTCTTAACTCATTTATAAGAAAGCCATTCCTACTCTGGAGGATTGCAGACTGAAGTCCACTGGGGTAACTGAATAGATCAGTGCAATAGATAAGGCTGAAACTTTCCAACAATCTTCAGCCAGAAGTGCCGAGTGGATGATTCATCTCGGCCTCCCTTGGATACTGCAAAGGCTATGGGCCCTGACAATATGCCAGCAATATCTTAAAGACTTGTGCTCCAGAACTTGCTGCAACCCTAGCCAAAATGTTCCAGTACAGCTACAACACAGGTATCTACCCGGCTATGTGGAAAATTGCCCAGGTATGTCCTGTACACAAAAAGCAGGACAAATCCAACCTGGCCAATTACTGCCCCATCAGTCTACCCTCAATCATCAGCAAAGTGATGGATGGCGGCATCAACAGTGCTATCAAGAGGCACTTGTTTAGCAATAACCTGCTCACTGATGCCCAGTTTGGGTTCCGCCAGGGCCACTCAGCTCCTGAACATATTACGGCCTTGGTTCAAACATGAATAAAAAGCTGAACTCCCGAAGTGAGGTGAGGGTGACTGCCCTTAATGTCAAGGCAGCATTTGACCAAGTGTGGCATCAAGGAGCCCGAGTAAATTTGGAGTCAATGGGAATCAGGGGGATAACTCTCTGCTGGTTGGAGTCATACCTAACACAAAGGAAGATGTGGTTATTGGAGGTCAATCATCTCAGTTCCAGGACATCATTGCAGGAGTTCCTCAGGGTAGTGTCCTAGGCTCAACCATCTTCAGCTGCTTCATCAATGACCTTCCTTCCATCATAAGGTCAGAAGTGGGGATGTTTGCTGATGATTGCACAATGTTCAGCACCATTCACGACTCCTCAGATATTGAAGCAGTCCATGTCCAAATGCAGCAAGACCTGGACAACATCCAGGCTTGAGATGACAAGTGATAAGTAATATTCACACCACAAAAGTGCCTTGATTATCTCTAACAAACGAGAATCTAACCATTGCCCCTTGACATTCAATGGCATTACCATTGCTGAATCCCCCACTATCAGCATCCTAGGGTTGCCATTGACCAGAAACTGAACTGGACTAGCCATATAAATACTGTGGCTACAAAAGCAGGTCAGAGGCTATGAATAATGCGGCGAGTAACTCACCTCCTGATTGCCCACAGCCGGTCCACCATCTACAAGGCACAAGTCAGTAGTGTGATGAAATACTCTCCACTTGCCTGGATGAATGCAGCTCCAACAATACTCAAGAAGTTTGACACCATCCAGGACAACGCAGCCCACTTGATTAGCACCACATCCACAAACATTCACTCGCTCTACCCCGATGAACAATGGCAGCAGTGTGTACCATCTACAACATGGACTGCAGAAACTTACCAAGGCTCCTTAGGCAGCATCTTCCAAACCGACGACCACTGCCATCTAGAAGGACAAGGGCAGCAGATACATGGGAACACCACCACCTGGAAGTTCCCCTCCAAGCCACTCACTATCCTGACTTAGAAATATATCGCTGATCCTTCACTATCGCAGGGCCAAAATCGTGGAGCTCCCTCTCTAACATCACTGTGGGTGTACCTACATCACATGGACTGCAGTGGTTCAAGAAGACTGCTCACCACTACTCCCTCAAGGGCAATTAGGGATGGGCAATAAATGCTGGCCTAGCCAGTGACGCCCACATTGCAGAAATGAATAAAAAGAAACTCTAAAATGCTGGAACTGAATAGTGCCAAAACTTAACCTTGGGCAAAATTCTTAGCTCGGTGGGTGGGCGCCCGCCCGACCTGCTCAAGGGTGAAATGACGCACAATGACATCGGGCGAGCTTCCCGACACCAACGTGCAATAATTCGGTCAGCGGGCGAGCGTCGGAGTTGGCAACGCGTTCATCAACAATTAAGAGGCCTGTTAAGGCCATTAAATAATCAATTAAATTAAATTTTTCAATGCTCGTCCAACCTTATGGTTGGTGGGGCAGGCGAAAAGTCCAAGCGGCCTTTGCATTTTTTTTTGGAAACCTCATCCATGGGCGGAATGAGGTTTCCAAAAGCAAATAAAAATAAAATAAAAGTTTTAAAATTTAGTTAATAACTTGCTCCTGCTCATGTGACAGTGTCACATGAGGGGGCATATTTTATTACATCTTTCAAATCTTTACTTCGTTTAAAAAAAACGCTTCATCTCCCTGAGGCAGCTCTGTGCCTCAAGGAGATTCTGAAATGCGCACTTGCACGCATGTGCGGGGTTTGTGCTCGCACTCTCCCCCAGCCCCACCCACAGGCAGCGATGAGCGCTGCCGCTCGTGTTTCATGTCGGGCGGGCCTTAATTGGCCCACCAGTGTGAAATCGCGTTCTGGCCCCGATCGCGGGCGGGGGTAGGCTTCCCGACCACCCCCCCACCAAGCCCGTCCGGACATGGGCTAAATTCTGCCCCTCATGTTTTCAGCAATCGTACCCGCTTTAGCCTTTTTTTTTGTTTAGGTTTGCTCCCTTCAGTGTAAGTGAAGGAATGTTTGGACGCTGAAATCCCTGTTACAGGCCGCACCCCACTGCAACAATTTTGTTTTCACAGATCATTAGCTCATATCGAGGGGGCGTATTGAGTTATCAGCTTTTTTGCTTTAGGTTTGCACGTATGAAGTCAGACCCATGTCAAATTCCAGTTACAGAGAATTTTCCAACCCAAAATCTGATTTCCAATTTCCCTTTATACAGCTGTATTGCTAAATAACCTTACCAAATGGCTCAGATTCTATCTCCAGTCTAACATGTTCTACTGCTGTAAAAGTATGATATAAATGCAAGTTGTTGTCCTGCTGATCTAGCTGATTGCAGTCAGGCAGCAGTAGAGTTGCTGCAATTAGCCATTAAAACCTAAGCCAGAGAGGGGAAGAAAAGCAGCCAGCGCCCTTGGCTCGAATGACCCAGTCAGTGACTGCTACTAAACATAAATGTGTTGCCTCTGAGAATTAGGACTCAAGGAATCTCATCCTAATGTGAGTCGGTGTCTTCAAGACAGGGAAGTGTGCTGGGACTGAGGACAAAGTGCTGTGAAAGTAAGTCACTTATTTTACAAGGTTACTGTCTCTGTGTTTATTTGTGTGTGTCACTGCTTCCAGCAGCACTTGCTCTCCAGTTTGCTGAATGAAGGCTTATGTCAACTCCAGAACCAGCTGCCCTCTCGTGGAGACAAGTGCAATTACATCATATTAAATGCTATGAGAAGAAAATATACTGTAGTTATCAAATTGTTCAAATTTGAGGTTAGGGAGGGGTCCAAACAAAATTAAAAGCAGCTGGGAATATCTAATAGAGACCTCATCAGAAGCAATGGAGCCCAAGATAAATTGTAACTGGGTGGAGAGTATAACTTTTATTGTCCATGGGCCAAATTTCTAGTCAAAGAAATGGACAGAGTGGATAAAGCACCTAAAATGTGATACAACCTGGAAATTGCAATCTAGAAATTATTGTTCCCTACACTGAATGGTCAAACATTCAGTAAGTCAATGTCAATCTGAACAGGTTGATGGGTTCACGGGTTAACACTTTATTCCAAAGGTACAAATCACAAATGTTCCATAGAAACCTGTTAGATTTGCTCTAAAACAGGATAAGAATTTTAACTCTTACCTGAAATGGATACCTTAGTGAATCATTTGGGGTGGCTAATTAAACAAAACGACATGTAAACTGTTAAATGGAATGAACAGCCGCCTTACAGGGGATCCAAAGCTTGGCTCGATGCATAATGTCTACATAGTTTCAACAACATTGCAAATGAAAACAATCTGTTTCAATAAGATTGTTTATATTGCATGGCTCGTAAAGAAACAGATCTCCTGCCAAAATAAATAGTGTCATTAGAATTCAGTAAACGGTGGGCCATCAAATCATTTGGCATGGAGATGCCTCAGATAAAGGCTGTCCTGTTGATACTCTGGGTAAATACCAATTAGGTCTTATCATGAAACATGGTCGCACAAAACAAGATTGTGAAACTAGCCCTGAAGTGGCAGCAACATTTACTCAGCAATTATAGCAGTGGATGTGGAGGTCATTAGCTCTCCCTTATGGTCACTTTGGGCATTGCAAGGTTGGATATTTTTTCCCACAAAGTAACAAGCCTTGCTATATAGAGGCACGCAATCCCTGCTCTGGGATTTCTTGCAGCTGATCTGACTCAGTTCTGTAGGCGGCGTGTCCAGGTGTTCACATGCTGGACGACTGCCAGTAGCTCAATGGTACCCTCAGAGCTCTCAGCGGTTGGATGAGCTCCAACTATTGACTTCTTACCCTCGAGGTACACAAGATCGTGATTAATCTTTTCTCCAAGCTGTGGGCGTAAATTTATCTTATTCAGTCGATTGTCTATCCGACAGTTCATGGACTTTTAAGGGCTGCGTAAATCATTATTTATTGAACACCGATGACACTTTGCACATCATTTTTCTTCATATTGCTGGATTTGTCATAATATTTTAACACTGCTATCTTCATATTTTGCATATTGTCGTTATTTCTTTTATGATGTTAATTTAAATAAATGTAAAAAGAATTATTGAGATCTTGGACAATCTGCCTTTATTATGCAGATTATCGATCTGTCTGTTACCACCAGGTCTCACCCTTTGTGAAGAGGCCTCAGCGGACTACTTGACCACAAGAGGCCAAGTCTTCTTCCTGAAATGTTATTCTTTAGTCCATATGCCAGATCTGGGGCCAACCTGAGAAGAATTTGTGGCAAAGGGGGCAAAAGTTAGAGGGAGGAAGGGGCCTGACCTCCACCAACCTGTCATTCTGGCTCTTAACAACCTCCACCTTAATTGCTGCAAATGGGTGTCTTCTGGATGGGGAGTGATGACATATGGAAGAGGTCATTTGTGAGGGGAAGGTTAGATATTAGGCTCAAGAACCCAACCTCAACCTAACCTTATTCTTAGCCACTGTAATAATACTCAGGCTTTGATTGAGGCTCCCGCTAAAAGCAGGCTGGGATTGATTAAAAATGGGAACCGAGGATGTAATCGGGGCGTGACTTATTTTTATTCTTGCCACAGGGGAAATTCCATGCTGCCTGTTTCCTGTTTATAAGCTCCTGATGGGCAGGAGAAAGAAGAGTTCGCCCCCCAGGCCTCTCAAGGAAGTGTTCAGCCACCCCAACCTCGATTGTGGCCACAAACTCTCAGACCATCCTATCCTCCCCTGATCGTGTCCCTGACTACTCACCACACCAATCGCACACCACTCCTGATCATGGTCTCAAGCCTTCCCCCCAACCTTCCCTGCGTGCCAAAGACAGGTTCCCATTGCACCCAGGCTGCAGCCACCTGCTGCTTATTTCTGCTGCCATCCGCTGGTCAGGCAGCCAATCAGACCGGCTGCTTGGTGGGAGTTGACAGTGATTTGTTTAAATGAGGACTAACCACGCAGGTTGTCAGGGCCTTGAACTTTGATCTTTTGGCTTCCTTGGCTGACTGTCCAGCTAGCTCCCTGTTAATATTAGGGTCTTGGCTTCATTCGTCTCAGCTACTTTTTTGGGAAAAGGTGAAAAACTGGGAAATATAAGAAAGAGTGAGTGTCTGTTCCTATAACGTTGAAGTTTGCCTTCAGACGAGTCAACCCATGAGGATTATTGATGGGCTCTTCACCTGCTGCTAGGCTTCCCTGCCGCCTTTCTTGCCTCCTGTTAATATGGTGATGGGTTTCCTTAGATGTAAAATCCTGAGCTGATAAAACCACTGATAAAACCTAGATGACGTTTCCAACAGCTATTAAAAATGAAATAAAAATTTTAATATTTCATTAATGACATATCACTGCTCTTGTGACAGAGTCACATGAGGAGACATGTTTTTTTAACAATTTAAATTCTTCATTTTTATTTCTTCAACTCTCCATCTCCCCGAGGCAGCTCTGTGCCTCAGGGAGCTTTTCCTGCATGCGCATGTGCGGATGTTCGTGCTTGCCCCCCTCCCCCTCCACACAGGCAGCGCTGAACGCTGCAGCACGCGTCTCACGCTGGGTGGGCCTTAACTGACCAGCCAGTATGAAATCGCAGTCTGGCCCTGATCGCGGGCAGCGGTCAGCTTCCCGACCACTCCCACCCGCCCCTGTCGAGCCCTCCTGATGAGGGCAAAATCCTGCCCATGGTAAATATGTGGAATGGACTTGGATGGACCACAGGTGGCAATGCCAAATTCAAGGAGGAGTTGCTGGATACTTGGCAGAGAAAGTGACTGCTGAGTACACAGATGGACAAATGTCATAGAATCTTAGAATGGTCATAGCACAGAAGGATGCCATATGGCCCTTCATATCCATGCTGGCTCTGTGTAAGAGATAATCAGCTCATCCAACTCCCCTGCCTTTCCTCCGTAGATATACAAAAGTATGAATTAGGAGCAGGGGTAGACCACTTGACCCCTCAAGCCAGCTTCGCCATTCAATAAGATCATGGTTGATCTGATTTTAACCTCAACTCCACATTCCCACCTTTCCTCGATAACCTTTCACCCCCTTGTTTATCAAGAATCTATCTACCTCCGCCTTAAAAATATTTAAAGCCTCTGCTTCCACCACTTTTCTGGAAGAGTTCCAAAGACTCTTAACCTTCTGAGAGAAAAAGTTTCTCCTCATCTCTGTCTTAAATGGGCGACCCCTTATTTTTAATCAGTAATTCCCTAGTTTTAGATTCTGCCACAAGAGGAAACATCCTTTCCACATCCACCCTGTCAAGACCCCTCAGGATCTTATATGTTTCAATCAAGTTACCTCTTACTCTTCTAAACTCCAGTGGATACAAGCCTAGCCTGTCCAGCCTTTCTTCATAAGACAACCCGCCCATTCCAAGTATTAGTCTGGTAAACCTTCTCTGAACTGCTTCCAATGCATTTACTTACTTCCTTAAATAAGGAGATCAATATGTACTCCAGTTATGGTCTCACCAATGCCCTGCATTACTGCAGCGTAACCTCCCTACTTTTGTTTTCGATTTCCCTCGCAATAAACAATAACATTCTATTCGCTTTCCTAATTATTTGCTGAACCTGCATACTATCCTTTTGTAATTCATGCACTAGGACACCCAGATCCCTTTGCATTTCAGACCTCTGAAATCTCTCACCATTTAGATAATATGCTTTTTTTTCCCTGCCAAAATGGACAATTTCACATTTTTCCACATTACCCTCCATTTGCCAGACTTTGCCCACTCAATTAACCTATCTATATCCCTTTGTAGCCTCCTTATGTCCTCTTCACAACTTACTTTCCTACCTATCTTTGTGTCATCAGCAAATTTACGACCATCCCTTCATCCAAGTCTTTATATAAATTGTAAACATTTGAGATTCTAGCACTGATCTCTGTGGCACACCACTCGTTATATCTCGCCAACCAGAAAATGACCCATTTTTGCCTACTCTCTGTTTCCTGTTCACTAGCCAATCTTTTATCCATGCCAATATATTACTTCTACACCATGAGCTTTTATTTTATACAATAACCTTTGATGTGGCACTTTATCAAATGCCTTCTGGAAATCTAAGTACAGTACATCCACCAGTTCCCCTTTATCCACAGCACATGCTACTTCTTCAAAGAACTCCAATAAATTAATCAAACATGATTCCTCTTTCACAAAATCATGTTGACTCTGCCTGATTCTCTTGAGTTTTTCTATGTACCCTGCTATAAAGTCCTTTACAATAGCTTCTAACATTTTCCCTAAGACAGATGTTAAGCTAACTGGGCTGTGAATCTTTCTTTTTTGATAATTATTCAATTCCTTTTTGAAAGTTACACTCAACACTGCCTTCACTAACTGTTCAGTCAGTACATTCCAGATCCTAACGAGTGCTGCATAAAAAACTTTCCCCCATGCCACCATTGGTTCTTTTGCCAGTCACCTTAAATAGGTGTTCTCTATTTCTCAAATCTTCTACTCTGCCCAGGCCCCTCAAGATTTTGAATACCTCTATCAAATCTTCTTGAAAATGAACACTCCCAACTTCACCAATCAATCCTCGTAACTGAAGTCTCTTGTCCTCTGCACCCTCTCCAATGCCTTCACATCCTTCCTAAAGTGCGGTGCCTAGGATTGAACACAATATTGTGTGTGTGTGCATGCATATACATGTATATATTATGTGCGTGTGTATTCATATTTGACTAACCTGGTAGCAGGACCTTGTAGGGTTGACCAATATGAACCAGGTTTCCAAACAGTTACATTGTATGAATATCTCAGCTGTTACATTCTTCTTCTTCAACATAAACATACTAATCATACACAAGAATTGGAGAAATAATAATGTGGGCTCATTCTTTGAAGATGAGAATATATACAGATAATATTCACTGGGAGACTAGGTATAGTACATCCAATCTCTATCACAACTGCTTGCAGACTGACTTCAAGTCACAGTACTAATACACCATGTTCTGTCGAGGTGTGTAATGATTGATGGTAATTTAAGATACACTTCCTTAAAGGTACATGCCCATCATATCTCAACATCACGATACTGCATTTGAACAATAAATTAACAGCTCTTCTTTAAATATGTGGCAAATTTGTACCCATTTCCCTGTGCAATTGCTTTGCTGGAAATCTAAGAAATAATTGATTCAAATCTACCATTTGAGTGCAGTACTGAGGGAGTTCTGCACTATATGAGGTGCTGTCTTTCAGATGAGGTATAAAACTGATGCCACACCTGCCGTCTCAGATGGATGTAAAAGATCCCATGGCACTATTTTGAAGAAGAGCAGGGGAGATATCCTCGGTGTCGTGGACAATATTTATCCCTCAATCAACATCACTAAAACAAATTATCTGGACGTTGTGTCATTTCTGCTTGTTTGGAGTTTGCTGTACACAAATTGGCTGCTGTGTTACCCATACTTCAAAATGTACTTTATTGGCTGTAATGTGCTTAGTTAGACAAGCTTTTGACTGACAAGGGAATCAAGGGTTACGGGAGAATAGGCTGGAAAGTGGAGTTAAAGCCACATCAGATCAGTGTTGATCTTACTGGAGGAGCAGGCTTGAGGAGCTGGATGGTCTGCTCCTTTTTCTTATGTTAAGAACATCCTGAAGCCATGAAAATATAAATGCAAGTCTTTCTGTGTTTTTTTCTTTAAAAACACCCTGGCTTGGGTACAAATGATGGAAAGTACATCAGATGACATATTGCTGTCATTTCCATGCTATTCCAATATGCCTGCCCAATTCAAGTGGACCTCTTGTACACACAATACCATGTCTGGTGGAAAATTCTGAAAGTGGCAGGAGATGAGTGGACTGCTCCTGGAAATTTCCCAATATAATTGCCCGGAATTACACCTGGGCATTGGAATAAATTCAAGTGAAAAATTGTGGCTTATGGTTCAGTGTTCACAGAGTCGTGTTTGTTGGGAAAACCATATCTTCACGAACTGGAATTTTCTTTTAAAATATGGAAAGACTTTGCATTATTTGGACATTTGGATGCTGACCTGGAGTTTTTATAAAAAGGGTCTTAAGTTCACCTTGGAACATTCCGAGAGAGAAAAGACCCAAGAGGCGGAACCACTATCCATGGTTAACTAGAAAGGTTAAAGATAGTATCAAACTTAAACAAAAAGCATGCAATTATGCAAAGATAGGTGGAAGGTCAGAAGAATGGACAGAATATAAGGAACAGCAAAGGATGACTAGAAGACTAATAAGGAGGGACAAATTAGAGTATGAGAGAAAGCTAGCCAAAAATATAAGAACAGGTAGTAAGAGTTTCTACAGATATTTTTAAAAGAAATAAGTTAACAAAGTAAGCGTTGATCCTAGAGAAAGTGAATCTGGAGAATTGATAATGGAAAGCAAGGAAATGGCAGATGAATTGAACAGGTATTTTGCATCAGTCTTCACTATAGAGGACACAAGTTGCATCCCAGAAGCAGTTATAAATAAGGAAATAGAAGGGAGGGAGGAACTCAGGAAATTTGCAATCACCAGAGAAGTGGTACTGAGTAAATTGTTGGTCATGTTGTTGGACAACTGCCCAAGTCCAGATGCTTTTCATCCTAGGGTCTTAAAATAAGCAGCTAGTGAGATAGTTGATGCATTGGTTTTAATTTTCCAAAACTCCTTAGATTCGGGGTAGGTCCCATTAGATTGAAAGATAGCAAATGTAACTCCATTATTCAAAAAGGGAGGGAAACAAAAAGCAGGAAACTACAGGCCTGTTAGCTTAACACCTGTTATAGGGAAAATATTAGAAGCTATTATTAAAGAAGCTATAGCAGAGCACTTGGACAAGGTCAAGGTTATCAGGCAAAGTCAACATGTTTTTGTAAAAGGGAAATCATGTTTAAC
Source organism: Carcharodon carcharias (assembly GCF_017639515.1). Classification (NCBI taxonomy): domain Eukaryota; kingdom Metazoa; phylum Chordata; class Chondrichthyes; order Lamniformes; family Lamnidae; genus Carcharodon; species Carcharodon carcharias. The sequence goes on from NC_054469.1 coordinate 50,674,976, forward strand.
TAATGTTGGAGTTTGTTGAGGAAGTAACACATGCTGTGGATAAAGTACTTAGACTTTCCAGAAGGCATTTGATAAAGTGCCATATCAAAAATTATTGCATAAAATAAAAGCTCATGGTATAAGGGGTAACATATTGGTATGGATAGAAGATTGGCTGGCTAACAGAAAGCAGAGAGTAGGCATAAATGGGCCTTTTTCAGGTTGGCAAGATGTACCGAGTGGTGTGCCACAGGGATCAGTGCTGGGATCTCAAATGTTTACAATTTAGATAAAGACTTGGATGAAGGAATGGATGGGATGGCTGCCAAATTTGCTGATGACACAAAGATAGGTAGGAAAGTAAGTTGTGAAGAGGACAAAGGGAGGCTAGAAAAATAGGTTAAGTGAGTGGGCAAAGATCTGTCAAATGGGATATAATGTGGGAAATTGTGAAATTATCCATTTTGGCAGGAAGCAAAAAAAAACATTATCTACCTGGTGCGAGATTGCAGAGCTCTGAAATGCAGAGGGATCTAGGTGTCTTAGTGCATGAAATGCAAAAGGCTAGTTTGCAAATAATTAGGAAAGCGAATAGAATGTTATTGTATATTGCAAGGGGAATTGAATACAAAAGTAGGGAGGTTATGCTTCAGTTGTACAGAGCACTAGTGAGACCACATCTGGATTACTGTGTACAGTATTGGTCACCTTATTTAAGGAAGGATGTAAACATGTTGGAAGCAGTTCAGAGAAGGTTTGCCAGGCTTATACCTGGAATGGGTGGGCTGTCTTATTAGGAAAAGTTGGACAGGCTGGAGTTTAGAAGAGTGAGAGGCGATTTGATTGAAACATATAAGATCCTGGGGGGTCTTGACAGGGTGGATGTGGACAGGATGTTTGCCCTTGTGGGAGAATCTAGAACTAGGGGTCACTGTTTAAAAATAAAGAGGAGGCAAATTTTTTTTCTCTCAAGAGGGTCATAAGTCTTGGAACACTCTTCCTGAAAAGGTGGTGGAAGCAGAGCCTTTGAATATTTTTAAGGCAGAGGTGGATAGATTCTTGATAAGTAAGGGGGCGCTATGTTATTGGGGGTAGGTGGGATGCAGATTTGAGGTTACTATCAGATCAACCATGATCTTATAAAATGGTGGAGCAGGTTTGAGGGGCCAAATGGCTTATTCCTGCTCCTTGTTCATATGTTGGAACTGTCAACAAACAGGCCTTTTCCAAGAAATCACCTGATCAGTAAGGTACTTGAGGAAGAACGGTTTATTTGTTTTGAACTGCAATCCTTTTAATTGATGGGGGAAAAAAACTGGTAAAGGCAGACAAGTGATTTAAGTTTTGAGCCTGTTGTTTGGTTAATTCATTCTTACTGGGGAATAAGCTGAGCAAGAAGGCTACCCTAAAAGTCTCTCTCTCTCTCTCTCTCTCTCTCTGCCTTGGCTGAAATTGTGTGTGTGGTTATAAGCCTGTAGCCAGAGAATCATCATTTGAGTGTAACTTATTTCCTTTTTGGACCTGCAAAGCTGAGACAGGAAGAATTGGTCCAGTTCTATATTCTCCTCCATGCTGAAGCTTTCTTGGTGAGAACCAAGAAAGAGCCTACAGCAAGAGTGTTCGTGGACTTAATTTAAAACAGAGAGCCGGAGAGCCTGTGGACTTTATTAAAAACAGAGAGTGGGTGAGTATGTGGACCCTACTTAAAACAGAGCGGTGAGACTTCATTTAAAAAGGTGGAGAGCAGCTGATTTGAGAGTTGGATTGGTGAATATTTCTAGTCTTTAGATTAAAATTAAGGTCTATAGTTAGTATTTAGTTCTCTAGTTTTTATTTTCTCTTTCTTAAAAATAGCCTGTTGGGTATAAGATCGATACAGGTGTAAATAATTAAATTCAATAAAATGTAAGGGGCAGGGATACTATAGTAATTAATTAATAAATTACATAAAATAAGATTGCAATGGCAGGACAGGTGATGTGTTGCTGCTGCGGCACGTGGGTACTGCTGGACACCAAGGTGATCCGGAGCAAACACATCTGTAGTGTTTGCAGCTCTAGGAATTTCGGATCCGAGTTAACGAGCTGGAGTCCGAGCTGCAGACATTGCGCCTCATCAGGGAGGGGGAAAGTTACCTGGACACTTTGCTCCAGGAGGTGGTCACATCCCTCAGATTAGCTCATTCAAATTTATTCTGTGATCAGGGACAGGAGGGCGTGACTGCAGGTGAGGCAGGTATGGGGCCTCAGCCCCTGAAATTGTCCAACAGTTACAAAGTTCGTGTAGGCTGTGTGGACGAGAGCAGGGACTGCAGGGAGGATGAACGAATTGACCATGGCACTGTGTTACAGGGAGCCATTCAAGCAGGGAGAGGAAATAGGAACATAGTAGTGGTAGGGGACAGTATAATTAGGGGGATAGATGCTGTTCTCTGTAGCTGTGAGCGTGAGTCCCAAAGGCTGTGTTGCCTGCCCGGTGCCAGGGTTAAGGACATTTCCTCAGGGTTGGAGAGGAACTTGGAGTGGGAGGGATCCAGTTGCCATCTTCCATATTGGTAATGACGGCATTGATAGGACTAGAAAGGAGGTTCTGCTAAAAGCATTTGAAATTCTTAGGAGATAAATTAAAAAGCAGAACCTCCAAGGTAATAATCTCGGGATTACTACCTGAACCACGGGCAAACTGGCATAGACTGAACAAAGTCAAGGGGTTAAATGTGTGGCTCAAAGATTGGTGTGAAAGGAATGGGTTTCAGTTCATGGGGCACTGGCATCAGCACTGGGGTGGAAGGCAGCTGTTCTTGTGGGTCGGGCTTCACTTGAACCATGCTGGGACCAGTGTCCTGGTGAAGAGAATAACTAGGGCTGTAGAGAGGGCTTTACACTAAATGGCCGGGGGTGGGGGGGTGCGGGAGAGAAGCGGGGGTACTGGAGAGGGGATACGTAGGCTTACAAAGCAAAAGGATATGGCAGCATTGGGAGGCAACCACTTAGGCATGATACCCAGAGTGTGACAGGAAGGGACAGAGTGTACAAACATTAAAAAACAGCTGCAAATAGGGTCAAAGGGAAAAAATGATAAAAAGGCAAAATTAATGGCTCTTTCTTAAATGCATGTAGTATCTGGAACAAAATAAGTGAACTAACAGCACAAATAGGGATTAATGGGTATGATCCTATAGCCATTATGGAGATATGGTTACAAGGAGAATGAAGCTGGCAATTAAACATTCAGGGGTATGTGACTTTTCAAAAGGACAGACAGGAAGGAAAGGGTGATGGGGCAGCTTTGTTAGTACGAGATGAAATAAGTACAATAGCAAGAAATGATCTTGGATTGGAAGATATGGAATCCTTTTGGGTGGAGGTAAGAAATAACAAGGGGAAGAAGACACTGGTGGGAGTAGTCTATAGGCCCCCTAACAGTAGCAATGCTATTGTGCAGAGAATGAACCAGGAGATAATGAGGGCATGCAAAAAAGACAGTATATTAATCATGGGTGATTTTAATCCCCAAGTAGATTGGGAAAATCAAATTGGCAGAGGTAACCACGAGCAAGAATTCATAGAGTGTTCGGGACAGTTTCCTAGAACAATATGTTGTGGATCCAACCAGGGATCAGGCTATTTTGTATCTGATAATGTGCAATGAGGCAGGTTTAATAAATGATCTCAGAGTAAAAGATCCCCTAAGAACCAATGAGTGAGAAACTTAGTTCGGAAACATCTGTGCTAAATAAGGGTAATTACAAAGGAATGAGGGCAGATTTTGCTGGAGTGGACTGGGAAAGGAGTTTAGCAGAAAAGACAGCTGATGAACAATGGCAGACATTTAATAAAATAGTTCATGACTCACGACTAAGATATATCCCAGTGAGGAAGAGGGATTGTAAGACAGGGATAAACCAACCATGGTTAACCAAGGAAGTTAAGGATAGTATCAAGGTGAAAGAAAAAGCATACAATGTGGTAAAGATTAGTGGTAAGCCAAAGGATTGTGATAGTTTTAAAAATCAATGGAAGATGACCAAAAAAATAAAGAGGGAGGAAGTAAACTTTGAGGGTAAACTAGCAAGTAATATAAAAACGGACAAGAAGAGTTCCTTTAAATATAACAAAAGGAAGAGAGAGGCCAAAGTCAACAGAGGCCCCTTAGAGAATGAGACTGGGGAAATAATAATGGGGAACCAGGAAATGGCAGAGGAGTCGAATAAGTACTTTGCATCAGTCTTCATGGTAGAAGAGCATACTAAAAATACTAAATAATCATGGGGCAAAAGGAGGGGAGGAAATAAATACAATAACTATCACTAGAGGAAAAGTACTAGGGAAACTAATGGGGCTAAAGGCTGCTAAGTCACCCGGACCTGATGGGCTGCATCCCAGGATAATAAAGGAAGTAGCTGCAGAGATAGTGTTTGCACTGGTAGTAATCTTCAAAGAATCCTTAGATTCTGGAAAATTCCCAGAGGATTGGAAAGCTGCCGATGTAATACCCTTATTCAAAAAGGGAGGGAGACAAAAAAACAGGTACCTGTGCTGGCTCACTGATGGAGCAATTCACCTAGTTGCACTCCCCTGCCTTTTCCTGGTAGCCCTGCAAACTTCTTCTCCAGATAATCATTTAATTCCCTTTTGAAAGCCTCAATTGAACCCTGCCTCCACTACACTTTCAGGCAGTGCTTTCCAGATCCGAATCACTTGCTGCGTGAAAAAGTTTTTGCTTCATATCTCCATTGCCTCATTTCCTTAGACCTGTGCCCTCTGGTTCTTGATCCTTCCACCAACGGGAACTGTTTCTCTCTTTCTACTCTGCCCAGACACCTGACGGTTTTCAATACCCCTACCAAATCCTATTTCAAACTTTTCTCCTCCAAACAACAATCCCAGCCTCTCTGATCTTTCTACATAACTGACGTTTTTCATCTCTGAAACCATTCTTGTGAATCTTTTCTGCACTCTCTCTAATGCCTTCATATCTTTCCTAAAGTGTGCTGCCCAGAACAGGACACAATACTCCAGTTGAGGCCGAACCAGTGTTTTATACAGGGCAAAAGAAGCGAGGCCATATGACAGTTACGCCCTTGAGGTTGTATTCTTACTTACCCCAAAAGTTAGCCATTTCTATTCTCACGTGCACACCAACAGCACTTGACATTAGGATGAAATGTGAAAGCAACTTTTCTCAAATGGCTAATGGAAATCTGAATTCTCTCACCCAAAGGGCTGTGGATGTAGATTCAATGAAACATTTTCCAAGACTGACATTGATGAATTTTTCTTATTTGAGGATATAAAAAGATATGGTCAAAGGGGTTGAGGTACAGATCAGCCATGATCCAATCGAATGGTATAGCAGTTCTAGTCCGAGGGGCTGAAGGGCCTACTCCTGTTCCAATGTCCTTATGTTTCCTACTTCCTCACTCATTTTAGAAACTTGTTTTTTTTAATCCATTCATGGGATGTGGGCTTCGCTGGCTGGGCCAGCATTTACTGTCCATTCCTAATTGCCCTTGAGAAGGTGGCGGTGAGCTGCCTTCTTGAACTACTGCAGTCCATGTGGTGTAAGTACACCCCCAGTTAGGGTGGGAGGTTCCAGGATTTTAACTCAGTGACAGTGAAGGAACGGTGATATATTTCCAAGTCAGGGCGGTGAGAGATTTGAAGGGGAACTTCCAGGTGGTGGTGTTCCCGTGTGCCTGCTGCCCTTGCCCTTCTAGATGGTAACGGTTGTCGGCTTGGAAGGTGTTGGAAAACATTTGGTCACATCTGGTTGTACAGATGGTGAGGCCTTTATCAGCTTTGTAGTTGACATGAATTTTCCCTTTGCTGGTTGCTGATAAGACATGCTACCCATTGAACAAATTTCAGGAAGGCTAATGCAAAATTGAAGAATGCAGGATTCTTGTTCTGAGAACATGACAGATCTCTAGGGAGATGCCCGGAGAGCTGCTGGTAAATCTTTTGATGGCAAGTAGTGGGAGGCAATCTGAAAGTTAATCCACACAGTCTCAACCTGTCACAGCATGAAAGAAATCTAAAAGGAATTACTTTGCAAGGCATTTCAATGCAGTGCAAATCCATCAGGTGCACAGAACTGTGCCCCAATCCATTTTCACTCTACAGCTTCTCAGGTTTATTGTGAAAGAATATTGCACTGTTTAATAACTGATGTGCTGTCACAAGTCAAAACTTGTTTTTCTCAGCCAATATTTTAACAAAAAGAAACTTATGGCTTTCCAAATTAAAAGAAACAGGATCCTTTGAAAATGTGGAACTGTGAACCCTCTGGGGCAAAAATAAAAGCACTCAAAAGGTGTTAGATCACTGTTTTGAGGAGCTTTTTGGTTAATTCAATTGCTGAGCTACCCAGCTGCTGTATAAAGCTGTCATCGTGTAGTTGCAGGGATGACCTTAGCAGCATTACAGTCAACTCCCCACATTCCAGCCTTTCTACCCAACTTTTACCCCAATTAGTTCAAATTCAGATGGTTTCCTAACTGATTCTGATGTACAATCTGTGACTTTATCGCATTTCCAATTATCGCGTCCTTCACATGAGTGAAGGAAACCTGTAAAGTTTCTTCCAGCAGGGGCTCAGCATAGTGAAGAGGAGAGAAGCCCATTCTTTCCATTGAAGCACATACTACTAGTTGCAATGTTTAAACCTTTCTGGTTTAAAATTTCAACTAAAAACTTAAAAATAAATTATTTTATTAAGTGGAGTGCATTGGAGCGGTGTTTCCACTCAGGTGTGCTGGTTTAATCGGCACAAATTTGCCCAAATCAGTGAAACCAGTGCAAAAGGTAGCAGAATTTAAGTGCAAATTACATTCAAATTGCACGAATTGATTTTCTGCCACCATTTTCACTGGTTTAAAAATCTTATGCTTAGTGGGTGTTTCCGCTAATTGTGCTCATTTGAAGGTCTTTGAGGAAGTTTTAAAAGTTAAGTCATTGTTAAAGGTACAAGGACACTAGACATATTTTAATAGCTTTTATTTTTTTTGAAATATACTGTGCATCAATCTGGATAGCAAATGTACAGTTCTTAAGAAGTCATTTTCAGTTATTTAAAATTGGATTGCTCACAGATAGTGGGCTAAACACTCAAAATGCTTATATAAAAGTAAAATACTGCTCTGAAGAAGGGTCTTACGGACTCAAAATGTTAAGTTTGTGTTTCTCTCTCCACAGATGCTGTCAGACTTGCTGAGTTTTTCCAGCATTTTCTGTTTTTGACTCAAAATACTTATTTTTTATGCTAAATCCAATTTTAAATGTATCAAACTACACCAAGGTATCACTCTGAAATATATCAAGGAATATGTTATTTAAGGCAACAAGCATTCTGTTTTAAAACACGGCCCAATTGTGTCGGTTCATGGCAGACTTTACACTCGATCATATGCAATAAGGTTTGAGTGGAAACTCAAGAAAAAAATAAATTCTCAAAACTGGCTCAATTTTGTGCAAAATGTGCCCAAAACAGAAACTCTACCCCAAGGTGTGTGGTAATATGAACTAGTGAGTTTCTGTTAATATTTCAGCTCACTAATCCTTGATACCGCATAACGGGCTAAATCTTCTGAGGAGTGGCTGTCACAGCCACTTCACTTACCTTACACCTGAACTCCACACTTCTGGCCCGGACTTCCAAACCAGGGTCTCCTGAGAACTGCGGAGCGTTCCTGCTTTTGGAGTTCTTCCTTTGTGGTGGAATATCGGGGGAAGCGAAGCCAAGCCACGCCACTTTTTATGCCACTAGCTGCCATATACTGATAAGCTTGGAATGTCCCAAACCCACTTTGAGAAGCTACTGAGAGAAGGTAAAGTGTGTAAGCTCAGTGGGTGAGGGGGTCGGGTGGGTCAGGGGCCAGAAGGGAGATCAAGGATGGGGAATGGTAGTCAGGGGTGGGGGGGGTGGGGGAGAGTAGCCGGAGCTGTGTGGATCTAGTTCGGAGGTCAGGGGGGTAGTTGGGAGTGATGGGTGGGTGGGGCAGTTGGGGGTAGTCGTGGAGTCAGGGGCTGGGAGTCAAAGGGGAGGTAGTTTGGGGGGGAGGGGGGTTGCTGTCAGTGGTATAGTTACCAAAGAGTTAGGACTGGTTTCAATCCTATTAACTTTTCCTGGATAACTATTCCGGTAAGTGAGTTGGAACCATCCAAAGTCTCTGACTTTACCTCAGAGTTTTGGAAGGTTCCAGACACACAGGAAGTGCCAAACGGAAGTTGAAAATTCCCAGGCAATTCCCATGGAATCCTTGCATTGGGACTTCCAAGGGTTCCCCTAATGCATCTTCTGACGTATTACCACCTGGAGATCAGAAGATTTGGGCCATTGTGTCAATGTACTCCAATTAATAAAATTAATTTTATTTTCTTCCTTTCAACGAAAGTCGGTCAGGGGAATTAAAAATTAGCCTGGAATTTTCTGGAATAGTCTCAATGGATCTACTACAGCTACCCGAGAGGTCAAACAGGACCTTGGTTCGATATCTCATTTGCAAGATGGCATGTCAAACTGTGCAGCACACCCTCAGTACTGCACAGTTGTACTTGCTTGGATCTAGTGACCTCTGTGGCGTGATTTCCCCCTGCCCAATGTTAGATTGAACCTGGTGCCAAGTCAACGTGATCTCCAAACGTCCAGTGAAATAATCAAGCAGGGTAAGCAGCCAATCATACTGAAGAATTATCAGAGACAACTAACCTAGTAAAATGTATCGATTATCCTTTACTTTCAATTACATTTTACAGATAGTGAAATAAATGATTTGGACTTACACATGGGATTAACGTCGTAGTGGAAATATGAACTTTAAATAAAATAGTTTAAAATATGTGGATTTTATCCAAATTGAAAAATTTTTTACACAATATGAAATTCGTTTTTCAGGCCCCAAGTTTGTCTTTTGAAGGAACTATGAACTTAGTGCGCCGTTAATAGCTCAGGTCCACCTCCTTCAACACAGTGTAATCAAGGGTTTTTACAGTCAGATAAATAGTATAAAAGGGCAAGTTCTCTAAGCAATTTCTAACAAACTGCTGATGTGGGGGCTTCAACAGCACATCCTGTGGAGAAGCATAGAATCATCAATAGCACCTTCTAGACTGATGCGTTTAACTGAAAATGTGCAGACACCAGTTCATGACAGTGTTGTCATTACTACCACAAAATCTGGGCCTTTGTTTTCAGATATCTGGAGCTGGACAGTGGGACTTGAGTGTATGGTCGTCTGACTCAGAGGTGAGAGTTTATTGCGTGAGTGATTAAAAAAATATAGAATTCTATAAAATTCCAATTTAACCATTATTGTATTCCGTCACTGAAACATACACGATTGGCAGACTTGCCAATTAAATGCACATCATAGCTAATGAATATTCAGGCAAGCAATCAGTACATTGTAAGACATCTTTGTTTAGGAATATCATACTAACTCACCACTAAATAATTCCCTGACAGACATCCATAAGTACCTCGCCGAATTGTCACAGTACCTTCTTTGTTACATGGCCAGAATTTTCAGGTCAGCGAGTGGGGACGAGGCCCACTTGCCGACGCATAAAATGACGCGAGGTGACGTCGGGCGGGCGTCCCGATTTCACCGCACGTCATTTAGATTTTCAGTTTGGCGGGCACGCAGCCGAACAGGCTGCGCACTCACCGAACTGTCAAAGGCCTATTAAGGCCATTTACATATCAATTAAATTAATAAACTGAGCTGCCCGTCCAACCTTAAGGTTGGTGGGCAGACGAAAAGCCCAGGCGGCCTTTGCATTTTTCATGGAACCTTATCCACGGGCGGGATGAGGTTTCATGAAGTGTTTATAAATTGAATAAAAATTTTTATAAAAATTAATTGACGTGTCCCAGCTCATGTGACAGTCACGTGAGGGGACATGGCTTAAAATTTTTTCTATTCTATATTTAAAATTTTAAAACTTAAACTAATCTCCCAGAGGCAGCTTCGTGCCTCAGGGAGATTTCTGCACTCTTTTGTGCGCATGTGTCAAAGATCACAGGCCTCGACTCAGGGAACCCTCCCCCTCTCACCGCCCGCACAGGGAGTGCTCAGCGATTCTGGGCACATGACACACTGGGTGGGCCTTAATCGGCCCACCCATGTAAAATGGCAGCGAGGACCCTATATGGGGTGCCGATCAGGTCAGCGCCCACCCCAGCCCAACAGCCCCCCCACCCCCGGACGGGGGGGGAAATCCTCTCTCATGTGTTTTGATGGGAAGCCTGTTTTACATTTATGACTACATGGAGCATTCTAGCCTTGTACAAGCAGCCTTAACCCCACAACAGATAAGATCTCTGGCCTACCAGGTGTACATTTGCTCCAGGTCCATTCGCCTGCCTTAGTCACTTCCAAATTATTGTGAAGTGAGATTTCTTGTCATTATTCTGAATAATGGTCTTTATGGACTGATGTGCCTGACTCCAGAATCACTCGTATGGACTTTCCTGAACATTTAAAGATATAAGACAAATTCAGACTCTAGAGGGTGCTAAGAGAAATACGTTCCCCTTTTTATTTTGGTCAGTTAACAATTGTTAATCAAAATGGATCATAATTTTAAGGCAGTTGACTTCATGCCTCATGAATTTGAAAAGTTCCCAATCTCAATGAAAAACTTATAAGGCGATTTCCATGAACTCAGAACATCACAACGAGCTTAGCAGCTAATGAAGTGCTTTTGAAGTGTAGTCTCTGCTATAATATAGGAAACGTGGCAGCCAACTTGTACACAACAAGCTCAACATCAGAAAGATAACAGAAAACCTATTTTTCAGTGATGTTGATTGAGGGAGAAACATTTACGGGGACACAGGAGATAGCTGCTCTGCTTCAAAATCCGTTCAAGACCACAGATGATGCCTTCGTTTAAGATCTCATCCAAAAGTGAACAACTTCAGTAGTGCAGCACTCCTTCAATGAAGTACTGGCCCAGATTATGTGTTCAAAACTCTGGAGTGGGGCTGTACCCATGATACCAAGGCAAGGGTGCTACCACTGAGCCACAGCTGACACCATGTAAAATGATCATCTCTCACTTCACAAGAGCTAACAAACTGCCACAAAGACTGAAATGGAGTTTATCTTGCAGAGTGGCAAGCAAAACTCAAATATTTATATAATACTACACTTAGTAAAACCTCAGGTGAGTGACTATTTCCCACATATTGCTGCACAAAATCATTTTTGGTACTGCAGAATGAAGTGAGTCAAGTGGATCAAGTGGCAGTCAGGGAGCTTTAGGGAACAGTGATCACTGTGTCATAAGGTTTAGGTTAGCCATGGGACAGGACAAAGAACAGTCTAATATCAAAATACCAAATTGGAGGGGGGTAAATTTCAGAGCGTGAGACTGGATCTGTCCTGGGAAAACTGGATCAAAGTGTGGAAGGCAAAACTGCAACAGAACAATAAAGATACAATTGTTCAGGTACAGTTGAGTTGCATTCCCACGACGGGGGATTGTAGGACAGCCAAAGCTAGAGCTCCCTGGATGTCAAGAGGGGCAGGAAGTAAGATGAAGTGATAAAGAGGGGATATATGACAGGGTCAAGTTGATAATGCAAGTTAGAACCAGACGGAATATATAAAGTTCAGAGAGAAATTAAATAAGTTTATAAGAGGGGCAAAGAGAGCGCATGAGAAGAGACTGGCAGCTAGCATATAAGGGAATACGAATGTTTTCTTTAGGCATATTAATTGTAAAAGGTTGGTATAAGAGGAGGGGTAGGATTGATTCAGGACCAAAAAGGGGATCTACACACGGAGGTAACTGACATGGCTCAGGTACTAAATGAATACTTTGCACCTGTCTTTACCCAGGAAGATGATACCTAAGACATTGTGTAAGAGGGGCCAGTTGAGTGTTGAAATCGATAAACAGTAGGTATGAGAAAGGCTAGCTGTACCTCAGGTTGATACATCACCAGAGCCATATGGGATGAGGATGCAGACGGAAGTGAAGGACAGAAATTGTGGAGGCGCTGGCCATAATCTTCCAATCCTCCTTAGAAATGGGCCTGGTGCCAGAGAACTGAAGAATTGCAAATGTTGCACCCTTGTTCAAATAAAGGATGTAAAAATAAGCCTAGCAGCTAAGGCCAATCAGTTAAACCTGGTAGTGAGAAAGCTTTCAGAGACAATAATCCAGGACAAAATTAGCAGTCACTTGGGCAAATGCGAATGAATTAAGGAAACACTGCATAGATTTGTTAAGGACAAATCATTGAGTTTTTTGGTGAAGGAACATAAGGTTGATGAGAGCAATGCAGTTTGGTATGGTGTGTATAGACTTCAAAAAGACATTTGATTAAGTGCCATATGATAGACTTGCCAGCAAAGCTGAAGCTTGTGGAATAAAAGGGAAAGTGGATGACCAACAGGAAACAGAAGTGATGGTGAACAGTTGTTTTTTTGGACTGGAGAAAGGTATGCAGTGGGTTCCCCAGGGGTCAGTATTAGGGCCACTGCTTTTCTTGACTACATTAATGACCATACTCAGATGTACAGGGCACAATTTCAAAAATTTCAGGTGACACAAAATTTAGAAGTATTGTGAACTACAAGGAGGATAGTGATAGACTTAAATAAAACTCAAGGCAAATGAATGTTTTTATTCCTTCAAGGGACATGAGCATAGCTGGCAAGGCTAGTATTTATTTTCCAGCCCTAGTTGCCCTTAAGAAGGCAGTAGTGAGTCGCCTTCCTGAACCGCTGCAGGCCATGTGATCCACAGTGCTGTTTGAGAGGGACTTCTAGAATTTTGACCCAGTGACAGTGAAGAAACAGGATTATAGTTCCAAGTCAGGATGGTGTGCGGCTTAGAGGAACTTGCAGGTGGCTGTATTCCCAGTAGTTGCTGGCCTTGTTTTTTTAGGTGGTAGAGGTTATGGTTTGGGAAGTGCTGTTGAAGGAGCCTTGATGAGCTGCTGCAGTGCACGATGCACTGGTGGTGGAGGGAGTTAGTGCTTAAAATGGGGGAAGGGGTGCTGATCAAGTGGGTGGCTTTGGCTTTGATGGTGCCAAGCTGCTTGAGTGTTAGAATTAATACTCATCCAGGCAACTGGAGAATATTCTAAAACATTCCTGACTTGCGCCTTGTAAATGATAAGACAGGTTTAGGGGAGTCAGGAGAAGAGTTTTTTGCCACAGAATTTTCAGGCTCTGACCTGCTCTTGTAGCCACAGTATTTATATGGCTGGCTACTAATGCAGAGAAATGTGAAGTGGTACAATTTAACAGAAACAACAGAGATAAAATAAAGGGCTTAATTCTGAGGGGGTGCAGAAGCAAAGGGACCTTTGGGTACATGTGCACAAATTGTTGAAGGTAGCAAGGCAGTTTCAAAAATTGGTTAAAAAGGCAAATAGGTCTTTGGGCTTTATAAATAGAGGCATAGAGTACTAAAGCAAAAAGTCAAACTTTCTGAAGCTGCTTCAGCCTCAACTGAAATTTTGCACTTTAGGAAGCATGTGAAGGCTTGAGAGACTGTAGAGAAAAGATTTACGAGAATGGTTCCAGGGATGAGTAAGTTCAGTTAAGGGGCAGGGATAGGTTCAGGAAACTGGGGTTGTTTTCCTTTGAGAGAAGAGAGGATGTTGGATAGTAAAGTGTTCAAAATCAAAGGTAGAGAGAGAAAAACCATACCTATTGGTGGAAGGGCTGAGAATCAGAGGGCACAGTTTAACGGTAATTGGCAAAAGAACCAATGGCGACATGAGGAAACAGTGAGTGGTTAGGTTCTGGAATTCACTGCTTGAGTGTGTTAGAGGCAGAGCACCTGAACAGAATAAAAACTGCAGAGCCCCGAGGAAAGGGAGGGGGAGTGGGACTAGCTGAGGTGCTCTTTCAGAGAGCCAGCAAAGACAACAAGTCGAATGGGCTCCTTCTGTGCTGTAACCATTCTACGATTTTATACCCACCCACAAATATGTTGAACTCAATTTTCACATTTCCAAGGTAGGACGAGAACCCAATCGCTGGGTGCCTGATGTAACATCATTCCCAACTTCTGCAGTAGGCAGTGACACTCCAAATTCAGGTTAAAATGGCTTTTGGAGGTTAATGTCGTGTTCATTCATATTTAGTATCATTGCAAACACAATTTTTTTTAATTCATTCATGGGAAGTGGGTGACTTATTGCCCAGCCCTAATTGCCCTCGAGAAAATGGTGGTGAGCTGCCTTCTTAAACCACCACAGTCCATGTGGTGTAGGTACATCCACAGTGTTGTTAGGGAGGGAGTTCCAGAATTTTGACTCAGAGACAGTGCAGGAACGGTGATATATTTCCAAGTCAGGATGCAAGTGGCTTGGAGGTGAACTTCCAGGTGGCGGTGTTTCTATGTGTCTGCTGCCCTTGTCCTTCTAGATGGCAATGATCATGGAAGGCACCGTCTAAGGGGCCTTGGTGAGTTCCTGCAGTGCATTTTGTAAATGGTGTACGCTGCTGCCACTGTGTTTTGGTGGTGGAGGCAATGAATGATTGTGGATGGGGTACTAATCAAACTTTGTCCTGGATGGTGTCAAGCTTCTTGAGTGTTGTGGTAGCTCCAGGCAAGTGGAGAGCATTCTATCACACTCCTGGCTTGTGCCTTGTAGATTGTGGGCAGACTTTGGGGAGTCAGGAGGCGAGTTACTCGTCGCAGGATTCCTAGCCTCTGACCTGCTCTCGTAGCCACAGTATTTATGTGGCTAGCCCAGTTCAGTTTTTGGTAAATGGTAAACCCCCAGGATATTGATAGTGGGGGACTTGGTGATAGTAATGCCATTGAGTGTCAAGGGGTGATGGTTGATTCACTCTTGCTGGAGATGGTCATTGCCTGGCACTTGTGTGGCGCGAATGTTACTTGCCTCTTGTCAGCCCAAGCCTGGATATTGTCCAGGTCTTGATGAATTTGGACACAGCCTGCTTCAGTATCTGAGGTGTCGCGAATGGTAAACATTGTGCAACCACCAGCGAACATCCTCACTTTTGACCTTATGATGGAAGGAAGGTCATGAAGTAGCTGAAGATGGTTGGGCCTAGGACACTACCCTGAGGAAATCCTGCAGTGATGTCCTGCAGCTGAGATGATTGACCTCCAACAACCACAACCATCTTCCTTTGTGCTAAGTATGACTCCAACCAATGGAAAGTTTTCTCCCTGATTCCCATTGACTCCAGTTTTGCTCAGGCTCCTTGATGCAACATTCTGTCAGTTGCGGCCTTGATATCAGGGGCAGTCACTCTCACCTTACTTGTCCATGTTTGAACCAAGGCTGCAATGAGGTCAGGAGCTGAGTTGCCCTTGCAGCACCCAACTGAGCATCAGTGAGCAGGTTATTGCTAAGCAAGTGCTGCTCAATAGCCTTGTTGATGACCCCTTCCATTACTTTACTGATGATCGAGGGTAGACTGCTGGGGTGGTAATTGGCCAGATGGATTTATCCTACTTTTTATGTACAGGACATACCTGGGTAATTTTCCACATAGCCAGATAGATACCAGTGCTATAGCTGTACTGGAATAGCTTGGTTAGGGGCGCAGCAAGCTCTGGAGCACAAGTCCTCATTACTATTGCTGGAATATTGTCAGGGCCCATAGCCTTTGCAGTATCCAGTGCCTTCAGCCATTTCTTGATGTCACGTGGAGTGAATTGAATTTGTTGATGCCTGGCATCTGAGATGCTGGGGACCTCTGGAGGAGGCGAAGGTGGGTCATTCACCCGGCATTTCTGGCTGAAGATTGTAGCAAATGCTTCAATCTTATCTTTTGCACTGATGTGCTGGGCTCCTCTACCATTGAGAATGGGGATACTTGTGGAGCCTCCTCCTCCAGTGAGTTGATTAATTGTCCACCACCATTCATGAGTGGACATGGCAGGTCTGCAGAGCTTAGATCTGCTCTGTTGGTTGTGGAATTGCTTAGTTCTATCTATCACTTGCTGCTTATGGTGTTTGGCACGCTAGTAATCCTGTGTTGTAGCTTCACCAGGTTGACGCCTCATTTTTAGGTATGCCTGGTGCTGCTCCTGGCATGCCCTCCTGCACTCTTCATTGAACCAGGGTTGATCCCCTAGCTTGGCAGTAATGGTAGAGTGGGGAATATGCCAGGCCATGAGGTTACAGATTGAGGTCGAGTACAATTCTGCTGACAAGTGGCAAGTAACATTCGCGCCACACAAGTACCAGGCAATGACCATCTCCAATAAGAGAGAATCCAACCATCACCCCTTGATGTTCAATGGCATTACCATCACTGAATCCCCCACTATCAACATCCTTGAGGGTTACCATTGACCAGAAACTGAACTAGACTAGCCATATAAGTACTGTGGCTACAACAGCAGGTCAGAAGCTAGAAATCCTGTGATGAGTAACTCACCTCCCGACTCCCCAAAGCTTGTCCACCATTTACAAGGCACAAGTCACACTCAAGAAGCTTGACACTATCCAGGACAAAGCAGCCCACTTGATTGGCACCCTCTCCTCGACCAACGCCCAGTGCAGTGTGTACCATATACAAGATGCACTGCAGGAGCTCACCAAGGCTCCTTAGACAGCACCTTCCAACCACACAACCGCTACCATCTAGAAGGACAAGGGCAGCAGATACATGGGAATGCTGTGTGACCACAGACCGTGAATCATGCAGGTCAAGTCCTGTTATCTTGGTAGCAGTCACGATGTCTTCATTCTGTGACAGTCCACATGGTCAGCTGTATTTGAGCCACCACAGCAAACTAAAGGGTCCTAACTGGGTGACAAGAGCTGATGACATGGCTGTTGACTTTGGTAAGCAACCACACAAATTTGGAGAGCATGGTTACAGTGGAAGCCACCCTGCCACACGAAATGTGATGAAGTAGATTGGAAGTGTTGCTTTAACACGGCACAAAGTCTGGACTGCTCAGGAGGAGCCCTGCAATACTCAGCAGAGCAGATGTGTCAAGGTTCATGGTGATCTGCTGCCTGCTGCACAATCTCACCATCATGAGAGGGTAGCTCTTGCCACCAGCTACACGGTGAGCAACTGAAGAACAGGAGAAGGAGCAGGAAAAAAAAAAGAGGAAGATGAAGGGAGGAGGCAACTTAGACAGCCCTTTCCTCCCCAAGCTGTCTGTGAAGAACTCATCCGAGTGCAATACTAGTAAATACAACCCCAATCCCCCAACAGTCCCATGCTTTACCTTCCCCCGTCACTGACCTTCACAGCATCTGCTTGGCCACAACGCAAAAATTAAAACCAACAAAAAATAAACACTAAACCAAATTTCTACATCAAATCATTCCATATTGCATACAAAGGTCAACTAATCAACTTTGTACATTCCTTTAACATCTGTCTTACGTGTATCGATCCTAGTGCTCCTATGCAGTACTCTCCCAGCGAATGTAACAGGGCTGGTGGGAGGCTGCTGACTTTCAATGGAGGATACTCTAGAGGATCTTTTAGGATGATCTCGAGCAGGTTTGGGTCTGGAAAACTGCAGATTTCACCATCTTGGCATGAGCAGCAGCAGTCTGAGCTGGCTGGCTGTAGAGTAAAGGGTTAACATCAGGAGCACCTGACACTGATGCAACCACAATGCAATGTCAAATGACTAAGAGACTGAGATTTGACAGGAAGAAGAAGTACAACCTTCTGTAGCGTACTAAGGTGAATATAGATCTGTAAATAAACAAGGATGGTTTTTACGAATAAAGGTCCATGGTAGCATTCTTAGGGTAACAGGCAAATACTAAAGAAATAAAAACAAAAAAAAAAACAAAAAAACTGCGGATGCTGGAAATCCAAAACAAAAACAGAATTACCTGGAAAAACTCAGCAGGTCTGGCAGCATCGGCGGAGAAGAAAAGAGTTGACGTTTCGAGTCCTCATGACCCTTCGACAGAACTTGAGTTCGAGTCCAGGAAAGAGCTGAAATATAAGCTGGTTTAAGGTGTGTGTGTGGGGGGCGGAGAGATAGAGAGACAGAGAGGTGGAGGGGGTTGGTGTGGTTGTAGCGACAAACAAGCAGTGATAGAAGCAGATCATCAAAAGATGTCAACAACAATAGTACAATAGAACACATAGGTGTTAAAGTTAAAGTTGGTGATATTATCTAAACGAATGTGCTAATTAAGAATGGATGGTAGGGCACTCAAGGTATAGCTCTAGTGGGTTTTTTTTTTATATAATGGAAATAGGTGGGAAAAGGAAAATCTTTATAATTTATTGGGAAAAAAAAAGAAGGGGGAAACAGAAAGGGGGTGGGGATGGGGGAGGGGACTCACGACCTAAAGTTGTTGAATTCAATATTCAGTCCGGAAGGCTGTAAAGTCCCTAGTCGGAAGATGAGGTGTTGTTCCTCCAGTTTGCGTTGGGCTTCACTGGAACAATGCAGCAAGCCAAGGACAGACATGTGGGCAAGAGAGCAGGGTGGAGTGTTAAAATGGCAAGCGACAGGGAGGTTTGGGTCATTCTTGCGGACAGACCGCAGGTGTTCTGCAAAGCGGTCGCCCAGTTTACGTTTGGTCTCTCCAATGTAGAGGAGACCACATTGGGAGCAACGAATGCAGTAGACTAAGTTGGGGGAAATGCAAGTGAAATGCTGCTTCACTTGAAAGGAGTGTTTGGGTCCTTGGACGGTGAGGAGAGAGGAAGTGAAGGGGCAGGTGTTGCATCTTTTGCGTGGGCAAGGGGTTGTGCCATAGGAGGGGGTTGAGGAGTAGGGGGTGATGGAGGAGTGGACCAGGGTGTCCCGGAGGGAGCGATCCCTACGGAATGCCGATAAGGGGGGTGAAGGGAAGATGTGTTTGGTAGTGGCATCATGCTGGAGTTGGCGGAAATGGCGGAGGATGATCCTTTGAATGCGGAGGCTGGTGGGGTGATAAGTGAGGACAAGGGGGACCCTATCATGTTTCTGGGAGGGAGGAGAAGGAGTGAGGGCGGATGCGCGGGAGATGGGCCGGACACGGTTGAGGGCCCTGTCAACGACCGTGGGTGGAAAACCTCGGTTAAGGAAGAAGGAGGACATGTCAGAGGAACTGTTTTTGAATGTAGCATCATCGGAACAGATGCGACGGAGGCGAAGGAACTGAGAGAATGGGATGGAGTCCTTACAGGAAGTGGGGTGTGAGGAGCTGTAGTCGAGATAGCTGTGGGTGTCGGTGGGTTTGTAATGGATATTGGTGGACAGTCTATCACCAGAGATTGAGACAGAGAGGTCAAGGAAGGGAAGGGAAGTGTCAGAGATGGACCACGTGAAAATGATGGAGGGGTGGAGATTGGAAGCAAAATTAATAAATTTTTCCAAGTCCTGACGAGAGCATGAAGCAGCACCAAAGTAATCATCGATGTACCGGAGAAAGAGTTGTGGAAGGGGGCCGGAGTAGGACTGCAACAAGGAATGTTCCACATACCCCATAAAGAGACAGGCATAGCTGGGGCCCATGCGGGTACCCATAGCCACACCTTTTATTTGGAGGAAGTGAGAGGAGTTGAAGGAGAAATTGTTCAGCGTGAGAACAAGTTCAGCCAGACGGAGGAGAGTAGTGGTGGATGGGGATTGTTCGGGCCTCTGTTCGAGGAAGAAGCTAAGGGCCCTCAGACCATCCTGGTGGGGGATGGAGGTGTAGAGGGATTGGACGTCCATGGTGAAGAGGAAGCGGTAGGGGCCAGGGAACTGGAAATTGTTGATGTGACGTAAGGTGTCAGAGGAATCACGGATGTAGGTGGGAAGGGACTGGACAAGGGGAGAGAGAAGGGAGTCAAGATAACGAGAAATGAGTTCTGTGGGGCAGGAGCAAGCTGAGACGATCGGTCTACCGGGGCAGTTCTGTTTGTGGATTTTGGGTAGGAGATAGAAGCGGGCCGTCCGAGGTTGGGCAACTATCAGGTTGGAAGCTGTGGGAGGGAGATCCCCAGAGGAGATGAGGTCAGTGACAGTCCTGGAAACAGTGGCTTGATGTTCAGTGGTGGGGTCATGGTCCAGGGAGAGGTAGGAGGAAGTGTCTGCGAGTTGACGCTCAGCCTCCGCGTGGTAGAGGTCAGTGCGCCAGACAACAACAGCACCACCCTTGTCAGCAGGTTTGATGACAATGTCAGGGTTGGACCTGAGAGAATGGAGTGCAGTAAGTTCAGAGAGAGACAGGTTAGAATGGGTGAGAGGAGCAGAGAAATTGAGACGACTAATGTCGCGCCGACAGTTCTCAATGAAAAGATCGAGAGAAGGTAAGAATCCAGAGGGAGGGGTCCAGGTGGAGGGAGAATATTGAAGATGGGTAAAAGGATCCGTTGAACTGGGAGAGGACTCCTGCCCAAAGAAGTGAGCCCGGAGACGAAGACGGCGGAAGAAGAGTTCAGTATCATGCCGAGCCCGAAATTCATTGAGGTGAGGGCGTAAGGGTATGAAACTAAGTCCTTTGCTGAGCACTGAACGTTCAGCATCGGAGAGGGGAAGGTCAGGGGGTATAGTGAATACACGGCTGGGGCTGGGATTGGAAGATGGGGTGGGGACGGAGGGACAGGCAGGGGTGGAGGGTCCTAGATGGGTGTTGGTGTCGATGAGTTGTTGGAGCTTGCGTTCCTTAGCACTTGAGAGAAACAGAAAAAGTTTCTTGTTGAGGCGTCGGATGAGCCGAAGAATAAAATGAAACTGGGGGCACGCGCAGCTTTGAAAAAGGGTACGGCGGTGCTGCTGGAGGGAGAGGTCGAGTGTGTTCATATGGCGGCGCATGGCACTGAGAGTGGATTTCAGAATGTGACGGGAACAGCAGTCCGAGAAACGTTTTATGTCCCGGAGATACCTGTAATCCTGGGTGGGTTCGAAACATGAGGGGTGGAATTTCAGTTGAAATCCATGTGGGGTAAGTCGGAGACGGAGACAGTCACTGAGAAAGGAGATATGGCTGTGAAAGCGGGTTTTAGTAAACACCTTGTCAAACACTAGGAGAGAAATGGAAAGCAATGAAGGTGAACAAGGCAACAGAGAAATCCGGAAATCTTGTCGCAGAGAGGAACAGAACTTCTTCAAGGAGGTAGGCATTTCTTGAAGAGCAGTGGCAGTCAATTAAACACAGAGATAAAAACAAAAAAACTGCGGATGCTGGAAATCCAAAACAAAAACAGAATTACCTGGAAAAACTCAGCAGGTCTGGCAGCATCGGCGGAGAAGAAAAGAGTTGACGTTTCGAGTCCTCATGACCCTTCGACAGAACTTGAGTTCGAGTCCAGGAAAGAGCTGAAATATAAGCTGGTTTAAGGTGTGTGTGTGGGGGGCGGAGAGATAGAGAGACAGAGAGGTGGAGGGGGTTGGTGTGGTTGTAGCGACAAACAAGCAGTGATAGAAGCAGATCATCAAAAGATGTCAACAACAATAGTACAATAGAACACATAGGTGTTAAAGTTAAAGTTGGTGATATTATCTAAACGAATGTGCTAATTAAGAATGGATGGTAGGGCACTCAAGGTATAGCTCTAGTGGGTTTTTTTTTATATAATGGAAATAGGTGGGAAAAGGAAAATCTTTATAATTTATTGGGAAAAAAAAAGAAGGGGGAAACAGAAAGGGGGTGGGGATGGGGGAGGGGACTCACGACCTAAAGTTGTTGAATTCAATATTCAGTCCGGAAGGCTGTAAAGTCCCTAGTCGGAAGATGAGGTGTTGTTCCTCCAGTTTGCGTTGGGCTTCACTGGAACAATGCAGCAAGCCAAGGACAGACATGTGGGCAAGAGAGCAGGGTGGAGTGTTAAAATGGCAAGCGACAGGGAGGTTTGGGTCATTCTTGCGGACAGACCGCAGGTGTTCTGCAAAGCGGTCGCCCAGTTTACGTTTGGTCTCTCCAATGTAGAGGAGACCACATTGGGAGCAACGAATGCAGTAGACTAAGTTGGGGGAAATGCAAGTGAAATGCTGCTTCACTTGAAAGGAGTGTTTGGGTCCTTGGACGGTGAGGAGAGAGGAAGTGAAGGGGCAGGTGTTGCATCTTTTGCGTGGGCAAGGGGTTGTGCCATAGGAGGGGGTTGAGGAGTAGGGGGTGATGGAGGAGTGGACCAGGGTGTCCCGGAGGGAGCGATCCCTACGGAATGCCGATAAGGGGGGTGAAGGGAAGATGTGTTTGGTAGTGGCATCATGCTGGAGTTGGCGGAAATGGCGGAGGATGATCCTTTGAATGCGGAGGCTGGTGGGGTGATAAGTGAGGACAAGGGGGACCCTATCATGTTTCTGGGAGGGAGGAGAAGGAGTGAGGGCTAAAGAAACTAAAGAAAACCCCACTTAGACCCCAAACTAAAGTCAAAACATGGTGGCAGCTGGTAGTTTCTGTCAACTGTTCATGTGCACCATCTGAAACATGGTGGCAGTGGACAGGGCATAAAGACACAGAAAAACCCCAAGTGAATACTGAAGACCTGAGACACCTACAAATCCTTGGAAAAAGGACAACAGGAGAAAAGGTCGAAGACTCACCTGAGAATGGAGCATCATGTTTGCTATATATAGATGCAAGCTGGCACACAAACCCGGAGTCCAGACAGCAGTATGTACAATCTACAAGCCAAACTCCTAAAACAGCAACAGATCTAGAACTTAGGACAAGCAGAGTTTATATTGTCACTCCCAGAATTGCTCCGAAGTGCTAAAGGCTTGCTACAGATTCAACTCTGGGACGAAGAGGAAGAGATTCTCCAGGTACAGGTCAGCTTCAGGTTGGCATAAGGAGCACCAGAAGTATCAAGTCAGTACCTTACTCTACGCGGTACAGACCATTGCAGATGATGTTATTGCACAACAGAGTGTCAATGAGGCTTCGAGCTGATATCAGGAAATCCTCCAGGCATTCAATTCCTACCTCAGCATTCAAAAAAAATTTGATAATTGAGCTAGCAAAAGAGGCAAAAACTGGGAAAATCCATGGATTCATTCAGAAATGACCTGTACAGACCCATGGAGAATTGCGACTATAGGATCCTTACAGATGAATTAATACGCGATTGTATAGTGGTTGGGATCATGGATAAAACCCAATCAGACCTTTTGCAAATAAGGGGAGATTGAACTCCCACAAAGACAGTATAAATTGTGTGACAGACTGAGTTAGGAAGCTAAACAGAGCAGTTGTTCATGGGGAAAATGATGTCCCTTGAGGGAAAAGAGTGAAGCCATTCAATATAACAGACAAAAAAGAGAAGCAAAAACAAAAGCCTGCAAAATTGGCAAAAAAAAGTGTGTGAACTGCCATCTTGAGATGCTCTTGGTATGACAGGAAAATCCTGCACAAGCAGGAAGAATGCCCATAGGGGAGGATAGTGCCACCGCTGTGGGAACTTGGGACATTTTAAAATAGTTTGCAGATCCAAAGTTCCTATAGCTCATAGGAAGAAAGAGATAACGACAAAACCAAATAAAATCCAAGAAGTGGAATAGCCACAGAAAAAAACAAATAACCTTCTTAGGAGAAGTTAATGAAACAGAAAATAATTACTAGAGCATTATATTAGAAGCTGATGGTCACGTCACAGAATTCAAGCTAAATACTGGGGCAGGTGTTTCAATATTATCTGATGAAGATAAATGGCTTAAAAATATCACATTATTGGCATCCTCCATCCAGTTGCAAGGTTGAGGGACTAAAAGTAATAAGTCAACTTCATAAGGTTAAGATACATGGATAAAGAGATTGTGGAACTGTTATATGTTATACAGAACCAGGAGTCATCATTACTGAGTGGAAAAGCATGCTTGCAGCTGAGGCTCATTTACAAGGCTGATGGAATTGTGGATGAGCAGTCTAATGAGGTATTCAGGGATGAAATTTCCATCCCTATTTTCAGCTTAGGAAAGTTGAAAACAGAATATCACATAACCCTAAGTGTCGATGCTAAACCTATATTTCTCTTCACAGTGAGGAAGGTCCCTCATCCACTCTTAGACAAAATCCAGAGCAAGAACTGAACATGGTACAATAAGGGTTAATCGCTCTATTAACCATACCGATAAAGTAGAGTTCTTTGATTTCAGGGGATTAAGGTTTAAAATTGAAACCTTTGGTTAATCTTCTTAACCTAAAAGAAATTACAAAAATGCCGGCTGGAATTCAATGCTTTAGATTGAGACTTATGAGAGACGATTCAGTTACTGAGTACGTTCAAGAGAAGTGCCAGGCAAAAGCGGATGCATTGTCAAGAATATCAGTGGAAGAAGTCAAACCAGAAGATTAAAATTTTATTGAGAAGTGAAACCAATGGAACTTTGGGCATACTATTTAGATCCAGATGGAGACAAGGAACCAGAAACAAGTAGAAACTCTACAACTACCCAGGTGGAAGCCACTCCTATCGAATGACAAGAGAGTACAGTTTGACCTCAAAATGAAATCAGGACCAGATCAGGGAGATTGGTCAAGGCATCTCAGAGAGTAACCCTGTGAAGGCCGAGACATCAGGAGCACCTGATACTGATGTAACTATTGGCGTAACTATGATGCAATCTTACATGACTAACAGACAGATCTGGTGGGAAGCAGAAGTACAACCTCAGGCATAGTATTGTGATGTATATATAGACCTGAGTAAACACTGCTGGTTTTTATAGATAACTGTCTATGGTAACATTCGTAGAGTATCAGGCAAACCCTAAAGAAATCCCAGCTAAACCCTGAATGCAAGACAAAACAACAGAATGGGCACTGGTATAATGGCAGGGCTGGGAGGACAAATGTGGTCACCCTGAGAGGGGACAGCAGGTCCATGCTCCATGGAGCTACTTCCACTCTCCCCATGTGATCCCAGTAATCTGCTAGAGGACAGCTGTTACAAGTACCTTTGCACACTGTAATCCACAGCCATGGTGGCAGCTGTCTGACTGCCACTGTAGAACTCAAACCTTGGCCATCAGGTGCTACATCACAGTTGGGTTCACAAGTGTCCAAATGGAGTTGGCTATCACTTCCATGCTGGAAAGGATGGGTTTCAAACTCGGCACATAGGCCTGTGCCAAGTTAGTATTGGACTCTTGTCGTATTCCTTGACATTTCTGGCAGGCTTCCCAATGCACCAGGCATTTTGTTGTCCATACCTATCAGTGTACTCCTGTAGGTTGCCCTGAAGAGCTTATCTGAATCTGAACTCCCGAGGGATCTCGTCCACTGGCACTATCCTTGCCCGCTGCCCTTGCTTTAGGCCACTCATGCCCAGTGTCACACCTTGTACCTATTCCAGCTTTAGCCTATCTTCCAAGACATGTGCAGTATCAATATCTGAGCTGGTGATTGCGAGTGTGAAATCTGTTGACAGTGTATCTTCATCATCACTGTTCCTCTGCCTAGGAAGGATGCACCTCTTGGGTATCTGGAAAGAGAGGAACATGAGGGTAAGGTTATGCCATAGGGACAGGGAGAAAGTAACAGATGAATACTTACACTAGATGCAGCTTGTAAATCATAAGAGTGTGTGGGATGAGGGGAGGTGGAATGTGATGAGGAGGATTAGATCCACACTTACCTTCACCTTTGATGGTTTTAGTTCTGTCACTCGCCACGGTCTCAGCAATGGACACCCCAGTACTGACCAACACTTTCCGCCTCATGGAGTGAAGAATGCAGGTGCATCAGTCCCCCTCCAGTTATCTCCTGCTGCCTCCAGTTATGGGCCACCTTGTCCTGTAAGAGAATTGGAAGTGTCTCAGAAAGTGTGGTGAAATATGTTTGGCAGGCGTGGCTGTCATGGTTAACTAGCTCGCATTGTGTGCAAGCTGCGAGATGTGGGTGTGAGTCTTATAGCAGTACCAAGAGTGCGAGGGTAAAGTGAAGCATATCAAAGTTGGGTATGAGTCTAGATTGATTGAGATTGTTGGTGTGATTTGAGCATCGTCTCAGGAGTGGTACAGTCCCCCCTAACTGAAAAGTTTGACATCAATTGCGTTCAACAATGTCCATTTGCACTCATTTGATATCAAATGCACTCAAAATTAATCATTTAGCTATCATTTGACATCAGTTGCACTCAAAAGCAATCACTTAGCTATCATTTAACATTAAAAATACTATAATTGACATCAATGTCATCAATTGGCCCAAACCACAGTGCTCAAATATTTGCGATTAGCAACATCACTTAAGCATTTGGACATCAAAAACTACCATAGAACTTATTTTCCATATTTCTGAAATTCAATAGCTTCAAACTAAATGAAAGTTGCCGTAGTCCCAAAGGACCAAAGGCTGCTCTCGCGTTAAAGAGACACGACTGATGATGAGTTTAACCCGAGGGTCACCACATCTTAGGTGAGGGGTGATATTAGGGGAGTCGGTTAGCTCATTTGGCTGGATGGCTGATTTATGATGCAGAGTGACACATCATAAAACTGAGCCAACTTTATAAAAAGCAGACCCTGTTTTGATGAAGAACTTTTTTGTTTTTCTTTATAACCTGTAACTCATGCAGCACAACCTTGCCCACATAACCGCTAGACGCCCGCACTCCATTCTCCCTTGGATTGCAGCAGTTCTCTCCCCATAAAAGCCCCCAGGAGCAATTTCCTCCCCCACCAGCCCCCCTGAGCAATTTTCTTCTGCACCCCCGACCCTCCCCCCAAACTTTCAAAAGTCAAACTTTTCATATGTAGTGAACCAACATAACTCAGTATTAGATCATACCTATTAAGAATTCAACAAGGATCCTTCGACAGCACCTTCTAAACCCACGACTGCTACCATCTAGGATAAGGGCAGGAGATAGATGGGAACAACACCATCTGGAAGTTCCCCTCCGAGTCACTCACCGCCCTGACTTGGAAATAAATCACCGTTCCTTTACTGTCGCTGGGTCAAAATCCTGGAACTCCCTCCCTAACTGCACTGTGGGTGTACCTACATCACATGGTTTGCAGTGGTTCAAGAAGGCAGCTCTGAAGGGTAGTTAGGTATGGGCAATAAATGCTGGCTCAGCCAGCGAAGCTCAAAGTCCGGGAATGAATAAAAAAAATGACCAAAGGCTTGGCTAAAGAGGTTAAATGGGTTTTAAAGGTTCAGGGAAAATCAGAGAGCCCCTTTCCCCTCAACGTAGGCTTCTGACCCCTATTTAACACTGACATTGGGATCCTGAAGCCTGTGGAAAAACCCTGGCTTGGGTGCCTGAAATCGAGGGCGGCATTTTCCGGTCCTGCGAGCAGCTGGGGCTGGAAAAGCCCAGCGGGAAGGACTTTCAGTCCTTTGTGTTTACCTTGATAAGTGTAAAAATCCAAACCAGGAAAAATTGCCTATTCCCTATTGTCAGGTTGCAGTGGTTTTCTTCCTGCTTCCCCCTCCCCTGTGTGTCTCTCTCTCTCTCCTCCCCCTCTCTCTCTCTCTCCTCCCCCTCTCTCTCTCTCTCCTCCCCCTCTCTCTCTCTCTCCTCCCTCTCTCTCTCTCCTCCCTCTATCTCTCTCTCCCCTCTCCCTCTGTCTCTCCTCTCCTCTCCTCTCTCTCTCCTCCGTCTCTCTCCTCCCCCTCTCTCTCTCTCCTCCCTCTCACTCTCTGTCTCTCCTCCCCTCTCTCTCCTCTCTATCCTCCCTCTCTCCCTCTCTCTCTCCTCCCTCACTCTCTCCTCTCTCCCTCTATCCCTCTCTCCTCCATCTCTCCTCCCTCTCTCCTCCCTCTCTCCTCCCTCTCTCTCTCACTCTCCTCCATCTCTCTCTCTCCTCCCCCTCTCTCTCTCTCCTCCCTCTCTCTCTCTCCTCCATCTCACTCTCTCCTCCCCTCTCTCTCCTCTCTATCCTCTCTCTCTTCTCCCTCCTCTCTCTCTCCTCCCTCTCTCTCTCCTCCCTCTCTCTCTCCTCCCTCTCTCTCTCCTCCCCCTCTCTCTCTCCTCCCCCTCTCTCTCTCCTCCCCCTCTCTCTCCTCCCCCTCTCTCCCCTACCCCATCCCCTCCTACCATGCCCTCTTTCCCCTCCCCCCCGCCTCTTAGCCCCTTCTCCCACCTTGTTGGATCCCCCTACTTACCCACTTTCCCCTCTTTCCTCCCAGCCCCCTTCTTTCCCCCTGCACCCTTCACACACCCCCCCCTTTCCTTCTCCACTCCCTTCACTCTTTCCCCTTCCCACTAACCACCACAAACCCCCCCCCCAAACCCCGGAGGCAGGCAGTTCGGAAGGGGAAGGGGGAGAGTCTTGAGGCTGGAGGGAGATGGGGAGAATTTGGAGGGAGGGGGGAGACAGAGTCGAGACTAGAGGAAGAGAGGGGGCAAGAGTTTGGAGACTGGAGGGAGAGTGTTTGGAGACTGGAGGGAAAGAGGGGGAGAGAGTCAAAACTGGAAAGGGAGAGAGGGAAGAGTTTAGACCCTGATACGGGAGGTGGAATATTTTGGGGTTTGGGGGGCTGTGGGGAAAGATGGGAGTTTAGACCCTAAGACTTGAGGCGGGGTGGGGGGGGGGGGGGTGCTGGTGGGGGAGAAAATGAAGAACTGATGGGGATTAGATGGTTCTCTCAAGAATGTATAGTGGAATGATTATTTTGGACTAATATGTAAAACTGAATAAATTCAAATGTTATTTTAGGAATTCATTTCTTTGTAATTTTCAAAGCAGGTTGCAGAGCACATTTGATAGCTTTGAGCGTGCTGGATATGGCTTGAGCGCACTGCCAAATTTGGTGTCAAATTCATTCCAAGTGAGAACTTTTGATATCAAATTGTAATTAAGCGCATTGAGCACACATGAACACAAAAATTATATTAACATTTTTTTGGTAGGGGGATCTGTCATTTGAAGATGTATTCACTGACCTTAACCACTCTTGTAAGGTCGCTGAACTTCTTGCTGCCTTGCATCCACGTCTTCAGGGCTAGACTCCTGGCGTCAACAGGGGCAGAGGGCAAGGATAATGCCAGAGGGCGAGGTCACTCCTGAGTTCTACTGCAGAGGATTCAGATGAGCACTTTGGGGCAGCCTACAGGAGTACACTGACGGATATGGACAACAAAATGCTTGGTACATCGGGAAGCCTGTTGTCAATGTCAAGGAACATGACAAGAGTCCAATACCAACAAGGCTTCGTGCAGAGCTTGAAACCCATCCTTTTCAGTCTGGAAGAGGTGGCCTACCTATCTTTTGAGTATGTGCTGGGAGGGTCTTCTGGTCCTTTGCGAATATTGACTCTCTCTTGTTCTCTCCAGCTCCTCCAATAAAACCCCAGTACAGTGTCTGCAAACCTTAGAGCCTGCTCTCTCTCATTTGTGCCACTGTTTGCCAGGTCACATTTATTTCCTGCAAACGCTCAATCACAATGAGCTACCCCATTAAGTAGTTCAGACTAGATGTAAATGGCGCTAGTCTCTCATGATATTGGCTCACCACTGATGCATCCAACTAATCACCAGGCTGGTTAGCACTGGCTGGATGTGGAAACCATTGAAATTAGTAGGCAGAAGTTGGCATGCTGTTTGCATTGCAATAAATGTGTATGGGTTAATTGTACATCATGATCCCCACACCCATTTTTGGGAGCTATTGAATTTAGCCCCCATGGATTCTATGTAAAGAAGCAGTGTGAGTTATATGACACAAACATGATACAAATTACAGCAATCACCCCTTCATAGAGACATCAATCCTGCTGAAACTTGCTATGCTTTTTATATAAATGCCATGTTATTCCTCAATATCAATCAGGAACAATTATTCCTGTTTATTAATTAGCATTCAATTGGTAACCATATTGAAATAGGTGCCTGTCAGAGACAAGGCAATGCTTTTTTTATTCTGATATATTGCTTTAAAATGACTAGTTGCAAATTAATCCCTATATTTCCTATTTACAGTGGTCAACATCCAGTCTCTGAGATACAATGAATCTAGTCATGACATTATGCTGTAAAGGCATACCTGCAGTCTCTTTGTTCTCCGAATCAGCTGTTACTGAAGACACTAAAGATTCCAAATCCTGGTCCAGTGATATGACTCGCTTCCTTGTTGTGCAGGTATCTTCCCTCCTGGCCAATGTGTAAACTGTTTTCTCTGCTCCTCGCTCTGTGCTACATGTTTCCTCATCAAGTTCATCACCAGAATCTGTACTTTTAATGCTGAGACGTCTGATACGGGAAACCGAATCTACTTCTTTCATTCTGGCCAGGCGGTCCAGAGCCGTTCGGCTTGGGGACGATGCAATTTTACCTTGCAAGGCTTCAATCATCTCCGAAGTGTTTCGAACTTTCCTGTCTGCCCCTGGGACGCAGACAATTTTTCTTTCTGCGCTCAGACAGCAATTTTTGTCAGCCCAATTATAAAACTCCTTGAAAGGTCCATGGAAGAATTCATTTATGATGGCCCTTTTCCCCAACTCTTTGTTACTTTCAGCAGCATGTTTTGGCAATTTATTCTCTCGCACAGTATTTCCATTTGAGATTCCATAGAGAGGGTTGTGTTTCCATTCTGACAGTTTGTTGAAGCCTGAAGGTTTCTCTTCGACGTGCCCTGGTTGTTCTTCTAAAGCATTTTTCCTGTCTGCTATAAAATGATCACAGGTATAGCCCAATTCCATTTCAGCAGGAGGCTTTGTTTCATTTTTTCCTGCATCCTGATGCAGCATCTTCTTCCCTGGAGAAATCAAGGTTTCTACTGCTACATCTATTCCTAAAATCCTGGCAGCTCTTTCTTCTAATGATTCATTTTTGGAAATTCCTTCTGCAATTCTCTGTTCAAAGAGGTCATTCAGGTTGTCAATTTTTGGTTTTGTGCTTTTGTGATAGCTTAGAGCGCTCAGGTCAGGTTCTGAATAATCCTGATCATTGTCAAATTGAGATAACACTTTTCCAATGCTGCAGTCACATTCCGTTTTGGGAGTTGGCACAGGTTTTTTCCCTTGCGACATCACTCTGACTGATGTGCCTGCATCGTTTGCGCTTTCTGTCTTTGTTTGACTTAACTGATACATAGGCGTTCGAACTCCATTGATGTTTATGCATTGCCTTTTGTTATTGGTGCTTTCCACATTCTTTTCATTTTTTAATTTAGTGATTTGTGCATTTTTCGTGGTGAATACATTTAGAATTGTGCTGCTTTTAGTGTCTGTTGTTCTTTTGTTGATGGGTTTATGGAATAGGTTGCTTGACTGGCTGCTCAATTTGCTGTTGTCAGATCTTTTAGAAATGTCCTGCACATCAGGGGTAATATTCATGTAACCTGAGCAATTAGTATCACTGCTGCTGTCCTCCTTTACTTTGGGCTTGGTCAGCTTGGCTAATGGTTTTTCAGGAACACACAGCTCAGGTTTCTGGTAGGCTGTCATCTGACTGTTTGAAAAGTCTTTGTCAGAGTTTGTTGCCTGAATTGTAGTAAGCACATCATCTTCATTTTCCTTCTGCAATGCCTGAATGTTACGATCCTCTTGTTCCTGAATCTCTTTGTTGAAACTTTCTAATTCACTGATTGCATCCCAGGGACGACGGTTCACAGGTTTCAAGAGGAATTGACCAAACCCTACAGCCTCTTTGCCATTATTTGATGAAGTCCGTACACAACCTCTGCTCACTTCCACCTGATCTTCTGCAATTACATCTGTGCCCCTTTCACATAAGCTTTTCGAAGCCCCATGAACCTGCCTTTGGTGTGAGTTAACGTGATTGACCTGATACTGTTTAGGAGCTGTCCTGGAGAAAGCACTGTTGGTAGATGGATATAAGCTTGTCTGACCATTTATTGAATAGTTACTCAGTTTATGTTTCTGGTCATTGATGGCTGTAACTTCTGTACTTGCTTTATCCCCTTTCAATAATACACTGGATTCAGGCTCTGAATAGTTCTGACTTTGCATCTGGTTGCCTGTTCCAACCTTTTTTATGGCACCATTAAATGACCGAGTGGTATGAGGAGCTTTAATGAAACTTGTTTGTGTTTCTTGATCTCTGTACTGGTTACCTGGCCAAGAGCCAGAGGCTCTTAATTCTCTGTGTTGGTTAAAATTATAGCCAACTGCACGTCTATTGCTAACTTCATTCCAGGGCTCAGGTCTCTTCAACCCGCTTTCTGAGATCATATTTCCTGTCAATGCTTGTAACTCCAAGTCAGAGGAAGACATGCTTAAAAAACTTTGCTCTGTTAAGTTTCCAGTACTATCATTCATAACCCTTTCAATGTTTCCATTTCTCATATCGTTAATAAATGTATCTTTATTTGACTCTCCTTCACATGTTTTAACTGGCACAGAAACCAGACAAAATATCGTTTCTGTCATTCTTCTTTTTGATCGTTTCTTTTCTTGCACCTCAAAATTCTGGGAATCTGGTTCCCACTTTTTTACTTGGGTTATAGTTTCAACAGTGCCTGGATTTACAAGCAGTTCTGCTTTAGAATTGTTATTTGAATGTGGAAAGCTAACTGGATGGTTTGTCGTTGAAAGTGAATTATACTTAAATGAGGAGTCACACTGGTTGTCAACATACTGTTTACAACAATGTTCAGACTTAGTACCATTCTCGCTCTCTGGCTTGGATGCTACAAACCATCTGTTGCTAGTCGTATCAGCAATAGGCCTCAGGCCTGCCTGAGTGGAGTAATATGGCCCTGATGGAACAGAAAAGGCACTGCAGTGGTCTGACGGTCCAAATGTCTTGCTTACATCTGTAACATGGTCCTTTGCATTCCATTGTTCATACTTATTATCTGCTTCATTGTATTGCTTTTCAGACTGCACTATAGTAATGTGTCTAAGTCGAGGATCATTAAATGGTATGTACTTGACAAAAGCCTTTTGGTCATCTGTATATCCATTATGTGATGAACTACAGGTTTCCCTAGTGTGAGGGACATCTTTACCCATATCATTATTTACATTCTTAGTTTGCAGATGTTGCTTTGCACCATTATCATGAGACATGCGTTTCTGATGAGCACGATTGCTTTCCTGATTTTCTAAGCCCCAATGAGATCGATCGATAAGAGTCTGTGTTGATTGGTAGGGCTGACATGTGTTGTTGCAAGTAGGCACTTTGTCAAAACATTTCTGACCAACTTTTTGTTGAGGTGGTGCTTTGTAAGATGGGGGAGGCACATAGACAGGAGGCTCCAAGCTGCTACCAGCAGGAGCTGGAGGGCAGCAATTATGGTCAGCACTTTCTTCATTGTCCTTGGCAAAATAAGCTATTTGCCCATCAGTTTCTCCATGTACATGGAGATTAGGTATCATTTCTGAACTTCTCCTAATTTGCTGATACAATTCATAGGAGGGAGGTTTCAGTGGTCTAGTCAACTTAGCTTTTGGCAACTGTGCACACTGAGCACTCTGCCTTAGGTTTTCTGTCAATTTTGAACTTATTTTAGGATTACAATAAGAGCCATCGTCCTGCAACAAAAGATCATCTTTCAAGCATTGATTTTCCAATCTATTTCTGTCAAACCCAGACATATCCACATAATGTAGACCTGTCTGAAATTCCTTACCGTTACTTTCTGGTATAACTCTGGGCAACGACTGAGACTTTCCCTTTTTTATATGTGGCAATCCTTCTCTTTTTAATGTTTCATCACCAACTACGTGAGGCAATACACCATGTCTCATTCTGTTTCCATCACCATCAGACAGCTGTCTTCCTAAAGAAGCTTTCCATTCCTCCGTACCCAAGCTTTGACACTTACGCTCCACTGGCATTCTCCACTTGTCTTCACACCTCTCTTTCACCATCACACTCTGACCTTCTGACATCCAACCCTTTTGGTCATTTATTCTAAGTACTTCTGATTTATGCTGCGCATTCTTCGGCTGTGTATCTTGTAAACTTTTGCCTCGTTGTTCAGCTTTTGGAATGTTTTGAGTTTTTGTCACATTATTTCCTTTGTAGCCCGAGTCTCCTCGGTTTGTGTAATCCAGTAAAACACTGAAGTCTTGTCCTCTTCGTCTCCAATAGGTGACATCCTTACCAGGTTTGGGCCTAGATGAACACGGTAATGGAGGACCACTGGTTAACCTGTAAACAAATACAGAAGCACAGAATGCGATTAAGACACTTGAGAAAATGTAATTCCCTTTTAGACCTTTAATGCCAATTTCATTAATGAACGCTTGTCATTTTGCTTATGGTTGATTTGTGCAATAAACTTATCAACAGATCCAAATGGAAATAAGCAGCTATTATGCATTGAATAAACACCAAGGCTACGAGCGATAGTGCTTAATCATGTACAAGAGCTAAATTATGCCAAGTACTGTACCTTAAATTATAGGTTTTTTTTTTGAGTGCATAATTTCCATTTTACTTTTTACCAAAGAGAAAGTGTTTTGTAATAGTTCATCATATTTTTCTTTCTTTGAATGAAGTGAAGTTATATGCAAACATTGCTGAATACAAATTTAACGTTTACAATGGGCATATTTGAACTCTCAGGCTTAACCTGCTGACTGGAAGCAGTGGATATTTCAGTTGGGTCTAGTGACCAGACTTGTTCCAGGCAGTATATGTGTCTCATCACTGACAAATATGGAGCAGGGAGAACTTAATGCCATGTTTTATGGAAGAGGGTAAAGAGCTTTGATGTCCAATACGCTGGTGGTCCCTCAGCAACAGACCATAACAATCCCGGATATCTTACTTTAGCAAGCAAATCTAGATAAGAAAATAAAATACAATAATTTTATGGGGAGTCAGCTGTAAGGACATGAGTAACTCCAGGAGACAACCCACATTTATTTTGAAAAGTATCAAAAGAGTATTGATGCATTACAGAAGGCCCAAACAAAATGTCTGTCTGTTTGTTTGCTCGCAAACTCCTTGGAGATCCTTAATTGGGCCAATATCAACCAAACTTGGTGAGATGATACCTTTGACCAAAGGCCATGTCATAAGGGAGTGAACATCTAACTCACCCCCACTGGGGAGGGGGAGGGGGTGTAGCTTGCCTCCTAGAAGGGGATCTCACAGCCCTGTGCCTCTACAGACACCGTAACTCAGATATGCTTTAGCCAACCTCGACCATACAATCCGAGAAAGGATGTGACAAATTTACATCATAAATCCCCAACTTTCTTTCAAATTTAATTTGTTTCATGTAAGTTATGTTCTCAGACACTACATGTTATTACTTGGTAAGGGAAAGCGGCAGACCGCATGCAGAGCCAAGAAATAGGAGGAGGCTAGAGCATGAAAGCATGAAGTTGTCAGAGAGCAAGAGAATGCAAGAAGAACCAGTGCTGCAAGTAAGAGACCAAGACTCATAGAGGAAGCTTTCATCTACGACCCTCATCACAATTATGAGTCAGACACAGAATATGATATTGGCAGTAGTTAAGGGGTATGTAAATATTGTGGTGCGAAAAAATGGAATAAAGAGCCACTTTCGATGCGTGGAATTTTACAGCCATTTCTGCCAAAATCAGTGGAGTTTCGACTGGATCGCCACATTTTACAGCCTCGCCATCGTCACGACAGTGCCCTAGAGTTCCGCACAATTTTGCGCAAATGGTAAAGTACGATTGCCACACTTAAGTGAGCCACCTGACCTGCTGAATGTTCTCATGGGAACAACAAAATCAAAACAATTCTTGGAAAACATCAGAAGATTTAACAGCTGAATAGGATCAATAAGAAGTCTCTTTATTTTGGCTCAAGAGGAAGAACGACTATGGTCTATCTTGAAATGTTTAATGTTTCAACAAACACTAAAAATGCAGTGACCTTGAAAATATAGACAGTGATGCTACAGATGTTGTCTTTGACATCGATGATAAAATATTCAGAATATTAACAAGCATCGAGGAAATAGGTGGAGATGCAGATTTTGATCCTGAGGATTTTCAGAGTGACACTGAAGATGTAGAAAATGATCAGTAGAAATTATATAGTAACAATTGTAAATCTATTTAAACTGAAGTCAAATCAAGTAAAGGAACAAAGTATATTCATTGTGAAAATAAATATTTTTTGTCAAATAATGTTCTTCAGTTTATCAATTTTGTCTGAGATTAGGTGTTTGTGCTTCATTTCTGAGATAAGGTGTTTGTGCTTCATTTCTGTGGGATTAAAACTTTGTTAAAATAATTGTGCGAAAGAAGGCAATTAAATGAAATGTTGAATGAAATCTGTTGGATGAGAAATGCTTCAAATAAATTACTTCATAGAATCATTTTTGTGGTCTGAATTTCAGCTTTAATACTATCTTATTTAATTTATGTGCCCAAAGGGTGAATATCTCAGTCTATTACTTCATAAAAACATTTTTTTTTAATCTTATTTTTAAACTTTCATCCTTTTACTTCTTCCCAGATATGGGACGAGTGGCCCAGCTTGTTTACAAATAAGAGTGACCTGCTCCTGACATCTAGCATACGCCAGACAGCAAACTTGAAAGAACTTGAGTGCATGTATTAA
Organism: Carcharodon carcharias; assembly: GCF_017639515.1. Taxonomy (NCBI): domain Eukaryota; kingdom Metazoa; phylum Chordata; class Chondrichthyes; order Lamniformes; family Lamnidae; genus Carcharodon; species Carcharodon carcharias. The sequence continues at coordinate 50,711,274 of NC_054469.1, forward strand.
AAGTGAGTAAATATTTGACTCTGGCCTTTTAATTCCTCCAAAGCATCTCAATCCAGACAAATGACAATAGCAACAGACGCTGATACCATAGGGTTAGAGTTCAATGTTATGTAGCATACAGATGTGAGTCAATAAATTGTATCAGATTGATGGCCAGAACCTCTAGCAACATAGAAGGAGCAGTAAATAGTTACAAACAGCTCTCTGTGTCTAAGGATTCTGTTCATTGCCAAATAAATGCTGATTAGATTTTCATTCAAGGCAAATTCAGAAGAAACAAGCCTAGGAATGTACAATGTTAAGATAATGTATATGTTGTTGACAGCAACAACTCAAAGGTAATGAGTCCAATGGATCTGCTGGAATTTTGTAAAGTATGCTTTATGATAATTAACCCATGGGAAGCCAAAGTGACATATGACTAGCTCCCTGAAGGGGCGCTATCCCTCAATTTGGTTTGGGTGATTTAGCTCCCGAGTTATACAACTCAATGGGCAGCTGAAACCTATAAAGGCTATTAAATGTTATTATTATGGAGAATAGTTAGGGAATCAGCAAATTGCGAGAATAGATTTTATGATTTGCAAAATATTAAATCATAGATACCAAGATAAAGCCTATTGAAGCAGGCCTAAGAATGTGTAATATTGAAAGGAATGTACATAACATGAGAGCTCTGAATTTTGAGCATGTGGCTTGAATCATTCGAATAAGTGAGTTAGAATCAGAGGGTTGTGTTGCACAGGAAGGGGCAATTTGACACAATGTGGCCATACTAGCGCTTGGAAAGTGAGCCGCTTTGTCACAATTCTCTGAACTTTCCTATTTCCTTTCACATTGTTCTTTTTCAGGTAGTTATTCACTTCCCTTTTAAAAGCTATATGGATTATGTATCTATCGTCATTTAAGTTAGGCCATTCTATGGCCTAACTACCCCCTGTGTAAAAACATTTTTCCTGAACTCGCCCTTCCTTCTTTTGGTAATTATGCTAAAATTATGTCCTTTGGCTATTGGATTACTAAGTAGGAAAATTAGTTTTTACATTATCAAAACTCCATAAATGTTTTTAACACCTCCATCAGATCTCCAATAGTCTTCTCTGTTTCAGTTAAAATAGCTCTAGCTTGTCTAGACCCGCTCCTCAAACCCGAAAGTCTCTGGATCTTTAGTATCATAAGAAAAGTAAGCTTGAATTTATATTAAGCCTTATATGGCGATGGGGCACCCCAAAACTATTTACAGCCACTTTTACTTTAGAAGTGCAGTCATTGTTTTAAGTTTAGAAAACGCAGCAGCCGAATGATTTAGATGCCAGTCGGGAGATAAACGTTGGCTAGGACACTGGGAGAAATCCTCTGCCCTTCTGCAAATTGTGCTGTGCTATTCCTTACATCCTCCCGAAGGGGCAGATGCCTCATCTGAAAGACAAAGTGCAGCAGTTCCTCAATACCACACTAGTGTCGGTCTAGATTATGGCTAAAAAGTCTCTGGAGCGGAACTTGAACCCATGACCTTCTGAGGGAGAAGTGAGAGTTCAGCCACAGAGACGCAGCTGATGCATTAACTCTGCTGTGACTGCTGGCCCAATGCCAGGGGGACGGAGTCTAAACTCCATACCACCCCCGCCCAGGACCAGAGAGCTGCATGCACACCTGATACTGTAGGTACACCAAGTGGCCAGCCATAACCTGCAGCTCAAAACATGTTTCTTTCCTGTTACCCACCTTGTTCCATCAGCTTGCTACTTGCCTGGATCAGGTCAGGAGCTTGGCGTGGGGGAGACGGTTTGAGAGAAAGGGGGAAGGTCTGGAATTCGGGAAGGGAAGTGGGGGTGTGGTGCGGAGATGGTCAGGAATTTGGGGTGGCAGGTGTGGGTAGCACTGGGAGAACAGTGGGGAAGAGGGACTATGTGACCAAGGCCTAAAAGGGTTGGGGATGAGAGAGAGAGAACATGATCCAGGTGGGAAGACTGTTCATATTCTTTACTGTGTTAAACCTAAATCACATTCTTCTTTACCCACACGCCCCAGACAAGCCCCACCCCCTTTACACCTACACCACATTCTCCTTCCCCAAGACATGAACCACATTCTTGATCACAAATGGCAGCAAGTTGATTGTTCGGAAAGCCCAGTGTACTTGCAGCAAGTTGCAGCATTGGACCGGGTGAAATCCAGGGTTATAACCCTGTCATTGTTCACTTTGTAATGCAAAAGGTGACCCCTCCCTTGAGCCCCATACTTTCTACACAAAGCCTTATTAGTCAATGCAGCTTGCACCCAAAGTGTTTCATTTGACCGAATAATTGCCGACAGTATGGGTAATTCCGGTTTTCCATTGGCCCACAAGGTCAGCCCTGCGCAAGAGACTGGCTACTTGATGATATCATTCTCAGCACATAGTAAAATTCAGCCGCTTTATTCGTGATGTCACTTATAATGACGTACCCCTCATCTGTTCTTGCTGAGGAAAATGTACCCCGCTAAACCGGCCTTAATTGCAGCTCAATTATGCAACATAATCAATACTGTAGATTTCTCAAATTCAGCCTCAGAGAATGGCTACAAGATCCCACGTGATCTTGTGTCAACTGTTTATGGAGTCACTTTTTTTTTTAGGGGGCCCGCAAGTCAACTTGAGCTTAGTATTGGTTAGCAACTGGGTGCAGTGCAGGTGTTGCCTGATGACACTTGTTGTTTCCTGATATCACTCAGCTGATTCAAAAACTAAACACTGCAAATGCTGGGCATCTGGTAGAAAGTGCTGGAAATTCAGCACTTACAGAAAGAGAAACAAGAGTTAACACTTCACATTCTGATGAAAGGTCATTGAACTGAAACATTAACTTAGCTTCTCACTCCACAAACACCACCTGACTTGCTGAGCATTTCCACCATTTTGAAATACCTCTCAACTGATGATTGGGAGGAAACCGACAGAGCAGGAAGGCTTGGCCTAAATAGCCAAGTGGTTATGGTACTGGGTTTGTAACCCCCAGATCAAGAGTTCAAATCTCACAATGGCAAACTATGAAACAATGTAACTTCATCTGAAACAGATGGAAACAGGTTTACTCAAAAGAGTATCAAGAGTTCAAATCTCACAATGGCAAACTATGTAACTTCATCTGAAACAGATGGAAACGTGTTTAAAGCTTGGCCTAAATAGCCAAGTGGTTATGGTACTGGTTTTGGAACCCCAAGATCAAGAGTTCAAATCTCACAATGGCAAAACTATGAAAAAATGTAACTTCATCTGAAACAGATAGAAACGGGTTTATACTCAAAAGAGCTATATGTGGCCATATCTCTGAATTAATGGGCAGATCCTGTCACGGCTACACTGCAGCAGTTTGGCTCGAGATATGGAAAGCTCTGATGCCGGAGTCTTCTTATCTGGGACGGTTGCTGTGTTCAGTACACTGGATCACTTCCCTATTTTACAGGGAGTGAACCAGTGGAAATAATCTTTCACTATTTTGAATAAGGGGAGAGGAAAATACCCACCAACTACAAGCCAGTCAGCTTAATGGTGTTGTTGGTAAACTTTTGGAGCCAATAATCCAGGACAAAATGTATCGGCATTTGGAAAAGTACGAGCTAAAAATTGAAAGACAACATGGAAGTGATGTGTTAAAGGCAAAGCATGTTTGATGAACCCAATTGAATTATTTGGTGAAGTAACATAGTACAGTTGATGTTATGTCTATGGCCTTCAAGAGAAATTTGATAAAATATCATATAATAGACCAGCTGGCAAAACATAGGTCAGGCTGGAGGTGCCGGATTGTGGCCAATTCTGGGAATCACAATTTAGGAAAGATGACAAAGCTTTATTGTGGGTGCAGAGGAAACTTATTAAAGTGGGACTGGGGATGAAAGAATTCACATGAAGAGGTGAGAGAAACTGGAGTGCTCTCCTTAGAGCAGGAACGTTTAGAGGAAGAATTGATAGAAGTATTCAAAATCATGGATAGTTTGGGTAGAGTAAGAGAAGAACTAAAAGCAAAATACTGTGGATGCTGAAAATCGGAAACAAAAACAAAAATTGTTGGAAAAACTCAGCAGCTCTGACAGCATCTTTGGAGAGAAGGACAGAGTTAATGTAACTCGAAATGTTAACTCTGTCCTTCTCTCCACAGATTCTGTCAGACCTATTGAGTTTCTCCAGCAATTTTTGTTTTTGTAATAGAAGAGATACCTCTACCAGATAATTTTGACATAATTTGCATTCAACGGGCATAATTTGCACTCATTTGTGATCAATTGTGCTCAAAATTCAATATTTAGCCATCATTTGGCATTATCTGCACTCAAAAGTCATCATTAGGCCATCATTTGACATCTCAGTAATGATCAAGTGAAATCATTAGTCATCAACTGACATCAAATGAAATTAAGCAGTACTCAAACACCATTTATGGTCATTTAGCATCATTTAATTACCTTTAAAGTGCTCAAAGTATTCAACTGATTGAAAAGCGATTGTTCATGAGGATGAATTTTAAGTTCTAATGATCACGACAAAACTTGGCTAAGTTTCAGGCACTGACATCAACAATATTATGTCCCAGTATGTTATGCATGCAGTGTGTTGTTTGCGCTTGTCCATAACCCATTGAGGCACACCATAATTTCCAGATTTTAGTCCAAGTGAGATAGTCGGAAGTTGCAATGGCATTGTAGCCCTCACTGGTGGCGAACATCCCAGCATTCACCACACAAAATCTGGGCCATTAACAAAGATATAGTCACAAAACTATCCTTTCTTCTATATCCAGAACTGGACACAGTTTTAACTGTGGCAATAAAAGTGAGGATTGCACTGATGTTGACACTCCTAGATCCTGCCATAGGCTTTGGGGCTGTGACTCAGTATGCTATCCACCACAGTTTCAGGGAACTTGTAAGTGCTTAACTTTGTGACACAGTAGCCTCCTCGTCCAATTCACCAAGGATTGTCTGCAGCAATGAGCGACATACTTGAATGAATGACAATTCAACATCCCCAGAGCATAGGCATAATATTCAACAAAAATGTAAACATTTTGGTCCCCAGTGCACTTCACTGTCAAACCTCAATAGCAAGGGCTTGTACCACATCTCAGAAACATGCACATATGGATGCATGCATCTTTAGCAATGTTGGACCAAAGCCACCTGCCTTTAGCTCGCTTTGTGAATGGGAGATGCAGAGGCCACGCCAGCAGTAGCTCATTTGCAGCTTGCAGAGCACCTTCCTGCATTGGACCCTCTTCATTGAGCTGCCCCCTCCGATGACAGTCACTGCCGCTGGATGGGGCCAAGAGTGGGTGTGGGACCGCGGCCGGGTGAGGGGGAAGGTGGCACGGGACTACGGCTGGGGCGGTGGGATGGGGAAGTGGGACGGAAGTGGTTGTGGGGGTGGGGGGGGGGGAGAGAGAGAGCGAGCGCCTGGGACCATGCCTGGGCGGAGCAGGAAGGACATGAGTGAGTGTGCTGGGCAGTTTTGGTGGGGTGGGGGCGTGGGGGGTGGTCTGATGATTGCTTTTGATGCCTTCTTCAAAGTAATGCCTTTTGTTGTCCAATTATGTTACTGATGTGTTGAACACATTCAAACGCAAATGGTGAGAAAAATTTCTGCTGGGGACTCCGTCCCGTGGCAGGAGGGCCAGAAGCCACAGATTTAAGCCAATTGGCAAAAAGATCAGAGGCAACATGAGGGGCAAAAATAATTACCCGGTGTGCTATGATCAGGAATGCACTGCCTGTAAAGGGTGATAGAAGCAGATGCAATAATAACTTTGAAAAGGGAACGGGATAAATACTTGAATGGGAAACTTCCACTGTGATTTGATGAAAAAATAGGGGCTATGGTTCTAGTTGTATAGCACCTACAAGGAGCTGGCATGGTCATGATTGGTTAACTGGCCTCCCCCTGTGCTATATCATTCTATGATTCTACATACTCCAACCAGCAACCTGTACAATCAAAATGAGGGCTCTCTCCACTACTGAATGGGATAGATTCAGAATAGATCTGGCAGTTCAAGTCAGGCATCCTTGAGGAGCTGAAGGCGATTAGTAGCAGCAGAATTAGATTCCACCACAATCTGTAACCTCATGGCCTGACATATTCCTCATTCTGCCATTACCATCAAGCCAGGGGAGCACCAATAGGAATGTGGAAGAGTAATCAGGAGCAGCATCAGGTAAACCTGAAAATGAGGTGCCAACTTGATGAAGCAAGCTACAACACAGGATTTATAGCATCAGCGGCATTAATGTTTAGCATCAACTTGTCTGTCCTCCTGAAATCTGCTACTATCCTGCTCATTACGTTGCCAAATTTTGTATCATCCACAAACAAGAGAAGTAATGGTCCTAACACTAAAGCCTGGGGGCCACACATTTACCACTGCTCTCAGCCTTTTTGTACCCAAGTTACCACTGTCCCTTTAATACCATATTCTTCTATTTCCCCAAAAAATCCATTCCTTACATCAAACGCCTTTTCAGAGTCCACATATAAATATTGTATATATATAACATCTACTGCTTCATCACATAACTTAAATCAGGTTAGTAAAACATGATTTGTCTTTGATAAATCCAGACTGGGTGTACATTATTAACCCGTGCTTCTCCAAGTGAGATTAAATTTTGTTCTTGACAATGGTTTCTAGTAGCTTCCCCACCACTGACATTAGACTGACTGGCCTGTTACCAGGTTTATCATTCTCCCCCCATTTGAAATCCTCCAGTCCTCTGGCACCCACTCCAGTACTTGAGGAGGATTAAAGATTGCAGTCAGAGCTTAAGCTAACTCCAGGCTCACTTCTCTCAGCAACCTAGGATACATCCTATCCAGACTGGGTGACTTGTGATTAAAGTGGAAGCAACATAATATAGTCAGAGGTGAACAATCCCACAAGCAATGAATTAGATCAAAAGTCTGCAGTCCTGCCATACCCAATGGTGAATAGGCAGTGGACAATCAAACACCTACTAGGATGAAGAGGAGGTCCATTCTCAACAATAGCAGAGCCCATTGGGTGAGTGCAAAGCATAGGCTGAAGCATTCTCCACCATTTTTAGTCAGACGTGATGAGTAGATGATCCATCTCGACCTCCTCCTGAGGTCTCTACAATCAAAGATCTTTTTCTCTTTTGCAATGAAATGAGAATGAATCTCATTTCATTCATAGTGTTGGGCAAGTGTCATAAAAGGCAATTATAGCCACAAACTTACAGACATATTGACCTTTTTAAGGAAGACATGAGTGTTTTTAAAGAAATAGAAGCAAAGACACTGAACAAAAGTTGGCCAATAATGTAAAGTGACCACTTTCTGGAAAATTCCTGCATGGATTATACTGAGACCTACCCTGACAGAACATGGAATGTCACACCTGAATAGGTTTCATGGCCTTCTTCAAGCAAAGGCATTTAAAAGGGAGATCGGAAAAATGCAAAAGACTCAAATTTAATCTCCTGTGGTTGCAGAGACAAAAGATTGATTATCATGTCTCAGCAGTCATCTAAAATTCATCTCCTGTTGACTCATATCTCAGAATGTATAAAATGGTCAGAGATCAGAGGAAATAGACTCTGGGCACAAAATATGTTTTTTTTCCCCCTTACAGGAATACACAGGGAAAATGGGTTAAAAAGCTAGCTGCAGAGCAGTGCAGTGTGTGCTGTGTGCATGACAGCAATAAGATGACCAACTAATCATCCCTGAAGTTGCAGGCTAAGTCCCTTCTCTCTGTTGCTGGAGGCAAGTCAGCAGAAGCCACAATCGTAAAGGAAATAGGACAGTTTCTTCAGCTAAGCTGCAGAACCAAGTATCTCCAAATCCACTGCAAAACTGCCAAAATCAGCTCTACCAGAATCACCAAACTTGACAGCTGCAATGTATCACCCTCTACGCCTCACGGACAAGCCAAAGACTGATTCACGCTTTTAAAAAAAAACTTTCACTTGGACTGTTAATGTCTCATTTCTGATCTGTGTGTATGTGTGTTACATTTTTTTTATTATTTTTCTCAGGTTTTTTAGTAACAAACTTACTCTTTCTTTGACTCAAGAAAGCCTGGTTCAACTGGCTCCTTCTAAAAAAAAAATACATTTGGACAGGGAAAAGTTATCCCTTTTAAATTAACCTTGTTGTGACCAACCAAGGGGGTTGAGTAAAGAAGGGGAGCCAGTTCATCTTTCCTCACCCGGGAGCATTACAAAATTGGGTCCCATTCAGAAGTTAACAAACTGGGGACCACAACACTTATCCACATTGTACTGCATCTGCCATGTATTTGCCTATTGACTCAACTTGTCTAAATCGCCCTGAAGTCTCTTAGCATCCTCCTCACCACTCACATTCCCACCTAGTTTTATGTCATCAGCAAACCTGGAAACATTACATTTGGTCCTCACGTCCAAAGCATTGATAAACATTGTGAATAGTTGGGACCAAAGCACTTTTCCCCACAGTCTGCCACTAGTCACCACCTGCCACTCCGAAAAAGACCCATTTATTCCGACACTGTTTTCTGTCTGGCTCCTGCAAAAGCACCTTCCAAACTGTGACCTCTACCACCTAGAAGGACAAGGGCAGCAGTTGCATGGGAACATCACCAACTGCAAGTTCCTCTTCCAAACCACACACCATCCTGACGTGGAACTATATCATAGTTCCTTCACTGTCGCTAGGTCAAAATCCTGGGACTCCCTTCCTATAACACTGTGTGTGTACCCACACCAAATAACTGCAGTGGTTCAATATGGCAGCTCACCTCCACCTTCTCAAGTGCAATGAGGGAAAGGCAACAAATGCTAGCCTTGCCTGCATCCCAAGAATCAGTAAATATTCCTTTTTAAAAATGAGCACTTATTCGGCATTGGTTCCACCAATGTGCATCATCTTACTTCTGCATTTTATTTGCAAGGTTGACTATTCCAAAGCCTCCTACTCAGCCTCCCACCACCTACCCTGAATGAACCTGAGCTCACCCAAAACTCTGCCGAACATATCCTAACTCACACCAAGTCCAGCTCACACATCACCCCTCTGCTCCTACATGGCTCACGGTCCACTGACACCTTAAGTTTAAAATTCTCATACAAACAGATGAGCATATGAAATAGTAGCAGAAGTAGGCCGTTAAGCCCCTCGAGCCTGCTCTGCCATTCAATAAAGTCATGGCTGATCAGTTTGTCTTTCACATTCCATATTCCCATCTATCTCAGATAACCTTTGATTCCCGTGCCTAGCAAGAATCTATCTACCTCTGCCTTAGAAATATTCAATGACCCTGCCTCCCCTGCATTCGGAGGCAGAAGTTCCAAAGTCACACAATCCTCAAAATTTCTCCTCATTTCAGTCCTAAAAGGGAAACTCCTAATTTTAAAACAGTGCCCCCTAGTTCTGGACTTACCCACAAGAGGAAACATCCTTTCAGCATCCACCTTGACAAGGCTGTTCAGGGCCACCCCTCACTCTAAGCTCCAGTGGAAAAAAGCCCAGTCTGTCCAATCTTTCTTCATAAGACAATGCTAATCTAGTAAACCTCCTCTGAACCACCTCCAATGCATTTATATCCTTCCTTAAATAAGGAGACCGAAGCTGAACACAATATTCAAGATGTGGTCTCACTAATGTCCTGTATAACTGAAGCATAACATCCTTACTTATATGTTCAATTCCTCTTGTTTTAGCCTCCTTAATTAATTCTTGTACCTGTATACTAACTTTTTGTGACTCATGCACTAGAACACCTCGGAAGTCTGCAGTTGTTCTCCATTTAAGTAATACTCCGATTTTTAATTCTTCTTGCTAAAATGAACAACTTCATATTTTCTTACATTATAATCCATCTGCCAGATTTTTCCCCACTCACTCAACCTATCTATATCTGTCTACAATCTCATGTTCTCTTCACAACATACTTTCCTACCTATCTTTGTGTTATCTGCAAATTTAGGTACCATGCCTTCACTCCCCTCATCCAACTCATTGATATAAATTGTAAAAAGTTGAGGCCCCAGCACAGACCCCTTCAGGGCTCCACTCATCACATCCTGCCAATCAGAAAAAGACCCATTTATGCATACTCTGTTATCTTCCAGTCAGCCAATCTTCTATCCATCTTAATATGTTACCAACACTTTTATTTTCCACATAACCTTTGATGTGGCACTTTTACAGGTGCCTTCTGGAAATCCAAGCACACAGGCTTGTCTACAGGCTCCCCTTTATCCACAGTGCACGTTACACCTTCAAAGAACTCCAATAAATTTGGTTAAACATGATTTCCCTTTCACAAAACCATGCTGACTCTTCCCAATTATCTTGAGTTTCCAAGTGCCCAGCTATAACCTCCTCAATGATTGATTCTAACACATTCCCCACCTTGACAGACGTTAAGCTAACTGGCCTATAGTTTCCTGTTTTCTGCTTCCCTCCCTTCTTAGAGGGGTTATGTTTGCTAATTTCCAGTTTGATGGAATGCTTCCAGAATCTAGAGTTTTGGAAAATGAACACTAGCGCATCAACTACCTCATTAGCCACCTCTTTTAAGACCCTAAGATGAAGTCCATCAGGACCTTGTCCTGTCTTGTCAGCCTGCAACTCTATCAATTTGCTCAGTACCATTTCCCTAGTGATTGTAATTTCTCAAAGTTCCCCTCTCCCTGTCACCTCCTGATTTACAGGTATCACTGGAATTTTTTTTGTATCTGCTATAGTGAAAGACAGAAGCAAAATACTTCGTCATTTCATCCGCTATTTCCTTATTATCTATGATTAAGTCCCCAGTGTCACTCTTTAGAGGACCAACACTCACTTTATTTACTCTTTTCCTAGTTAAATACATGTAGAAACTCCACTTTTACATTTCCAACTAGTTCCTCTCATACTCTAATTTCTTTCTCCTGATTAGCCTTTCAGTCATTCTCTGCTGTTCTTTCTATTCTAACCAATCATCTGTCCTGTCACTCACCTTTGCACAGTTATATGCTTTTTCCTTAAGTTTGATGCTTTCCTTAACTTCTTTAGTTAACCACGGATGGTGGGTCCTTCCCTTAGGATTTTTCTTAATAGCAGGAATATACTTATTCTGAGTATTCATGTCACTCCAGGATTTCACCCCTTCCCATCTGAACTGCAGGGCATCAGCACTATGCCTTCTCAGAGATCAGTCCTTTTAGTGTTTTCAATGTTCCTAACCGGGGATGTGAGCGCTGTCGTTTTCTGAGCTTGGCAGTGCGAGTGCTAAGCATTCTTTGAACTCAGTACTGTCAGCACTTTTGAGTGTTCCTAACCCAGGAGTTTGAGCCCTGTCATTCTCTGAAAGCAGTAGTGTTAGCATAGCAAACTCAGCTACCTATCTGACAATGATTAGATCAAATTACATATCACAGAGAACACTGAATTACTCAAGAGGAGACAGGATCAAATCTCACATTCCAGAGAAACCATTGGATGTGTGTAATGTCTAAGAGGGCAAATCAGAATACTAATTAAACTCGTATTTCAAATAGACACATTCCAGCTCTTGGTAAATCTTCTCTGTACACTTTGCATGGCATTGCCATTCTTCCTAAAGTAGGAGGCCCAAAAGTATACACATCAGGGTTTACATTCATGTACACCCCAAATGGGTGTCATTTCAGTACATACCTGAATTTAGCCTGGTCCTCAGGTCTCATCATCACAATTTAGTCAGGCTAAGTGTGTCTATCAGGTGCCCTGATGCAGCTTGCCTATCTAGGAATAACTAATTTAAGCTGGCACCAAAACCCACAGTTATGGCCAAGAGGAGAGATTGGGAAAGGGGAATGAGTTTGGCCAACGGTAGCCTGCCATTGTTTCATGGAGCCAGGAAGAACATTCCTGCTCCTTCCAAATCCACCCAAAAGATGAACATTTTGGGTGTTTTGCTATCTTTTCTGAACAACCTCCCTTTAAGGACTGCAAGTAACTTAAGACCTTGATATACTCATTGGAGCTCTGACAAGTCCTAATACATTCAAGAGTCCAGGTCTGCAATGGATGTGGGAGCCTCATTTCAATATTGAAATAAGGCCTGTGCTTATTTCAGGCAGCTGCCACACAAAAAACAATTAGCCTGGATCAATTTAACAATAGTTTGGACAGCAGTGTCAGTTTAAGAATTGACATTAGCACCAGTGAAATAGTGCAACATAGTAAAATTCAGGCCCTAATATTCAAACTGCTCTCTAACCAATGGCTCAGCATAATAAATTTTAATAAAATGTTTTTGTTGACATCATGGTATCTGAACCTCAGCTGAAGGAGGCAGAGCTACGGCAAGCAGAGAGATGGGCCTCACAACTAACATGTGCCTTTTTGAATACTGCAGACAAAGTGAATGACCGCACTCTCGAGTTCCTCATGTCCTCCAGAATCTTGTACATGATAGGATTGTGTACTCCGAGAACAGAACATTGACTATTGAATGACAACTGCAGACAAATGCTGCGAATCTTTACACCTATCACCTGCAGCAGTCTCCTTACTAAGATAGCATTGCATAAGGGGTCCCCTGATGCATGAAAATGGTGAGTTTCCCGGAGGGGTTGCCCGACTAACTAATAATTAAACAGAAAAAAATTGTCCAGCTCTGTTGCCAAGGCAAGTTGAAGACTCGCATAAAGCAGATTCCTAATAAATTTGGAATTATGAAATACTTTACACTTTCGTTCATCACAAACACTTTAATTAAACGCTGAAAGTCAAAGATCCCTCGTGAAAACCCCAGGGCGAGCCTCAAGAAGTTTTTCAGATGAGAAAGGATGTTCCTCCTTTAGGAACGCTCAATTGTTAACCTGCACTTTTTGATGCTTGGTGCAATCTTACACACACGCGTTTTATATTACACTGAATTCTTCAAAAATATCCTGCACGACTGAATAACCCGCAACTCTGCTAACCATTGTCTTTCTCATACTTAGCGGAAATAATATAGCAACATAAACACAGACGAACTTAACCAACTTTAGCACCATGAGCACATATACTGCACTTCAACTTCCCCCAGGGCCAGAGAGTAGACCTCCTCGCACTGGGTCCAAACCCCGTTGGTGCCCAAGAGTGGAGGGAGGACCGTATCAGCAAGGCTATCCTGCAAAAAAATCTCTCCAAAACCGCTCCTTACCTCAAGCAAATCATGTGCTTGGACTGTAACTGGAGCAAGACAGAGTCTGGATGGGGGAAAAAATAAAAAAGGAATCGGTCTGCCTGCTTCTGTTTACAAGAGAACTCAACCCTATTAAAACAAACAGCTGGAAGACTGCACTCAGACGCAGCCCCCAAGTCACGCGTGGTTAAACTGTGGAGCAATCCAGCTCGCAACCTTGCACCTGGGAAACGCCATTCCTCCCCCCGCCGCTCCCAGCGATACCTTCTGGGTGGGATTTTATCGCTGTGGGCAGACTGCTATGTGCTGAAGCTGCGTTATATAACTTTCCACAGAACTTTGGCTCAGAAATCAGACAGACTTTAAAAAAAATCTGGAGCAAGTTTTATTCATAAGTAAAATTAATGGCTACAATAACAGCATTACATTTGCTGTACTTACACGTTAAATGACTCCCTCTTTGGCCAGGGTTCTGTTAGACATTATCTAAACGCTCCACTTCTCTCCAGATTCCAAGGTCTTTATAGGCGCGGGTTTTACTGATCCCAATCCGTGCTGTGAATTCCCAGGTCCCTATGTTCTAACATTACTTTGAGGCTCAGAGGAGCTCCCCGGCTCTAAACAAATGATCCCTGCATGCTAAAGAGGAAACATAGTGCCAGGGTGGTCTGAACAGGCACAAGTGAAAAATAAACTGGTTCTGCAGAACGAATAACTTAAGATGTGGAAGGTAAACAATGTGTAGATGGGACACTGTGCATTAGGCAGTGGCCACTCCCGGAATATAATAGACTGGTCAATCCCTTGTAAGGGAAGCTTTACTCTTCAGTTGTTGTAATGTGATATGAGAGACATTAGCTTCCTCAGGACCTGGCCAGTAACAAAATATCTGGTAAAAGCCGCAGTCTTTGCCAAACAAAGCACTTGACCAACACCTTCTACTCGGGCATTTTTAAAACAAAAGAATAGGGGGAGAGGAAGGTGAAAAGCTGCTTTCTCCGGACCATTCAGTTGCATAAAGGAAACGCTAGAAAGGGAGGATCAAAGTGCCATTAAAACCTGCTTTGTAAACAAGACAAGATGATCCTGGAACAAATCAATCAAATTGTTACTAAACGCTAAACAAAACGGAATTTCTAGGGAGAAGTGGAAGAAAGGGGAAAGATATACATTGTAAAAACTACACACTCTAACCTCCCCAACTCGGAAATCTGTTGTTTGGAACTACCTGTTGTCCGGAATTTTTCTGAGCAAACCCAAGCAACACATGAAATCATTTCAGTACAGCCCTTTGGGAGCGGAAACATGGAAGATACAGTTTTTGGATAAGGAAAACCATTTTTATTACTGTTCTATAAGGTTTTAGCAGTGCTTTTTGCTTCAGGTAAATACTTATATCTATGGTGTTTTCCAGCTCACACCACACTTGTGGTTAGACATTCTAATGCCATTCTATAATCCAGAAAATTCTGAAATCCAGAAATAACTTAGTCCCAAACATTCGGGTCTGGAGAAGTCACAGTGCATAAGAAAATATCTTTGATTTTGTAAGTAGTTTTGCAAACCGTGGAGGTTCACATTCAAACCTCAATTTTCCTTCCCTATTGATAACTTGGGTCTATTTCTGAGCACAGTTCAGTCTGAAAGAGGCTGAACAGGCTAGGGCTCTCTTGTCTAGAAAAGCCTGAGGGAAGACCTAACTGAGTCTAAATTTTGAAGCATTTTTTATAGGATAAAAGCAAAATACTGCGGATGCTGGAAATTTGAACCAAAAACAGAAAATGCTGGAAAACCTCAGCAGGTCTAACAGCATCTGTGGAGAGAAAAACAGAGTTAATGTTTTGAGTCTGTATGACTCTTTTTCAGAGCTCTGAAGAGTCATACGGACTCGAAAAGTTAAATTTGTTTTGCTCTCCACAGATGCTGTTAGATCTGCTGAGTTTTCCAGCATTTTCTGTTCTTGTTTGATAGGATAGGCTTGGAATAGATAATTTCACTTGTGGGAGTACCCAAGACTAGGGGGTCATAAATATAAGATAATCATGATAAAATAATCCAATAAGGAATTAAGGAGAACCTTCCTTAATCAGATAGTGGTAAGATTGTGGGACATTGAGTGGTTGAGGCGAATAGCCTAGATACGTTTAAGGGGAAGCTAGATAAGTAAGTGAAGAAGAAGGGAATAGAAGGGTATGATTACAGGATAAGATGAAGTAAATAGAATGAGAGGAGATCCATGTTGAATGGAAACACAGGCCAAATGGTCTATTTCTGTGCTGTAAAATGCTATATCATGGAAGTTGCTAATTCAGACTAACCAGAAAATGTTCCAAAATCACCTGACCTCAGTACAGTCTCTAATAATCAAGAAACAAGCCAGTAGTTCTAGAGTTGAGCAGCTTCAAATTAGCTTCAACCAGGCTAAAACACTAGGGCCAGGAATTTCCTTCGAACTGCTCCTGCTCTGCTGCCTTAACTCTGCCGAAAGAGTGGTAGAAAGCCAGTTTTCGCTTGTAATCGGCATTTCCACTGCACATCTAGTAACATTACGAACGACAGAGCAGCCACTGCTCCAAGAACATTTTTGGCCTATTTTCCATTTAAGTGACTGGAACTACCCCGGGATAAACATAGGCCCAATAAAACATATAAGCCATCCAAGCAGGTTAGAAAGTTAGTGGAAAGTGCCAGTCTTCATCAGGGTCAATGAAACTGGGGTATTGACAGTATTTTCTGAAAGGTGATTAAAATTTTTTTGCAGAGATTCACACAAAAATTGCTTCCATCAGATTTTCCTTCCCATTTCCATTTTCCTGTTTTACATCAACCAGTTTGGAAAAGTTAGAGAACCCAACAGCACATTGGAGTTGAACTAACAATAGCAAAAATGTGAGGAAGGCATGTAGATGTAATGCTTTTTCCTCACAGAAGCAGTAACTCATCTAGCAACTCCTTGAAGGCAATTTTATCATATCATCAGTATTCATGCACCCCACCTAAAAAAAATGAAAAAAAAACCTGACTGCTAGCTTCAAAATGGCTGATACAGCACCACCACACCCCAGAAAAAAAAGCTGACAGGCATACATAAAGACTTTTAGAGATACAAAGTTGATGAGTTAGACTGAAAGTCGAATTTGGGCTTATCGTAACCTAAGCTGCAGGCCTATCCAACATTCTACCGGATTTTATTGCAGGAGAAAATGTCGACAGCTGTTACAATCATATCTCCCAAGACTGAAGTTTTCTTTTACAAAATGGAAGGACCTGGACATCTGGATGCTAACCTGGGATTTTTTTAAAAGAAGTTCATAAGTTCACCTTGGAACTGTAAACAAGCAGGCCTCTTCCAAGAAATCACCTGACCCATGTGGTACTGGAGATGGAGTTGTTTATTTGCTGAACTGCAAAGCACTTGAATTAATGAACAGCTGGGAGACAAAAAAGCAGTCACGTGGCAGAGCAAAAAAAAACTTTAAGTTGTGAACCTGCTTGTTTGGAAGGCAGTTTTGTTAGAGCACAAGTTGAGAAAGGAAGGCTACCCTGACTGGCTCCCTCTCTCTACCTTGCCTAAAAATTGTGTGTGGCTATCAACCTGGAGCCAGAGAACCCTCATCTGAATGTAACCAGTCTGCATTTGGACCTGCAAAGCTGAGACCAGTGGTGAGAACGTCCAGGCATCCACTGTCTTCACATGAGAGAACTCCAGGTCGACAGTGTCAAGACCCTGGGGACTTTATCCTTCATTTTATAACGCCCATCCTCCAAAGCCCATCTCTGCAGAGAAACTATCTGTTTGTCCTTTGTTTTTCTGTGTGTGTGTGCTGGGAGAATTCTTTAAGAAGAAATAGATAGTTATACTTCCTGATTACATTTGTGTGTTAACTGGTACTTGCAACTTATTTGAAGAAGTTTTGTTTTAAAATAAATTAATTATTCTGAGTTTTTGAAAGAAGCCTGGTCAGAATCACTTTTCTCCTGGGTACCAGAGGTATAAGTACACAATTGGCCATTTTGGTAAGAAAATTAAACATTTAAATTAATGGTTCGGCCTGCAGAGTAATGGGGTTTGATAATTTGAGCACTCCTCCCATCCCAGTCGTAATAGTACACAAAAGCATAATTTGTTAAATCCAGTAATGGATTCAGAACTTGCTGAGGGGTGATGCGAGTGCTGAAGGCATAGGATTTCACTTCGAGGGGGCCCTGGGGTCTTTATCAGAAAATTATAATGTTGATATTTTATTTGCTGCACTTGATAACGTTTTGGAACTTTATTGCATCATTGTCTGACAAGCCAAAAGTATTTTCCTCCTCCGCAAGAGTTATAGGTTTTCCAAGCATGAAAATAAAAACAATTGTACAAACTTCAATACAACTTCACATGATTCAGTAAATCCGACTCCAGACTCATTATTATAAAAGTAAAATACTGTTATTTGCAAAATAAAATTTTTTACATCACATGCCAATAATATTCCCAAGTTTACCACAGGTCTCCTTGCGTGTGACCCCACGGTAACTCAGAAGCACAGAGAGGGTAAAACTGGTCCAAGACAGCTGTCTGAAATGGGCTCAGAGGGAATTGGCACCTGCTCTTCTTTCCGCTAAAGTTCAAAGAATAGGTCAAACTCTTTTTGGAGACATGTTTTCTAGTCTATTTTCTGTCACTTTTATTTGGTTTGAAATTAAAAGCCTTGGTAACATTTTCCAAATCAATGGAAAATAAAAACTAGCATGGTGAAAACTCAACTCCCGATTTGCTTTCAGCCCATTTGCACCACTGGAGCAGACTACTTTCACAACCATCTACTCATAAAGGTAAATTGCAGCATCTCTATGAGTATTAAGATTGTTAATATTCAGGTCAGCAAACATTATCTTATACCAGGGGGTGAACCCAACACTTCCTGAGCAATATGGCTCAGAATTGGATGATGCAATTAGTTACCAATAAGCCATTGGGAGGACTTACATGACACAGGGACTAATTTTCCTCTGCTTAGTCCCCGGAAATGCTTAGTCCATAGTGGAAAGCACAGGAAACGGGTAGAGATCAGACGTATGGGAGGGGGGTTGGGGGTGGGGGGAGGGGCGGGGGGGGGGTGTTGCGGTGGGGGCCACTAAATTTCAACTTGGAGGCAGGAATCGAGAGTCAGGAGATTTGCCCGATGTTGTGATCCCAGCGCCTGACAGGCAGTGCCTGCCCACAACATTATCATGGTGGGATGATGGGGGTGGGCTTGTCTGAGTAGCAGGCCTGAGGCAGAGACGGGGTGGCTCGATGCTGAGGCAACCAGGTTAAAAGGCCCTCCTCCATTCGCTAGGACATCAGCCGGTTCTGGAGATGGGTCTGAGGTCACCTAATACTTACCCACCTACCTCTCTCACCCCCCCCCCAAACCACCCTCACCTCCATACCCACTTCCCACTCCCCTCCCCTCACCCTCTCAACCCCATGATCCCTCATACCCTACCCTTCTCCTCACCCATATCTGCATAGCCCCTCACCCCCATAACACCATACCATCGCATACACTTTCACCCCGAAACCACCCCCCTTAGCTCCCCAACCCACTCACCTAGTTTCCACTATATACAGAAGTCACCACTCCTATAAAAATATTGTGAAGTCTTTGAGAAGCTCATAAATCTGTTAAGATAACTAAAGAGCGCTTGAATAAACCATCATACTATTGAGAATCTCACAAATCTGTCAAATAAACAAACATTACTTGAAATTCATTTAAAACCATAATCCTCTTCAAAACAAAGAGTACTTGAAGATCCACTTAAAAACAATAATCCTCTCAATAGCTCATAAATCTGTTTAAATAACCAACCTTACACTCCTCTTTGTAGCTGTGCCAATGGCCCCTGCTGAGCAGAATCCATTAGTGGGTTTGGAAGATGGCCAAGCATTCATAATAAGATTCTACTGAACCACTGTACAAACAACCCCTGCTGAGCTGAATCCATGAGTAGGTTTGGAACTCAACCAAGCATTCATAATGAGATTCCATTGAACAACTGTGGTAACAAAAGCTCTTGCGCTGAATTCATTAATGCCTTTGAAGACAGCGAGATTCTCAGCCATCTGTAAAAGCTTTGAAACACACAGATGCCCTGTTCCCTTGCCTAATTTTCTCCAACATTAGATAGGTGTCTATGTTGAGGATCACACAAAAGAATGGTTCTTAGGCCCTTTTGTGCAGTGCATCTGTAAAGAACAGGTAGCAAAAACAACTGGAGACAAGGTGAATCTCTTTTTTCCAGGCGTGTCAGCCATGGCTCAGTTGGTAGCAATCTCAGTTCAGAGCAACAAGTTTGTGGGTTCAAGTTCCACTCCAGGACTTGAGCACAAAATCAAGGCTGATAACTGAGTGCAGTCCTGAGACTGCTGCACTGTCAGAGGTGCTATCTTTTAAATGATATGTTAAACTGAGGGCTTGTCTGCTCGCTCGGGTAGATGGAAAATATCCAATGGCGCTATTTCATAGAAGAGCAGGGGAGTTGTCCCTAGTGTCCTGGTCAATATTTATCCCTCAAACAACATCTCAAAAAAACAAGTTATCTAGTTATTATCACGTTGCTGTTTGTGGGAGTTTGCAACTTGGCTGCCACGTTTCCTACATTACAACAGCACACTTGAAAAGAAGTATTTCATTGGCTGTAAAGCTCTTTGAGGTGCCTGGTAGCTGCAAAAAGCATTACTCAAACACAAGTCTTTCTTTCTTTCAGGGGTCAATACATGCAGACATTTGGACTGGTGCAGGGCTTTCATAGACAGATTGAGCTGGAGAGAATGTGGTCCACTTTAAATATTCTAAAGCAAGAAGGGAGTTCAGATCATTCCGCTTTTCTGGAGGAGGGATGGGGGTCGGGAGAAAGGAAAACCAACTTCTTACTCTTTACGAAAAAGAGGGAAAGGAAGGAGGGTTCCAGAGGATACAGATTTAATGTAATTGGTAAAAGAACCAGAGGTGAGATGAGGAAATTTGTTGTACACAATCAGTTGTTATGAGATGGAATCAATACCTGGTGGTGTGGTAGCAATAGATAGAATAGTAACTTTCCAAAGGGAATTAGATAAATACTTGAAGAGACTAAAAGAACAAGGTTACTGGGAAAGAGTATAGGAATAGGACTAATTAAAAGGCTTTTTCAAAGCACTTAATCATTCTCGAATTAGAGAGATATGGGATTGGATGGTGAAAAGAAAGCTGGTTCTGGTTTAAAAGGTGGCAACAGTAAAAATAACAGGTACTCCTCAGGTTAGTAAAAAGAAAGTTCAGAGAATAAGTCTGATTTGAGGATATCGACTTGTTATTTTTGTCTTTAAAAAGGACATGTAAAAGCTGAATGTAGGAAGTGGAAAAGCAAATCTGTAACATTAGCACAGTTGCACAGTGTCCCTCCAGAGAATACTGTCCTAGTGGGTATAGCTTCTGGCAAGCTTTATGGGTTTGCCTCTGTCTACTGATGCAGTAAATCAGGGTATGGAAAATTAGAAAGGTTTTCTGTCCAAGGGTCACTTCCATCCACATCTGCCTGATTGGAGAGGTTGGCCTCTTCCTCCTGTCTTTGTTGGAGACCTAGTCTTTTTTTAAATTTAGCAACTAACTTAAAGTTATTTTTTGGATTGGGAGAAGGTGACTTTTGGTCCAGCTTTAAAACAGGGGTTATACAGGCTCTGCTTGCAGCTGCGGCTAGTTAATTAGCCAACTGGCTTAAACAGGTTTTCAGAAGCTAGATTCAGAGAGCATAAAAGCAGGCCCTCTACAGTGTTGCATTGTCCACACTGGAGTGCTGATTTAGGCTGCATTAGAGTGTTTAAGTTGGATTTTGGTGAGTGAGGGAGTTCAGTGAGATGGGAAGGAGGTGATGCTTTCATTTTCTACATTTCCTCAGCAACAAGAGCAGCAGACTTGGTAAGTAGGACCTGGTGAATATTTCTACTGTCCTTAATGTTCTCTAACCGATAGGAAGTAAAAGTAAAGGGAGTAATTTAAGGGTATGTTGTGGCAGGGCAATTTGGCCAAGTGGAATGCTCCTCCTGTGCAATGTGGGAAGTCAGGGACACTTCCAGTGTCCAGAGTGATGATGTGTGCAGGAAGTGCCTCCAGCTGCAGTTACTTGAAATCTGCATTCCAGAGCTGAAGCTGCAGCTGGAGTCACTGTGGAGCATCTGCAAGGATGAGATCTTCGTGGATAATGGTCACACTGCAGTTGAAGTGTGCACAGGCAGAAAGGGAATAGGTGACTGCAGATAGGGTAAAAGCATTAGGCAGGTAGTGCAGGAGTCCACTGGGTTCATCTCCCTCTCTATCAGATTTTCCACTTTGGATGCTGCTGGAGGAGATGGTTTCTCAGGGGAATGCAGCAAGAGCCAAATCTGTGGCACCACGAATGGCTCAACCACATGAGGGGAGAAAAAAGAATGAGAGAGCAATAGTGATAGATGATTCTATTGTAAGGGGAACAGATAGATGTTTCTGCAGCATAGATGTGACACCAGGATGGGATGTTGCCTCCCTGGTGCCAGGGCTAAGGATGTCATTGAACAGCAGCAGGAAATCCTTAAGGGGAAGGGTGAACAGCCAGAAGTCATGGTCCATAACAGTACCAGTGACATAGATAAGATGAGAGATTGGGTCAACCAGGCTTGTATTTAATCAGGTTTGAAGAATGAGAGGGGATCTCATTGAAACATATAATATTCTGACAGGGGTGGACAGACTGAATGCAGGGATGATGTTTTCTCTGGTTGGGGTGGTTTGGAACAAGGGTTCACAGTCTCAGGATATGGGGCAGGCCATTTAGGACTGGGATGAGGAGAAATTTCTTCATTCAGAGGGTGGTGAAGCTGTAGAATTCTCTACCACAGAAGGCTGTGGCATGCAAGACACTGAATATATTTAAGAAGGGAATAGATATCTAGGCTCTGGGGCAGAATTTCACCCAGGTCAGGTGGGCTCAGCAGGTGCGGGTGCGGGTGGTCGGGAAGCTGGCCACTGCCCTTGATCGGGGCCGGAAGGCAATTTCACGCTGGCGGGCCAATTAATGCCCACCCAGTGTGAAACACGAGCGGCAGCACTCAGCTCTGCCTGTGTGTAGGGAGGAGGAGGATGAGCAGGAGGAGCACGACCTTCGCACATGTGTGCGAGTGTGCACTTCGTAATCTCCCTCAGGCACACAGCTGCCCCAGGGAGATGAAGTGTTATAAAAAAATAAAGAAAATAAAAATGTAATGAAACATGTCCCCTCATGTAACTCTGTCACATGAGCAGGGACACGTTATTAATTGAGTTTTAAAATGTTTATTTTATTTTTATTTGCTTTAGGAAACCTCATACCACCCTTGGATGATGTTTTCCTAAAAAGTGCAAAGGCCGCTTGGCCATTTTGGCTGCCGGCCAATCGTAAGATTGAACGAGCAGTGAAAAATTCACATTATTTGATCATTTGATGGCCCTAAGAGGCCTTTTACTTGTCGGCGGGCCTGCTGCTGACTTTGGTGCACGTTCGCTGACCGAAATATCGTGTAAGTGTGCGGTGACATTGGGATGCTCGCCTGACATCACTGCGTGTCATTTTACGCTATGTCAGGTCAAGCGCGTACCCGCCCGCTGAGCTAAAAATTTTACCCTGGGTGTCAAGGGGTATGGGGAGAGAGCGGGTGTATGGTGTTGAGATAGAGGATCAGCCATGATCATATTGAATAGCGGAGCAGGCTTGAAGGGTTGAATGACCTACTCTTGCTCTTATTTTCTATGTTTCTATCATCTCACTGCATGGGCAGGTATAACAGGATTGATGGAAGTGAACTACATATCATAGATGAACCTGAGTCTTTTCCCAGTTCTGTTGGCCTACATATATTGGTGTCTAAACATTTAAGGCTGGTGATGGATGCCAAGGACCCAGATAGATAGTTTAACAAATGGGAATAGGAGTAGGTCATTCAACCTTTTGGAAAATTAGATCATGGAAGATCTGTATCTTAAATATATTTACTCATTTTGGTTCCAGTTCACTGAAAACCCTTACCTAACAAAAATCCATCTTTCTTAGTTTTGAAATTTTAACTTGACCTCGTCTCAATAGTTTCTGGGGGAGAGTTTGCCAGATTTCCGTGGCTCTGTGTGAAGAATTGCTTCCTGATTTTTTTTTATATTCATTCATGGGATGTGGGTGTTGCTGGCTAGGTCAACAATCACTACTCATCCCTAATTGCCCTTGTTCAGAGGGCACTTAAGAGCCAAGCACCTTACTGTGGGTTTGGAGTCAAATGGAGGCCAGACCAAGTAAGGACAGCAGATTTCCTTTTCTAAAGGGCATTAATGAACCAGATGGGTTTTTATAATAATTGACAATGGTTTTGTGATCATCATCAGACTTCTTTAATTCCAGATTTTTATTGCTGTGGTGCGATTCAAACTCGGGTCCCCAGAGCATTACCCTGGGTCTCTGGAATACTAGTCCAGTGACAATATAAATGAGGGACATATAAGTCATCATTTAGAAAGACTTGGATTAATGCAGGACAGTCAGCATGGATTTATTGAGAAGGTCGTGTCTGACTAACTTGATTGAATTGTTTTTGTGGAGATAACAAGGAGTGTTGATGAGGGTAATGGGCTTGAGATAGTCTACATGGATGTAAGCAAGGTATTTTACATTAGTTCCATGTGGCAGACTGGTCAGAAAACTAAAAGCTCATAGGAGCTAAGGCAAGTGGCAAATTGGATTTGAAATTGGCTCATTGGCCGGAAGCAAAGAATAATGGTTGACGGATATCTATTGTGACTGGAAAGCTGGTTCCAGTGGAGTTCTACTAGATCTCTTGCTTTTTGAAGTGTGCATCAATGATTCGGACTTAGATGCACAGGGCATGATTATGAAGTTTTAAGATGATACAAAAATTGGCCATGTAGTTGACAGTGAAGAAGAAAACTGTAAACAGCAGGAAGGTTTTTTTTATTCGTTCTTGGGGTGCGAGTGTTGATGGCAAGGTCAGCATTTATTATCCATCTCTAATTGCCCTTGAGAAGCTGGTGGTGATCTGCCTTCTTAAATCACTGCACTCCATGTGGTATAGGTACACCCACAATTTTATCTGTTTGGGTTTGACATAGGAACATAGGAGCAGGAGTAGGCCATTCAGCCTATCGATTCTGCCCAGCCATTCAATATGATCATGATTGATCATCCATTTCAATGCCTTTTTACCACACTATCCCATGTCCCTTTATGTCATTGGTATTTAGAAATCTATTCATCTCTGCTTTAAACATACTCAGTGACTGAGCGTCTACAGCTCTCTGGGGCAAAGAATTCCAAAGATTCACAACCCCCTGAGTAAAACAATTTCTCTTTATCTCGGTCCTAAGTGGCTTCCCCTTAGTTTGAAATTGTGTCCACTTCCAGGCTCCCCAACCAGGGAAACATCTGACCTGTATCTACCCTGTCTAATGCCTTAAGTATTTTGTAGGTTTCAATGAGATCACCTCTCATTCTTCAAAACCACGAACACAGGCCCGGTTTCCCCAATCCCGCTTCATATGTCAGTCCTGCCATCCTAGGAACAAGTCTGGTGAACCTTTGTTGTGCTCCCTCTATGGCAATGATATCCTTCCTAAGGTAAAGGGATCAAAACATTGTACTCCAGGTGCAGTCTAACCAAGATTCTATACAATTGAAGTAAAACTTCATTACTCCTGTACTTAAGTCCTCTTGCGATTAAGACTAACATTCCATAAGCCTTCCTAATTGCTTGCTGCACCTGCATGTTAGCTTTCAGTGACTTATTGATGAGACACCCAGGCCCCTTTATACATCTGCGCTTTCTAATCCCTTACCATTTAAGAAATAATCTGCACATTTGTTCCTCCTACTTAAGTGTCCACTTAAGGGTCTCCATTGACCCTTGGGCAGGTGGCCCGCCTGACGCCTTCCCCATTACAGGTAAAAGTGCAGCAGGGCAGGGACGGGCGGATAGGGAGCAGATACGGCACCAATAGCAAAGCTGCTGCCAGCGGGTTGTTAAATCCAACCCTCTGAGCATTTCGAGTGTTTTCTGTTTTTATTTTCGATAAGCCACCGGCAGGTAAGTCTTTTTCCCCGCCCGCTACCGCACTTAGTGCAAATCTGGGATGATTCTGCCCCATGTTTCCAAAATCAACCCTGAATAGCTTGGCTCTAATCTGAAAGTTATGCTCTGTTGTTCTGGACTCCGCTACCCAGAGGAAATAGTTTCTCTCTATCTACCCTATCAAATATTTCTAGTTTGTCAAAAGACACTGAGGAACCTACATTCCTGCCAGTGTGATAAAACCGAGAAGTGTACAGCTTATCCCCTACTCCACCTGGACTGCGAGTGAAAAAGAAGCTATCACCACGATTAGATCAGATGATCCCTCTTGCCACTAGACTAACAGGGATCAAAAACAAAGCAATTGCCAACGTGAGACATAACTGGGGATCAAACACCAATATAACCAGAAGATATTTTCCTTTAATAACATTCTCTACTGTGTGGATGTCAGATTTAAAGCAATTTCAGCACAATGCTTGGTTATTCAGCCCCATGCATCTGTGTCACTGCTCTCTTCAACCAGAGCAATCTACTCTAATTCTATTTCCTTCCCCATATTTCTTGTATGATTTTATATTTTTCATTTTCAAATAATCATCCAAATTCTGTTGAAGTTATATTCTAGTCTCTACCTCAACAGCCACTTGAAATAAAACATTCCACGTGTGGAAAGATATTCTTCTAGCTTTCTCCGTCCTTCTTTTCTGCTCTTAAATTCATGCCCCTTCTTACTAATTCATCAATCATTAATTACCTTCTCAAAATCTTTCATAATTTTAATCTCCTTTTCTATGTTCCAGTGGAATTAACATCCAGAGCTCAAGCCTCTCTTTACAGCAAATACTTATTGTTCCTGGAATCATCCCTGTACCTTTTCCATGGTTCTCATATGTTTTTCCGCATTGGATGCCCAGAAGTGGAGACAATAAAACTATAGCTCTAAACAGCACAGAAGGTCATTCAGCCCATCATGCCTGTGCTGACTCTTCGTTAGAGTAATTGAAAATTATTCCCACTATCCGGCTTTCTCCCCCTATCCTTGGGAAGAATTTTGTTGGCGAGCGGGGGCAGGGCCTGCATCGGCTGCATGCCCGCCCAACTGTCAAAGGCCTATTAAGGCCATTAACAAAGTAATTAAAGCTGTTAAGAAAGCTGCCTGTCCAACCTTAAGGTTGGCGGCAGGCAAAGAGCCCAGGCGGCCTTCGCATTTTTCATGAAACCTCATCCACGGGCGGGATGAGGTTTCATGAAGGGTTTATTTTTTAAAGAAAAACTTTTGAAAAAAACTAATGGGCATGTCCCAGTTCATATGACAGAGTCACATGAGGGGACATGACCTTAAAATTTTTTTTCACCTTTATTAAATATCCCAGAACTTTAACTGATGGTGCCTCAGGGAGATTT
This sequence comes from Carcharodon carcharias, assembly GCF_017639515.1. Taxonomy (NCBI): domain Eukaryota; kingdom Metazoa; phylum Chordata; class Chondrichthyes; order Lamniformes; family Lamnidae; genus Carcharodon; species Carcharodon carcharias. The sequence continues at coordinate 50,737,914 of NC_054469.1, forward strand.
CTGCACTCTTTCGCACGCATGCGCGAGACCCTCCCACCAGTACAGGGAGCGCACAGCACTTCTGGGTGTGCGTCATGCAGGGTGGGCCTTAATTGGCCCGCCCATGTAAAATGTAAAATGGCAGAGTGCACCTGATCAGGTTCACGCTCGCTCCCGCACAAACCCCCCTGACGGGGGGAAAATCCAACCCCTGGTAGCTTGCTCTGCTTCAAGTACTTACTTTCCCTTAGGAGAAATGATGGTCTCTATCACAGCAATTCCCCATGGCCAAACATTCTGTGCCCCACCAGCCACCTGTGTAAAGAAATTTCTTGAAACCTCTCTCCTTAATTATAATGTTATCACCACCTTCATTACCAATCAGGGGAAATAATCTTTCACTATGCACACCATCAAAAGCCTTCATAATTTTAAGAATTTCTTAGCCCTCTCTCTTCCAGTGGATACAGTCTCAGTGTCTCAAGTTTCTCTGCATATCTATAGGTTCCCATCTCCAGCATAATTTTGATGCATCGATGCTAGATGCTCTCTATGGCTTTCTATAATGGGCACATAGTACTATAACTGTAACCTAACCAGTGATCTAATCAGTCTGATTAGAACAATGGCATTATCGATGAATGGAGCAGGTGCACGGCCTGCATTGCTCTGGATTCTTTAACTTGTAGATGCAACTAAAAGTAAGATGTTTTTAGATAAAATTTAGACAGTACCTTTCCGCTGGAGCCAGGTGGAGTAGGAGTGCTGCCCATACAAATCTCAAGTCCCCCTATTGGTGTGCGTGCTGCCTGTGAGCCAGCAAATATGCTTTTTTTAAGCTTGTTAGGATGATATTACTTGTATACTATCTACAGGAACACTATTATATATTAATGTGGTACAAATTTTAGTACTAAACACATACAATTACATGATATGCAGAAAGATGAGTGTCAGACCCTCAGTGGGTTATGTGATGGGTTACCTACTCCTTTCACCTCTTTACCAGCTCCCAAAATGAAATGTGTTCAGGCAATGTTAATACAGTTGCTATTGGAGATGGGCCTAAAGCACAACAATTCAGCACAAATTAGTGCTAAATTGATAGCATTGTTCAGAGAAATGTGAGAGATCGGAGGTGATAATTGCTTAGGTTTAGCTGTTCTGAACAATACTACAAACACCATATTTAAATTTCAGTCAGAATTCATGAATATTTACACTCTGAATATTCTCTTGTTAAATTGACAATGCTAGTGGCAAGACAGTCTAATATCAGCTCTTTAGCTCTGAAGAAGTCATATGGACTTGAAATATTAACAGTGGTGCTCCCTCCACAGATGCTACTTGACCTGCTGAGTTTTACCAGCATTTTCTGTTTTTTTTCAGATTTCCAGCATTCACAATATTTTGCTTTTATTTTGCTTTAGTCTAATATCAGTCGTTGATCTGTGATGGTGCTGATGGTTTACTAAACCCAGTTCTCAGTAATCCTCAGATATTGAAGGCTAGATTAGATATGGAATTCTCTCCATCAACTTGACAACAGAACATGGCATTTGCCACCCATTTTTATCAAATGGTAGGATAAGGTTCCAAATACTTGTTGCTGCTTACTCCTAGCTAAGATCAATTTCAGTTGTCCTATACCAACCATCTCTAATACAGTGAGTAACTAATAAAATAACGACGAATCAAGAAAACAAATATGCTTCTTTTTTATTCTTCCTGCCAAAATGGACAATTTCACATTTTCCCACATTATACTCCATTTGCCATAACAGTTAGTTCCTAGCTCTTTGTTGGACAGATTAAGCTTGTATCCATTGGAGTTTAGAAGAGTAAGAGGCAACTTGATTGAAACCTTTAAGATCCTGAGTGGTGTGGAGAGGACGGCCAGCATTTTCCAGACCTGTCACGGGTAGGACCCGTTGTGGGCAAGGCGGTGCTCCAGCCAGAAGTCCATTGACTTGTGGTGGGACCGGAAGATCCCTCCCGATGTTTCCTCTTGTGGGAGTCTAGAACTAGGTGTCACTGTTTAAAAATGAGGGGACATTTACAACAGAGTGAAGGGAGTATTTTTCTCTCAGAAGGTTGTGAGTCTTTGGAACTCTCTTCTTCAAAAGGTGGTGGAAATAGTCTTTGAGTGTTTTTAAGGCAGAGCTAGATAGATTGTTGAGTAACAAGGAGGTGAAAGTTTATAGGTGGTGGGGGGGGGGAGGGGGGTAGACGTGAGCTTACAGTCAGATCATCCATGATCTATTGAATGGCAGAGCAGGCTTGAAGGGCCGAGTGGCCTACTCCTGCTCCTAGTTCGTATGTTTGCATGTTCACATGAGAATGTACATCCAGGGTGTCACATTTACTGCTGCACTGCAATTAGTTGCTGAGTAACAATGTATCAATACACTCTCCATGTACGAAATATACTCGATGAAGATTTGGCATCTTGAGTCTAAAAGCATGACTATTTCGAGCTTCTGGGAACCAGAAGACATAACATGGCGGCAGCAACCGTCTGTGAGTAAGACTAAAACATTTTAAATGGTTTTTCAGTTGAACTAAGCTGAGTAAGTCATGCAAAAATGAAATGGCCATTGCCACACCAAAGAAGGGACAGCTACAGCTAATAAATTGGGAGGCTGGTGATATTATAGAAGCATTTGAGGTGTTTAAACAAAAGAGGGGACTGACATTCAATAGTTTTCTAAAAGGCACTACTGAAGCAGAAAGAGTCAGTTACATCCTTTTGTGGGCAGGAGAGAAAGAGTTAAAATTGTTTAATAGCCGGGAGATGAGTGAGGACAACAGTAAATACCGAGCAAAATTTTTGAAAAATTCAGCACACATCTCCAACCAAAGTCAAATCATCGGGTCCACCGATATGAATTTCAATGCCTGAGGCAGGAAGCAGGTGAGCCTGTTGACAATTTCTTAACAAGATAGAAAAATACAGACAGGAAATGTAAATTCAAATAAACAGATGAAAGGCTGATGACCAGCTCATTTGGGGCTCTGCACGCTTGAAGAATTGGCGAGAACAAGTTCACAATATTGCAGATTATAGACACTGCCAGATTACATGAAGCCATGAGTAAATAGATGAAGATGCTGACTACTCAAATGGCTAGACTTCAGTTAAGTCAAAAGAAAGGCAACAGGATTGATGCAAGTGAAACAACAACAAAAGAATGCATAAGAGACAGAGAGAAAGATGTGCAGGTGCTGTGGATGACCACATGAGTTCACAGACAGAAGGAAATATTCTGCATATGGATCAAACTGCAGATCTTGTGGAAAGCCCAATCACTGGGAAAAGATGTACAAAACAAGGAAAGAAGATGGTTAGCAAGTTATCAGAGACAGAGCAACAGGCTGAATGAGAAGGAAAAGAAACCAAACATCTGGAAGATGAGGATGAGTTTGAGGACACAATCAACATAGGAACCATATAACTGCATGAAATGGCTGGATGTGACAGTTTCCAGAGGAAAGAAATTCACACAATGGTCAGGATTTTTCTCTCGGCGATTTGGGGGCGGGGTCCGCTCGCCAAGGGGAAAATTAAGCGGGATGACTTCGGGAGGAATCCCCAACGTCATTTCGGTCCCTTTAAATTTTTAGGAAGGCGGGTGACAGTGAAATCAGCTGTCCGCCCGCCGACCTTCAATGGCCAATTGAGGCGATTGACAAGCTAATTAAGATAATTAAAGACCTGCCCGGCCAACCTTAAGGTTGGTGGGCAGGTCAGGAGTCCCAGCGGGCTTCTGATTATTCATGAAACTTCATCCACTGGCGGGATGAAGGTTCATGTCCATTTTTTAAAAAATTTAATCAATTTTATGTATTTATTATTAACATGTCCCATCTTGTGTGACATTGCCACATGAGGGGGACATGTTAATAATTTTATGTATTTATCTTTTTTAGACTTTACTTACCTCTCACGAATCTCCCTGAGACAGGACTTTGCCTCAGGGAGCAGTGCACTCTTTCACGTGCATGCGCGAAACAGCGCACTTTGACAGATGGGGAATCCCTCCCACCCTGCACAGGAAGCGCATAGCACTTCCTGTTGGGCAGGCCGCTGGACAGGCCTTAATTGGCCCGCCCACTCAAAATGGCGGCGGGCCCCGTTTTGGTGGTGGGGGTTGGCTGTCCGCCCACCACCGAGCCAGTGGGGCCCACATGCCATCCGAGGGCAAAATTCTGCTCAACCATTCAGATCAGGAAACGTGTGAGACATAAGCCCACAACCATGAAGCTGAGGCTTGACACTGGAGCACAGAGTAAATCATCCCACATAGGATATATCAGAAGATCTTTCCTAAAAATTTGAACAAAAAAGGTTGTCCAAGGATAGCTGCTCTGAAACCGAGAAACGTCATGCTAATGGAACAGGGGTAACTGAGACTCAACAGCTGGGAACAACTCAAATCAGAGGGACTCATAAAGGAAAAGATGTTAACTGTAAGTTCTACATCACTGAAAGAGATGGTCTGCTATCCTAGTTATGAAGAACTGCAGCTTATCTCAATAAATCATAAGAATGAAGGCAGGACACCTGTTGAAAAGCATTATCTGATCAGGAACAAGGAAGATCTAGTACAAATGTATCTGGAGTGTTTTGATGAAATTGGTGGATGCTTTGAAGATTTTGAATATCACATCGCTATTCACGAGCAGTCCTGATCTAGTGAAGAAACTAATGATTTGTTCCCCACGTAAGGTATCAGTAGAACTAAAAGGAAAACTTTAAAGGGAGCTCCAAGAGATGGAAGAAAAGAAGGTGATCACTAGAGCCACAGAGCCCACAGACTGGGTAAATTCCGTTGCTGTGGGAGAGATGCCAAATGGACAGCTAAGAATTTGCCTGGATCCCAAAGTTCTTAATCAAGCAATAAGGAAGAACCACTACCCTATTCCAACAGTGGAAGAGATCATGCCAGCACTGGCAGGGACAAAAGTTTGCAGTAAGCATGATGCCCAGAAATGGCTAAAGGAACCAAAATCTTGGCGAGAAATCTTCGCTGTTGACCATACACAGCACACCCTTTGCTCGGTACAAATTCCTGCATCTACCTTTTGGCCTTAATGTGAGCCAGGATGTGTTCCAGCAGGAAGTAGATGAGAAATACAGATGATGTAAAGGTGCAGTTGACATAGCTGATGATATCCAGATCTGTGGTGCAGATATAAAAGATCATGACCACCAGCTACATGAAACCACGGAGAGAACCAGGGAAGCTGGGATCGAGCTAAACTCAAAACAAATGCATTGTGAAGGTGACAGAATGCAAGTTCTTCAGAGTGGTGTATACACCTGACAGAGTAAAGCTGAGTCCTGAAAGAGTCACGGCTATCTTGGACATGGAAACTCCAAGAGAACAAGAAAGAGTTGAGAAGTTTCCGTGGTTTGATCGATCATTAGTTCATTCAAACCTCACATGTCACATCGCACAGTAAACCTACAAGAGGTGATGAAAGAAGATGCTGAGTACAAGTGATCAGAGTCACATGAGAGGAGTTTCGACAAACTCAGAAGAAGTAATATGCAAGGAGACACGTCTGCCTTACTACCATAGAAAATGCAAATAGGTGCTTCACGAGCAGTCCTGTTACAAGAGGGAAAACTGATAGCATTCACATCCAAAGATCTAACAAGAGCTGAGACCAGATATGCCAGCAGAGAAAGACCATTCGGCAGTTTTGTATGGATGTGAGAAATTCCATACATATTTCTATGGGCGGAGGTTCATATTGGAGAATGATCATTGTCCACTGGAGCAGATCTACAAGAAAAATCTGTGTAGAGTGCCAGCAAGACTACAGAGGTTACTGTTGGGGTTTCAGGGTTATGACTTCACTTTGAAATACAAGCCATGAAGAGAAATGGTGCTGGCAGATGTCCAACTTGGCTATCATCACAGGAGAAACATGAGAATAAAGATCTATGTATAAAGATCCATCACCTAGTGAATGTCACACCACTGAAACTGAGACAAATTAGAGGTGAGACCAGCAAAGCTGAAGAGTTACAGATGTTCTCTCAGCAAGTGATCCAGGGATGACCTGATAAGATACAGCAAACACAGCCAGCAATACGACAATATTGGTCTATCAGAGCTGACATCCCATGAGGAGAAGATGTTCTGTTGGCCGGATTCAGAATAATCATACCCAATAGGATGCAGAAAGAACTTCTCCAGAAGATGTATGAAGGCCACATAGGAATGGAGAAGTGTAAGTTTAGAGCTACATCATTGCAGCAGTATGAGTTCTGTTCGCTGAGCACAGGAGAATCCTGAAATAGTAATATGTGACAATGGGCTGGATTTTACATAGTACCATCACTCCTGTGTCCCTTTCCCCCAGCTAAAACATCAGTAGGGAGCTCACCCATGGGGAGGAGCGCTGCCATGCTGTTATTTAATGGCCATTAGTAGGCTGGAGGTGAGAATTCCACCCCTCAGGGACAGGGAGATAGGCTAAAGGAGGAAATGTGATCTTGTGTGTGTATGTGAGTTGGGTGGGGGTGGGGGGGGGGAAAGACGAGAGGGGGGGGTGTCTCCAATGGAGTGAGGACACCCCACACTTGCCCGAAACCAGCCAATGTGCTAAAACTGCCAGGCTACCACTTGGCGTGGGCCTCTCCCTGCCATGGGTAAAATAGTGGCAGGGGTGGAATGTGGCCCTTAAGTGGTCATTAATTGGTCACTTTAGGGCCTCAATAGACCCAAGGGCAGATGGGTCACCCAACACCTTCACTGCCCACCACCCCCCCTTCCCTGCATAAAATTTCATTTAAGTTGGGGGTGGGTAGATTTTTGGGGGAAGGCCACATGCTGGATTTTGCAAGTATCCCTGCCTTCAAACCCAAGGAACCTAATTCACCTGCAGAGAATTTAAGGAATTCGCTGAACAGTATGGGTTCAACATCATCACCACATCACCCATTTATAGAAAGACACATCCAGACGGTCAAGAGAACCCTCACAAGAAACAAAGGAAGAACCAAATCTTGCCTTGTTGTCACTCCAATGTACACTGCTGAAAGTCGCCTGCAGAGTTGATGAACAGAAGAAAGTATAAGACAATTCTGCCAAGCAAGATACTCCCTCCAAGTGACCAGGAGGAAGCAAGACAACAACTCACTGATGCACAGGTAGAAGGAAATCAACACTTCAACCAGCATAACAAATCACTACCTGAGCTGTTGAAAGGACAAACCGTACATGTACAGGATCCAGTCATAAAAACCTGGAACCCAGCAAAAGTTCTTGGTGAAGCTGAGGCCTCAAGGTCTTACATCATTGAGATCAAAACAGTAAGCGAATGAGAAGGAATAGAATCCATATTCTACCTACACCTGAGCTGGAAAAATAGTTATATTGATAAAGAGGCATCATACTTTTTTTTTAAAGAAAGAGGGGTATTATATAGTTATATTATTTACAAATAGTTAGGAACTAATTGTTACGAGAATGTATATCCAGGGTGCTACATTTACTACCACACTGCAGTCAAAGTCAAGTAACATCGCCAGCCACTTGGAGCGCTGTAAGAAATATGCACAATGAAGCTCCAACATTTTGAGACTAGTAGTGCGATTATTTCGAGCTTCTGTGAACCAGGAGGCATAACAATGTTGTGACAGCTGCTGTGCATGAAAATAAATCTCAATATTTGAAAACAGATGGAAATCACAATATGTAAAAAATGTGAACACAGCCAGCTATATCTTAGCTTAACATACTTGATAATGTCAAAATGAAATTGCAATTTTTTGAAACTTCACTCTCTCCTTGAGGATCACCCAAATTTAATAGATATATGGAAATTATGTAAGAACATGCTGGAGTACTGCAAAGTATGAGAAATATCATAGTATCCTTGCCTATGTTACAAGGGTGTTTTTTTAAGAAAAAGATACATGCCAGGATTTTCCCCTCAGCGATTTGGAGGCGGGGCCCGCTCACCGAGGGGAAAATGACGTGGGATGACCCGGTCCATTTAAATCTTCAGGAAGGCGGGTGGACAGCTGATTTTGCTGATTTCATTGACAGGCTAATTAACCTTGTTAAAGACCTGCCCGTCCAAGCTTAAGGCTGGTGGGCAGGCCAGGAGCCCCAGCGGGTTCCAGATTATTCATGAAACTTCATCCACTGGCGGAATGAAGTTTCATGTCCGTTTTTTAAACATTTAATAAACTTTATGTGTTTATTATTAACATGTCCCATCTCATGTGACATGAGATGGGACATGTTAATAATTTTAATATTTCTCTATTTTTTGACTTTTCTTACCTGTCACTAATCTCCCTGAGACAGTACTTTGCCTCAGGGAGCTGTGCACTCTTTCACGCACATGCGCAAAAGAGTGCACTTTGACAGTTGGGGATTCCCTCCCCCCCTGCACAGGAAGCTTCCTGTCGGGCAGGCCTCTGGGTGGACCTTACTTGGCCCACCCACTCAAAATGGCGGCAGGCCCCGTTTCGGCGGCGGGGGTTGGCTGCCCGCCTGCCACCGAGCCGGTGGGGCCCACTCACCCACCAAGGGCAAAATTCTGCCCACAATCTCTAATGCCTTTTTTCTGGCTGGATCTGAATAAACTGTAATCCCATTAAGACAATGGAAAGACTGCTAGTCAGCTGAATATACAACTTGCATTCACCCTAAGTGGGGTGAAAAGGAACAGACTCCCAACAGCCTCCCCCTGCCCCCCAATGCCTGGGGAGTGTGAAAGACCCCATCATCCCCTGTTGACTTTTATTCTATTACTAAGGTGTAATTACCTATTCTACAGCACAATGACTATATCAGACATGGTAATTGAATATGGCATATTCCTCTGGAATATAGACCCACCAAGGCTTTTCAAGAACAGTTTTTATCAAATCAGAGTGGAAATTGGAAGAATATACTGAAAGGCTGCACGAGCCATCTCCGTCTCTCTCTCTCTCTCTCTCTAAAGAATACTGCATAGATATTGCAGAGTAACCATCCTAAGATGAAAAATATATTGCAAACAAGATCTTTTGGGGATAAAACTTGGAAATGTTCTCCATACAGCTACACCAAGGAAGACAATTAAACAAAACAGCCGCAACATGGAATCACGGCATTGGGACCAGATGAAGGACAGTTAACCGTATATTCCTTTGATTGTTTATCTTCACAAACTGTAAAATATCTTTAAGTCCATCCTCGTATTCTACCATCTGTACTAGTGTGATTGGGGCCTAGGGAAGTGTGTGATGTATGAATGGTGGTCACAATTTACCTAATGTTATTTAATTTGGGAAGTAGGGTCAATAAACTTATCTTGTTCTTTGATTTAAACTCAAAAAACCTGGCTGGTTAATTCTTTCTAATCTGAAAGCGTACATTGTGGGATTCCTGCAGTATTGGCATAGCACATCCATGCTAAATTTACAATAAGACCCAGTATCAGACAGACCTGGAGTGATAAATTAGGGGAGTCAATTGTTACGCCTCCTTACATGGTCATAACACTTATTCCCACAATGTGATAATCTAACACCCGAAGCTGGAAAAAAAAGCAATAAAGCAGAGCATCGTTACTGGCTACAATCAGCTGCCTATATACTATTGAGTAATTTATAACAGTTTCATTTGCCTAGGGGATCCAATGTGTGATGCTACAGAAAGGAAAGCTGCATTTTATGCAGTTGTCTCTTGGCATTGTGAGTTATCTATTCTGGCAGTGCTGTGTAGGAGAAGGGGAATCACAAGTGGTTTGAGCAAGTCACTTTATTTATGGAGAGTGAGGGCAGAAAATAATATAAATATGGAGGATGTATCAGCCCAGGCCACTCTCATATACCTCCTATTGGTTGGATCAAGAGCTGCTTTGTCGAGGCCTGCTAGCAATTTGACAGTGTGCCCTCTCTCAGTCACTGAATAGAATCTGAAATGAAAAATAGATGATAAAGAAATAGAATATATCGTTCTTTTGTCCCTTTATTCCATTTTTGACTTTGCTAATTTGAACACAGATATCACCAGTCATGTAGAAAGCATAGGGCAGCTTAGAAGCTAATATTATTTAGTAACTTTATGTCAACTTCATGCACCGGATATTCGCAGAGTCAGGAAGCCTCTGGTGACCCAACTCGGTAGGAAAAATCTGGCCTCATACCTTCCATTGTGCTGCATACAGAATGTGAAAATCCAGGACTGAATTTTCCTCTGGACAATCATTGCCAGAGAACGGCCAGGATGGGACTTTCACCCACTTGCCAATCTGATCATGACTGTGACCCACTTTTATGGGTCAAGGGTCATTAGTTATGCAAGAGGGTGTTCCCTGCACCAAGGTGGAACCCACTGCTGCAAAATGGCAAAACTAGGCTAGACAGGATTAATGGAAGATGAAGGTTGAAATGGGATTGTAGGAACATAGAAACATGGGGAGGTGGTGGTATCGTGGTATTGTCACTGGACTAATAATCCAGAGACCCAGGGTAATGCTCTGGGTACTGGGGTTTGAATTCCACCATGGCAGAAGGTGAATTTGGAATTCAATAGAAGTTTAATGATGACTATGAAACCACTGTCGTTAAAAATCCAACTGGTTCACTAATGTCCTTTAGTGAAGGAAACCTGCCATCCTTACCTGGTCTGTCCTACATGTGACTCCGGACCCACAGCAATATGGTTGATTCTTAAACGCCCTCTGAAATGGCCTAGCAAGTCACTCAATTGTATGAAACGGCTACGAAGTCCGTAAGGAATGCAACCAGACAGACCACTCAGCATCGAACTAGGGCAAACTCAGCGCTGTCGACACTACAAGGTCCTCCTTACTAATGCCTGGGCACTTGTGACAAAATTGGGAGAGCTGTCTCACAGACTAGTCAACAACAGCCTGACATAGTCATACTCACAATGTCCCAGTCACTGTCATCACCATCCTCGATATGTCCTGTCCCAATGGAAGGGCAGACCCAGCTGAGGTGGCAGGCACAGTGGTAGACAGTTGGGAGGAAGTTGCCCTGGGGGTCCTCGATATCAACACTGGACCCCATGAAGTCTCATGGCATCAGGTCAAACATGGGCAAGGATACCTCCTGCTGATTACCACGTACCGCCCTCCCTCAGCTGATGAATCAATGCTCCTCCAAGTTGAACACCACTTGGAAGAAGCAAGGTGGGTGGCAAGGGCACTGGATGTACTCTGGGTGGGGGACTTCAATATCCACCAAGTCTGCTCAGTAGCACCACTGCAGACCGAACTGGCCAAGTCCTAAAGGACATAGCTACTAGACTGGGTCTGCGGCAAGTGGTGAGGGAACCAACAAGAGGGAAAAGCATACTTGACCTCATCCTCACCTACCTGCTTGCTGCAGATGCATCTGTCCATGACAATATCGGTAGGAGTGGCCACTGCACAAACCTTGTGGAGACGAAGTCCTGTCTTCACATTGAGGAAACGCTCCATCATGTTGTGTGGCACTAATTGGGATAGATTTCGAACAGGTTTAGCAACTTAAGAGTAGGTAACCATGAGCTCTGTGGGCCATCAGCAGCAGCAGCAGAATTGCACCCGACCACAATCTGTAACCTCATGGCCTCCTTAGACAGCACCTTCAAAACCAACGACCGCTGCCATCTAGAAGGACAAGGGCAGTAGACACACGGGAACATCACCACCTGGAAGTTCCTCTCCAATTCACTCGCCATAATGAACTGGAAATATATCACTGTTCCTTCACTGTCGCTGGGTCAACATCCTGAAACTCTATCCCTAACAGCACTGTGGGTGTACCTACACCACATGGACTGCAGCAGTTTAAGAAGGCAGCTCACCACCACCTTCTCAAGGGCAATTAGGGATGGGCAATAAATGCTGGCCTAGCCAGCGACGCCCGCATCCCATAAGTGAATAATAAAAAAACCCCACTCTACCATAACCACCAAGCTAGGGCATCTACCCTGGTTCAATGAAGCATGCAGGTGGTCATGCCAGGAGCAACACTAGGCATACCTAAAAATGAGGTGTCAACCTGGTGAAGCTACAACACAGGGCTACATGCATGCCAAACAGCATAAGCAGCAAGTAATAGATAGAGCTAAGCGATTTCACAACCAACTGATCAAATCTACATTCTGCAGTCCTGCTACATTCAGTCGTGAATGGTGTGGGACAATTAAACAACTCACTGGAGGAGGAGGTTCCACAAATATCCCCATCCTCAATGATGGAGGAACACAAAACATTAGTGCAAAAGAGAAGGCTGAAGCATTTGCAACAATCTTCAGCCAGGAGTGCTGAGTGGATGATCAATTTCGGCCTCCTCCGGAGGTCCCTAGCATCGAAGATGCCAGCCTTTGATTCACTCCACATGATATCAAGGAATGGCTGAAGGGACTAGATACTGCAAAGGCTATGGGCTGTGACAACATTCTGGCAATAGTACTGAAGACTTGTGTTCCAAAACTTGCCACGCTCATAGCCAAGCTGTTCCAGTACAGCCACACCACTGGCATCTATCCAGCAATATGGAAAATTGCCCAGGTATGGCCTATACACAAAAAGCAGGATAAATCCAACCCAGCCAATTACCACCCCACCCGTCCATCATCAGTAAAGTGATGGAAGGGGTCATCAACAGTACCATCAAGCGGCACTTGCTTAGCAATAGCCTGCTCACTGATGTTCAGTTTGGGTTCTGCCAGGGTCGTTCAGCTTCTGACTTCATTGTAGTTTTGGTTCAAACATGGACAAAAGAGCTGAGCTCCAGAGGTGAGGTGAGAGTGACTGCCCTTGACATCAAGGCAGCATTTGACTGAGTGTGACATCAAGGAACCCTAGCAAAATTGGAGTTAAGGGGAATCAGGGGAAAAACTCTCCACTGGATTTAGTCAGAAGGAAGATGGTTGTAGTTGTTGGGGGTCAGTTATCTTAGTTGCAGGACATCATTGCAGGAGTTCCTCAGGATAGTGTCCTAGGCCCAACCATCTTCAGCTGCTACATTAATGACCATCCTTTCATCATAATCTTTTTGTAAAAATCTAATTTTGTTTGTAGTTAGCATATAACTGAAATCTACAGTTTAAATTCTAACATTCTGAGCCTTAAGCTGGGTTTTAACAAGTCTCCACTGGATGAGCAGTTGGGCTTAGTGAATTGAAGAAGCAGCCAACTCAGTGTGACTTAGAATAGACTGCTGGGAGCTGGGTGATTAAGGGAGTTGGGGGAGGAAAGGAAAGGGGTGTTCCTTTGGTTTTGCTTTTGGCATTTAAGAACATGAGAGGAGCACTGGCCTTGAAGCGTGAGGGGAACCAGGCCTGACACCAGAGCGGGACCAGGAGCCAGGGCCAGAGGAGTGGCAGCAGCCTTGACAAGTAGGACCTGGTGCGTATGTCTACTGTCCAGTCTTTAAAGTAAAAATTGGTCTTTAGTTTAGGTTAAGCAGGGTATAAAGCATAAGAAGTAAGGGCCTCAGTATGTATTTAATATTCCTTAAATGAAAGGCAGTAAAAGTAAAGGATAAGTCATGGCTGGGCAACTTGGCCACGTGGAATGCTCCTCCTGTGTGATGTGGGAATTCAGGGACACCTCCAGTATCCAGGGCAACCACGTGGGCAGGAAGTGTCTCCAGCAGTAGCTATTCAAAATCCATGTTTCAGAGCTGCAGCTGCAGCTGGAGTCACTGTGGAGCATCCACAAGGCTGAGACCTTCAATGAATAGCACGTACAGTGAGGTGGTCACACAGGTGGAAAGGGAATGGGTGACCACCAGGCAGAGTAAAAGTACCAGGCAGATAGGGCTGGAGTCCGCTGGGTCCATCTCCCTCTCTAACAGATTTTCCGTTTTTGAACTGCTGGCAGAGGTGGTTTCTTAGGGGAAAGCAGCAAGAGCCAAGTCCATGGCACCATGAGTAGCTCAGCTGCAATGGGGAACAAGAGTGGGAGACCAATAATGATAGGGAATTCTATCGTAAGGGGAAGATGTTTCTGCAATGGCAGACGTGACACCAGGATGGTATGTTGCCTTCCTGGTGCCAGGGACGAGGATGTCATTGAACAGCTGCAGGGTATTCTGAAGGGAGAGTGTGAACAGCCAGAGGTCATGGTCCATATTGGTAACAATGACATAGGGAAAAGGAGGAATGAGGTCCTGAAAGCAGAATATAGGGATCTAGGAAATAAATTACAAAGCAGGACCTCAAAGGTTGTAATCCGAGGATTGCTCCCAGTGCCACGTGCTAACGAGAACAGGACTAGGAGAATAGACTACATGAATGTGTGGCTGGAGAGATGGTGTAGGAAGGGGGGATTTAGATTCCTGAGGCATTGGGATTGATTCTGGGGAAGATGGGACCTGTACAAGCTGGATGGGTTGCACCCCAGCAGAATTGGGATGAATATCCTCGCAAGGGTATTCGCTAGGGCTGTGGAGAAGGGTTTAAACTAGAGTGGCAGGGGGATGGGAACCGAGCAGAGAGAAACAAGAGAAGGAAACAAAGATAGAAATGAAAGACAGAAAAGCAGATAGCAAAAGTGGAAGGCAGAGGAACAGGGGCTAACAGCAAATACGGCCATAGTACAAAAAAATGTGTAAAAATGTTATAAAGACAAGTCAAATGCACTGTACCTGAATGCATAGAGCATTCGCAATAAGGAGATCAATTAACAGTACAAATAGAAGTAAATGGGTACGATATGATTGCAATTATGGAGACATGGCTGCAGGGTGACCAAGGCTGGGAACTGAAGATATTCTATAAGTATATCAATGAGAAGAGGATAACCAGGGAAAGAGTAGGGCCCATAAGGGACCAAGGGGAAATCTATGGGTGGAGCCAGAGGACATCGCAAGAGAGTTGAATGAATACTTCACGTCCATCTTCACCCAAGAGAATGAGGATGAAGGTATCGAACTCTGGGAGAGAGACTGCAAGGTTCTTAAGTAAATTGATATAGGGAGTGACATGGTATTGGAGGTGTTGGCAGGCTTAAAAGTGGACAAATCTCCAGGTCCGGATGATTTGTGTCCCAGACTGCTGAGGGAGGCAAGGGAAGGGATCGCAGAGTCTCTGACCCAAATTTTTAATTCCTCTCTGGCCACAGGGGAGGTGCCAGAAGACTGGAGAACAGCTAATGTGGTTCCGCTATTTAAGAAGGGTTGTAGAGATAAGCCAGGGAACAATAGGCCAGTGAGTCTCACATCAGTGGTAGGGAAACTATTGGAGAAATTTCTGAAGGAGAGTATCTATCTCCACTTGGAGAGGCAAGGTTTGATCAGGGATAGTCAGCATGGCTTTATCAGAGGGAGGTCATGCCTAACAAATTTGACTGAATTTTTTGAGGAGGTGACCAGGTGTGTAGATGAGGGTAGTGCAGTTGATGTAGTTTATATGGATTTCGGCAAAGCCTTTGATAAGGTACCACATGGGAGACTTATAAAGAAGGCAAAGGCACATGGGATACAGGGTAATTTGATAAGGTGGATTATAAATTGGCTTACCTGTAGGAGGCAGAGGGTGATGACAGAAGGGTGCTTTAGTGACTGAAAGCCAGTGTCCAGTGGCGTACCACAGGGATCTGTGCTCAGTCCCCTATTATTTGTCATTTATATAAACGACATAGATGACTATGTGGGGGGTAGGGTTAGTAAGTAACACTCAACCTCACTGTTAACTATCTGGCCAATCTTTGTGTCATCCGCAGTGTCTTGGACTACAGAAAGATATAGACAGGATGGTCAAATGAGCAGATAAGTGGCAGATGGAATTTAAACCTGAAAAGTGTGAGGTGATACACATTGGAAGGAGTAATTTGGCAAGGAAATATTCAATGAAAGGCATGGCACTAGGAAGTTCTGAGGAACAAAGGGACCTTGGTGTGTGTGTCCATAGATCGCTGAAGGCAGAAGGGCATGTTAGTGGGGTGGTGAAAAAGGCATATGGGACACTTGCTTTTGTCAATCGAGGCAGAGATCACAAAAGTAGGGAGGTCATGTTCGAATTGTATAGAACCTTAATGAGGCCACAGCTGGAGTACAGCTGTGTGCAGTTCTGGTCACCACATTACAGGAAGGATGTGATTGCACTGGAAGGGGTGCAGAGGAGATTCACCATGATAAAAACAAAAAAACTGCGGATGCTGGAAATCCAAAACAAAAACAGAATTACCTGGAAAAACTCAGCAGGTCTGGCAGCATCGGCGGAGAAGAAAAGAGTTGACGTTTCGAGTCCTCATGACCCTTCGACAGAACTTGAGTTCGAGTCCAGGAAAGAGCTGAAATATAAGCTGGTTTAAGGTGTGTGTGTGGGGGGCGGAGAGATAGAGAGACAGAGAGGTGGAGGGGGTTGGTGTGGTTGTAGGGACAAACAAGCAGTGATAGAAGCAGATCATCAAAAGATGTCAACGACAATAGTACAATAGAACACATAGGTGTTAAAGTTAAAGTTGGTGATATTATCTAAACGAATGTGCTAATTAAGAATGGATGGTAGGGCACTCAAGGTATAGCTCTAGTGGGTTTTTTTTTTATATAATGGAAATAGGTGGGAAAAGGAAAATCTTTATAATTTATTGGGAAAAAAAAGAAGGGGGAAACAGAAAGGGGGTGGGGATGGGGGAGGGAGCTCACGACCTAAAGTTGTTGAATTCAGTATTCAGTCCGGAAGGCTGTAAAGTCCCTAGTCGGAAGATGAGGTGTTGTTCCTCCAGTTTGCGTTGGGCTTCACTGGAACAATGCAGCAAGCCAAGGACAGACATGTGGGCAAGAGAGCAGGGTGGAGTGTTAAAATGGCAAGCGACAGGGAGGTTTGGGTCATTCTTGCGGACAGACCGCAGGTGTTCTGCAAAGCGGTCGCCCAGTTTACGTTTGGTCTCTCCAATGTAGAGGAGACCACATTGGGAGCAACGAATGCAGTAGACTAAGTTGGGGGAAATGCAAGTGAAATGCTGCTTCACTTGAAAGGAGTGTTTGGGTCCTTGGACGGTGAGGAGAGAGGAAGTGAAGGGGCAGGTGTTGCATCTTTTGCGTGGGCATGGGGTTGTGCCATAGGAGGGGGTTGAGGAGTAGGGGGTGATGGAGGAGTGGACCAGGGTGTCCTGGAGGGAGCGATCCCTACGGAATGCCGATAAGGGGGGTGAAGGGAAGATGTGTTTGGTAGTGGCATCATGCTGGAGTTGGCGGAAATGGCGGAGGATGATCCTTTGAATGCGGAGGCTGGTGGGGTGATAAGTGAGGACAAGGGGGACCCTATCATGTTTCTGGGAGGGAGGAGAAGGAGTGAGGGCGGATGCACGGGAGATGGGCCGGACACGGTTGAGGGCCCTGTCAACGACCGTGGGTGGAAAACCTCGGTTAAGGAAGAAGGAGGACATGTCAGAGGAACTGTTTTTGAATGTAGCATCATCGGAACAGATGCGACGGAGGCGAAGGAACTGAGAGAATGGGATGGAGTCCTTACAGGAAGTGGGGTGTGAGGAGCTGTAGTCGAGATAGCTGTGGGAGTCGGTGGGTTTGTAATGGATATTGGTGGACAGTCTATCACCAGAGATTGAGACAGAGAGGTCAAGGAAGGGAAGGGAAGTGTCAGAGATGGACCACGTGAAAATGATGGAGGGGTGGAGATTGGAAGCAAAATTAATAAATTTTTCCAAGTCCTGACGAGAGCATGAAGCGGCACCGAAATAATCATCGATGTACCGGAGAAAGAGTTGTGGAAGGGGGCCGGAGTAGGACTGCAACAAGGAATGTTCCACATACCCCATAAAGAGACAGGCATAGCTGGGGCCCGTGCGGGTACCCATAGCCACACCTTTTATTTGGAGGAAGTGAGAGGAGTTGAAGGAGAAATTGTTCAGCGTGAGAACAAGTTCAGCCAGACGGAGGAGAGTAGTGGTGGATGGGGATTGTTCGGGCCTCTGTTCGAGGAAGAAGCTAAGGGCCCTCAGACCATCCTGGTGGGGGATGGAGGTGTAGAGGGATTGGACGTCCATGGTGAAGAGGAAGCGGTAGGGGCCAGGGAACTGGAAATTGTTGATGTGACGTAAGGTGTCAGAGGAATCACGGATGTAGGTGGGAAGGGACCGGACAAGGGGAGAGAGAAGGGAGTCAAGATAACGAGAAATGAGTTCTGTGGGGCAGGAGCAAGCTGAGACGATCGGTCTACCGGGGTAGTTCTGTTTGTGGATTTTGGGTAGGAGATAGAAGCGGGCCGTCCGAGGTTGGGCGACTATCGGGTTGAAAGCTGTGGGAGGGAGATCCCCAGAGGAGATGAGGTCAGTGACAGTCCTGGAAACAGTGGCTTGATGTTCAGTGGTGGGGTCATGGTCCAGGGAGAGGTAGGAGGAAGTGTCTGCGAGTTGACGCTCAGCCTCCGCGTGGTAGAGGTCAGTGCGCCAGACAACAACAGCACCACCCTTGTCAGCGGGTTTGATGACAATGTCAGGGTTGGACCTGAGAGAATGGAGTGCAGTAAGTTCAGAGAGAGACAGATTAGAATGGGTGAGAGGAGCAGAGAAATTGAGACGACTAATGTCACGCCGACAGTTCTCAATGAAAAGATCAAGAGAAGGTAAGAATCCAGAGGGAGGGGTCCAGGTGGAGGGAGAATATTGAAGATGGGTAAAAGGATCCGTTGAACTGGGAGAGGACTCCTGCCCAAAGAAATGAGCCCGGAGACGAAGACGGCGGAAGAAGAGTTCAGTATCATGCCGAGCCCGAAATTCATTGAGGTGAGGGCGTAAGGGTATGAAACTAAGTCCTTTGCTGAGCACTGAACGTTCAGCATCGGAGAGGGGAAGATCAGGGGGTATAGTGAATACACGGCTGGGGTTGGGACTGGAAGAAAGGGTGGGGACGGAGGGACAGGCAGGGGTGGAGGGTCCTAGATGGGTGTTGGTGTCGATGAGTTGTTCTCTCAAGTGCTAAGGAACGCAAGCTCCAACAACTCATCGACACCAACACCCATCTAGGACCCTCCACCCCTGCCTGTCCCTCCGTCTCCACCCTTTCTTCCAGTCCCAACCCCAGCCGTGTATTCACTATACCCCCTGACCTTCCCCTCTCCGATGCTGAACGTTCAGTGCTCAGCAAAGGACTTAGTTTCATACCCTTACGCCCTCACCTCAATGAATTTCGGGCTCGGCATGATACTGAACTCTTCTTCCGCCGTCTTCGTCTCCGGGCTCATTTCTTTGGGCAGGAGTCCTCTCCCAGTTCAATGGATCCTTTTACCCATCTTCAATATTCTCCCTCCACCTGGACCCCTCCCTCTGGATTCTTACCTTCTCTCGATCTTTTCATTGAGAACTGTCGGCGTGACATTAGTCGTCTCAATTTCTCTGCTCCTCTCACCCATTCTAACCTGTCTCTCTCTGAACTTACTGCACTCCATTCTCTCAGGTCCAACCCTGACATTGTCATCAAACCCGCTGACAAGGGTGGTGCTGTTGTTGTCTGGCGCACTGACCTCTACCACGCGGAGGCTGAGCGTCAACTCGCAGACACTTCCTCCTACCTCTCCCTGGACCATGACCCCACCACTGAACATCAAGCCACTGTTTCCAGGACTGTCACTGACCTCATCTCCTCTGGGGATCTCCCTCCCACAGCTTTCAACTTGATAGTCGCCCAATCTCGGACGGCCCGCTTCTATCTCCTACCCAAAATCCACAAACAGAACTGCCCCGGTAGACCGATCGTCTCAGCTTGCTCCTGCCCCACAGAACTCATTTCTCATTATCTTGACTCCCTTCTCTCTCCCCTTGTCCAGTCCCTTCCCACCTACATCCGTGATTCCTCTGACACCTTACGTCACATCAACAATTTCCAGTTCCCTGGCCCCTACTGCTTCCTCTTCACCATGGACGTCCAATCCCTCTACACCTCCATCCCCCACCAGGATGGTCTGAGGGCCCTTAGCTTCTTCCTCGAACAGAGGCCCGAACAATCCCCATCCACCACTACTCTCCTCCGTCTGGCTGAACTTGTTCTCACGCTGAACAATTTCTCCTTCAACTCCTCTCACTTCCTCCAAATAAAAGGTGTGGCTATGGGTACCCGCATGGGCCCCAGCTATGCCTGTCTCTTTATGGGGTATGTGGAACATTCCTTGTTGCAGTCCTACTCCGGCCCCCTTCCACAACTCTTTCTCCGGTACATCGATGATTATTTCGGTGCCGCTTCATGCTCTCGTCAGGACTTGGAAAAATTTATTAATTTTGCTTCCAATCTCCACCCCTCCATCATTTTCACGTGGTCTATCTCTGACACTTCCCTTCCATTCCTTGACCTCTCTGTCTCAATCTCTGGTGATAGACTGTCCACCAATATCCATTACAAACGCACCGACTCCCACAGC
The DNA here is from genome assembly GCF_017639515.1 of Carcharodon carcharias. NCBI lineage: Eukaryota > Metazoa > Chordata > Chondrichthyes > Lamniformes > Lamnidae > Carcharodon > Carcharodon carcharias. Next base: position 50,758,244 of record NC_054469.1, read on the forward strand.
TATCTCGACTACAGCTCCTCACACCCCACTTCCTGTAAGGACTCCATCCCATTCTCTCAGTTCCTTCGCCTCCGTCGCATCTGTTCCGATGATGCTACATTCAAAAACAGTTCCTCTGACATGTCCTCCTTCTTCCTTAACCGAGGTTTTCCACCCACGGTCGTTGACAGGGCCCTCAACAGTGTCCGGCCCATCTCCCGTGCATCCGCCCTCACTCCTTCTCCTCCCTCCCAGAAACATGATAGGGTCCCCCTTGTCCTCACTTATCACCCCACCAGCCTCCGCATTCAAAGGATCATCCTCCGCCATTTCCGCCAACTCCAGCATGATGCCACTACCAAACACATCTTCCCTTCACCCCCCTTATCGGCATTCCGTAGGGATCGCTCCCTCCGGGACACCCTGGTCCACTCCTCCATCACCCCCTACTCCTCAACCCCCTCCTATGGCACAACCCCATGCCCACGCAAAAGATGCAACACCTGCCCCTTCACTTCCTCTCTCCTCACCGTCCAAGGACCCAAACACTCCTTTCAAGTGAAGCAGCATTTCACTTGCATTTCCCCCAACTTAGTCTACTGCATTCGTTGCTCCCAATGTGGTCTCCACTACATTGGAGAGACCAAACGTAAACTGGGCGACCGCTTTGCAGAACACCTGCGGTCTGTCCGCAAGAATGACCCAAACCTCCCTGTCGCTTGCCATTTTAACACTCCACCCTGCTCTCTTGCCCACATGTCTGTCCTTGGCTTGCTGCATTGTTCCAGTGAAGCCCAACGCAAACTGGAGGAACAACACCTCATCTTCCGACTAGGGACTTTACAGCCTTCCGGACTGAATATTGAATTCAACAACTTTAGGTCGTGAGCTCCCTCCCCCATCCCCACCCCCTTTCTGTTTCCCCTTTCTTTTTTTTCCCAATAAATTATAAAGATTTTCCTTTTCCCACCTATTTCCATTATATAAAAAAAAAACCCACTAGATCTATACCTTGAGTGCCCTACCATCCATTCTTAATTAGCACATTCGTTTAGATAATATCACCAACTTTAACTTTAACACCTATGTTTTCTATTGTACTATTGTCGTTGACATCTTTTGATGATCTGCTTCTATCACTGCTTGTTTGTCCCTACAACCACACCAACCCCCTCCACCTCTCTGTCTCTCTATCTCTCCGCCCCCCACACACACACCTTAAACCAGCTTATATTTCAGCTCTTTCCTGGACTCGAACTCAAGTTCTGTCGAAGGGTCATGAGGACTCGAAACGTCAACTCTTTTCTTCTCCGCCGATGCTGCCAGACCTGCTGAGTTTTTCCAGGTAATTCAGATTCACCATGATGTTGCCTGGGATGAAACATTTACGTTATGAAGAGAGGTTGGATAGAATTGGGTTGTTTTCGTTGGAGCAGAGAAGACTGAGGGGTGACCTGGTCGAGGTGTACAAGATTATGTGGGGCATGGACAGGGTGGATAGGGAGCAGCTGTTCCCCTTAGTTGAATGGTCAGTCACAAGGGGGCATAAGTTCAAGGTGAGGGGCAGGAGGTTTAGGGGGGATGTGAGGAAAAACCTTTTTACCCAGAGAATGATGACGGTCTAGAATGTGCTGCTGGGAGGATGGTGGAGGCGGGTTGCCTCACATCCTTTAAAAAGTACCTGGATGATCACTTGGCACATCATAACATTCAAGGCTATGGGCCAAGTGCTGGTAAATGGGAGGTAGGTCAGGTGTTTTTCACATGTCAGTGCAGACTCGATGGGCCGAAGGGCCTCTTCTGCACTCTGATTATGTGATTCTGTGTGATTCTGATTCTGTGAATATCCAAGGGTTTTCGATATTTAGTAAGGACAGGCAAAAAGGAAAAGGAGGTGGGGTGGCACTGTTAATTAAGGATGAAATCGGTGCGATAGTGTGAAAGGATATTGGATCAGAAAATCTAGATGTAGAATCAGTCTGGGTGGAGCTAAGAAGCAACAAGGGGTGGAAAATATTAGTGGGAGTTGTTTACAGGCCTCCAAACAGTGGTGATAAGGTAGGTGATGGCATTAAGCAGGAAAATTAGAGATGCATGTAACAGAGGTACTACAGTAATCATGGGTGACTTTAATTTACATATAGACTGGGCAAGCCAAATTAGCAATAATACTGTGGCAGATGAATTCCTAGAGTGTGCACAAGATGTTTTTTTAGACCAGTACATCAAGGAACCAACAAGGGAACACACTATCCTAGATTTGGTATTGTGCAATGAGAAGGGGTTAATTAATAACCTTGTCGTGCAGGGTCCTTTAGGGAGCAGTGACTATAACATGATAGAATTCTTCATTAGGATGGAAAGTGAAGTAGTCCAATCTGAAACTAGGGTCTTAAACCTAAGCAAAGGAAACTACAAAGATATGAGTTGGCTACAATAGATTGGTAACTCCACTAAAAGGCATGAGGGTGGATAGGCGATGTCTAATATTTAAGGAATGAATGCATGCATAGCAACAGTTATACATTCATTTCTGGCACAAAAACACAACAGGAAAAGTGCCCAAGCATGGTTAACAAAAGAAATTACAGATAGTATTAGATCCAAAGAGGAGTCACATGAAAAAGTAGCAAACCTAGAATTGGAAGCCGTTTGGAATTCAGTAAAGGAGGACCAAGAAATTGATTAAGAGGGGAAAAATAGAGTATGAGAGTAAACTTGCAAGGAACATAAAAGTGGACTGTAAAAACTTATATAAGTGTGTAAAAAAAAAAAGATTAGTGAAGACATATGTCCTCACGGTCCGAAATGGGAGAATTTATAATAGAGAACAAGTAAATGACAGATCAATTAAACAACTACTTTAGTTCTGCCTTCATGGAAGAAGACACAAATAACTTCCCAGATATGCTAGGGAACCAAGGGTCTAGAAGGAGAAATTGAATGAAATTAGTATTACTAAAAAAAAGTGCTAAAGAAATTAATGGGACTGAAAACTAATAAATCCCCAGGGACTGATAATCTACATCTCAGGGTACTAAAGGAGATGGCCCATGGAAATAGTGGATGCATTGGTTGTCACCTTCCAAAATTCTGTAGACTTTGGAACAGTCCCGGCAGATTGGAGGGTGGCAAACGTAACCTCACTATTTAAAAAAGGGAGGGAGAAAGCAGAGAATTACAGACCAGTTAGCCTAACATCAGTAGTAGGGAAAATGCTAGAGTCTATTATAAAGGATGTGATAACAGGGCATTTAGAAAATATCAATGGGGAGTAGACAAAGTCAACATGGATTTATAAGAGGGAAATCATGTTTGACAAACCTACTGGAGCGTTTTGAGGGCGTAACGAGTAGAATAGATAAGGGAGAACCAGTGCATTTGGATTTTCACAAAGCTTTTGATAAAGTCCCACATAAGATGTTAGTGGGCAAAATTAAAACACATGGGATTGGGGATAATATATTGGCGTGGATTGAGATTTGGTTAGCAGACAGGAAACAGAGAGTATGAATAAATGGGCCATTTCCAGAGTGGCAGGCATTGACTAGCGGGGTAATGCAGAGATCAGCGCTTGAGCCTCAGCTATTCACAATATATATCAATGATTTGGATGAGGGAACCAAATGTAATATTTCCAAAGTTTGCTGATGGCACAAAACTAGGTGGGAATGTGAGTGATGAGAATGATGTTAAGAGGCTTTAACACGATTCCGACAAGTTGAGTGAGTGGGCAACTGCAGTATTTCATGAATAAGTGTGAAGTTATCCTCTTTGGTAGGAAAACAGAATGGCAGAGTATTATTTAAATGGTGATAGACTGGGAATTGTTGATGTATGAAGGGATCCCTTGTACAAGGCTGTCCTTGTACGCCAATCATTGAAAGCAAGCATGCAGGTGCAGCAAACAATTAGGAAGGCAAATGGTATGTTGGCCTTCATTGCAAGAGAATTTGAGCACAGGAGCAAGGATATCTTACTGCAGTATACAGGGCCTTGGTGAGACCACACCTGAAGTTTTGGGCTCCTTGCCTAAGAAAGGATATACTTGCCTTAGAGGGGGTGCAGCGAAGGTTCACTAGACAGATTCCTGGGATGGCAGGATTGTCAGTATCAGGAGAGATTGGGTCAACTAGGCCTGTATTCACTGGAGTTTAGAAGAATGAGAGGCGATCTCATTGAAATGTATAAAATCCTGACAGGGCTGCACAGACTGGATGCAGGGAAGATGTTTCCTCTGGCTGGTGTGTCTAGAACCAGGAGTCATGGTCTCAGGGTATGGGGTAGGCCATTTAGGATTGAAATGAGGAGAAATTTCTTCGCCCAGAGGGTGGTGAACCTGTGGAATTCTTTGCCTCAGAAGGGTGTGGAGGCCAAGTCACCGAATATATTTAAAATGAAATAGATAGATTTCTAAACTCTAAAGGCATCAAGGGTATGGGGAGAGAGTGGGAGTATGGCATTGAGATAGAGGATCAACCATGGTCATATTGAATGGCAGAGCAGGCTCAAAGGGCCGAATAACCTGCTCCTGCTCCTATTTTCTATGTTTCGATATTTCATGTTTCTACAAGGTCAGAAGTGGGGATGTTCACTGATGATTGCACAATGTTCAGCATCATTCGTGACTCCTCAGATACTGAAGCAGTCCATGTCCAAATGCAGCCAGACCTAAACATTATCCAGGCTTGGGCTGACGAGTGGCGAGTAACATTCATGCCACACAAATGCCAGGCATTGACCATCTCCAACTAGAGAGACTCTAAGCATTGCCTCTTTCTTGACATTGAATGGCATTACCATCACTGAATCCCTCACTATCAACATCCTGGGGGTTACCATTGACCAGAAACTGAACTGGACTAGCCATATAAATACTGTGGCTACAAGGTCAGTGGCTAGGAATCCTGTGGCTAGTAACTCACCTCCTGGCATCCTAAAGCTTGTCCACCATCTACAAGGCACAAGTCAAGAGTGTGATGGAATACTCCCCACTTGCCTGGATGAGTGCAGCTCCAACAACACTCACGAAGCTTGACGCCATCCAGGACAAAGCAGCTCACTTGATTGGTACCCCATCCACAAACATTCACTCCCTCCACCACCGACGAACAGTGGCAGCAGTGTGTACCATCAACAAGATGCACAGCAGGAACTCACCAAACCTCCTTAGACAGCACCTTCCAAACCCACGACTCTTACCATCTAGAATGACAAGGGCAGCAGATAGATGGGAACACCACTACCTGGAAGTTCCCCTCCAAGTCACTCACCATCCTGACTTGGAAATATTTCACCGTTCCTTCACTGTCGCTGGGTCAAAATCCTGGAACTTCCTCCCTAACAGCACTGTGGGTGTACCTACACATGGACTGCAGCGGTTCAAGAAGGCAGCTCACCAACACCTTTCTCAAGGCCAATTTGGGTGGGGCATTAATACAGGCCAGCGACCCCCAAATCCCATGAATGAATAATAAATACAGGAGTAGGCCATTCAACCACATAACATTGTTCTGCCATTGAGTTATATTAATCCTATGTTCATTTCCCCTCAACTCTAGTCACTCATCTTTATTCCGTATCCCTTGATACTCTAACCTAATGAAAAATGATCACCAAAGTGTTGAAAAAGCAAATTGGCCCAGCATTCACAACCTTCTGAGAGACAGAATTCAAAATTTCTTTTACCAAGAGTTGCCAACCTTACTGGATTGTCTGCGATATCCCAGAATGGGACATGAATTTCCCAGGCACTGTCACCAGCTGCCCAAGAGAACTTTGTGTTTTAAATTTCTTGCTGCACTCGCAATCAGTCCATCTCATTACTGGTTGTCAGGTAAAATTACTTAACATGCTGCCCACTTCTTAGCCTGCTGCTCCTATGCACCTGGTGATTCCAGCCACAAAGGCATGGCCGCTGACACAACTGTCCACAGTTAAAATAAATCCAGGGCCTGAATGACATTTTCATTTTCTTGCCTTTGAATATCAATCAGGACCTTGCCTGACAGGTGCGGACATCACTGACTGGCTAGAGTGATCCTGTTAGAATGGCACACAGACAGTGAGGAACAGGTGAGTAGATCGCTGCAACTGATTTTAACTCCCTACACACTCTGTTCTCATTGTGAGCTGGGCAGTAATATTGGGGCTGTAAGGTTGGTTGGAAATGTCTCTGGAGTGTAAGCCGAGGAAGTGGAAAATGCAAAACTGAGGCGTTATGGTGCATTTTCCATTGTAAATATGGGCATTGGAAAATATAATGGGTAATAGAGTTGACAAAGCTTCAGCGCTGTCTTGGTGTCTCCAGAAATTAAAGACTAACTTCCAGGACACTGCTGATAGTAGCCCAGCAGTATTGGTGAAATTACTCATTGCATCAAATAGCTAACGTTATATCCTGATGCGCTGTACTTTCCAACCTGCTGGCAAACATGCCAACTGGCCCTGGCACACCTACCCGACAATTAACAGTCTTCTTGGGGTTAGGGGAAGCACAGGAACAATGACAATAGCAACAATATGCATTTTGTAGTGCCTTTAACATAGAAAAATATCCAACCATGCAACCGCAGATCTGTGTCACCAGCTACCAGTACATTTGCAGCTATTCAGTTGCAGCCTCAAAACTGCCTCAGTCTCCTCATCTGGTGGGGATTGTGCCATGGAGGGACAACGAGGACATACTATCCTGGAATCACCTCATGCAGCAACACCTCCACTCCAGAGAGGCTATTAAACCTGGGAGTTCTCTGATGGCGCTGGGTTATATCATTAACTCCTTGTAGACTCCTGCCTGTACCTTCGATTTCATTTCCCTTCATTCCTGCCTCTCTCTTTATTTACCTTCCCTTTGTTGAGGCTGTTTATGCATCAAGTTGCCTTCTAAAGCTTTCAAATCTTTGGGAATTTTTGGACCCCCAAATTGTCCCCTTTAATTGTCCCCATCCCTTTAAATTTTACTTACATTTAGTTTCCTCCACCCCACCCCCCCCCCACCCCCCGACTGCTTGCCTGCCCTTTAGCTGCAACTTGACACCCAAGGTTATGCTAACACAATGACCCAGGAAAACTGGGTATGAACAGTTAACTTCTACCTAAGCCTAGCTAAAATCAGCAAATAATTAAGTCAAAAGAGGAAAATGCTTGAGTACTGGCAACCTGCTCAGTTGTGGGAACATCAGAGCCAGCATTCACACACATACGTTCCAGCAGCAATCGCTGGAGTGTGATTGTGAGTGTGAGCCTTGATTGATTTACCCCTTGCTGTCTCAATCTTTGGTATCCTGATTGAAATCAACTAATTGCACAGACCAGAGGCTGAACTTTCACTTTGGAGGGGCGGGGAAACAAGAGTCGGATCTTTGTCCGCGTCCCAAACCTTGCCCAGCTCCACTCCTCCCCGGGGGGAAACAGTCACTCTTTGGGGTTTTCATGGAGGCCATTCCTTCATTAGCATGGGGATAGGTTCCCTGTCTAAGTTAGGGTGGCAGGTGAATTCTCAAAGTTGGAGGGCCAAACAGAGACCTTCCAGCTTGGCAGAAGCAGCAGCCTTCAATGAATGGTAAGTAACAGAAAGGGCACTTCAACAGAAGGTGCCTTTTCACCAGCTTTTCTAAAACTTTAATTAAAACACAGAAGCAGCAAACAATTGTGTGTGTGTGTGTGTGTGTGGGGTGGTGGAGAGGGGAAGAGGTGGTGGGAATTTCTCGAGAGGGTGCACCTGCATCCAGGCAGGCGTCGAAGGCCAGTAAGCCTGGCTGGAGTGCTGACCCTTGAGTTGCCACTGGGGCTCTCCTCCAGGCAACTAAACTGGAAAATCCCAGTCAGCCTTTCAGTGCCCTTAACAAGGCTCTTAATGAGCCTGATTGTTTGCCTGTACTGTGAGGGGGGCAGGAAGCCCATGGGGCTGCAAACCTGCTTCCCCTAAAAGGACTGACGCTGGGAATGGGGTCAGGAAACTGGCATGCTGGCCAGCACCAGTATTCCTGGGCCCCGTCCACCTCCGTTCCGGACCTCGGTGTGGTCCGAAAATTCTACCCCAGCAATCACAGGCTGGTCGTTTGGGGCTGAATGGCCTCACAGCCATCACTTGGTGAATTTACCCGTGAAAACATGAGGGCAGCTAATCTGATTTGAAACATTTTTTCCAGTGTCATCGGGCTTTGATGTAACTGTTGCTAAATAACGAAAACCTGATAAGTTTACACTGTCAGGCAAGATGGGATTGCAGTGTACAATGAAACCACATTGCAAAATGGTGCTTGCACATTTATAGTACAAAGCAATTTGTAATAATTATTAAAGCGATGGCCAACTCAACTGATCTTTACATTGAGATAAATTCCTAGGCAGTATTAATGGTGGAACTATCACAGGCACAATTTCATAAATAACCCAATATTTTGTTTTGCAAATGCAATATTAATTGATTTTTTAATCATTTGTAATGCTTCTCTTGTGCAACAAGCTATCACACAAATATTAGACATCCCCATAAAATATTTCACAACTTCCAAACAAACAAGGGTTAAATTTGGAACAGGGCAATGCTGAGCGGCACCGAGCAGATATCAGAGACTTTCTGAAATAAATGTAAATTTCATTTAATTATAACGGGATTCGATCTAAAACAGGTGGGCACGTTTAGAACGAACCCGAATTGTTCAAAAGCATTCGTCTTTCTCATATAGGAGAGCGTCAGTATATTACATCACAGCGTTCAGCAATCTGCTGCAAAGTCTTTTTATTTTACAACAGCTGGTTAACTCACCCTGCTTCCTTTGCTGCAAACGTGGGCAAATCCTGCAGATCAGCACAGCAGCCGACACCAGCCTGTCTTCTTGCATTCCTTTCCCTGCCCTCACTGTCACTGTAGTAGTCCTCCACTCGTGCCTGCCTGCTGGTAGAGTAGGCCCCGGTGTCGGTCTCATATCCATTCACTGTTCCGTGGCTGGACTCGTTCTCCCTGACTTCACAATGGCAGCTGGTGTAGGTGTTCTCATCGGAGGATGGGGGCTTGTCTCTTGAACTTTTCTTTGGGGGTTGATAGCCATGAGAAATCAGGAGGTCCTCCACACTGAACATGTTGCTAATGCTTCAGTCACAGCAGGTTGCACTGGGACAAAGCCATGCTGCAGAAGCCATCACTGTATATATTAAAATAAAAGGAGAAGCAGAATGTAACGGCAGAGACAATTGCTAATTATATTTTCCATAAAGATTCACAGGTTAATAAACCGATTGCTGATACTACTAAGCTTCAGTTTTACTCCGTTCTTATCCTTGCCCTTGTATTCTCTGGTTTGACAAACCAATTTGTAATGCTGAACTGCACACACTCAGAAACACACTATAAATATTTTTGTACCATTTCTCCCCAGATAATATTTCTCTGCTTTTTAGCCAGAAGGCAGCTGTAGAGAGCTGCTGACTCAGTCTGTTGGCATCGGAGCCTTGCGTTTTGACAACAGCTTTTAGGTCTTAATAGACATTTCAAAAGGGGGAAACTCATTAGTGTTCTCCAAAGATTGCAAGTTAAAAAAAACTAAATTCCACGGGCGAGAGCTCCTACAATCTATACACTAAGACACTTGTTAAGAATTATCAATCTAGCTTTTATATTTTATCAGTGTTTAACATTGGAACTATTAATCAAGATCTATAGGTACAATAAACTGATCGATACTGCCATTAAAATGCCCATTGAGACCGAATGCTGCTTTCCATTGCAAAAGTGGTTTGTTACTAATGTTACTTTGCGGAGGTAGTGTAAGGATTACAGATTACCTGCCATCTGCATATTTTTGATCAAATCTGGTGTATATAGAAAAATAATCTCTGGGAGTGGTGCAAAAGGAAGGGCTTTAGATTTAGGCATTGGGAGTGCTTCTGGGGAAGGTGGGATCTGCACAAATTGGACGGGTTGCACCTCAACAGAACCGAGCTAATATCCAGGCAGGAAGGTTTGTTACTGCTGTTGTAGTAGGTTGAATTTAGCATGACAGGGGGATAGGAACCTGGGCATAGATTCAGAAGGAAGAGAAGCAAAGAATAGGAGGAAAATTAGTAAATGAGGATAAAAGGCTGAGGAAACAAAATAGAAAATCGATAACAAAGGAATTGTTCAGTGATTAGTGTTATATACTTCAACACAAGGGGTATGCTGAATTAGGCAGATGAACTGAGGGCACAGATAGACACTAGAAAGCATAATACCAGAGCTATTACTGAAATGTGGCTTAAAGAAGGGCATGAATGGCAGCTCAGATATCCTGTTAACAGGATTTTCAGGGGCAGAGGGGGGATAAAAAAGGTGGGGTGGTCGCAATATTGGTTAAAGAAATAATCGCAGCTTTGAGAAGGGACAGTATGTAAAAGGACCATCATATGAGGCCAGATAGAACAAAGAACAAAAAGCACAGCACAGGAACAGGCCCTTCTGCCCTCCAAGCCTGCGCCGATCACATTGCCCATCAACTAAAACATTTTGCACTTCTGGGGTCCGTATCCCTTTATTCCCATCCTATTCATGTATTTGTCAAGATGCCTCTTAAACACCACTATCGTACCTGCTTCCACCACCTCCTCTGGCAGCGAATTTCAGACACTCACTACCGTCTGTGTAAAAAACTTGCCCTGCACATCTCCTCTATAGTTTTCTCCTCTCACCTTAAATCTATGTCCCCTAGTAATTGACTCTTCCACCCTGGGAAAAAGCTTCTGACTATCTACTCTGTCCATGCCACTCATAATTTTGTAAACTTCTATCAAGTTGAACTGAGGAAGGAAAAAAGGGGCAATCACAATGCTGGGAATATACTATAGACCACCGAACAGAGGGAGATAGAAGACCAAATATATGGCATATTGCTAAGAAGTGCAGAAAAAATAGGGCAGAAATAGTAGGGGATTTCAACTACCATAATATTAAATGGAATAAAATCCTAATTCAGTTAGATTTAGTGTAGTTAAGGAAAAGGATAAGGATAGACCTAGAGTAAAAGTTTAAATTGGGGAAAGACCAATTTTAAGAGGCTGAGATTTCATAATTTGGCATAAAGATAATTTGCATTTGAAAGTGAAAAATGTTAGCATGGTTCTAAAAGGGCAGGATTTTCCCCTCATCGGGTGGGTGTGACAGGCGGACCTGGGAATGGCCGTAAGACTGACTGCCGCCCGCGATTGGGCTCCGCCAATTAATGGCCAGCCAGCATGAAAGGCGGGCTGAGAGCCTCAGCGCTGCCGGGGTGGGGACAGGCAAGGCGCGAGGGCTGAAGTCTATGCATGCACAGGGGGTGCACCCTGAAGGCACGAGCGGCCTCAGAGAGCTGAAGAATTTTAAATACAAAAATAAACATTTTACAAATGATATAAACATGTCCCCACATGTGACTCAGTCACATGAAGAGGGACATGTCAAAAATGAGATTAAAACATTTTTTTTTAGTAACCGTTGGAAACCTCATCCTGCCCGTGGATGAGGTTTTGTAAAAAATGCAAAGGCCACCTGGCCTATTTGCCCGGCCGCCAACCGAACGGTTGAGTGGGCAGCGGAAAATACAAATTAATTAATTGCCTAAGGCTTTAATAGGCCTCTTAATTGTCGGCAGGCGGGCCGCCGCCTCTCGCGTGCGCCCACTGACTGAAAGACGCTTGCCCGATGTCATCGCATGCTACTTCATTCTCGTCCGGGTCGGGCGTGCGCCGCCCACTGGACCCAAAGTTCTGCCTAATGAATACTTTGGACTGAATTTTTGGGCCTGCGAGGTCGGCAATAGAGGCAGACGAGGCCCAAAAATACTGGCACCGGCTGATGTGATGTTTTCCCGACCCGTTCCCGATGCAGGCCATTTTTACTGAGGTCAGCCCTGGAATGAAAGAGCTACTTGACCCCATGAGCTAATTAGTCAATTAGGCTTGTTAAGAATGTGTTAAGGGCACTGAAAGGAGGCCGCCAGGGATTTTCCAGTCAGCCTCCAATCTAGCGAAGTGACAGAGTGGTAGTTAAGGTGCCTAAATATAGGCACCCTGTGGTAGGCCTAGGTGCCAGCGCTCCAGGCAGACCTACAAGCCCTCCCTGCCTGCCTGAGTGTGGGTGCAACCAAAGGTCACCTTGTATGGGAACTATCCCAGCCCCCACAAGGTCCTATCCCATCCCCCTCACACACATACACACACACACATACACACACACTCACTCACATACACACACATACACTCTCACACATACTCACACGCACTCTCTCACACACAAGCACACACACACTCACGCACACATACATACACACATACACTCATACAGCCTTTACTGCAGCTTGTTGCTCCTCTCGAGCTGAAAGGCCTGATAGGCCCCTCCCAGCTTCAAAAGCCTATCTACTGCTCTTAATTAGGCAGCAATTGAGGGGAAGCCTCGATCAAAATCCCAGTGAGGTGACTGATTCCCCCGGGGGTGGGTTTGGGTCCTGGAAACTGTCCCGGCTCCTTTTTCCTGCCCTTGAAGCGAAAATTCAGCATCTTGTTGTATGTTTTCACAGAATTAAGTGGGGGACAAAGAAGGCTTTGTTGCTAAGGAGCAGGATTTGATTGGGATAAACATAGTGAGCGAGTAAGTATTAAGGTGGTTAGCATCCTTGAAAGTGGATAAACAATCAAACTTGGATGAAATGTATCCTAGGTTGCTAAGAGAAACAAGGGTAAAATAGCGGAGGTTCTGGCCATCATTTTCTAATCCTCCCTGGCCACCGGCATGGTGCTGGAGGAAAAAAGTGTTTCTAACATTGCACCATTGTTTAAAAGGGAGGAAGAGATAGTCTGAGTAATTACAGGTCAGTCAGCCTAGCCTCAGTGGTGGCAAGTTGTTAGAACAATTCTGACAGTATTGTTATTTAAAGAGGCATGAAATAATGAAGGGCAGTCAGCATAGATTTTTTAAGGGAAAGTTACATCTGATTAACTTGACGGATTTTTTTGAGAGGAGGTAACAATGAGGTTTGAAGCAGTCTACATGGATTTTCACAAGACCTTTGTCAAGGCCTTTGACAGTCCAGTCACAAAAGTAAAAAGCCTTGGGATCCAAGGGAAAGTGCTAAGATAGATCCAAAATTGGCTCAGTGGCGGGAAGTAAAGGGTAATGGTCGATGGGTATTTTTGTGACCGATAGCCATTTCTATTGGGGTTCTGCAGGGCTCAATACTAGGCCCCTTGTTTTTTTTTAATTCATTTACAGCATGTGGACACCACTGGCAAGGCCAGCATTTATTGCCCATCCCTAATTGCCTTTGAGAAGGTAGTGTTGAGCTGCTTTCTTAAATCGCTGCAGTAGGTACATCCACTGTGCTGTTAGGGAGGGAGTTCCAGGGTTTTGACCCAGCAACATTGAAAGAATGGCAATATATTTCCAAGTCAGGATGGTGAGTGGCTTGGAGAGGAACTTTCAGATGGTGGTGTTCCCATCCTTCTAGATGGTAGCAGTTGTGAGTTTGGAAGGTGTTGCCTGAGGAACCTTGGTGAAATCCTGCACTGTATCTTGTAGATGGTACACACTGCTGCCACTGCATTGGTGGTGGAGGGAGTGAATGTTTGTGGGTGTGGTATCAATCAAGCGGGCTGCTTTTTCCTGGATGATGTCAAGCTTCTTGAGTGTTGTGGGAGCAGAACTCATCCAGGCAAGCCGGGAGTATTCCATCATACTCCTGACTTGTGCCTTGTAGATGGTGGCAGGCTTTGGGGAGTCAGGAGGTGATTAACTCGCCGTAGGATTCCTAGCTTCTGACCTGCTCTTGTAACCACAGTATTTATATGGCCAGTCCAGTTCAGTTTCTGGTCAATGGTAACACCCAGGATGTTGATAGTGGGGGATTCAGCAATGGTAATGCCATTGAATGTCAAGGGGCAATGGTTAGATTCTCGTTTGTTGCCCATCCCTAGTTTTAGTGGTATACATAAATTATTTAAATTTAAATGTAGGGTGCATGATTAAGAAGTTTGTAGATGATACGAAAATTGGATGTGCAGCTATTAGTGAGGAAGAAAGCCGTAGACTGCATGAAGATATCAATGAATTCATCAGGTAGGCAAAAGTGTCAAATGTAATTCAATCAGAGAAATGTTATGTACAGTAAAGTCCCGCCGTTTGCAACTTCCTGGTTCACGTTTCCACTTACCCGAGCTTTGAACTTTGTACACAGAATCACGCATTGCGTGAGCAATGTTCGCTCATCCGCGGTTTCTTCTCCCTCTCTCTTCTTTCCCCGCGGAGACAACAGCCATAACTGAGCACAGGCTGGGATGGTTGCAACTGAATTGCAGCCCGAATGAAGGGGAACAAGGGGAAATGTCCAACTCCTGTTGCAATAATGGCTGCATTCATTTTGAAATCTTCACCGATGTATTGCCCAGAGGCCCCCCTGTCTGTTGGATTGCTGGATGTAGGTACTGAGCCACAATTTCGAGTAGAGTAGCTGCCCAAACCAATGCTCCCCTCGGCTGGCTGGAGCTATCTAATTCAGCCCCGTGGAAAAGCAAGTTCATTGTTTGTGATTTCGCCGTTTGAGATGTTTTGCAGGAACTTAACCTTTGCAAACAGCGGGATTTTACTGTACTGCATTTGGGAAGGATGTACACAAGGTAAGGATGTACACAAAAAATAGGAGGATAGTGAGAACTGTAAAGGAATAGAGGGACCTTAGAGTGCATGTCCACATACCCCTGAAGGTAGCTGGATAGGTAGATAAGGTAGTTAAGGAGGTATTTATTGGCCAATATAAGAGCGTGAAGCTTATGTCAGAACTGTATAAAGACTATTAAAAACAGAAAATGCTGGAAAAACTCAGCAGGTCTGACAGCATCTGTGAAGAGAGCAACAGAGTTAACATTTCAAGTCTGTATGGCCCTTCTTCAGCTCTGAGGAAAAATCATACAATTTGAAATGTTAACTCTGTTTCTCTCTCCACAGATGCTGTCAGACCTGCTGAGCTTTTCCAGCATCTTCTGTTTTTATTTCAGATTTCCAGTATCTGCAGTATTTTGCTTTTATCTGTATAAAGACTAGTTTGACTGCAGCAAGAGTACTGCGTACAGCTGTAGTGCTGTTCGCGTATGACAGGAAGGATGTGATTGCACTAGAGAGAGTACAGAGGAAACTTAAGGGGGTTTTCTAGGAATAGAGAATTTTAATTATGAGGAAAGAATGGATAGGTTGGGTTTTTTTCCTTTGGAGACATGGAGGCTGAGGGGAGATTTAACTGAAGTATATAAAATTGAGCAACAGTAAGGAGTTATTTCTGTTAACAGAGAGGCCAATAACCTGGAAGCATTGATTTATAGTAATTTGTAGAAGGATTATAGGGGAGTTGAGGAGAATTTTTTTTGCATTCTGCAACTCACTGCCTGAATAGGTGGTCAAGGCAGAAATCCTCATCGCATTGAAAACATGGCTAGATATGCACTTAAAGTGCCATAACCTAAAGAGTGGACCAAGGAATAGAGGGCAGAATCGTCCTAGGTTTGCACTAAGAGCAGTAGCTGGCCAAGAAGGCAGGTTTTCACGCCATATTGTCCCAAACCTGCTGCATTTCTTACGCATTCCTGGGAAACACATCGTTTCCATGGTGGGTGGGGTCTCATTCGTCTGCCACTCCATCACCTCGCTACTTCATCACGCAAGGCACCATATTTACAGCGCTGCCACGTGCACTTATCTCAGTGCTTCCAACCCACGCCCACTGCAGGGAAGATGTTCATGAAAGACAAAAAGACTGCAGTTCCCAGGTTTAATAACGTGTCACTGGAATACCATTTGGACACCGTGGAGGCCCACCGCGATGTCCTCTACCCCAGCTCTGGCCACAGGATGGGCAGCGGTATCACCAATCCAGCATGGCAGGCGGTGGCAGCAGTGGTTGGTGCCAATGCTGCGCAGAAGAGGTTGGCCATCCAATGCAGGCAGAGGATGAATGGTCTCATCTGTGCCACCAGGGTAAGGGAACTATCTCATCACTCTAAACTCACACACTCAAGCCCATCACACATTCAGTGGCATCTCACTCACTGCCAGCTCAAGGGACATCACCACCCATTCTCAAATACACCCTCACATGTCCATCTGGCCTCATCTCCTCTGAAGTCTGTCTCCTCAGCCCTCACTTCTTGAGGCCACTTGCACAGATCAACATGTGCCCCCACACACACCCTGGGTTACCCTCCTTCCCCAGTGCAGCTCTCACCCTGCAGCATCTTCCCTTGCCTGAGGCCACTTCTACCCCTTCCCCAAGCAAGACCTTGCCCTGCAGCCATTGAAAAGCCACCCACATATGGCTGATCTGATAGGTAGAGACCTGCCCGTGAGCCACCCCTAAAGGTGATGTGGTGCTGTCTGTGAAGCCTGACGCTGATGACTGCAAGTGCTACCTGAAGCAAGGTAGGCAAACAAAGCTTGAAGTCCTGAGCGAAGTGCAGCCCGTGAGGTGCATGTCACTTTTGTGCTCTTGTGAAACATGTTGGCGTGTTTTCCCACTGATGTGGGCAATCGATCCAGCAGGAGTGGATGAGTCTGGCAGGATGGCGTTCTATTGATATGCTGATGCATTACAATAAGGTTCCTGACGTCCGATGGCGGGAAATGGCAGGCTGAGTGGACGATCGCAAACTGGTTTCACGTCGTTGTGAAACTGATTGTGCCATATTGTCCGCTCATGCCATCGGACATGCCCAACGCCAAGGGGCACAGAAAATCCAAGCCAGAAAGTGTGATTAGGCTGAGTCACTTTTTTTCGGCTGGCACAGGCATGATGGGCTGAATGGCCTCTTTCTGTGAAATAAATGTGCTATATTTTCCATGGGCAGAATTTTTCCTTCATTGGGCAGGCGGCACCTGACCCGAACGGGATTAAAACAGTGCGCGGACGTTGGGTGAGCGTCCGCAGCATGCCCGCCGTCAATTAAGAGGGCTGTTAAGCCCAATAATTATTTAATTAAATGGGATTATTCCCTGCCCGTCCAACCTTACACTTGGCGGGCAGGCGAATAGGCCAAGCAGCCTTTGCATTTTTGTGAAACCTCATCCACGGATGGGATGAGCTTTTGACCAGTGACAGAATTTCATGAGGGGACATGTTTTCCTTAGTTTTCAATTTGTTATTTTTAATGTCAAAATTCTTTAGCTCCCTAAGGCTGCTCTGTGCCTTCACGGAGCTTTCAATGAGCGCATCTGCGCGCATGCGCTGACTTCCACGCTCGCCCTCCTCCCGGCCCCACCACAGCAGTGCTGAGCGTTTCAGCGCGCTTCCCGCTGGCTGGCCGTTAATCGGCCCGATCGCTGACAGTGGTCGTTTACGCAGCCACTCCCGAGTCCGCCTGGAACGCCCGCCCTGCTGAGGCAAAAATCCTGCCCTATGTTTTTATGGCAGTAGCAGTGTCAGGTACGGTAGTCGCAGTGCAATATAGCAATAAAACCCATCGCCCTCCAAAGATACTCTCACTTGATACACAGAAGAAAACATACCTGACCTAATTCTTCACATTTCCCTATCTTAAGGTGTCAGCCGTGGCTCAGTGATGCCACTCTCACCTTTGGAGTCAGGAGTTTATGGGTTCTTGAGCCTTGTGCTCATAATCCGCAATGACATTCCAGTGCAATGATGAGGGAATACTACCTCTCCAACATCTCTCCAACCATACCATACCCTCTCAGGGGCATGTAAAAGATTTTATGGTGCTATTTAAAGAAATTCTCTCTCATGCCCTCTGAAGCAGACTACTTGATCATTTTTTTTGCACTGCTGTTTGTGGGAATTTGTTGTGTGAAATTTGATTCTCATGGTTCTTACATTACAATAGTGACTACAATTTAAAAGTACATTATTGGCTGCAAAGTACTTTGGGACATCCCTATGTCTTGAAAGGTGGTGTACAAAAATCTTTCTTCTCTCTTAGATCAGTAAATGTCATTAATATCCAGTATCTAGAATTCAATCAGGGATTTGATAGTTACATAGAATTTGAAGCACAGGAACAGGTCATTCAACACAATGGGTTCATGCTGGGTTCATGCTCCACATGAGCCTCCTCCCACCCGTCTTTATCTCACCATCAAAATATCCTTATTTTCCTTTCTCCCTCATGTGGTTAACTATCTCTCCCTGAAGTGATGGCCAAAGCAAAAACATTTGTTGCTGTGGTTTTGGCACCACACATTCAGCATTTGGCATTTGGCATTATAATGGGGAATCTGTTACATTTTGACTCTCATCTGCTTGCAGGGAACAACTGTACTGTGGTTAGGTGTGTCCAAACTTAAAGTAAGTAGTTCAATTTAGAATAATTTTAGGCATTTGGGAGCAACAAGTTACCTGGTTCAGATTTTATGAAGTTGTCACATTTTCACATTAATGTCCATTAAACTCACCCCAGAAAGTCAAATCTAGTAATTAATCATGTAAGTGATCTCTTAACAATGTAATAATTATTAATGATTGCCAATTAACCTCTCTGTCCCGAAAGGAAATAAATGTGCAGTCTCATTTCTTAAGGTTGCAAATCGCTTTTGGAGATTATAATAATGTCAGATTTAAAAAGTTAATTTTTATTTTTTTTTCTTTCTGTTTCTCTTTTTCTCCCTGAATTCAAACTTCCTTTTCTTCTATTTCTCCTTTTGCACCTATTTTGATGTTGAATTCACCCACTCTAATTTACATTTCCTTTTTAATCTATCCTCTGTATATTTCTCGACCCTTTAAACTCATTGGTTATGGAGATACCCACATTGTTCTCCAGCTGCCCGGATGCCCTGTTTCCCATGCTATGCCATTATCAGCTCTCACTTCCAACAACACTGTGGGCAAAACATTTTAAAACCAAACATTTACAAACAAGTCTAATAAAGGGGCATGAAGTGAGGGTGCCCTGCTCCAGCATTGACTGGACTCCAAGGTATGGTAATGAAGGTGCAGTCCAATTTCTAGGCCACAGAGTTTCCTGAATAGATGAGGAAAATGAACCAAATGTCCTTTTTCATTTTTATCTATCTTGGGATCTTATAAAATAAATAACGAATTGGAATTGTGCTCTCAGCTGAATAAGGATCCAGCTGCTTTTATTTCCTGCAATACAGTTCCACTGGGATGGATGTTTTTGTTGAGTCTATATTGCTAGAGGCATCCTTATACACCTGGATACTACCAGTGATAAATTATACACAGAATTACATAAAATTTACAGCACATAAGTAGGTAACTTGCTTATACCAGCACTTATGCTGCACATGAGCCTCTTCCCACCTTACTTTATCTAATCCTATATTCCTTTTTCCCTCATGTACTTACCTAGCTTCTCCTTAAATGAATCAATGCTATTCACCAGTGGGCTGGAAATCCTACCTCCGTATATTGGGACATCAGCCCAGTTGTTATAATGAACATCAGGCCCTCAAACCCTCACTCCCACTCATCCCAAATGCCCTCCATGTCCCGTCATATCTCCCGTATGTCCTTGATGGCTTCCATATCTGCCATTGCCCCTCCATTGCCCCTAATGCACCATGCATTCTCCTTGCCCTCTCCATGCCAACCCTGCCCCATGTATCCTCTGTAACCACTCATCCAGTATCCACTATGGTCATGTCTTTGAAATGGACATAAAAAAAGTTAACTTCTAACAAGCTACTAGAGCTCTCACTCATACACATCATACTGAAAACAAACTCTCTATCAAAGAACCAATTCCAAAAAAATTAAATTCCCCCACGTGGTCAATCTGTTCTAAAAGCAAACAAATTCTATTCAGTAACATCAAAGACAGATCATCCTTTAATAACCTCTTAAAACTGTCAATCAAACTGTTCACATAGCTGCCCCCTGCTGAGATCAGTCATTCTGTAGCTTTTGAAACTTAACCAAGCATTCATAATGATGCTAGCTATCAAAATAAACCTTTCCAAATGGAAACAATGGAGGCTATTGAAATTGCAAAAACAACTGGCTATGGGTTTTCCTAAGCTACACCAGATGACCTGTCAATTGATACAGTCCAGGAGGAGGTGACTGCTTTTTATTCTGTAAGTGAAAGCTGCTAAAGGTTTTTTCAATTTAAAAAGGTATTTGAATTCCACTATGGCACTGTTTTCTTCAGTTTTGAATGCATAGTAGCACCTTTTCTAATTGGAAAAAGTACTCTAATGCATCTCAACACTTGCACAATGCTGCTCAATGTAATGGTCAACTTAGCTTTGCAGGGCAGAGCTCAAAATTAAACACCACAGTAAAAACATTGAGGGGATGTGGTGGTGTTGTGGTAATGCCACTGGGCTCATAATCCAGAGGCTCAGGCTAATACTCTGGAGAAACAGGTTCAAATCCCACTATGGTAGCTGGTGGAATTTAAATTCAATTAATAAATCTGTAATTTAAAAAAAGCTACTCTCAGTAATGATGACCATGAAACCATTGTTGACTCTCTTAAAAATGCATCTGGTTCACTAATACCTTTAGAGGAGTTTATCTGCCATTCTTACCTAGTCTGCATTACATGTGACTCCAGACATACAGCAATGTGGTTGAATTTTAAATGCCCTGACAAATCACTCAGTTGTAACAACCCATTACAAAGTCAAAAATGAATGAAACTTGGTGGGGCCCCTGGCATCAACACAGGCACGGGAAACAACAATGGCATACCCAGTCCCGTCAAAGTCTTCCTTACTAACATCTGGGGGCTTGTGCCAAAATTTGGAGAGCTCACCCATAGACTGGTCAAGCAAGAGCTTGACTTAGTTATACTTATGGAATCACATTGTACAAGACCATAAGATCACAAGATGTAGGAGCAGAAGTAGGCCACTCAGCCCATCGAGTCTGCTCTGCCATTCCATGAGATTATGGCTGATCTGATAATCCTCAACTCCACTTTCCTGCCTTTTTCACAAAACCCTTGATTCCCTTACTGATTAAAAATCTATCTATCTCAGCTTTGAATATACTTAATGATCCAGCCTCTTCAGTCCTCTGCAGTAAAGAACTCCACAGATTGACTACCCCCTGAGAGAAGTAACTCCTCCTTATCTCTGTTTTAAATGGCTGCCCCCTTACTCTGAGGTTAGCCCTCTGATCCTAGACCCTCCCACAAGGGGAAACAACCACTCAGCATCTACCCTGTCAAGCCCCGTAAGAATCTTATATGTTTCAATAAAGTCACCTCTCATTCTTCTAAATTCCAATGAGTACAGGCCCAACCTACTCAATCTATCCTCATCAGAAAAATCCCTTCATACCCGGGATCAACCTAGTGAACCTTCTCTGCACTGGCTCCAATACCAGTAATCTTTTCTTTGGTAAGGGGACCAAAACTGTTCACAGTATTCTAGGTGTGGTCTAAGTACTTTTGCTCCAGTGATAGTTATTGTATTTATTTCCTCCCCACCTTTTGTCCCATGATTATTTATTATTTTTGGTATGCTATTAATAATGTCTACCGTGAGGATGCAAAGTATTATTCAACTCCTCTGCCCTTTCCTGGTTCCCCATTATTATTTCCCAGCCTCATCCTCTAAGGGCCCTATGTTCACTTTGGCCTCTCTCTTCCTTTTTATATATTTAAAAAAGCTCTTACTGTCCATTTTTATATTATTTGCTAGTTTACCCTCAAAGTTTATTTTCTCTCTCTTCATTATTTTTTGGTCATCTTCTATTGGTTTTTAAAACTTTCCCAATCCTCTGGCTTACCACTAATCTTTGCCTCTTTGTATATTTTTTCTTTTACTTTGATACTATCCTGAACTTACTTGTTTAACCATGGTCCGTTATCCGCTTCCTACAATCCTTCTTCCTCCCTGGGATATTTCTTTGTTGTGAGTCTTGAACTATTTCCATAAACATCTGCCATTGTTCATCAACTGTCTTTTCTGCAAAACTCCTTGCTCAGTCCTCTCCAGCTAACTCTGCTCTCATTCCTTTGTAATTACCCTTATTTAAGTTTGGCACAGATGTTTCCGAACTAATGCTAAATTCCACAATGTTATGGTCAGTGTTTCCTAGGGGATCTTTTACTCTGAGATCATTTATGAAACCTGTCTCATTACACATTATTGGATCCAAATTAGCCTGATCCCTGGTTGGATCCACAATATCTAGTTCCTGGAAACAGTCCTGAATGCACTCTATGAATTCTTGCTCATGGCTACCTCTGCCAATTTTATTTTTCTAATCTACATGAAGATTAAAATCAACCATGATTAATATACTGCCTTTTTTACATGCCCTCATTATCTCCTGGTTCATTCTCTATACAATAGCATAGCTACTCTTAAGGGGCCTATAGACTACTTCAACCAGTGTCTTCTTCCCCTTGTTATTTCTTACCTCCACCCATATGGTTTCCACATCTTCTGATCCAAAATCATTTCTTGCTATCGTACTTATTCCATCTCGTACTAACAAAGATACCTCACCACCCTTTCCTTCCTGCCTGTCCTTGCCAAAAATCACATACCCCTGAATAATTATTTTCCAGCAATGATCTCCTTGTAAGATCATACCTATTAACCTCTATTTGCGCTGCTAACTTATTTATTTTGTTCTGAATACCATGTGTATTGAAGTAAAAAACCATTAATTTTGCTTTTTTATCATTTTTTCCCCCTTTGACCCCTTTGCTGCTTTTTTAAATGTTTGTACACTCTGTCCCTTCCTGTCACACTCTGGGTATCATTACTAAGTAGTTGCTCTGCAATGCTGCCATATCCTTTTACATTGTAAGCCTACTTATCCCCTCTCCAGAACCCTCCCCCTTCTATTTAGTTAAAAGCCCTCTCTAAAGCCTTAGTTATTCAATTCGCTAGGAAACTGGTCCCAGCAAGTGAAGCCCATTCCGCCGGAACAGCTCCCTTCTACCTCAGTACTGATGCCAGTGCCCCATGAACTGAAACCCATTCCTCCCACACCAATCTTTGAGCCACGCATTTAACTCTTTGAATTTATTTACCCTATGCCAGTTTGCCTGTGGTTCAGGTACTAATCCTACGTTTATTACCTCGGAGCTTCTGCTTTTTAATTTAACTCCTAACTGTTCAAATTCTTTCAGCAGAACCTCCTTTCTAGCCCTATCAACGTTATTGGTACCAATGTGGATGACATCAACTGGATCCCTCCCCTCCAAGTTCCTCTCCAGCCCTGAGGAGATATCCTTAACCAGGCAGGCAACATGGCCTTTGGGATTCACGCTCACGGCTGCAGAGAACAGTATCTATCTCCCTAATTATACTGTCCCCTACCACTACTACGTTCCTATTTCCTCCCCCATTTCAATGACTGCCTGTACCTCTGCGTCATGGTCAGCTTGCATGCTCTCGTCCATACAGCTTGCAAGAACCCCATAAATGTTGGACAACTGCAGGGGCTGAGACTCCTTGAATGCTACCCCCTGGGTTCCCATACCTGCCTCATCTGCAGTCACACCCTCATGTCCCTGATCACAGGCCAAATTCGAATTATCTAACCTGTGGGGTGTGACTGCATCCCTGGAGCAAAGTGTCCAGGTAACTTTTCTCCTCCATCACCTTCCCTGCGTATGTCCTCTCTCACTGTCAGGACAGACCTAGCAGAGATGGCGGCGCTGTGGCAGTGCCTATACAGTGGGAAGGGAGTTGCCCTTGGAGTTTTCAACATTGACTCTGGCCCCTTGAAGTCTCATTGCATCAGGTCAAATGTGGGCACGGAAACCTCCTGCTGATTAGCACGTACCGCTCCCCCTCAGCAAATGAGCCAGTACTCCTCCATGTTTAACACCAACTGGAGGAAATATTGAGGGTGCTGTGCACACAGAATATACTCTGGGTGGGGGACTTCAATGTCCATCACCAAGACTGACCTTGGAGCCCCACCACTGACCGAGCTGGCTGAGTCCTAAAGGACAAAGCTGCTAGACTGGGTCTGTGGCAGGTGATGAGGGAACCAGACGCTTAACCTCTTCCTCCCAACCTACCTGTCACAGATGCATCTGCCATACACTATAAGTAAGAGTGATCACCGCACTGTTCTTGTGGAGATGAGGTCTCGCCTTTACATTGAGGATACCCTCCATCATGTAGTGTGATACTGCCACCGTGCTGAATGGCATAGATTTTGAATAAAACAGCAGATGGAGAATTGTATTCAACCACAATGTGTAACCCCACGGCCTGGCATACCCCCCACTCTACCATTACCATCAGGGAATCAGCCCTGGCTCAATGAAGCTATGTCAGGAGCAGCATCATAAAAATGAGGTGTCACCGGTTGAAGATATAACATAGGGCTATTTGCATGCCAAACAACATAAGCAACATCCCAACAGATAGGGCTAAATGATCCCATAACCAATGGATCAGGCCTAAGCTCTGCAGTCCTGCCACATCAGTCACGAATGGTGGTGGACAATTAAACAACTAACTGGAGGAGGAAGCTCCACAACTATCCCCATCCTCAATGATGGAGGAGCCCAGCACATCAGTGCAAAAGACAAGGCCGAAGCATTTGTAACTGTCTTCGGCCAGAAGTGCCGAGTGGATGATTCATCTTGGTCTTTTCCTGGGTTCCACAGTATTATAGATGCCAGTCTTCAGCCAGTTTGATTCACTCCATGTGATATCAAGAAATGGCTGAAGGCACTGGCTACTGCAAAGATTATGGGCCCTGACAATATTCCGGCAGTAGTACTGAAGACTTGTTCTACAGAATTGGCTGTGCCCCTTGCCAAGCTATTCCAGTACAGTTACAACATTGGCATCTACCCGGCAATGTGAGGAATTGCCCAGCTATGCCCTGTCCACAAAAAGCAGGTCAAATCCAATCTGGCCAATTACCATTCCTCAGTCTATTCTTGATTATCAGGAAAGTGGTGGAAGGTGTCATTGACAGAGGTATCAGCGGCACTTAATCAGCAATAACCTGCTCACTGATGCCCAGTTTGGGTTCTGCTGGGGCCATTCAGCTTCTGATCTCATTACAGCCTTGGTCCAAACATGGAAAAAAGAACTGAACTCCAGAGGTGAAGTGACAGTGAGCAACCTTGAAATCAAGGCAGCATTTGGCTGAACATCAAATAGCTGCAGCAAAACAGGAGTTAATGGGAATCAAATGGTCATTTGTTATTGAGTATTGCTGAAAAAAGAGATGGCTGTTGTCAAGCCAAAATGAGGTTCTGCCTATGAAACAAATGGATAATGTGGTATATGAATGTCAGTGCCAGTGTGACACCAGGTACATAAACCCTACTTCCCAACAACTGGGGGATCGCATCAATAGGGTGTCCCTTCGGCTGTTCGCGACAGGCAAAGTACTGACCACACATAACCAGCACACGCTTGAAAATCTCAGAAAATACTGTCCAACATTAGATATGATTCTGCGATTGAACAACACCTACTAAACAATCCTGATTGTGCTAATGATTAACTGACAACCAATTTAAGATTATCAGTTAGGCTCACGTTGTGGCTCACTTATGCATGCTAGAAGCTACATATATTCACATACAGGGCCCAGTCCTTCACAAACAGAAAGAACATGTGCATGAATTCCGCCTTTTTCAACTAAATAAAAGCTTGGGGGACAGCCATTCCCTGGTTCATTCACCATGGCCATGCCTTGATTAGAGTTGACCTGCCTAGTTTGAATTTAAACAAAAGCTTGGCAATTAACTGTTCCCTGGCACATTCCCCATGGCAACTCCTCTACCAATTAGAGTCCATTTGCCTACCAATCAGCACTTTCTTCTCATGTAGTATAAATTGTTCCATTTGAGATTTGGTATTCTTGAAAACCTGTCCTGATGTGTGCAACATAAAAAGCTTCAACAACATGTCTCTTTTCTCATCAATACTCAAAGGGGGAAAACTCTCCACTGGTTGGAGCCATTCCTAATACAAAGGAAGGTGGTTGTTGAAAGTCAATCACCTCAGTCCCAGGAAAATGCTGCAGGAGTTCTGCAGGGTAATGTCACAGACCCATCCATTTTCAGTTGCTTCATCGGTGATAAGCTCAGAATCATACGGTCAGTCATAAGGTCAGAAGTGGGGATGTTTGCTGATGATTGTACAATTTTCAGTACCATTCATGATTCCTCAGATACAAAAGCAGTACATGTCCATATGCAATAAGACCTGGACACCATTCAGGCTTGGACGGAAAAGTGGCAAGTAACGTTCATTCCACACAAGTGCCAGGAAATGACCATCTCCAACAAAGGAGAATCCAACACTATCAACATCTTGGGATTTACCATTGACCAGAAACTGAACTGGACCAGCCACATAAATACTGTGGTTACAAGAGTAGGTCAGAGGCTAGGAATCCAGTGGTGAGTAACTCACCTCCTGGCTCCCCAAAGCCTGTTTACCATCCATAAGGCACCAGTCAGGAATGTGATAGAATAATCTTCACTTGCCTGGATGAGTGCAGTTCCAACAACGCCAAGAAATTAGACACCATCCAGGAAGATGCAGCCTGCTTGACTGGCAACCCATCCACCACCTAAAGCATCACTTCCTTCACACTGATGCACAGCAGCAACTCACCAAGGCTCCTCTGACAGCACCTTGCAAACCCTCAAACTCCAGCATCTAGAAGTACAAGGGAAGCAGAAGCATGGGACCACCACCTGCAAGATCCCCACCCACATTCCTGACTTGGAAATATTTCACCATCCCTTCAAGGTCCCTGGATCAAAATTCTGGAACTCCCTCCCTAACATGGACTGAAGCGATTCAAGAGGGCAGCTCACCACCACCTTTTCAAGGGCAATTAGGGATGGGCAATAAATGGGCAATAATGACCTAGCCAGCGACGCCCACATCCTGTGAAAGGATGAATTTGAAAAAACTTACAGTGCAGCATCTAACTATTGAAACAATTTTTTTTGTATTTCAAGGCCTGTCAATGAAAGAATTCCAAAAGCAAGTGGCTATTTTTGTTTGGTTCTGCAGTTGGGGCTGGGGCTCCCCCTTGGTGCTTGCCTCCTCTGAAGGAGCCCAGCTCCACTAAAATTGTGAGGGCGGTGGGGTAGGGGGTATTGAACTGCTCGGTCCCACAATGGGAGCCAGCAAAGATGGGACTGCTGCGTATTAGCTGACTGCAAGCACCCTCATCCTGCTCTGATGAAAATTGCTGGAGACGGGAATGGCAGTGGAAATCCCAGAATCAAGTCACGCTATCTTTAAAGGGCCCCCGAGTCAGCCTGACTCAGCAAAAACCTGGGCTCAGGTTTTGGACTTACCCACAACTGGAAATGTCTTGTCTACATTGATCCTATTAAATCTCTTCACAAATTTAAATACCTCAATTAGGTGACCTCCCCACCCACCCACCCACCCACCCCCTTCTCTATCCACCACCCCCCTCCACCCCCTCACCCACCCCAAAATAGCCATTTCATTTCTAGAGAAAAGAGTCACAAACTGTACAGCCTTTACTAGCTGACACTCATATGTTCTCAGTTCTGGCATTCTCTAATGCAGTTTCTCTATCTTTTTTAATGGAAAGTGAAACTGTACATAGTACAGCGCGGTCTAGCCAAGGATGTATACATATTTAAATAATAGGTCTGAGTTTCACTTATAATTATCTGGAAATGAACTCTTGTGCTCAGTTTCCATTTTTTGATAGCCTTGTTAACTTGCATTGCTAAGTTTAATGATTTGTGAATCTGACCATCTGGATTCCCTTGTTCATCTACCCTCTTTAGACTCTTCATTCCCAAGAAGTATGTGGTCTCTTATTTCTCATACCAAAATCACCACCTCACATATATCTGTATTGAAATTAATTTGCCATTTACATATGATGCTATGTTTTCTTGCCGTCTTCTGCTGTATTAAGTATAATACGCAATTTGGTATCATCCACAAATTTTGAAATTGTATTTCTGCCATATAACTTAAATGTGAGCATATCAATCCAAATTTTTACTGCTAGACTGGAAATATTTGGAGTGGAGAATATGACTTAGCTTGTTACTCAGTAAAGCCTTTCCTCCATTGGTACCAAAGGACATCATAGAGTCTGGATAATACTGTATATTTTCTCAGCACACAGAATCTTGATTTTGCCTGAATGCAGTTAGCGCTTCAGTGTATGAAATAGATGCATAGAGTACAAAAGCCAAAAAGTAATGCTAAACCGGTATGAAAAACAGATGTGGCCCTAATTGGAGTATTGTATGCAATTCTGGAAGCCCCACTTTAGGAAGGATATGAACACTATGTTGAGGGTACCGAAGGGATTTACTAGAATAGTTTCAGGGTTGAGGGCCTGGAGAAGCTAGTGCAGTTCTCCCTAAAGCAGAGAAAGCTAAGAGGAAAAAAAAAACAAAAACAAAAAACTGCGGATGCTGGAAATCCAAAACAAAAATAGAATTACCTGGAAAAACTCAGCAGGTCTGGCAGCATCGGCGGAGAAGAAAAGAGTTGATGTTTCGAGTCCTCATGACCCTTCAACAGAACTAGGTGAATCCAAGGAGAGGGGTGAAATATAAGCTGGTTTAAGGTGGGAGGGTGGGGGTGGGGGGTTGGGTGGGGGCAGGGAAGTGAAGGGGGTTGGTGTGGTTGTAGGGACAAGCAAGCAGTGATAGGAGCAGATAATCAAAAGATGTCACAAACAACAGAACAAAAGAACACATAGGTGTTGAAGTTGGTGATATTATCTAAATGAATGTGCTAATTAAGAATGGATGGTAGGGCACTCAAGGTATACCTCTAGTGGGGGTGGGGGGGCATAAAAGATTTAAAAATAATGGAAATAGGTGGGAAAAGAAAAATCTATATAAATTATTGGAAAAAACAAAAGGAAGGGGGAAGAAACAGAAAGGGGGTGGGGATGGAGGAGGGAGCTCAAGACCTAAAGTTGTTGAATTCAATATTCAGTCCGGAAGGCTGTAAAGTGCCTAGTCGGAAGATGAGGTGCTGTTCCTCTAGTTTGCGTTGGGCTTCACTGGAACAATGCAGCAAGCCAAGGACAGACATGTGGGCAAGAGAGCAGGGTGGAGTGTTAAAATGGCAAGCGACAGGGAGGTTTGAGTCATTCTTGCGGATAGACCGCAGGTGTTCTGCAAAGCGGTCGCCCAGTTTACGTTTGGTCTCTCCAATGTAGAGGAGACTGCATTGGGAGCAACGAATGCAGTAGACTAAGTTGGGGGAAATGCAAGTGAAATGCTGCTTCACTTGAAAGGAGTGTTTGGGCCCTTGGACAGTGAGGAGAGAGGAAGTGAAGGGGCAGGTGTTACATCTTTTGCATGGGCATGGGGTGGTGCCATAGGAGGGGGTTGAGGAGTAGGGGGTGATGGAGGAGTGGACCAGGGTGTCCCGGAGGCAAAAGCTTGCTGCATTGAGGGCCTGGAGAAGCTAGTGCAGTTCTCCCTAAAGCAGAGAAAGCTAAGAGTGCCGACTAGGCACTTTACAGCCTTCTGGACTGAATATTGAATTAAACAACTTTAGGTCTTGAGCTCCCTCCTCCATTCCCACCCCCTTTCTGTTTCTTCCCCCTTCCTTTTGTTTTTCCAATAATTTATATAGATTTTTCTTTTCCCACCTATTTCCATTATTTTTAAATCTTTTATGCCCCCCACCCCCACTAGAGGTATACCTTGAGTGCCCTACCATCCATTCTTAATTAGCACATTCGTTTAGATAATATCACCAACTTCAACACCTCTGTGTTCTTTTGTTCTTTTGTCTGTGATATCTTTTGCTTATCTGCTCCTATCACTGCTTGCTTGTCCCTACAACCACACTCCCCTCCTCTTCTCTGCCCCCACCCAACCCCCCACCCCCCCACCTTAAACCAGCTTATATTTCACCCCTCTCCTTGGATTCACCTAGTTCTGTTGAAGGGTCATGAGGACTCGAAACGTCAACTCTTTTCTTCTCCGCCGATGCTGCCAGACCTGCTGAGTTTTTCCAGGTAATTCTGTTTTGTTAAAGCTAAGAGGAAGTTTGACTGAGGTGCTTAAATTGTGACGGATTTAAATAAAGTAAATAAAGAGAAATTAATTCCAATGGCTGAATGGTCAATAACCAGAGGCCATAGCTTTAAGGTGATTGGTAAAAGAACCAGAGGTGATGCGAGGAAAAGGTTTGTTATGCAATGAGTGATTATGATTTAGAATGTATTGCTTAATAGGGGGTGAGTACAGATTCAGCGTCAGCCTTCAAAAAGGAATTGGATAAATACCTGAAGAAGAAATAAGTGCAGGGATATGGGAAAAGCGCAGGATATTAGGACCAGTTGGATGGCTCTATCAAAGAGCCGGCACAGACATAATGGACTGAAAGGGCTAATTTGAGCTATATTATTGCATAATTCTAAAAGGGAAGTTGTGGAAAGGACATAAGGAGGATACAAATGGATATTGCTAGGTTAATTGAGTGGACAAAGATGTGGCAAATGGAGTATAATGTGGGGAAATTTGAAATTGTCCATTTTGGCAGGAAGAATAAAAAAGAAGCTTATTATCGAAATGGTGAGAGATTGCAGTGCTCTGAGACACAGAGGGACCTGGATGTCCAAGTGCATGAACTACAAAAGGTTAGTATGCAGGTACAGCAAGTAATTACGAAAGCTAATAGAATGTTATTGTTTATCATGAGAGGAATTCAATATAGAAGTAGTGAGGTTCTGCTTCAGTTGTACATGGCATTAGTGAGACTAGATCTGGAGTACTGTGTACAGTACCAGTCTCCTTACTTAAGGAAGGATGTAAATGCATTGGAAGTAGTTTAGAGAAAGTTTACTAGATAAATCCCTGCAATGGGCAGGTTTTCTTATGAGTGAAGATTGGACAGATTAGGCTTGTATCTGCTGGAGTTTAGAAGAGGAAGAGGCGACTTGATTGAAACATATAAGATCCTGAGGGGTTTTGACAGAGTGGATGTAGAAAGGATGTTTCCTCTTGTGGGTGAATCTAAAATCAGGGGTCGCTGTTTAAAAATAAGGAGTTGCCCATTTAAGACAGAAATGAGGAGAATTTTTTTCTCACTGAAGGTTGTGAGTCTTTGGAATTCTCTTCCTCAAAATGTGGTGGAAACAGCGCCTTTGAATATTTCTTAGGCAGGGATAGATAGATTATTGATATGTAAGGGGGTGAAAGGTTATAGGAGTTAGGCTAGAATATGGAGAAATCAGATCAGCCACGATCTTATTGAATTGTGGAACAGGCTCAAGGGGCCGAGTGGCCTACTGCTCCCAATTCATACGTTGCATGTTTATATATGTTCGGAATTTGTATTTCCCATCCCTCTACACACAGTTATACTCTTGCTTTTAGACATATGTCAGCTGCCTCAGCTATGCTGCGGCTTTTCCATCTCAGTGTCAGCTCGGTGTTCCTTTGCTGGAACCAGATTAACTTTTGCTCACCCGTAAACCCATCCATTTGCATACTCATTGTCTTTCATTCCACAATACTTCACAATTAAAATTCCCGACTATGGTCTTGCATTTCCCTACTCAAACACTACAACCCAACCCCAAAATCTCTCCTCCTATCACTGGCTGCTTGTCCCAACAAAACCCACCCCCCCCCCCACCTTAAAGCAGCTCATATTTCACCCCTTTCCTAATTTTATTTAGTTCTGTTGAAGGGTCATGGGGACTCGAAACGTCAACACCATTGTCCCTCTTCTTCTCCTGTGTGGTTCTGCTATCTTCCAAGTAAACTCTCTGAGTCTTGGTAAGATAGTGGTGCGTTTAAGGGTGGGACAGTTTCTGTATCAGTCATTCCTTTCCGCTATGCCAGTTTGAAGTGGTGTATTCTTTACAGGCCGATGACTGTTGACACTAACCTCCAAGCTATATGTTTGAGTGCCAGTTCAGCCTGGAGGTTAAATGCCCGTTTTACTCTCCCAAGTGAGTTGCCAGTTTACTTGACTTCTAAATTATATCAAGCATATGAAAAAAGTTATTGAAAATTGTTCAAGACATAAACATTAAAAGTGAGCCACGTTTAATAATCACCGTAAACAGCTTGACTTAGGCACAGTCTCAATGCAAAAAAGTGAATTTTATTCCACGTGAGTTTAACAGTCGCCTCTAAAGCAATTTGCGCACATGATACAACTCTAGTAACAACAACATCCATACATCACCAGTAGCATAGAAAAAGGAGTGAGTGAGCAGATACAGAGAAGGCATTGGAGAATTTGGGGTAAAAACAAAAAACTGTGGATGCTGGAAATCCAAAACAAAAACAGAAACAGAAATACCTGGAAAAACTCAGCAGGTCTGGCAGCATCGGTGGAGAAGAGTACAGTTGACGTTTTGCGTCCTCATGACCCTTCAACAGAACTAAATATAATTAGGAAAGGGGTGAAATATGAGCTGCTTTAAGAGAGGGGGTGGGTTTTGTTGGGACAAACAACCAGTGATAGGAGGAGAGAATTTGGGGTTGGGTTGTAGTGTTCGAGTAGGTTACACAGATAGAGAAATGCAAGACCATAGTCGGGAATTTTAATTGTGAAGTATTGTGTTAATGAAAGACAATGAGTATGCAAATGGATGGGTTTACGGATGATTGGGACTTATTTTGGAATAATATGAAGGGCCTGGATTTTTGTTCTCGGGTCAGGAGTGCAGAGTTGGGACATTTCCCAGCTCTGCAAACCCAACTCCGAAGAAAGTGGCCCAAAGGTCATATTTTCATTCTGGGTACCCTGGGAGTCAGGCCAGGCGATCCTGGAATGAACCATAGAACCATAGAAAAGTTATGGTGCAGAAAGAGGCCATTCAGCCCATCGTGTCTGCCCCAGCCAAAAAGAGAAAAAATAAACTAGCTGCTCATTTTACTCCCACATTCCAGCACCTGATCCATAGCCTTGCAGGTTACAGCACTTCAGATGTAGTTCCAGGTACTTTTAAATGAGTTGAGCATTTCAGCCTCAACCACCAACTTAGGCAGTGAATTCCAGATGCTCACCATTCTCTTGGTGAAAAAGTTTTTCCTCATGTTCCCTCTAATCCGTCTACCAATCACCTTAGACCTATGCCCCCTGGTAATTAACCCCTCAGCTAGGGGAAACAAGTCTTTCCTATCTACCCCATGTAGGGCCTTCATAATTTTGTACATCTCAATTAGGTCACCCTTTCGCCTCCTCTGTTCTAAGGAAAACAACCCCAGCCTGTCCAATCTCTCCTTACAGCTGCAATTTTCAAGCCCTGGCAACATTCTTGTAAATCTCCTCTGTACTATCTCCAGATCAATTATGTTCTTCCTGTAACATGGTGACCAGAACTGTACACAAAATTCTAGCTTTGGCTAACCAGCATTTTATACAGTTCCTTCATTACATCCCTTTTGTATTCAATACCTCACACAATAAAGGAAAGCATTCCATATGCTTTCTTCACCACCTTGACCACCTGTCCTGTCATTTTCAAGGACCTGTGGTGTCTCATTTCCTCAACCCCTCTCAATAACTTTCCGTTTATTGAGTGTTCCCTTGCTTTGTTTGCCCTCCCCAAATACATTACCTCACACTTTTCCAGATTGAATTCCATTTGCCACTTCTCCATCCACACAGCCAAACCATTGATATTATTCTGGAGTCCACAGCTATCTTCTTCATTATCAACTACACAGCCAGTTTTTGTGTCATCTGCAAATTTCCCAACAATGCCTCCCACATTTAAATCATTAATATATACAACAAACAGCAAGGGCCCCAACGCTGAGCCCTGTGGCACGATCTTCCCCTAACAAAACCATGTTGACCATGATCAATCTGTGCCTTTCTAAGTGACAGTTTATCCTGGCTTTCAGAATTGTTTCCAATAATTTGCCCACCACTGAAGTCAGACTAACCGGCCAATAACCTTCTGGCCTATCCCTCACATCCTTTTTTAAATAATGGTATAAAATTCGCAGACCTCCAATCATCTGGGACCTCGCCTGTATCTAGTGAAGATTGGAAAATGACCCTCCAGGCATCCTCTATTTCCTCCCTGGCTTCCTTCAACAACCTGGAATACAATCCATCAGCCTTGGTGATTTAGCCACCTTCAAGGATGCCAGTCCCTCCAGCACTTCCTCTCTCGCTATGCTTATTGTATCTAATATTTCACACTCCTCCTTGTTAACTAGAATGTGAGAAGATGAGAAGAAATTGGTGGCCATGGAATGGAGTTTGTGGCTGAGACGGAAGACAATTGGCTGAATTTTACATCCCGCAGGCGGGCACATATCTGACCCGACCGGGCATAAAATCGCGCAAGAAGATGTTGGGTGAGCGCCCGAAAGTCATCGTGCACCCACGCGATATTTCGCTTGGCAGGCGTGCATCAATGTCGGAAGCGCGCCCGCCAACAATTAAGAGAGCAGTTAAGCCCATTAATGGCGCAACTCTCTCCGATTTTTTGTGGCCCATTCAACCTTATGGTTGGCGGATGGGTGAATCAGCCAGGCGGCCTTTACATTTTTCATCAAACCTCATCCAAGGGGGTGTTGAAATCTCCGTTATGAAATAAAACAAAGATAAATATCTGCGGACAGCATTTATTTCAGCTATATTTTCAGGTGCTTGATTGCGATGCATGGACATTTGTTTGCAGCTTTTTAAACCTTTATTGGATAATGTTCAGGCCTGCAACTCCCTGAGGCAGCTGTCTGCCTTCGGGGAGCTTTCTCAGAGCACTCAACCGCGGAAATATCATCGACTGCCCTCTTCCCACCCCCACCCCAACAGCGCTGAGCTTTTTAGAGCACTAATTGGCCAACCAGAGTGCAATTGCGTTTGGGTGCCGATTGCAGTCAAGGGCCTGTTTCCTGACCGCTTCCCAGTCTGCCGATTGTGCATGCCCGCCAAAAGCTTTGGTATTCCCAGTTTTGTTGGAGGAAATTATGGTCCATGCTTCTGTGATTCACCCTGGGTTGTGTTTTTGCGTTAAGGACACCATATAAATGCACAATGTTGTCATTGGACACTGGACAAGCATTCTGACAGCACCGATTTAATGATAGAGTAAAGAAAGGCATTGGAGAGATAGAGCTGGATGTCACTGACATATATGGGGAAGTAGGCTCTATGCAGGTCACCTTGCCAAAGAGCAGCATGCAAATGAAGAAGAGGAATACTTGAATCAGCCTCTGCTGTTAGAGCTGCAGGGTCCCTGCCAGAATCTTCAGCTGATTACAGGCTCCCCTGGACCTTCCCCAGCAGCCCATCAAGGCATAATAATGCCTCATTTTAAAAAAATTTCACATATTGCAACAACAAGTCAATTGAGCTGGGAGCAGCCTTGGTGGCTGGATTGTTTTTAACCGAGATTTTGCTTAGAAGTGGCAAGTGCCTTTCATGTTAATTTAAAAACCTGACCTATAATGAGGTAAGTCACTCCTGCTAATGGGCTTGCAATCTTTGTCATTCCCAATGATTGTAACATTAATAGGTCTGGTGTTGGCACTGGTGCACAGTCCGCCAGGCCACTATTTCATAGATTCTATTCAGTGCTATAAAGTGCCATTTCACGCCACATTAATGCTGAAGGTCTCTTTGAAAATTATTTCTGCCATGGTTTCACATCACCAGGGTGCAATTCTCTTGGATTTGACTAAGAGGCAGCCTTGGGATTTTTGCCAAAGGTTGTCAGCAGCAATGAAAGGCCCATCTGACAAGTCCCAAATGCTAAGACCAGATGTAGAGCCAATGATAATTTAAAACAATTTATCAAAACTTATGTGATTTTTGTTTTGCTGACCCATCAATCTCATTTATTTGTAGATCTTTATTTTAGAATATGCATTACTCCATTCTACAGAGTATGTGGGATACCATAAATGGGCAGCACCTTCATGGAAGGGAAGGGAAGGATTACCAGGATCGCCATGTGTTATTTTTGTCTCAGGTCCAAGGCATCAGCAGAGTATTTAAATCTAAACTAAAAGCAAAGGACACATACATTCTCATGAAGATGTACTTCCTTTGCAATTAATACCATTGAATTTCTGGCATGCAGGCACTGCACTAATACACACCTGCTAAAGGTGACAGAACAATTATTTGTCCTCCCTCACTGTCCACAGAGATATCTTTATCAACGCAAATCAAATGAAATCTCCTTCTCTGCCCAATTATAAGGCCGCTCCAATGCTGAAATCGAGAAGTGATTGGTGCTCGCACTTGGTCATAGGTCAGTTTCTGTGGGATTGACTAACTCACATGATATTAAGTAAACTCTTTGTGCATGTTTCCTGTTCCTGGGGAACGTTGAGTGACTTAAGAGATGAACAATTCGGAGTGGAGCAGCTCTTAAAGGGACTCAGTGTTTATTGCAGAGAAGCTGGTGTACCTGATGGAGGGCTAGAATAAGTCCTCCAAATAACTGGAGTTGAGGCCATTGAAGGAATACTGCTTCAGGGAACCTGCTGCTTCGTGCAAGCCCAGAACTCAATTTCTTCTTGGTACCATTTTATACTCACTCACATTTGCACCTGTGTTGCAAAGGTCCATTCAGGCCTTGTTGCTGGATTCACAGCCATTGGCTGCAGCATTCATACATTGCCCTTTCTTTAAGCAGAGAAATTCCATGATGCCATCATCAAGGGTTAAGGTGGGTGTTGCAGGGAGCATATCAAGCACTCCAAACACCAGAAGCATGAGTCTGCAGATGTCTTCTTTAGCAGAGACACAGGATAAAGGAGTGAGAGGAGAGCAGCGGAGATGCAGGATAAAAGAGCGCGAGGAGAGCGGCAGAGAAACAGGATAAAAGAGCGCGAGGAGAGTGGTGGAGACACAGGATAAAGGAGTGCGAGTAGAGTGGCAGATACATAGGATAAAAGAGCGTGAGGAGAGTGGCGGAGACACAGGATAAAAGAGCGTGAGGAGAGTGGCGGAGACACAGGATAAAAGAGCATGAGGAGAGTGGCGGAGACACAGGATAAAGGAGCACAAGGAGAGTGGCAGAGACACAGGATAAAGGAGCGAGAGGAGAGCAGCGGAGACACAGGATAAAAGAGCGTGAGGAGAGTGGCGGAGACACAGGATAAAAGAGCGTGAGGAGAGTGGCGAAGACACAGGATAAAAGAACGCGAGGAGAGTGGCGGAGACACAGTATAAAACTGAAAAAATGACGTCACAGCAAAGCTATGACCTGATTAGTTAGTAGGAAATCTGCACCAAATTTGAAAAAAACACTGCAAAGCTAATTGATAAATTAATTAACTAAGTAAGTTAATTAAATATGTAAGGCCAGGTGATGTGCTGCAGCTGTATGATGTGGGAGCTGGCAGATCCCATTGCGAGCCGCAGTGACCTTATCAGCACCAAGTGTTGGTTGCTGGAGGAACTCTGGCTCAGAATTGATGAGCTGGAGTCCGAGCTCTGGATGCTGCGGCACATCTGGGAGGGGTAGAGTTACCTGGATGCTTTCTTTTAAGGAGGCAGTCACACCCGGTAGATTAAGTACCTCAAATTCAATCAGTGGTCAGGGTCAGCAGGATGTGACTTGCAAGTGAGATAGGTAGAGGAATCCTGTGTTCAGGAACAGAGGAGACTCAGCTCTTGACCTTGTCCAACAGGTACGAGGTACTTGCTCCCTGTGTGGATGAGGAACAGGGCTGTAGGGAGGATGTGCCAGCTGACCACGGCACCGTGGCACATGAGGCCATTCAAGAGGCGGGGGCAAAAAGACAAGTGGTAGATGTAGGGAATTCTATAATTAGGGGAATTGATAGCATCCTTTGTAAGCAGGATCGAGAGTCCCACATGGTATGTTGCTTGCCCGGTGCCAGGGTGAGGGACATCTCTGACCAGCTTGAAAGGATTTTGGAGAGGGAGGGGGAGGGTCCAGTTGTTGTGGTCCACGTCGGGACAAATAACATAGGTAAGACTAGGAAAGAGGACCTGTTTGGGGATTATCAGGAACTAAATTAAAGAACAGGTCCTCAGGGGTTATAATCTCCAGATTACCACCCGAACCACGTGCAAATTGGCATAGGGACACGAGAATAAGGGAAGTAAACACATGGCTAAAGGAGTGGTGCGGGAAAGAGGCGTTCCATTTCGTGGGGCACTGGCATCAGTATTGGAACAGGAGGGATCTGTACCCTTGGGACGGTCTCCACCTGAACCGATCTGGGACCAATGTTCTAGTAAAAAGGGTAAATAGGGTGGTCAACAGATTAGAAAGTGGGGGGGAAGGGAAGGGTAAATCTCCAAGAAGTATGACTAATGGGAAACAAAGCAGCAGGTTAGCGTGTGGGGGGTGGATTCAACTTCATGGAAAATTATGAAAAAACTGAAAAGGAAGGAGAGCCCAGGAAAGGCTATTAAAGTCTCCAGAACACAAAATAGGACACAGTGTTTGGAAAGGGCTAGGAATCTAACTTCAAGCACATCAGATAAAGGGATGACAATGAGAAAGGGGACGGGAAATACAGGACTGAAGGTGTTGTATCTGAATGCACGCAGTATATGAAATAAGGTAAATGAGCTTGTGGCGCAGATTGAAATTGGCAGGTATGATGTGGTGGGCATCATGGAGACATGGCTGCAAGGGGATCAGGACTGGGAGCTAAATATCCAAGGATATACATCCTATCGAAAAGATAGGGAGGTTGGCAGAGGGGGTGGGGTTGCTTTGTTAGTAAGAAATGAAATTAAATCAATAGCAAGAAACGACGTAGGGTCAGATGATATAGAATCTGTGTGGGTAGAGTTGAGGAACCGCAAAGGTAAAAAAACCATAATGGGAGTTATGTACAGGCCTCCGAACAGTAGTCAGGATGTGGGGCACAAGATACACCAGCAGATAGAAAAGGCGTGTAAGAAAGGCAAAGTTACAGTGATCATGGGGGATTTCAATATGCAGGTAGACTGGGAAAATCAGGTTGGTAGTGGATCCCAAGAAAAGGAATTTGTGGAATGTCTACGAGATGGCTTTTTGGAGCAGCTTGTGATGGAGCCCACTAGGGAACAGGCAATTCTAGATTTAGTGATGCGTGATGAGACAGATTTGATAAGGAGCTTAAGGTGAAGGAACCCTTAGGAGGAAGTGACCATAATATGATAGAATTTACCCTGCAATTTGAGAAGAAAAAACTGGAATCAGATGTAACAGTATTACAGTTGAATAAAGGCAACTACAGAGGTATGAGGGAGGAGCTGGCCAGAATTGTAGCTGGGAGATGAGCCTAGCAGGAAAGACAGAGGGACAGCAATAGCAGGAATTTCTGGGAGTAATTTGGGAGACACAGCAAAAATTCATCCCTAGGAAGAAGAAGTATACTAAAGGGAGGACGAGGCAACCATGGCTGACAAGGGAAGTCAGGGACAGCATAAAAGCTAAAGAGAAAGCATACAATGCGACAAAGAGCAGTGGGAAACCTACAAAGACCAACAGAGGACAACTAAAAAAGAAATAAGGAGGGAGAAGATTAAATATGAGCGTAAGCTAGCCAGTAATATAAAAGAAGATTGCAAGAGTTTTTTAGATATATAAAGGGTAAGAGAGAGGCAAAAGTGGACAAGTACTAGCGTGGAACAAAGAAATGGCAGAGGAACTGAATAGGTACTTTGCGTCAGTCTTCACGGTGGAAGACACGAGTAACATCCCCAAAGTTCAAGAGAGTCGGGGGGCAGAGGTGAGTATGGTGGCCATTACCAAGGAGAAGGTGCTAGGAAAACTGAAAGGTCTGAAGGTGGATAAATCACCTGGACCAGATGGATTACACCCCAGAGTTCTGAAGGACATAGCTGAAGAGATAGTGGAAATGTTAGTGGTGATCTTTTAGGAATCACTGGAGTCAGGGAGGGTCCCAGAGGATTGGAAAATTGCTAATGTAACCCCCCTGTTTAAGAAGGGAGTGAAGCAAAAGACGGGAAATTACAGGCCGATTAGCCTGACCTCGGTCGTTGGTAAGATTTTAGAATCCATTATTAAGGATGAGATTTCAGAATACT
Organism: Carcharodon carcharias; assembly: GCF_017639515.1. Taxonomy (NCBI): domain Eukaryota; kingdom Metazoa; phylum Chordata; class Chondrichthyes; order Lamniformes; family Lamnidae; genus Carcharodon; species Carcharodon carcharias. Next base: position 50,798,136 of record NC_054469.1, read on the forward strand.
TGTAAGTGCATGGTAAAATAGGACAAAGTCAGCATGGTTTCATCAAGGGGAGGTCATGCCTGACAAATCTGTTAGAGTTCTTTGAGGAGGTAATGAGCAGGTTAGACAAAGGAGAGCCAATGGATGTTATCTACTTGGACTTCCAGAAGGCCTTTGGCAAGGTGCCGCACAGGAGGTTGCTCAGTAAGATAAGAGCCCATGGTATCAGAGGCAAGGTAGTAGCATGGATAGAAGATTGGCTGTCTGGCAGGAGGCAGAGAGTGGGGATAAGGGGGTCCTTCTCAGGATGGTGGCCGGTGACTAGTGGAGTTCTGCAGGTGTCAGTGTTTGGACCACAACTTTTCACTTTATACATTAATGATCTAGATGAAGGAACTGAGGGCATCCTGGCTAAGTTTGCAGATGATACAAAGATAGGTGGAGGGACAGGTAGTACTGAGGAGGCAGGGAGGCTGCAGAAGGATTTGGACAGGTTTGGAGAATGGGCAAAGAAGTGGCAGATGGAATACAACGTGGGGAAATGTAAGGTCATGCACTTTGGTAGGAAGAATAGAAGAATAGACTATTTTCTAAATGGGAAGAGAATTCAGAAATCTGGAGTGCAAAGGGACTTGGGAGTCCTAGTCCAGGATTCTCTTAAGGTTAACTTGCAGGTTGAGTCAGTAGTTAGGAAGGCAAATGCAATGTTGGCATTTATTTCGAGAGGACTAGAATATAAAAGCAGGGATATGCTGCTGAGGCTCTGGTCAGACCACATTTAGAATATTGTGAGCAATTCTGGGCCCCGCATCTCAGGAAGGACGTGCTGGCCCTGGAGAGGGTCCAGAGGAGGTTCACGAGAATGATCCCAGGAATGAAAGGCTTAACATATGAGGAACGTTTGAGGGCTCTGGGTCTATACTCGATGGAGTTTAGAAGGATGAGGGGGGCTCTGATTGAAACTTACAGAATACTGAAAGGCCTGGATAGACTAAATGTGGGGAAGATGTTTCCATTAATAGGAGAGACTAGGACCCGAGGGCACAGCCTCAGAGTAAAGGGAAGACCTTTTAGAACAGAGATGAGGAGAAACTTCTTTAGCCAAAGAGTGGGGAATCTATGGAATTCATTGCCACAGAAGGCTGTGGAGGCCAGGTCATTGAGTGTATTTAAGACCAAGATAGATAGATTCTTGATTGGTAAGGGGATCAAAGGTTACGGAGAGAAGGTGGGAGAATGGGTTTGAGAAACTTATCAGCCATGATTGAATGACGGAGCAGACTCGATGGGTTGAATGGCCTAATTTCTGCTCCTATGTTTAATGGTCTTAAAATCATATTAGGAGAGTTAGGATGGAGCACAAGATGGAGCATCACATATCAATATGGAGGTGGAAGCTTGGATAGCATTAGACACAGGAACAGGGCTAGGCCATTCAGCTATTCAAAACCCTAAAAAATGAAATCAAGCACATCTTCCCCTCCCCTCCCGTGTCAGCATTCCGAATAGATCATTCCCTCTACAACACTCTGGTCCACTCCTCAATCACCTCCAACACCTTGTCCTTATCCCACAGCACCTTCCCATGCAAACACAGGAGGAGTAACAACTGTCCTTTTACCTTCTCGTTTCTCACCATCCAAGGCCCCAAAAACCCCTTCTAGGTGAAGCAGCAGTTTATCTGTGCTTTTTTCAATTTAGTATACTGCATTTACTGCTCACACTGTGGTCTCCTCTACACTGGGGAGACCAGGTACAGACTGGGTGACTCGCTCAGTATGCAAGCATGACTCTGAATTTCTGGTTGCCTGCCATTATCATTCTTGACCTTGCTCTCATGCAGATGTTTCCGTCCTTAGCCTGTTGCACTGTTCCAGTGAAGCCTAGCGCAAGCCTGAGGAACAGTACCTCACCTTCCGCTTAGGCACTTTACAGGCCTCTGGACTCAACATTGAGTTCAATAGTTTCAGACCTTATCTCTGTCCCACCATTTTGATTCTTGTTTTTTGCATGTTTTTGCTTTCAGGTACAGCTATTCATTATTCTGGCACTCACAACCACTCTGGACAAATCTTTTGTTTCTTTGCCACATGCATTACCTTTGCCTTTTGTACCATCTAATCTTTTATCAGTTGATCTCTCTCACCCTCCACCTTATCGCAGACCTTCCCTTTTATTCTTTCCTCCTCCCCCTTTGCACTTGCTCAAAACCTATTGTATCTATCTTTCTTCAGTTCTGAAGAAAGGTCTTTGGTCTGAAAAGTTAACTCTGTTTCTCCCCCTACAGATGCTGCCAGACCTGCTGAGTGTTTGCAGCATTTTCTGTTTTTATAAATCATTGATATAATTGTACTGTCTGCATCCAGAAAGTTAGGAACAGATCCATGTAATGGTAGTTTCAGGCGGTTGGATGATGGCAGGAAAATGATGAAGGGGAAACCTAGGCAACTGTGTCATAAGAACATAAGAACATAATAAGAACAGGAATAGACCATTCTGCCCCTCGAGCGTGCTTCGTCATTCAATAAGACCATGGCTGATCTTCTTGTGTTTTGATTTCCACATTCCTATCTGCCCCTGATAATCTCAGATTCCCTTGCCTAACAAGAATCTATCTACCTCTGCCTTAAAAATATTCAATGACCCTGCCTCCACCACCTTCTGAGGCAGAGTTCCAAAGTCACACAACCCTCTGAGAGAAAAAAATTCTCCTCATCTCTGTCCTAAAAGGGCGATCCCTAATTTTAAAACAGTGCCCCCTACTTCTGGACTCACCCACAAGAGGAAACATCCTTTCGATGTCCTCCTTGTCAAGGCCATTCAGGATCTTGTATACTTCAATCAAGTCACCCCTCACTCTTCTAAGCTCCAGTGGAAACAAGCCCAGTCTGTCCAACCTTACCTCATAAGACGACCCACTCATTCCAGGTATCAACCTAGTAAACGTCCTCTGAACTGCCTCCAATGCATTTACATCCTTCCTTAAATAAGGAAACCAAAATTGCACACAGTATTCGAGGTGCTGCCTCATCAATGCCCTGTATAACTGAAGCATAACATCCTTACTTTTGTGTTCAATCCCTCTTGTAATAAAGGATAGCATTCCATTAGCCTTCCCAATTACTTGCAGAACTTGGCATAGGGAGCATGAGGGGGTATAGGGGTGGGTGGGGGGGGGGTGGTGGGGGGGGGTGGGCATGAGGTGGAATGGATGGAGCATGACAAATGTTTGGAGGGTGAAGGCGATGTGAGGGGTGTGGGCTGGAGGGTCATTGTGTTTTTTTTTTCACTGGAATAAAGTCCCATGACACTGAGGCAAGCCTGTTAAACAGCCCCTGTGGCTGCCTCCACACATCTTCCCGGGTCAGCTGGCCTGACTCCAGCTCGCACTCAGACCCCAGGCACCTCATCCTGAGGCAGGTTGGCTGAGCCAGGAATTTTCCCAACTCCCCTGTCCGCCATGAGGATGAAAATCCAGACCATTATTCTTAAATATAATGAAAAATCATCATTCAGTCATTCAGTAGTGTTTTACTTTAGATTCATTTTTGTTTTATAATATATATAGGGTGGTAGTGGAGGGCGGAGAGAGAAGGTTGGAATTCCATAGAATTTCACAATATATTATTGGGTTCCTTAACCAGAAGAATGTTGAAAACCACAGCTGTATTGTGTTTAACAGTAATAAAACTGTAAAACCAAAAGAAAGGCAAGCCTCTATCAGGGCTGAGGAAAATAAGGGGTGGTGGGGGAGGAAAATAAAAGTCAGGAGTCAGGAATGTTGACTCCTGTCATGCAGGCAGGTTAATGGGGTCAACAGCTGGCTACTGTGCTTTTTGAAAGGTGTGCAAAGAAGTGTAAAACTGCTGGATGATCTAGAAATATATATTTGCTGTAAGTGTTCCATCTATTTTGCAAACTAAAGCAACTTTCATGTTGATATTTTAATCTGATGCCTATGCACTGGCCCCTACAGCTTAAACTGTTAAATCTGTTTCCCATAGCCCAGAGCCTGATGCACAGTTTTACCTGAATCATTACTAAAGGACCGACAAGAAAATGGCTGAAGAAATGTTTGCGATGACTGTGCGTTCCTGTAATCGTGACTAGATGAATTAGAAGGATTCATTCGGAAGTTAGTTGAGGGGCCAGGGAGGATTTAATCTATGCACTAAGTGTAATCACATTCTACATGCGCTTAAAAGGAACAAGCTTATGATTTTGTTGTGTATAAAGTAAACAGGGATTTTTTTCTTCGCTATCCCCTGGCCTCCCAGTGTTCAGACAGCATCAGAGTAGCTCAGCTCACTTCCCTTAGAACCTGAAAGAATGAGTGCAGTGTGGCAAATGTCCTGTATATATAGTCACTCCTGTGCCATTAATACCAAATCTATGTGATCAGCCCCCGGCCCCACCCCCACTCTATTGGGAAGCTATGGCTCACCTGACTGGTCTTGTGGCGGCACACTGTAATCCATGGAGTGCGGTTAGGCAGAATTTCAATATTGGTACAATAATTCGATTTGTCCTTTCTACATTCTTGTGTTGTATAATCCTTATCCAAACCTGTAAAAAAAAGAATTCACATGTGGTTTGTTGTGTAACTATATATTTGTGAAGTAATTTTCTACTTCAGATTTTCTTCTTTTCTCCCCCGAAGAAACAAACTTAGACAAGGTTGGTGGATATAGACTCTGGTGTGATCCCTATCTTCCAGCAACTTGCCAAGCAGCTATTCTTGGCATTTTAACATGGATGGTGAACACCAGTTACCGTGCAACAAGGGTCTTTGGTGGAATGGGGCAGAGGAGGCTGGGGAGGGAAGGGGGAATGAGGTGTTAAGGTTTTGGGTATTTTCCACCCTTCTTATTGGAGATTCTTTGGTATCAGTATTGTCGATTATTTTCAAATGAGCTGTCAGGTTCTCACAGAATTTGGAAACATCGTCACTGGCTCTGATATCTAGGTATGTGGAAAAACATGCACTGACTGATCCTCATGCCATAGAGGAAAATGGTCATGGTTGTTGAAGGTCAAACATCATAGCCCGAAGATAACATTTAAAAGTTCAATCACTTCAGGTTTAGTCTAGATTCTCATGTGCCTAGTGATATAACAAAATACTGTGGCCGCTGGAAATCTGAAATAAAAACAGAAAATGCAGGCAGCGTCTATGTATAGAGAGTTAGAGTTAATGGGCTGAAGTTTAATAGGCTTTTGGGAATGGGTTCGGTGGTGGGAAGGCTGGCAAAGAGTTACAGGTAGGGGTCTTCCTGCTGCATGCCATTTTGTTAGCGATGAGAAAGGTGGCAGATGATCCACCCACCTAGATTTCAATTGAGCCAGTTAAGTGAATGATCAATTAAGGGCCTCTTCCCTCCGCCACTGGCATTTTACCAGTGACCAGGGTGGGGCGGGGGTGTAGGGGTGCAGAGGTGGGGGTGTTGCGGGCAGTCGGGTGGTAGACCACCAGATAAATCCTGGCGGACTCCCAGTGTGCTACGATGTTGGGGGTGCCTCCTTTTTTGGCACTCTTTGGCCCAGGGAGGGGTCACCCATGGTGGCAATGGCCATCATTGTAGCAATGGTACTGTCTGGCCTCAGCAAACCCTTTGCCTCACCAGGCCTCATGTCCCCAGATCCCATTTGTCTGTCTTCAAGGCAAATGACCAATGATGTGCCCTCATCCTGCAGGTGCAGTCCCATTAGTGGCCACAGCAAGCGGTGGTGCTGCTGAGGCTGCTCACCCTCTGAATGGGCCACCTGGCCTTCCTCTTTCATAGGGACAACAGCCCCGACAGCAGCATCTTAATTGTTGGCTGCAGGCAAAATGTGATCCTGGTCCTGCTGCTGGCTGAAGGTGGTGAGGCGGGAGGCAGTGGTGCAATGGTATTGTCTGGTACTCCAGAGACCCAGGTAATTCTCTGGGGAACCAGGTTCAAATCCCACCATGGCAGATGGTGGAATTTGAATTCAATGAAAATCTGGAATTAAAAGTCTAATGATGCCCATTAATCGATTGTCGTAAAAACACATCAAGTTTATTAATGTCTTTCAGGGAAGGAAATTTACCATGCTCACCAGTGCTCTTGACTCTTAAATGAGCTCTGAAATGGCCTATCAAGCCACTCAGTTGTATCAAACCTCTAAAAGGTCAATAAAGAGGAGTGAAACCGAACGGACCACTCGACATCGAACTAGGTACCGGAAACGAGAACGGCAAACTTAACCCTGTCGATCACCGTTCTTTCACTGTTGCTGGGTCAAAATCCTGGAACTCCCTTCCTAACAGCACTGTGGGTGTACCTACACCACATGGACTGCAGCATTTTAAGAAGGACAGCTCACCACCACCTTCTCAAGGGCAATTAGGGATGGGCAATAAATGCTGGCCTAGCCAGTGACGCCCACACCCCGTAAATCAATAAAAAACAACACCTTTGGCTCTGGGGGTGGGATTTCTGCTGCCTACATAAAATTCAGCCTAATGTTTCAGGTCAGAACATTCTGATAAAAGGTCATGGACTTAAAATGTTGGACAGGATTTTCCTGGAAAATTGCCCAGCAGTGGGAAAGGATGTGGATCGCTGCCTACCAAATGGAGGTAAGTGGGCAATTTAAATAATTACAGCCCTTGTAAAGGGCGTTTACCAGGTCCACTGGTATTTTCCTGGCATCAGAACGATCCCCGCTGCATTGGGAGACTGCCGAAAAAGAACTAGAAGATACCAAAAAAATCCCCAAAATATTTGAAAATTAAAGAGGTAAAAGGGAGGGAGGAACTTAAAACAAACACATTCACTAGGGAAAAGGTACGGGAAAACTATTAGAACTAAAGGTTGTCAAGTCCCCTGGACCTGATGACCTTTGTCCTAGGTTCCTAACAGAAGTGGCTACAGAGATAGCGGATGCATTGGTTGTGATCTTTCAAAATTCCCTAGATTCTGTAAAAGTCCCAGCGGATTGCAAAATCACTAATACAACACCTCTATTCATGAAAGGAGGGAGTCAGAATGCAGGAAACTATCGGCCTGTTGGCCTAAGATCTGTCATACGGAAAATGTTAGAATCCATTATTAAGGACATAGAAGGACAGTTGGAAGATCATATGGCAATTAAGCGGAGTCAACAAGGTTTAATGTTTAATGAAAGGAAAGTCATGTTTAACAAATTTATTAGAGTTCCTTGAGGACATAACAAGCAAAGTGAATAAAAGAAAACCTGTAGCTGGGGTGTACTTGGATTTCTAAAAGGCAATCGATAAGGTACCACAACAAAGGTTACTACAAGTAAGAACTCATGGTTCAGGGGGTAACGTATTGACTAGATAGAGGTTTGTTAGTTAACAGGATGCAGAGAGTAAGGATAAATGGGTCATTTTCAGGTTGGCAAGCACTAGCGAAGTGCCTAAGGGATCAGTGCTGGGGCCCCAGTTATTTACAATCTATATTAATAACTTGAATAAAGGGACTGAATGTTTTCTTGTGTCCGGGCGGTCATCAGAGCCAGATTCTCCCTGTCCCAAAGAGAATACCACAGGCAGGGAATGCCACCCCTGTGGCCCCCAGTGGGCCAATGGATGCTTGGTTCCTTTACTTTTTAATTTTATACTTACCTCTCCATTTTAAGGCACCCTTGTGACCCTTGGCCTGCCTCAGCAGCACCCACTTTTCTGCAAGGGCCTGTGAATATTCAGAACTGCCGGCCTTCTACTTGGGCTGACAGCATATACATCTCACCAGACATTCTTAATTTTTATTTATTCTTTCACAGGACATGGAAGTCACTGACTAGGTCAGCATTTTGATTGCCCATCCCTAATTGCCCTTGAGAAGGTGGTGGTGAGCTGCCTTCTTGAACCGCTGCAGTCCATGCGGTGTAGGTAAACCCACAGTGCCGTTATGTAGGGTGTTTCAGGATTTTGACCCAGTGACAACTAATTAATTGCAGTCATAAAGTCATAGAGGTCTACAGCACAGAAACAGGCCCTTCGGCCCAGTGAGTCTGCACCGGTCAAATAAGTACTAATGAATCAATTAATTAGTTCACTTAGAAAGATGCCTCCGGGGGTACTCCTGTGCTGGTCTCAATGCTGGCAGGAAGGGGCTCAGGACCTTCATTTGGTTCTGATCTCATTACCTCTTTCTCTCTCCACTGATGCTGCAAGACCTGCTGAAGTATTTCCAGCTTTCCTGGGGTAATACATGATACCCCATTTTGTTCACTGTTATCTGACCAGAGCAAAATATTTGACTCCAATGTAATTCGTCATTTGTCTCCAAGATTCTTTTGACCTTCTTAAAAACGGTTTTAAATCAACACTGCATTAATTTGTTTTTGGCCTTAAGAATGTCTTACAATAATATGATAAAAATTGGAAGGACATTGCCAGAGTGTATCAGCACCCCTGAGCATGACTGTGCCCTGTGCACAGCCACTGTACCCCAATGTTTAAATTGAGCATCAAGTGAATGATTAAAGACAATCTATAGTTTATGAGAAAGCAATACATGCTGAGATTCAGTGCATCTGTTCTCCCCTAGCCTGATATTTTTTAACCTCATTTGTCTAGCTTGTTTGCTCTGCTGAAATCACCAATTTGATTAGTGCGTGACTCTGAGGTGTGAATCCATGTGTTGCCCCAGCCCAGCATACCTGTAGAAATGCTCTGATGCCAAGTCCTATCCTATTAGCAGCACTTGAACTGTCGCTGGCTCTGTAGCTGCTGTTCGCTTGGTGTGTGTGAAGTACAGAAGAATTCAATTTGTACACTCTATTCTAAATTTATCCTTCTCTTGCAAATATCATGTTGCAGCCAGCCCCTCCCCACTTTTGCCTAATTATAGATGATATAGATGATCTAACATTCAGTGTAGACTGTGAAATGTAATGCTATTTAGGAGGATGCATGGAACAGCTGAGCCCCGAGACTCTTATTATTTCACTTGCATTCAAATTCCAGTCAAGGAGCAGCTGCTGTAAAGAAACTGATGCAGAGACAGTTAATCGAGTCAGCCCCTGTGTAAGTCAGGCATGTGACTGACATTCGCTTAGAAACAGAAGGAATTAGCAGAAGAAAATATTATAAAACAGAGCCAGCACTACAAGTGTTTGGAAATGAGGTTGGCAGCTGGGTTACTGGATAAAATGACTTGCGCCCTACCAGACATTGGGAAAACACTGAGTGTTTTACTATGTTTACAAAACACGATGGATGAAGAAAGAATGAAGTGAACTTTTTGATTTCCCAATTATATCAGCAAGAGCTGCCCCAGTACTGCTCGGTAATAACGTCATTCCAAGCAAATGGAGAGAGTCATGGGGCTGCAGTGTATATGAGTTGGCTAAAAATACTTTAACTGCACTTCTTGAGCCTTGCTGGCAATAAAACAACTGGAGGGTTTTTTTTTCCCTCTTGCTGTTTCTTGCCCTCAGCTTGCCTTAAGTGTCGACTGTTTGCTCGAGACGCCAGTCACTTCTGATACATTCAAGAAGTGACTGTCTGGAAGCAGTAACAAGTGAGTATCAACCGGTTCTTCAACAATGGGGGAATGAGAGCACTGGCACATTCTTTCCCCTTCGTAACTCAAGGAGCCAGGGCCAACTGTGGAACCTTTACTCACACTGCAGCTGCCACCAGCAGACTCAGCACAGGCAAGCGCTTGAATGTGTGGCCTCCCCTCATCCAAATGACTCAGCTATTTACCAGATAAACCTATTTAGCCATCAGAGTAGCAACAAAGCCTCTAACATCAAGTTCTAACGTCCACAATAACATGAGCCTCAAATATTTAAAGAAGTTCCCCTGCATAGAGCTACTGAGCCAGGATAAACATGTCACAGTATTTCGTGATTGTACTGACTGTCATATAACTCCAGAGACGTGACTTTCTATCCTATTTTATACCATCCAGCTAGGCTGCATTCCAACCCAGATACCAGAGGTGAAAGCACTGCTTTCTAACTCACTGACTCCCATTTTTACTCTGGCCTGAACACAGCCTAAAATTGTACGTGGCATGCAGGACAGGTCTTTATACAACTTCTGGCTGTACTGTCTAGATCTTCACTTTCTCCCCCTTCCCTGAAAATCGTTCCACTATTTTACATCTCTCCTCACCTTGAAAATCTGATTGAACCATAGATGTTTACAGCACAAAACTGGAGTGCTAGTGAGGAGTCTATTCAGCTCATTGCATTTGGACAGACTGTTTGCTAGAACAATCCAAAATTAATCCCACTGTTTCATTCTATCCTGATAGTTTTATGTTTTTCTCTGCTTCAAATATTTATAGCATTGTCTTAAAAGAAACATTGATGTTTTTCTTAACCGCTCCCTGTGGCAAAGTTAGCCATGCTCTAACAACCCTCTGTGTAAAACAAATTCTCCTAACCTCTTTCCTCACTCTCTGAGCAATAATTTTATATTGATAATCTCCTAGTCAGGGAAAATAAGATTTCCCTATTCACCCTATCAAAACACTTCATGATTTAAAAACCGCTATTAAATTGCTTAACTTGCTCTCAGTCCTGCCATGGTATTTTCACTATCTCTTCTTATCACGCTAAGAGTAATCTTGATGAATCTATATAATGTGCTTTCTGTGGTTTTCATACCCTGTCTATAATGGAGTATCCAAAACTGTGGCTTAATCAATTAACTCTTTGCTCTTGCCTCTATTTACAAAACCCCAAGTTCTACTGGCCTTGATAAAACACATATCTTTGACCAACCTTTCATTAACTTTCTTAACTTTTCCATTAATACTTGGTGCCATTCTTCTCCTCCATGAACCACAGTGGGGTTTTTCTATAATAATGTTACCAGTATGTAGATGAAGATTGTTGCCATTGAATTGTTGGAAGATGCTATAGCCTGAACTGCACAGAATCATTATTCTAGTTTTTGCTGTGAGAATTGTTTCTTGTGTGGTATTGTTGAATCACACATGTCTGTGTATATATATTACCAGTGCTAGCTGGTGTAGCAGTGATGTAACTTGGCATAATCACCATAAGATCACATTTTCCACTTAGTTCAGCTGTAATACATCAGCACAGATTGACTAAAACATTAATTAGACCAATTATTAGGAGGCTCACTGGGCTGAAAAATACAGACTAGGATTTTTTTCCCCCCATTTTAAATGCATGAAGTCCCATCTGCAGAATTCCATTCTGCTTCTTGGAGAAAAAAGGAGATTTTTTACAATTCATTCACAGGGTTTGAGCTTCGCAGGCTGGGCCAGCATTTATTGCCCATCCCTAATTGCCCTTGAGAAGATGGTGGTGAGCTGCCTTCTTGAACTGCTGCAGTCCATGTGGTGTGGATACACCCACAGCACTGTTAGGAAGGGAGTTCTAGGATTTTGATCCAGCGACAGTGAAGGAACAGTGATATATTTCCAAATGAGGATGGTGAGTGACTTGGAGAGGAACTTCTAGATGGTGGTTTTCCCATCTATCTTCTTCCCTTGATCTTCTAGATTGTAGTGGTCGTGGGTTTGGAAGATTCTGGTGAAGGAACCTTGGTGAATTGTTGCAGTGCATCTTGTAGATGGTACACACTGCTGCTACCATGCATCAGTGGTGGAAGGAGCAAATGTTCGTGGATGTTGTGCCAATCAAGTGGGCTGCTTTGTCCTGGATGGTGTCAAGCTTCTTGAGTGTTGTGGGAGTTGCACTCATCCAGGCAAGTGGGGAGTATTCCATCACACTCCTGACTTGTGTCTTGTAGATGGTAGACAGGCTCTGGGGAGTCAGGAGGCAAGTTACTCGTCACACTATTCCTAGCCACTGACCTGCTCTTGTAGCCACAGTGTTTATATGGCTAGTCCAGTTCAGTTTCTGGTTAATGGTAACCCCTAGGATGTTGATATTGAGGGATTCAGTGATGGTAATGCCATTGAACATCAAGGGGTGATGTTTGGATTCTCCCTTGTTGGAGATGGTCATTGCCTGATACTTGTATGGTGCGAAATGTTGCTTGCTGCTTGTCAGCCCAAGCCTGCATACTGTCCAAGTCTTGCTGCATTTGGACATGGACTGCTTCAGTATCTGAGGAGTCGCAAATGGTCTGAACATTCGGCAATCAGCAGTGAATATCCCACATCTGACCTTATGTTGGAAGGAATGTCATTGATGAAGCAACAAAAGATGGTTGGGCTGAGGACACTACCCTGAGGAACTCCTGCAGTGATGTCCTGGAGCTGAGATGACTGACCTCCAATAACCACAACCATCCTCCTTTGTGCTGGGTATGACTCCAAACAGCAGAGAGCTTTCTCCCTGATTCCCATTGACGCCAATTTTGCTAGGGCTCCTTGATGCCACACTTAGTCAAATGCTGCCTTGATATCAAGGGCAGTTAGTCTCCCCTCACCTTGGGAGTTCAGCTCTTTTGCCCATGTTTGAACCAAGGCTGTAATGAGGTCAGAAGCTGAGTTGCCCCAGCGGAACCCAAACTGGGCGTCAGTGTGCAGGTTATTGCTAAGCAAGTGCCGCTTGATGACCCCTTCCATTACTTTACTGATGATAGAGAGTAGACTGATGGGGCGGTAATTGGCTGGTTGGATTTGTCCTGCTTTTTGTGTACAGAACATCCTGGGCAATTTTTCACATAGCCGGGTAGATGCCAGTGTTGTACTGTACTGGAACAGCTTGGCTAGGGGCACGGCAAGTTCTGGAGCACCAGTACTATTGCTGGAATATTGTCAGGGTCCATAGCCTTTGCAGTATCCACGCCTTCAGCCATTTCTTGATATCACATGGAGTGAATCAAATTGGCTGAACACTGGCATCTGCGATGCTGAATCGAATTGGCTGAAGACTGGCATCTGTGAAGCTGGGGACCTCCAGAGGAGGCTGAGATGGATCAGCCACTCGGCACTTCTGGCTGAAGATTGTAGCAAATGCTTCAGCTTAAATTTTTGCACTGATGTGCTGGGCTACTCCATCATTGAGGATGTGGATATTTGTGGAGCCTCCTCCTCCAGTGAGTTGTTTAATTGTCCACCACCATTCACGAATGTGGCAGGGCTGCAGAGCTTAAATCTGATCCATTGGTTGTGGAATCGCTTAGCTCTATCACTTGCTGCTTATGCTGTTTGGCACACAGGTAGTTCTGTGTTACAGCTTCACCAGGTTGGCACCACATTTTTAGGTAGGCCTGGTGCTGCTCTTGGCATGCCCTCCTGCACTCTTCATTGAACCAGGGTTGATCCCCTGGCTTGAGGGTAATGGTAACATGGGGGATATGCCAGGCCATGGGGTTACAGATTGTGTTCGAGTACAATTCTGCTGCTGATGGCCCACAGCACCTCATGGATGCCCAGTCTTGAGCTGCTAGATCTGTTCGACATCTATCTCATTTATCATGGCAGTAGTGCCACACAACATGATGGAGGGTATCCTCAATGTGAAGGTGGGACTTTGTCTCCACAATGACTGTGTGGTGGTCTCTCCTATCGATACTGTCATGGACAGATGTATCTGCAGCAGTTAGGTTGGTGAGGATGAGGTCAAATATGTTTTTCCCTCTTGTTGGTTCCCTCACCACTTGCTACAGACCCAGTCTAGCAGCTATGTCCTTTAGGACAGCTCGGTCAGTAGTGGTGCTACTGGGCCACTCGTGGTGATGGACATTTAAGCCCCCCGCACAGAGTACATGCTGCCCCCTTACCACCCTCAGTGCATCCTCCAAATGGTGTTCGACATGGAGGAGCACTGATTCATCAGCTGAGAGAGGGCGGTACATGGTAATCAGTAGAACGTTTCTTTGCCCATGTTTGAGCTGATGCCATGATAATTCATAGGGTCCAGAGTCAATGTTGAGGACTCCCAGGGCAACTCCCTCATGACTGTATACCACTGTGCCGCCACCTCTGCTGTCAGGACAGGACATGGCCAGGGATGGTGATGGTGGTGTCTGGGGGATGATCTGTAAAGTATGGTTCTGTGAGGATGACTACGTCAGGCTGTTTCTTGACTAGTCGGTGAGACAGCTCTCCCAATTTTGGCACTAGCCCCTAGATGTTAGTAAGGAGGACTTTGCAGGGTCGACAGGGCTGAGATTGCTGTTGTCGTTTCTGGTGCCTAGGTTGATGCCGGGTGGTCCGTCTGGTTTCAGCTGCTGTCAGTTTTAGGGCTGCAGGGTTCTTTGATACTTGATGCACTTCTAGCAGTTAAAAAAAAAATTCTGGACAATGTGTGAGTTTAAAGTAGCTAATAAATATTGTAACATTATTTTGCCTGCTTAATTTTAACAAACAACAGGGAATTTAACATGTGTTGAAATTACACACTAATAAGAACCAGTTAGCTCCTCTGAACCTCACAGGAATGTTTAATCCTCATTTACCATGACGTTGTCCTTGTGCTCCCGATCACGGGGACATTCCCATGGATGATCCAATAGCTGATCCGCCACTTACATGCTGATGGCGGGTAATCTTTGAGTCAGGCAACTCTCAGCTGCTTTCCTGCCCAGAATATTAGGGAAGTTGGCCAGTGAGGTTCAAATGGGAGTTAAAATATGGCGGGCTCCAACCACCCAAAACTGGCCTAGAGTTAAATGTTCCTGCCCTTATAAAACAGCAATCGGCTAACATACCATTCTCAGTTCCACAGGCGATCTGCTTATACATTATCCGTAGTATACAAACACACACACATTTTAGACATAGCTCTGTTGTATCTTGGGTTTGACACACATCAAACATTTTTTGGTAGCAATTAAACGTGGACAGTAAACCTCAGGCTGGAACCTTCCAGACTTATAAAATTCCCAGGTATCAGGACCATTTCTGGGTCCAGAACCCACCCATGTCAGCATTCCACTCACCTGCAAGGTATTATGGGAGGTGGCCAATTAACAAGCCACCTCCACGTTTGCTATCCAACTAGGCACAGCACAGGAATGCCAATGGGAGGGCTGGCCAGTAGCCCCACTGGGAGAGGTGAGCGCTGCTCAGGCAGTGGGAGACCCAGCATGTGCATCAAAATGCAGGCGCTCACACAAAGGTGTGGATGGCATGTTCAAAAAGAAGGCCCTGAACCACTGGGGCCATCAGTGTGGAGGAGCTGCACCTTCACATCACTGCGTCTGACCACACTTGTAGTGCTTTCAAACTTTGGGATCCTTGGTATTGCCATGTTCATCAGCCTATGATTGCCCCCCCGACCACCCACTGTGAAGCCATCTCTGAAGCATTGCTGGGCTCTGGACACAGTTGGGGGCCCATGTGCTGTTGGCAAAATTTCAAAACATTGTCAGAATATTAGGCCATTGCCCTATTAAGTGCCTTAATTAGCTACCCACCACTGCTGGGCAGGTAGCCTTTGCTGTTGGGAGCCCACCTTAGGGAAAAACCCACAGAGAAGGCAACATTGGGGAGTAGGCCCAGCACACTGTGTTCCCAATGTCCATACACACACACCCGCCAAAATCCTCTCCCTCCAAAACTGCTCCACGGGGCTGGGAAAATCCCAGCCTATGTCTGGAGCAGGGTATAGAAACTGAGGAGCCAAGTATTATTATTGGAAATGGTTTACTGTTATGTAAACTATTATTGAAATCAACATTATTCATTTACGGAGAACCTTTCTTCCAAACAGCATCAGAAAATGCCTGAACTACTAAAGTCGATCTTATTACTTAAAATTGCTTAAAAGTGGAATTGCTTTCACAGAGAGTTACATTTAAAAACTTTTTTTCCATCACAGCTAAACAACCTGAGACACATCAGGAAACTTTCTGGAAGAAACATAGAAACATAGAAAAATAGGAGCAGGAGTAGGTCATTCGGCCCTTTGAGCCTGCTCCGCTGTTAAATACGATCATGGTTGATCCTCTATCTCAACGCTATACTCCCACTCTCTCCCCATATCCCTTGACACCTTTAGAGTCCAGAAATCTATTTCCTTCTTAAATATATTCAGTGACTTGGCCTCCACAATCTTCTGTGGTTGAGAATTCCACAGGTTCACCACCCTCTGAGCGAAGAAGTTTCCTCTCATCTCAGTCCTAATTGGCCTACCCTGTCTCCTGAGATTGTGACCCCTTGCTTTAGACCCCCCAGCCAGAGGAAACATCATCCCTGCATCCAGTCAGCCCAGCCCTGTCAGAATTTTATATGTTTCAATGAGATCCCCTCTCATTCTTCTAAAGTTCAGTGAATACAGGCCTTATTGGCCCAATCTCCCCTCATACAATAATTCTGCCATCCCAGGAATCAATCTGGTGAACCTTCACTGCACTCCTTCTGTGGCAAGTATATCCTTTCTTAGGTAAGGAGACCAAAACTGCACACAATATTCCAGGTTTGGTCACACCAAGGCCCTGTACAGCTGCAGTGAGACATCTTTGCTCTTATACATGGCCACTTGCACTGATCAACTTCCGCCCCACACACACCTTGGGATACCCCCCCTTCCTCAGAACAGCCCTCACGATGCAGTTTCATCCCTTGCCTGAGGCCACTTCTCCCCCTTCCCCAAGCAAGCCCATACTGAAGATCTTGCAAAGAGATAAGTGAATCTTGTCATTGCTTCAACGCCCATGAAGTCTTTTAGGAAAGCACAACTAGACAAAGCCAAAGGTTACATAATAGATGCACTATTGGACTAAAGCTCTGAGGCATTAGTTCAAGCCCTCGCTAACAAATCTACCATTGCCAAAACATCAAAAATAAAATCTGCATGCAGTGTGGTGTTACACACTTCACCCAGAAAGTATCCAGCATTTTTCAACATGTGCAAACTATGCTTCACCAAAGGAAATTGGGCAAAAATGTGTTGCAAATGCAACAAACCAGTCAAAACTCACAACAAAAAAGGATTCCACAGGAATCTGACATAAACGACAGTTCCAAGGCTCCTCCCGCAAAACGTAAACATGTCAATGAAGTGAAAGACACTCCAATACACCACAGTGTACAGATCCAAGCTAAACTATACACATTGTCAACCGCATTCACCACATGGATGGAGTCAGAAAAGCTGAAGCATTTGCCACTGCAATGTTAAATATTCACAAATAGCACACCAAACATGCACCAATCAATACCAGCCCAAGTGCCAACATCTATCCATTGTACATTCTCAACACTACAAACACAGAACAATGGCACAGCGCAGTCCAGTCAACAGCTGACAGGGTTACCGCCTACAGCAGGTCTGACATCCCGTGCTTTGGCACCATCATAATACAATGCCAATATAGAAAATCTAGATGGACACCGGAGATTTTTTATGTTGTGGCAACTTGTGGCCTGGCAATCATTGGTCTGCCAGTATGCAGTGACATATTATCCACAAAGTGGCAGAGACCACTATTATGGCACAGCAAAGTATCAAAAGAAGAATTGACTCCATAAGGGACATTACAGCCATGTACCCAGATCGCGTCGGCACTATTGGAGATTTTGGAGGTAATGCAGTGCTGTACCTAAAGGACGATGCTCAGCCTACCAGCGACCCACTGAGGAAGTGCTGCATCCATATCCAAGAAAAGTTGACAACAGAGTTGGACACAGTGGTACACAATAAAATCATTCAAAAAGTCGAGCACCATACTGACAGGTGCAATTTCAATACATGTGTATTAAAGAAGGATGGTTCATTGCATTTATGCCTGGATCCAAGATGGCTAAACATGGCATTAAAGTGATGTCCTCACAAAATCCCCATGCTTGAGGAACTGAACCCCAAGTTTGCAGGAGCAAAGTACTTCTCAAAGTTGGACATGAAGAATAGCTACTGGTCCATCCATCTGGCACCAGCATCATGATCTCACCACTTTTTGTTCCCCTTTTGGATGATATTGCTTTGTGCACTTGTCATTTGGACTCTCAGTGAGCCAATATGTGTTTCAGCAGCACATGGACCACATCATGGAAGACGTGCCTGGGTGCCTGTGCATCGCTGACTTCATAGAAATCCCTGGTAAGACTAAAGCAGAACATGGCAACAACCTACACATGCTCATGGAGACAGCCAGAAAGCATGGCCTTGTTGTAAATAGTGCCAAATGCCAAATCTATGTGAGCCAGATCAATTTTTTCAGCTCCATCTACTCCTCTCAGAGCATTCAGCTGGATCCAATAAAAATAGAAGATGTATAAAAGCTGCCCACCCTTCAACACAAAGACGATCTACAAAGTGTCTTCAGTTTTTCAACTTTCTATCTCCGTACATCGCGGGCGCTGCAGCCAAAAATTCCCCACTCAGGGACCTCCTCAAGAAGTTCATGTCATACGTATGGCAAGAAGACCACCAGCACCTTTTTCAGAGTTTGAAGGATGCCCTGTCTTTGAGCTCATGGGAAAAGTTTTCTGCCTGTTGGGGGGGGAGGGGGCGGAAGTGTGGGACCGGGTGTGGGCGGGCACGCATCTGATTGGCGCCCCCGATCATGGGTGCGCTGTTATTTTACGTGGGTGGGCCAACAGTGTGACATCTGCTCAGAAGCATTATGTGCTCCCTGTGTGGGCGGGGGGGGAATTCCCTCAGCTGGGTGTGCGCTCTTTTGCGCTAAGTGCTGCCTCAGGGAGACCAGCTTAGAATTAAAATTTTTAATACGAATGATAAAAAAAATTCCCTGCCATGTCCCATCATGTGACATTGTCACATGAGTTGGGATGTGTCCATAACTTTTATTGAAAGATTGGATGAAAATTTAAATACCCTCATGAATCCTCATCCCGCCCATGGATGAGGTTTCATGCTTTTTCCGAAGACCGCCAGGGCTCCCGGCCTGCCCTCTAACCTTAAGGTTGGACAGGCAGGTCCATTAACGACCTTAATTCGTTTTTCAATGGCCTCAATAGGCCGTTGATAGGTTGGTGGGTGCGGAGCTTACTCAGCTGCACCCCTCCCGACCTGAAAATGGAAATGACGCGGGGCCTCGCCCCCGCTCGCCGACCGGAAGATCCTGCCCCATGTGTCTTGCAATACTACAACCCCTCCAAACACACTGGGCTTGAGGTTGATATACCACAGAAGGATCTTGGTGCATGCTTACTACAGGATGACAAGCCTGTAGCTTTTGCCTCAAAGGCTCTCATCCCTGCACAGGCCAATTACCAAATACTGACTGTGAAACTCTTGCATTAGGTATTTGGCATCCAATGTTTCTACACATATCTATTTGTAAAACACTTCACGGTCCAAACAGACCTTAAGGCACTGGAAATGATCTGCCAGAAACCCCTCACAGTGCACTCCACGGCTCCAGCATCTACTCGTGAAGATTCAGGCCTATGACCTTGATGCCCAATATAAACCAGGCTCTAAAATGGTAATCTCTGATACCCTCTGTTGGTTACCTAACCCAACCAACAACAGAGATGTGCCTCTAGATCTCCACATGGACAATATCAAATATGAGATGCAAGACAATTTCCACATTGACTTGATCCACTTCGGGCAAAATCAAGCCAAAATGATACAACAGACAACCCAAGAAGACCTACAGCTACAAGAGCTGAAACAAGTCATTATCGCTGGTTGGTTAGATTACATCAAAGATGTTCATGGAAGTACCCGGTCATTCTGGCACTACAGAGATGAATTGGGCATTTCCAGGAGCATTATATTCAAAGACAAGATGCGAGCAGAATGAACAAAATGCCTTGCCAGAGGTTTGGTCTATTGGCCAGCTATTAATAAGGACATTGACAGATTGTTACAAGCACCACCATACCTGCCAGGTGTACCTACCACAACAGAGGAGAGAACCACTGTTACCACATAAAATCCCTTTTGTTCCATGGTCAAAAATAGCCATCTAGAAGGCATATCTTGGTGACTGACTATTTTACCAAATTCCCTTTCGTTTGCCAGCTCAAGGACATAACCAGTTTTACGGTGTTGACACGCTCACCACGGTTTTCAGCATGTTCGGTGTGCCTGAAACCACCATCTCAGACAACAGTCCTCAATATACAGGACAACCCTTCCAGGACATGTGCAAAAAGTGGGGTGTAAAACACATCACATCTTCCCCGCACTATCCTCAGTCCAATGGACCAGAACGGGCCATCAAAATGGTCAAAGTGGCACTTATAAAGTGCAAAGCAACCGAGCAGGATTTCAGAATTGCTATGCATAACCTTCGTGCCACTCCTCAGGGAGACGATCTAGCCTCACCTGCCAATTTGATGTTTGGGAGGCAAGTCTGTACCCCTCTCCTGTCCCATCCACTCCCAGTCCAGAACGAAGCTCATGATGTTTTATTAGAACGGAGAGAGAGAATGCCCCAGCAGCACTACCAGAGAGCAAAACTGCTAACACCATTAAATGTAGGTCAAAGTGTGCGCATACAGGATCACTACACAAAGATGTGGGTACAAGGAAAGGTACTATGACAGTGCACACAGCCACGGTCGTATGCGACTGAGATGCAAAATGAACAGATCCTGAGAAGGAACCATTGGCACATTCACATCTCACAAGCTGAACCACAGATGGATCAGAATGATGACGACCCAGGTACAGAGATTGTTATATCAGTCGCAGAGGGCAACACACATATCCTCGCAATAAGATAAGATGATCTCACAGTGAAAAATTCCCATCAAGAAACACGAGCCGAGGATGCACAACCCACCAAGCACATAACCCTGAGAGCTACATATGGATGTGTCGTACGCCCACCAAAACGTTATCTTCATGTATAAAGACTCTATACCGTGACTCAATCCTGTTATGCATGATATTCACTGTTATGTTTGTTCCCACAAAACTTGTTTTTTATCAGAAGGAAAAAGGGGGATGTTGTGATACTGTACACATGCCAATGCAGACAAAGACATGTACCTTTAAGATGCTGCATAGTGACATCACTGTGACATCACCATGTGTGAGGCTGGAGTATGGAGCATGGAGTACAGACTCCATGTTAGATGCTCTTTATTGCCTGTGCTCTCTTGTTGCTGATGCTCACTATTGCCTGTGACCCTGTATCAGCAAGACTCTATGTACATCTTATGAGTGAGGCATATAGTCCAGTAATCAACCTATGTAACTCTTAGGACCCAGGCCAGATGAAGACCTGTGCAGAGTTGTATATAGTTGTTGCTAGTAATAAACTTAAGATACTTGTGTTCAACCAGGACCTTCGTCAGTCTCAATATGTTACTTAGACAGACTTAGCATAGAGACAGACCCCTTGAGATCTGCATTGAGATCCTCTACATATACAGTGGCAGCAGACCGCAACATACCACTTCACTAAAGGCCTTGACCCATTACCTACAGTAGTCAATGAAAAAAGAAAGATTATACTAAATATAATTTAATAAATAAAATTCTGCCCTCCCCCCACCCAATTAAGAATAATGTATAAAAATAAAGAGAAATTAATAAGTGAGAAAGTTAGGATTCAAAAGAGCCATATATAAAATGTCCTGCTTATATTCCAATTTAATAAAGCATTGATTTTCCCATCTTGCTGCTATGTTTCCTCATCAGCAGCTAATCACAGCAGCTTAATATGCAGGCATTAATCTGCAGCTTTGAGAAAATATTAATCATCTCCTCTTTCTTCAGGCTGATTACTAAATCATGACAAGATGATCTGCTCCATGAGAGAGGTCTGTAATGTGGAGATAAAATACCTTTGCTTCAAAAGCCTGACCCATTGCCTGGCTGAACCCTTTGTTTTAAAATCAATTCAATTTCCTCAAGATGTGTTTTTACCTTTTCCCCCTGGGAATGACTCTTTCCACTTGAAATCAATGTTCACTTTTGACTGTTTCATAGCAGTGCAACGTTGGATTTTTAAAGTGTGATTATTTGGGCGTAGTGACGCATGCCTGAGAAAGGACACCAAAAAATATTTCAGATAAAGGGTTAATGTAAAGAGGGGAAAAATTTGTACCATCATCAAGCGTGGAGGGAAGGTTTGTTTAAAAACACCTGTATTTAGGCATTATGTATAAGCCAGGCCTGAGTGATTCCTGATCCATTGACTGGTGAGCCAACTCTGACCAGCAGCTTCTTCCCAGGTCCACTGATAAATAGTGATCATTGTAGAATTGAATTTCATATTAAGTTTTCAAATCACACACAAGAATCATAAACTCAAATCCAATTACAAAGGTTTGAGGAGAGAGCTCCCTAAGGTTGATTAGGAAAATCAACTATAAGTTATGGTGATAAATAAACAGTAGGAAACATTTCAAGAAACTATTCAAAATGTTCAACAAAAATGCATCCACAAAGGTGAGGGTAAGTATGTTAATTCACAATGTTAACTCACATCTTAGTTTCAAAATGCAGGATTTTGAGTTTGGTGAGCGGGCACGGTCGGCGGGCTTGGGAGAAGCTGGGAAACGGCTCTGGAAGGCTGCCGTCCATGGTGACATCTTTGGTGTTATAAGCAGGAGATTAAAAATTATGGATTCAACTGCGGCTGCAGACGCCAGGCAGGAGAGTGGGTTGGGTGGGCACTCGGCACCCTCCGGTTTTCTGATGAGTGTCTTGCGGTCCTCCTGGAGGATGTGGCTGCCAGGAGGGACACCCTAGTCCCCAGGGATGGAAGGAGGAGGCCACCCCACCTTACGAAAATAGCTTGGGAGGAGGTGGCAGTGCTAGAAGATGTGGAATCCATATGGCTGGAGGTAAGAAAAAACAAGGGGAAGAAGACACTGGTGGGAGTAGTCTATAGGCCTCCTAACAGTAGCTGTGCTGAAGGACAGAGAATAAGTCAGGAGATAATGAGGACATGTAAAAAAGGCAGTATATTAATCAGGGGTGACTTTAATCTACATGTAGATTGGGAAAATCAAATTGGCGGAGGTAGCCTTGAGCAAGAATTGAGTTTATTCGGAACAGTTTCCTAAAATAATATGTTGTGGATCCAACCAGGGATCCGGCTGTTTTGGATCTGGTAATGTGTAATGAGGCAGGTTTAATAAATGATCTCAGAGTAAAAGATTACCTAGGAAACAGTGACCATAATATTGCAGAATTTAGCATTCAGTTTGAGAATGAGAAACTTAGTTTGGAAACAACTGTGCTAAACTTAAATAAGGGTAATTGCAAAGAAATGAGGGCAGAGTTTTCAGGAGTGGACTGAACAAAGAGTTTATTAGAAAAGGCGGTTGATGAACAATGGCAGATGTTTAAAAAAATAGTTCGTAGCTCACAACAAAGATATATCCCAGTGAGAAAGAAGGATTGTAGGAAGGGGATTAACGAACCATGGTTAAACAAGGAAGTTCAGGATAGTATCAAAGTGAAAGGAAAAACATACAATGTGGCAAAGATTAGTGGTAAGCCAGAGGATTGGGAAAGTTTTAAAAATCAACAGAAGATGACCAAAAACATAATAGGAGAAAATAAACTTTGAGGATAAACTAGCAAATAATATAAAAATGGACAGTAAGAGTTTCTTTAAATATATAAAAAGAAAGAGGGAGGCCAAAGTCAATATAGGCCCCTTAAGGAATGAGGCTGGGGAACTAATAACGGGGAACCAGGAAATGGCAGAGGAGTTGAATAATATTTTGCATCAGTCTTCACAGTAGAAGACACTAATAGCATGCCAAAAATACTAAATAATCAAGTGGCAAAACGGGGGGAGGAAATAAATACAAAACTATCACTAGAGAAAAAGTACTAGGGAAACTAATGGGGCTAAAGACTAATAAGTCATTTAGGCCTGATGGGTTGCATCCTAGGACATTAAAGGGAATAGTTGCATTGATAGTGGATACATTGGTAGTAATCTTCCAAGAATCCTTAGATTCCGGAATGTCCTAGTGATTTGGAAAACTACCAATGTAGAACCGTTATTCAAAAAGGGAGGGAGACAAAAAACAGGTAACTATAGGCCAGTTAGGGTAACATCTGACATTGAGAAAATGCTAGAGTCTATTACAAAGGATGTAATAGCAGAACATTTAGAAATGCATAATATAATCAAGCAGAGTCAGCATGGCTTCATGGAGGGGAAATTATGCCTGAAAAGTTTATTAGAATTCTTTGAGGAGGTCACAAGCATGATAAAAAAAGGGGAACCAGTAGATGTAATATATTTGGATTTCCAGAAGACGTTCAATAAGGAACCATACATAAGGCTACTTAATAAGATGGTGTTAGGGGTATATTAGCATGGATTGAGGCTAATCAATAGAAGACAGAGAATTGGGATACGGGGGAGCATTTTCAGGATGGCAACCTGTAATTAATTGAGTGCAACAGGGATCAGTGCTGGAGCCACAATTATTTACAAAATTTATTAATGACTTTGATGAGGGAAATGAATGCTCTATCGGCAAGTTTGCGGATGACATAAAAGTAGTTGGGAAAGCAAGTGGTGAGGATGACACAGATTCTACAGAGGGATATAGACAGGTTAAATGAGTGGCCAAAAATGTGGGAAAATGTGAGGTTATGCACTTTGGCAGGAAGAATAGAGGAGCTGAATATTACCTAAATGGAGGAAGACTGAAGAAAGCTGCAGCACAGGGATTTGGGGGTCCTTGTGCATGAATCCCAAAGAGCTAGCATACATGTTCAGCAGGTAATAGTTAAGGCAAATGGAATGTTGGCCTTTATTTCAAAGGGAATGGAGTATGAAAATAGAGAAGTCTTGCTAAAACTATACAAGGCACTAGTTAGACCACACCTAGAATATTGTGAACAGTTTTGGTCCCCTTATCTAAGGAAAGATATACTGGCATTGGAGGCAGTCTAGAGAAGGTTCACTAGGTTGATCCTGGGTATGGAGGGATTTTCTTATGAGGAGAGGTTGAGTAGGTTGGGCCTGTGCTCATTGGTGTTTAGAAGAATGAGAGGCTACCTTATTGAAACATATAAGATTCTTAGGCAGCTTGACAGGGTAGATGCTGAGAGATTGTTTCCCCTTGTGGGAGAGTCTAGGACCAGAGGGCATAATCTCAGAGTGAGGAGTCAGCCATTTATGACAGAGATGAGGAGGAATATCTTCTCTCAGAGGGTAGTCAAGCTGTGGAATTCTTTACCACAGACGGCTGTAGAGGCTGGGTTGTTAAGTATATTCAAGGCTGAGATAGATATATTTTTAATCAGTCAGAGAATCAAGGGTTATGGGGAAAAGGCAGGAAAGTGAAGTTGAGGATTAGCAGATCAGTCATGATCTCATTGAATGTCAGAGCAGATTCGATGGGCCGAATGGACTACTTCTGCTCCTACATTTTATGGTGTTATGTTCAGCAGCCGTGATGTTGTGTGGTGCACCTAAGCCCAGTGCCGCAAGAGGTTTAAAGACCTGCTGCGCTCATGAAGAGTGAGTACCGTGTTGGCATGGATCTGTGTGTTGAAGTGTTAAGGGCTGGCCATCCCTTGTGGAGCTCAGGGGTGTTAGAGTCTGAGTGCCAACTGTCAATGACACCAGAGCTGGCCAAGGGGATGAGCCCTGGCTCCTTGGACTGAGTGCCTTGCGACTTGAGGGCCACGATTGGATGTGCCCTGCAAAGTGTTCCTCAGGTGCGGTTGGCCAGGTTGGCATGGCGCTGCAGGTATAGAATGGGCTGATCAATGCTTCTCTATCCTTTCAGGAGAAGACAGTCCATCGCAACATTGAGAGGTCGTGGACTGGCGGAGGCCCTGGTAACCTGCTAATCCTAACCGGATACGAGCAGGACGCCTTGGATCTGGAGAAGTGCCATGCACCTTGGTCAATTAGCCGCAGAGATGCTGGGGTGTCAGATGAAGGTGGTCGGTGCCCATGTGGGAGATGGATGAGGCTCCCAGCATCCCAGCTAGCTGCCTGTCCATCAGTGGTAAACAGGGAGACCCAGAGCGACCTCATGTTGGCACACGAGCTGCCTGTCATCTTTGCGGGCTCCTCTCAAGCTGCTCTGGATGGCGGCAGCAACTTCTCTGTGCCTCTGCCAGTGACCGTGGCATCTGAAGAGGCTGCGGCGATTGGGAAGATGCCAGCCGTGGTACTGGCCACTCCCTCCCAGGCGGAGCCAGCACAGGCTGCACTGGCCAGAGGATGACTGCCAAGGTCATCAAGGCCAACAAGATAGCAGAGTCAGCAGACTGTTTCCAATGCCAGTGCCAACAGGGGGGGGGTGGGGGGAGGGGCGGGGGTCACCAAGATGTGGCACTCACAAATGTAAGTTTGAGCCATGAGCACAAGAGGGACTGGTCATGGGTGATCTTCTGTTGTGCAATGTTTTGTTTATTTTAACTGGTCTGGGGTTGAAGACCAGAGAAGGTTCTATTAATCTGTTAATTTGTTAACATGAGATAAATTTTCTTTTGTCGTTAGGGCCCGAGTATGCTTCCCCTTTTTCATTTAATGTGGTGCAGAGTATGCCAGTATGTAATGCTGGTCGTGGGGGTCTTGAAACTTTATTGCACAGGCACTGAGTGGACTCTGGGGTCAAAAGAAAGGGCCATTTCAGACATCCAGGGCAGAGGTGGTAGCCCTGGCATGAGGTGGTTGTGCTCATTTGGCAGCCTAGCTAAAGGAGCATCGGATCAAGGCATCCCTGCTATCCCTGTTGGTTACCCAGGTCTGCCTCTACACCGTCAGTGTCCTCCTCACTGTTCTCCTTTTCTAACTCACTGCTGGATTCATCATCTGTGGCCTGTGCAGCTGTGTCAACGTCCTCTTCCTCCAGTGGGTCCCCCCTTGCCAGTGCCAGATTGTGGAGACGCAGCATGCCACCACGATCAGTGACATCCACTCTGGGGGTATTGTAATGCACCCCCTGAATGGTCCAGGCATTGGAAAAAGTCTTGAGAAGACCTATGGTTCAATCACCACCCTTGTGGAAGCGTGGGTCCTATTATACCACTGCTCTGCCTCTGTTCTTGGATGGCAGAGAGACGTCATGAGCAATTTTGAGGGAATAGTCTTAGTCACGCAGCAGCCATCCATCCAGCCGGACTGGAACACTGAAGAGCCTCGGCACCTGAGAGTGTCTCAGGATGTATGTGTCATGGGAGCTGCCAGGGTACCTTGCACAGACTTACATAATCTGCAACCTGTGGTCAAACACTATCTGCACATTCATAGAGTGGAATCCCTTCCTGTTAATGAAGGCACTGGGCTCACCCGCTGGCGCCTTGATGGCCACATGTGAACAGTCGATTGCACCCTGGACATGGAGGAACACAGCAATCGCTGCAAAGCCTCTGGCTCACTCAGCCTGGCTGGCCTCATCCATACGGAAATGAAAGAAAGTCAATACCCGCCTGAACAGAGCTTCTGTCACCAGCTCGATGCAACTGTGGACAGCTGATTGAGAAACTCCACACAGATCTCCCACTGACCACTGGAAAGGGCCGGAGGCCCAGAAGTTGAGGGCCACTGTGGTCTTCAGAGCCACAGGCATGGGGTGTCCACCCACATAGTCGGAGTTGATCTCAGGCCCAATCATCTGACAAATGGAAGTCACTGTCTCCATTTAGAGGTGGAGTGTCCTTTGGCATTGCACCTCAGACATATTGAGGTTGCTGCATCGCTGCCTGTATACCCTGGCAGCAGGATAGTGGCATCTTCTGAGGCCACTTCTGCCTTGGACTTTCTGCTGGCCCTGCGCCCCCTGTGCCTGTGCCACACCTCCCACAGGTTCCTCCCCTGGAAGCTGCATTGGGACACCTGGCCTCCTCCCCCTTCTGCCCTTCTCTCCCTCCTTAGTGGAGATGCCTTCAGCGGAGACCACCATCCCCATTAGCAGGGTAAAGGAAGGCTGTCTGATACCTGGAAGAGTCCCCATGGTCTGAATTCTCCAGGGTCCTTGGAGATACCAATGAGTCCTGAAATGAAGCCTGGAATTGCTAACAAAGAAACCCTGAACAGAGATGAAGCTGCCAAGTACCAATAAGTCACCAGCAGCAAACTATCTCCAAAACTCTCACTGCTCACACTGGCAATGCTGCTCACCCTTTTTATCCTGCCCGTGGATGAGGTTTTTGAAATTGTCGGCAGTCCACCTGCCTGTTTTGCCCGTGTGACGAGCGTGAAATCGCACGGGCAACGAAAAATCAACATAAATTGACTTTTTAATGGCCTTAACTGGCCTCCCAATTAATGGCGGGTGGGGCATTGCCAACCAAAATATCGCACGATGGCTTTGGGAAGCTCACCCGACGTCATTACGAGTTATTTTACGTTCAAGCATGTCAGGCGCACACCTGCACGCCGAGCGAAAAGTTCTGCCCAAGTTTACATGGATTATTTTTTTTAATTCATTCATGGGATGTGGGCATCGCTGGCTAGTTCAGCATTTATTGCCCATCCCTAATTGCCCTTGTTCAAAGGGCATTTAGGAGTCAACAACATTGTTGCGCGTCTGGAATCACATGTAGGCCAGACCAGGTAAGGACGGCAGATTTCCTTCCCTAAAGGACATTAGTGAGCCTATCTGGCTCACTAATGGGTATCCAGGTGAGTATACTGTCTCTTTTAATTTCTTCAGCGCAGTGTGTAAATGCCTGTAATTAGAGCCTGCCACTGTGTCAGATGCTTTGGGAGGATGTTGAGATCAAAGGGATTAAACATATTAGCATTCAACTAATCACCCCAGTCTCTACCAGGAATTCAGTCCAAGATTCAAGGAAACAAGAAAGGGAAAGCACAACACCATCAGCGCCGGCTCACACTCCAACCACAAGTTAAAAAGCCCACCTTGAGACCTTGGCCATGAAGTTTTATTTCACAGCTTAACAAGACCTTGACCATGACCTGCACTGATAACTAGGCATCCATAATTTTCCCTTAATTAGAAGGAGCTGAAAAGCAGACCATCATTCATTAGTCGTACTGCATTTCTGGCATTCAGCTCCTGTGATTTCATCGCTTTCATCTGCAGTTAATTATATCCAACATGGGAGCTGATGATTAGTAAAGAGAAACAATGGTTGGAATATTGCGGCCCCGTCACACCAGAGGTGGGGACAGAAATTGCAGTGAGCTGTTCAAAGTCCGGTGACTTTGGTGGGACTGGAAAATCCCACTGGCAGGAGGGGCCATAAAATTCCATCCAATATTTACCACATTTGAAGAATTAATGCAGTGCTGTACATCACAATTAATACATTAGAAGAGGTCTGATGACATTATGTCCTGGAATTTTGCAACGATGGAGAGCCATTCCATCATTATGAAAATGATGGAAGAGGCCAAACCCCAGAAGTACCACCACTGAGCATGGCACCTACCATTTCTATGGAGATGGGATTGGGGATGGGTCACATTTCCCGCATATGCATTTCACAGAGGCACCTGCCCATATAAATCAGCAGCTTTCTCCATTTATGTCTAATTTTGGTGACTCTGTTGTGTGAAACATTATGTGTGCAGGTTAGACCTTGTAGAAGCAAGTCTGAACTTTGTGGAGTCCTTTGCAGAGGTGGGGGATCCTTTTGGAGAGGTAGGGTACCCTTTGAATATGGTCCCAGGATACCTTTGGAGGAGGTCAGGTGCCGCATGGGATTGTTAAAGGTAGGCATGGAAGTGTGTAAGAAGTGCACAAGCTCATTAACTATCAAGCTCATTGGAACTGTACGAAGTGTCAAAATGAACTGTTAAAAGAAATGATCAAAAGCATCAAAATGAACTGTCAAAGGCAACTGTCAAGTTGTAAAAGCTTAAAACTCCTGCCCTTGAAATCTTTGAAAAAGATCATTAAAAAAAAGATTGCTTGCTATTTCACTTTGTCTGTTGATATAAGCCTGAGGATTACCATTATTGGATGGGGCTGCATGACTCATTTCACAACCTTCCATTTTCACAGTGCCTGGCATTTCACAGTTTGATTGACAGTTCCAAGTGGCTATAGATTCATTAAAGTGGGATTACGAATTCCAATGCTTGTTTTTATAAGCGATTATGCACTCAAATGAAATTTTTGATTATGCAGTTCAAGGAATGTAAATGTAGTAAATGCTTTTTATGAATTAGAGTTTTTTAAAAAAATAAAGTCTGTAACAGTCACTTTGAACATTATTTCATCCCAGCATGGGTCCTGAGGTCTGCCCATGGCAAATACTGGGTGAGTTGGCATGGTAAGTGTAAGGGCAAAGGGTGGTGTGTGTGCAGCATGGGTTAACATGAGTAGCAGCACTAAGTTGGCATAGGGGCAAAAAGGGCCATGGGCGATGGGGCAGAGGTACATGAGGTGGCATGGAGGATTTGAGGAGCCAGGGGGTTAGGCAGAGTTGCAGATGTTTACATGGGGGATATGAGCTAGGGGCCATGGGGGTTGACTAGGGGCATGGGTTGACATGCATGAAGCATGGGGAGTGTGTGCGGTTGAAGGGGTGCGAAGGATGAGGGCTGGAGGGCTGCTTTATGTTTTATTTTTTTTTAAAACTTCATCACAGTGCCCAAACATTGAGGCAGGCCTTCTGCCCAGCCCATCTCCATGCCTGGCAGCCTCCGCCCTCATTCTAGGGTCCCTCTGCCTGACTCCCAGACAACCACACCACTGCAGAACAGAAATCCCAAATTCCGGGACACTTTCTCCCAGGTCAGGTTTGCAGAGGCAGGAAATGTTCCATCTCTGCACTCCTGACCTGGGAGCAAAAATTCAGGCTATAGAAAGTTGCAAACAAGCAGGAAATACTCATGTGATAATCTTCACCAGAGCAACTGCAAGGCCAGGACGACTGTGGATAGAACCATGGCCCAAGGAAAATGCTTTGTCTGAACAAAATACAAGAGAACAATTGTTTCCTACTGGTTTGAACAGACCCTTAGTCCTCAAGGTTAATTTGTATGGATTCTGGCCAATGTCAGTAGAACAGCATTGCAAATATCTTGTGAACTTATTTAAATTGGCATTGACTTTAACCCCCATCCCAACCTGATGGATAAGAAAGGGTTCAAGGCTAGGGTAGGTAACATTGTCAGAATTGAGCAACCCAACCCCAACTTGATCACATTCCCAGTTGCCACAATATTTATAATGGTGATCCGCGCCGTGGACAAGTCTCTTGCTAAAAGCAAGCAGGGGTCTACATAACATGCAAAGTTGTGGAGTGATTCTGCTCTTTTGCTGCCATGCTTTTTTCCCCTCTACAGGGCAGCCAATCAATTATTTAATGAGGTCCAGCCGTTAAAATCATCAGGGTCTTTATGTTCCTGACCATTCTTTTTCATTCTTTCATGGGATGGATGTGGGTATCATGGGCAAGGTCAGCAATTGTTACCCATGACTTGCTTGGCCATTTCAGAGGGCAGTTAAGCATCAACAACATTGGACTCACATGTAGGCCAAACCAGGTAAGGACAGCAGATTTCTTTCTCTAAAAGACATCGGTGAACCAGACAGTTTTTTTTACAATAATTAATGATAGCTTCATGGTCACCGTACTGAGACTAGCTTTCAATTACAGATATTAATTGAACTTAAATTCCACTAGCTGCTGTGGTGGGATTTAAACCCATGTCCCCAGAGCATTAGCCTGGGCCTCTGGATTACTAGTCCAGTGACATTACCTCTACACCACCATCTCCCCATTCTGGGTATTTATCCATTACTGTGCTCCCAACTGTCATGTTGTTATAATGATATAGAGGCACCAATCCCTCATAAGGGATTGTGTGAACACATTGTGAGTTTATTTATTGAAACTAGGCACATGAGAACATTTGCACAAAGGTAGAAAGCTCGAAGACATCAGCAGCAGAGCTGGGTGTGTGTATGCTCTGCTCAAAAGCAAAAGTGAAACTATGACTGGGTCGCATGACACGCTTCCCTTCTAGTGATGTCATGTTGCTATCACTTAAAGGTGTATCATAATATCCTCCTTTCTTTTTCAAGATACTTTCCCCTTCCAAAGAAATATAACTATTTATAACACATTTTCATGGAGAGTTACCATTTCATATGTATATAGAGCTGATGAATCGATAAGTCTCTAAAGTGTAGATGTAATCTTCTGGTATACCCAGATCATGTAATGGTAAACATGTCTGAAGGTTTCTTTAATTGGTCACAGTGATCTGTGGTGTTGTCATTCTTGGATGTTGTTCCTGGCTGTATTTGGGATCTTGTCCTGAATGCAGTCGGACTGCATGGTGGTTGAGGAGCTAGAAAGGGTCTGATTTGGCCTGTTATTCCTCGTTGTTGCACCTTTGTGTGTAATGACTTCATAGAACCTCGGCTCTGAGCAAATCCTTGTTACCTTGGCTGGTTGCCACGTACCTTCTTTGGGATCCTGGATGAGAACTTTTGGTCCCAACTTTAAGCTTAGCAAATCTGTGCCTGCAATTTTTTGTGCATGCTGGTCATCTTCTCCTGCAGTTTTATATATTGCTCTCTAGTTTCTGAGAGAGTGAAATGGGCAAGAGTAGGTAAACTGGTATGCAAAGGTCTGTCAAACATGAGCTCTGCCGGAGATGGAATAGTTGCACTTAAAGGTGTTGCTCTCAGATGTAACACAGCAATAAGTAGATCTCGGGACCATTATTTCAGATAAGCTGTAGAAAGTCACATGCTACCTTAGACATACACTTGATGATAGTGAAGCCTATTGTATATTAGACTCATGCTGTGTTAATGGTTCTGGGCCACCAAGACAGTTTTGGGGGCCGGGGGCTCATTAAAGGTATTCACACTGACCATCCTTAGCAAATCTACCAAGCTTATTTTGGTTTGCTACCAGCTGCATGAGGCACATTTATCAGGAATTGGCAGCTCAAACACATGCTGTAAACCCAGTGTGAAAGCTGCTAAAATTCAAAATCTCACCAAGCAACATCTGCTTTCTTCACAGGTTCCCTTGTCCCTCATTTTAACTCATTAAACATTGAACAATTCTTTAACAGTCCCCACATTGTGAGGTAGTGCACTTGGGGAGGGCTAACAAGGCAAGGGGTTACATTATGAATGGCAGGACCCTGGAAAGCATTGAAGATCAGTGGGACCTCGGCATGCATATCCACAGATCCCTGAAGGTAGCAGGGCAGATAGATAAGGTGGTGAAGAAAGTTATTACAACCTGCCTTTATTAGCTGAGGTATAGAATACAAGAGTAGGGAGGCTATGCTGAAACTGTTTAAAAGGCTGGTTAGGCCACAACTGGAGTACTGCATGCAGTTCTGGTCAGCATATTATAGGAAGGATGTAATTGCACTGGAGAGGATATAGAGGAGATTTACCAGGATGCTGCCTAGGCTGGAAGGTCTGAGCTAAGGAAAGACGGAAGATTGGATAGGCTGGAGTTGTTTCCCTTGGAGGAGTGAAGGCTAAGAGGGGACCTGAAAGAGGCATATAAGATTATGAGGGACATAGGGTGGCTAGGAGGACTTTTTCCATTAGTAGAGGGGTCAATAACTAGGGGGCATAGATTTAAGGCAAGAGGTAGAGGGCTAATAGGGGAGTTGAGGAGAAATTTTTTCACCCAGAGGATGTTGGGAGTCTGGGATTCATTGCCTGAAAGGGCAGTTGAGTCAGAAACTCTCATAATATTTAAGAAGTATTTAGATATTCACTTGCATTGCCATAGCCTCCAGGGCTATGGGCCAAGTGCTGGAAAATGGGATTCGTGTAGTCAGATCTTTATTGACCAGCACGAACACGACGGGCCTCCTTCTGTGCCGCAAACGTCTATAAGTCTATGAATCTACATTCACTTACTTTAATGTGTAAATAGTAACTCAAACTGGCAAATGTTTAGCTAGGTGAATATCTGATGAGAAACAGGAAGAAATGGAATGAACAACTGACCATCCCCCAACCCCGCCAATATAGCTTGGCAAAGGGAGCCATACACAAAATTTAATCAGCTACGCAAATTTGAAATTGACCTTTTACCTAATTTCTTAATCACACCAATGCCAAATGAATTCCCTGCTGCGTGCTTGCTATAATTCAAGATCTGATTTATTTTAAAGCCTGGCTGGAGACTCCCCTGAAATTTTGCACATTTTTTGAATTAAAAAATATCTCCTGGTTATTTGATGGGCCCTTCCCTGCACCTCACATTTTGGGGAAATATCCCAAATGTACCCTTTGCTTTTCACTTATGTAAAAAAAACTCATGTTCCATCTTTGCTCACTACAATCTACTTGTAAACCACAAACAGCCAGTTGAATCACTCGCAGCCGCTCCCTGCAACCTATTTACAAACAGAGGTACCATGTCAATCAGTTCCACCTGCACACTAGCTGGCAGCTAATCAAAAGCAGCCAGCCTTCGAGCAAGTGACTGAGTGCAGCACAACTTCAAATTATTTTAAAAGATATTCATGTATAAATACTTAACAATGTGTACAGGATACAAGGGGTGAATGATGAAATGGCCCAGCAAAAAGTTCAGCACTTGTTCAAGAAGGCACCAAACTACATTGAAATCTGGCCCTTATCAGATTGAGCACTTAAAAACCTGTGTGGGTGACAAGAGTTCAGCAGGAATCACCAGTCTACTTTCTTCTAGAACTGTTAAGAATCCTAGACTGTAAGAATCAATGATCACATCTCAAAGTTCTGGCAGCCAGAGACAGTCACCTCAACACCCACTCCTTTCCCACCGACCTACCTTTTCCTCGATGTCACTGCAGCTTGCGCATAACCTTCCTACAGCCTTCTTTTCCTGGCTTTAGTGTAAGACAAAAATGGCTACGGTAGGATTTCTGAAGAGAATCCTTCACTCCTTGAAGATTATTAGCAGCCAGGAGGTCAAGAGGAACCATCTGTTGAACTCAGGGCAGTTCAGCAACTCAGTGCATGAAAGGGGAAAAGAGGACAACCGCAAGGCCAGAACGACTGCAGATAGAACCATGGCCCAAGGAAAATGCTTTGTCTGAACAAAATACAAGAGAACAATTGTTTCCTACTGGTTTGAACAGACCCTCACTCTTCAAGGTTAATTGGTATGGATTCTGGCCAATGTCATTAGAACTGTATTACAAGCAGCAAGACCTCACAATGTGCACATGACGAGCAAAGTATTGTCAGGAAGCAACCAGAACTACGTGTTCAGCACAAAAATAAATGAACCTTTGGTTTAAATACTCTATGTGCAGGCACAGTGAAGTTGCTGTATTGGGAGCAGTATGATGTTTATAACTTTCTAACATGGTGTTCAATTTTGCTTTAAAAGTGCTACATAGTTCCACTGCAAGAGAATATATATGCACAGAAGCCATCAAATACAAAGAAAAGTAATTAATTGCTATTACTCATTTGGGCTTTACCAATACAGGCCAGGTATGCCGATTGGTTTCTGTGACTGGTTGTCATGATCCATGAACAAACCAAAGCAGAAAAATAGTCCATTGATAATGGAATCACAATATATTCTAATCAACACCTTTTTATATCTGTGCGTGCTGGTGCCATAATAAGGCTTGGAGCTGTTATTGAGACCAGATGTAAGTGAGCTGATTTAAAATGCATATTTAAGGCTGAAGCTCCTCTGTCTCAAGTGATGTTAATTCAGACACCATGGCTGGAATCTTCTCCCCTTAGAAGATTCTCGGACGTCAAGACCATACGCAGGTCCCGACCCTGATAGCGTCCATATCTACCCGTTTGTGTGATTAGTTAACACACTGCCTCAGGGAGACACGGCCGATTATGGATGGGGGAGCAGTGTGCTCTGCAGGTCAGAGGGGCAATTGGAGTGCCAATCGGGTGAGGAGGGGGGGTGCTGCTGGAGTAGGTGGGAGAATGTGAGGGCTGTTGATGATGGAGATTTCTTGAATTGTTAAAAGTGATTGTGAACACAGCTGCCAGGCTGTCAGTGTGGAGGGGGACCCTTCCATGAAAGGCCTGTAGCCCTCTGACACCTGCGGTTCTGGGTGGGGGGGGGAATTAAAGGAGTCCTTGCTGGCCTCCCCAGCCTGCACTTAAATATTGAATTATCCTGTTGTTTCCTTTCAAGTTAAATCAATTATTAGAAATTGACTAGTTAATGACATCCATGTTATGAGGTGGATGAAGGGCATTAGGATGAAGGGTGTCCTGTGGTTCATTACACCACAGCTGCCTGATAATGGAGGGACTCTAGTTACCATTCATCTTGATGGCTCCCCCATACAAGCTAATGGAGAAAGTTTTAAACTGGATTTAAAGTGACTGCCCTGGCACATACAAACAATATTGAATGTGTAAGAAGAATAAAAGGAGGCAATATAACTAAAAGATACAATTCTAAAAGTGGTGGAAGAACAGAGGGACCTGAGGGGGAATATGTGCACAAATCATTGAAGGTAGCAAGGCAGGTATAGAAATTGACTAGAGAGGCATACAGACATCCTGGGCTTTATAACTAGAGACAGAGTACAAAAGCAAGCAAGTAAGGATGAACCTTTATAAAACATTGATTCAACCTCAACCGGAGTATTGTGTCCAATTCTGGGCACTGTACTTTAGGAAGGATGTGAAAGCTTTAGAGAAGGAACAGGAAAGATCATGAGAGTCATTCAGGGATGAGGAACTTCAGTTAAGTGGATAGATTGGAGAAACTGACTCCTTAGAGCAGCGGAGATTGAGAGGATATTTGATATAGGTCTTCTGTAATAAATTTGGAGTGCAGGACGGGTTTCTTGTAAGAAACAGTAAACAGAGCTCCAGATGAAGCTACATTCTTATTCCAAGACCAAGGCTAGAAAGCTCTGCCCCTAAGATTACTCACACTTGGGGCTAATTCGTCTATACTGTCACATGATCCCCATAACAGTATGAAATGATTAACTTACAATGATTACATTCCTCACCCTTTAATTCTGTTTTGCCACTCTTATTTACAAAAATATCTTAAATCATATACAAATATAAACAGTTCATGCAATTATAGATTTAGTCTTTGAGGTGGTTTTCTGATTCGGGTAGATCAATGCAACTCTACAACTTGAGATTCTTCCATGGGATTGACTTACTCAGGAATTGCAGCATCAGGACATCTTTAGACAATGGCAGTTCAGAATTATTTACTTCAACAGAGACATCAGGTGTGCCTATTCTTTGTCGATCTGGCACCTCAGGGATCTAAGTTTCAACTTCGATTCCAGGAGGATTAATTGATTGTTGAAATGTCGCTCGACTTCTGAGATGATCCACATGTTTCCTAACAATCCTGCTTTCCAATTCCACTTGATATGATAAAGGTCCTGTTTCAGAGATAATTGTACCAGGAACTCATCTCGGTCCAGTTGTAAAATTTCATACAAAACTATCTCTCCCAAAATAAATTCTCGAACTTTACTCTGAAGGTCATGGCTCAATTTCTGACTACTCTAGTTTTTCTCCACCTTTCCCTCTAAATTAAGGAATACTAGACTCAATCTTGTACGACGTCGGCGCTTCATTAACAATTCAGAAGGTGTTGACCCTGTGGTTGCATGAGGAGTCGTGCGATAGTTGAAAAGGAATCTTGAAATTTGTGTTTCTAGTGTTCCCTTGGATAGTTTCTTCATGCCTGTTTTAAAGGTTTGTATTGCTCTTTCTGCTAATCCATCGGGTGATGGATGATACAGTGCTGTTCTGACATGTTTAATCCTATTTAGGTTCACGAATCTTTGGAATTCAATACTAGCAAAAGCAGTACCATTGTCTGACACAATCATTTCTGGTGGATCATATACACTAAAACATTGATGCAGCTTTTCACTAGTTGCACATGATGTTGGTGATCTCACTTCATAGGGTAGGCGATGGTGTAGTGGTATTGTCGTTTAACTAGTAATCCAGAGACCCAGGGTAATGCTCTGGGGGACCCGGGTGGCAGATGGTGGAATTTGAATTCAATAAAAATCTGGAATTAAAAGTCTAATGGATGACCATGTCCACGAAACAACCATTGTTGTAAAAAAAAACCCATCTGTTCACTAATGCCCTTTAGGGAATGGAAAC
Source organism: Carcharodon carcharias (assembly GCF_017639515.1). Lineage (NCBI taxonomy): Eukaryota > Metazoa > Chordata > Chondrichthyes > Lamniformes > Lamnidae > Carcharodon > Carcharodon carcharias. The sequence goes on from NC_054469.1 coordinate 50,835,920, forward strand.
CTGCCATCCTTACCTGGTCTGACTGGCCTACATGTGACTCCAGATCCAAAGCAATGTGGTTGACTCTTTAATGCCCTAGCAAGCCAATTGTATCAAACTGCTACAAAGTCACAAAAAAGGAATGAAACTGGAATCCCAGGCTCTGGCTTCGGGAACAACAACCTCAACCCTCCTTACTAACATCTGGGGGCTTGTGCCAAAATTGGGAGAGCTGTCTCACAGCCTGACATAGTCCTCATGGAATCACATCTTACAGATCACCATCCCACTGGCAGGACAGGCCCAGCAAAGGTGGCGGCACAATGGTATACAGTCAGGAGGAAGTTGACCTGGGATTCCTCAACATTGATCCCAAACCCCATGAAGTCTCATGCCATCAGGTCAAACATGGGCAAAGAAACCTCCTGGTGATTACCACGTACTGCTCTCCCTCAGCTGATGAATCAGTATTCAATGAAGCACTGAGGGTAGCAAGGGCATAGAATGTAATCTGGATGGGGGACTTCAATGTACATCACCTAGAGTGGCCGAGTTCTAAAGATGCTAGACTGGGTTTACGACAGGAGGTGAGGAACCAACAAGAAGGAAAAACATACTTGACCTCATCTTCACCAACCTGCCTGCTGCAGATGCACCACCTGGAAGTTCCCCTCCAAGTAACTCACCATCCTGACATGGAAATATTTTGCCATTCCTTCACTGTCGCTGGGTCAAAATCCTGGAACTCCCTTCCTAACAGCACTGTGGGTGTACCTACACCACATGGACTGCAGTGGTTCAAGAAGGCTTCTCAAGAGCAACTAGGGATGGCATTAAATGCTGGCCCAGTCAGCGAAGCCCATATCCCATGAATGAATAAGAAAAAGATACATCCATCCACTTTGAATGTGTGTCGATGATTACGAGAAACACGATACCTAAAAATGGGCCTGCATAGTCTATATGTGGTCTAACTCAGGGTCGACCAGGCCGCTCCCACGGATATAGTAGAGCCGAAATGGACAACTTCTGCTGTTGCTGACACTGGAGACAGTATTTCAGCATTTTTTCTATATCACTGTCTATACCTGGCCACCAGATATAACTTAGTGCAAGCATCCATATTTTCCAAATACCAGGGTACGCACAATGAAGCTCTGTCAATAGTAGTTGTCTTCCTTGCATAGGTATGATGACTCTTTCTCCTCCATAATAAGATACCACCTTGACAACTCAGTTCAGATTTACAGGCATAGAATGGTTTTCATTCTTCAGAGACTTGTGCATTTGACCATCCTTGCAATACATGTTCATGGACTCGTGCTAAAATTGTATCCTGATTTGTCCACTTCTTTATCTGTTTCATGCAGACTGGTGAGGAGCCCAGGAAATTCAACACAAGTACAACTTCTTGAGTTAGTGGTACTTGTGTAATACTATTGGGCAAAGGAAGATGACTGAGGGCATCTGCATTTTCTATATACACACAAAGACCGTGTATAAAAGTGTACTTGTATGCTGACAAAGTTAAAACCTATCTTTGAATTCTAGCAGAGGCTATTGGTGGGATTGCCTTATCTTCACTAAACAATCCTAACAGTTGTTTGTGACCTGACACTATGGTGAAGTGTCAGCCTTGCAAATGTTGATGGAACCCCTTTAGTCTAAATACAATAGATGAGCCTTCTTTTTCAATTTGTGAGTAACCTTTCTCGGCTGCAGAGAAGGTTCTGGATATATATCATATTGGCCTTTCAGATCCATCCTCTATCTTGTGTGACAATACTGCTCTCAGTCCATAGGGAGATGCATCACAAGTGAGTATCAATTTGTTAGATGGGTCAACATGTACTGGCAGACACAATGAATGTAAAAGCTTCTTGACTTTTATGAAGGCTTCCTCTTGCTGTGCTTTCCAGGGCCATCTGTTATTCTTCTTCAATAATAAGTGTAAAGGGGCTAACACTGTAAATAGATTAGGCAAGATGCGACCACAATAATGGAACATGCCCAAAAAAGACTTGAGCTCCATGACGGTAGTAGGAGAGGGCGCTTCCTTGATTGCTCTGACTTTCTCCTCTAACGGATGCAACCCTTGGGCATCCACTCAATGAACCAAATATATGACTTCAGTTGCTTGGAAAATGCACTTCCCATTTTTGAAATGAATGCCGGCCTCCAAAAATCTCTTCAGAATCTCTTCTAGGTTGGCCAAATGTTCTGCTTCCATGGATCCTGTGATCAGGACGTCATCCAGGTTACTATAACTCAGGAAACCCTTGTGGTAAGCTTTCCATGGTTCTTTGGAAAATCGCACAGGCAGATGACACACTGAAGGGTAGGCGTGTAAATTGGTACAGGCCCTTGTGCGTGTTTATGATGACATTACCTTTTGATGTGTTGTCCAGCTCTAGCTGTTGATATATATGGTTTATGTCCAGTTTAGTGTAGGATCATCCTCCTGTAAGTTTAGCGTACAGATCTTCAATCCTTGGGATTGGGTATTAATCTAATTTTGCAGCCTTGTTCACAGTTAATTTGTAGTCTCTGCAGATGTGAATGGTTTGACCTGGTTTCATCACAGGAACTATGGGTACTGCCTATTCCGAAAATTGGGCTGGCTGGATTATTCCTAACTTCTCCAAGTGGCACAATTCTGCAACAACTTTCTCCTTTAGGGGGTAAGGGGTTAAGTCTTCCCCTAAAAAACTGGGGTGTTGCTTCAGAATCCACATTCATTTCAGCTTGTAAACCTGTCATCTTCCCCAACTCATCTCAGAATACTCTCTCATGCTTTTTTAACAACTCAGGAATTCCCCCTGTATTTTCAGGCGGATATTTTCTCCACTCGGATGTTTTTATTTTCCCTCCTTCACCGTTTTGCTCCTCGGCCGGTTCCCCTCGGGGACGTTCCCAGCTCCGGCCTCTGGTTTGCCTTCCTCCCCGGCGGCCGGATCCGCGCCCGGCGCCGGCTCCTTGGCCGCTTTGCGGGGCCGCCCGCGTGGCCTCCGGACGCCGCTCCCCTTGGAGACTTTCCTCGGGCCGGCACCGCCCTTCCTCCGGCCGCCTGGCTTCTCCTTCTTCTTCACCCGGGCCGGGCTCCTCTTCATCTTCCCCTTGTGGCCGGCGGCCGCTCTCCCCTGCCAGCCCCGGGCTTTGCGGGTGGGGGTGGGGGCGGCAGCCGGGTGGCTCTGGCCCTCCAGCTGCTGCCGGTTGACCTTGAAGGAGCCCGAAGCCCCGGTGCCCCCCGTCTGCAGCAGCGAGCCCTCGGTGACCAGTCTCTGGACCGCCTGGTTCACCCGCGAGTTGATCTGCGGCACATCGTAGCCGGTGGCCGACAGCGCCTTCTTGACGCCGGCCAGCGAGAGGCCGCGGCGCTCCCGGGAAGACGCCACCACCTCCAGGATGTGGCCGGCCATGGTGGGTGCTCCCGCCGCCAACGCCGCCTGCCACACCTTGGCTGGGCTCCTCCGCCTCCTCGCCTTCCTGCCTCGGGAGGGGCTTTCGAGCAGATCACCTGAAGCCATCTCGCCGACTCCTGAGGGGGAGGTGGGTGGGTGGGTGGAAGGGGGAGGCGGCGCTTTCAGCACCTTCCCTTCCCCAACCCCTCCCGGCCTGGCCCCTCCCTCCCTCGCTCCGGCCGCTCCGCGATCCTGGCCGCGGGGACTGAAACTATCGAGGAATTCCCTCTGTTCTGACTTAAAAAATTTCTGACCAATTGAGTTTAATTTCTTTCAACCAATCACTGCCCAAGAGGCTCGGCCTTCACCTGATACAACAATCACAGGCAGCTGGGCTTGTCTGTTGCTTGTAGGATACAGGTGCTGAGGTGATGCCTTTCACCTGTAGTGCCTCTCCTGTATATGTTTTTGGCTGAGCCTTGGTTTGCTTCAAACTTAATGACTGGGTACCTTCTCTGAGGTAATTAAAGATGTATTCTCCCACCACTGCGATCAATGCTCCTGTGTCAATCTCCATGAGCAGAGCTTTTCCATTTACTTGAAGGGTAACAGTGATTGGTTCAGTTTTCCTGGCCTTCAGATTGTATAGGGAATAGATATCAGTATCAGCAGCTTCTGGCTCATCTACGTTGTGCACTTCATTTAAATTGATTTGCTGTCTGAATGGCTGTTTTGATCTCCTCCTATATTGTTTTATAATGTGCCCTTTTTTGTGACAGCAGTGGCATTCTGCCTCTTTAAGTCTGCAGGTTTCGGGTAGATGAGTAACCCCACATCGGTAACACTTTAATTTCTGAATTACTGGTGAGCTGCTTCCAGTATTTCTTTTTGTTTTTCTAGTGGTAGTCGCCATGTCCCCCTTCGCGGTTGCCTCCCTGGTCTTTGTGCCATGGTTGACGGCAGGTTCCCGCCCTAACTGCAGAATGGCACCATTTTGCACACTCTGCAAAGCGTGCGATTCTCTTTCAGCACTCATCATTGCTAGCACTATCTCCATGGGACGCTTCAGGTCTATATTAACTGCTGCAAGTAAAAGACACTGAATGCCGCAAACCATACGATCTCACAATATGTCACTTAAAGTATCACCGAAGTGCTCCATTAATTGTTTTAACTTCGCAATGTACATTGTGATCGACTCACTGGGGGCTCTTACTCAAGAGTTGAACTTGAATCTTTGTACGATCACCGACAGCTTAGGCTGAAATTGTCCCTTCACTAGATCTGCTAGCTCAGTGAAGGATCTGGAATTTGGCACATTTGAGTCATCAGACTACGGATTAGGTTATACGTTTTACTCCCGCGATTGTATAAGCGAACACTTGGGAGAATTGCCTTCTGTTTCTCTTCTGCTGTTATTTCATTAGCTGAAAAGTAGAAAGCTAGGAGCTCTATGTGTTGACTCCAGTCCTTGACGGATAAGTCATACAGATCAATTCGCCAAAGAGAGGCATTGCTGGTCAGTATACTTCTTTTCTTTCTTCCCTTAAAAATCCAAACACTCAGTCACGAGGTGGGGTGCTACATCAGAGCTATTTATCCTTATCACAACTGTAATAAAGTTGGAGTGCAGGACGAGTTTCTTGTAAGAAACACTAAACTTTATTTACAGTGTTCCTTATGAAGCTACATGCTTGTTCCAAGACTGACTAGAAAGCTCTGTCCCTAAGATTATCCACACTTAGGTCTGATTCGTCTATACAGTTACCTGATCCCCATAACAGTAGGAAAGGTTTAATTTACAATTACTATAGCTTCAAAATCCTGAGGGGTCTAGACAGAGTAGATATAGGGAGACTTCCCATTGGTGGAAGGGCTGAGACCCAGAGAGCACAAATATAAGGTGATTCAGGGCAAAAGCAACAAAGGGAACATGAGGAGAATTTTTTATATGCAGCAAATGGTTAGGATCTGGAATGCACTGCCTGAGTGGTAGAGGTATATTCAGTTGTGTCTTTCAAAAGAGAATTGGATAAGCAGCTGAAGGAAAAAGTTAGCAGGGCTACAGGGAAAGGGTGGGAGAGTGGGACTAACTAAATTGCTCATGCAGAGAGCCCGCATGGGCTTGACAGGCTGAAAAGTTCCCTTCTGTGCTTCTATGGTTTTATTTCAGTCTTGTCTTTTGTTATTGCGTTGCCCAGAAAATAAGAAGTAGCAGCTAGGAAGTGGATAGGATGTGATGTCTGCAAGATAATCTCTGGTAAAGCCTGGGCAATGAGGCAGATCCAGCACAGCAAGTGGCAAGATGTCTAGATTTAGGGAGGGAAAGACAGTATGCAAACTACAAATTGCTGGCTACACCCTCACCCTACATGCGGTATTAATTTCTGTGCAGACCTTCCCCAGCAAAAGAATGTTGCAACTTTATCAAGAGTCAGCTTAATAAAAGGTTTTGTCTCCAGCAAAATATGTTTTGTATTTTATCCACTCTGAGGGTTGGGTGTTGCTGGCAAGGCCAACCTTAATTATCCATCCTTAGTTGCCCCGTGAAAGTTGAGGTATTGCAGTTTGATGCAACTAAGCGGCTGGAAACTTCAATACAAAATACCATTTACAATTAGCATATACTGCACGATAAAAACCTAAGTACTTTTCATATTGTGTTTATCTGGCAGACTCTTTAATTGTGTTCTGTCCCAGAAATAATTGTGCTCTTGTTTCCTTATTTCAACCAACCCTTCAAACCTGTGCGTTATTGGTGTTGAGTAACCACTAAATTCAAAAAGTTAAAATCACTAAACTCATCTCCTTATTAACATAAACTGCTGTTGAGAGAGGCTTTGACCCATACATGCCAACACATATTCTTGAAATGATGTTCACCTTTCATAGCGTAAATTTGAAAACTATCTTCACATTGCAGCACAGAAATCTTGATTAGAGGGGTTGTAATATAATTATGAGCCTGCAGAATACTTTGGAGTGCAATTGAGCATTGTCAAGTGATGGTGTCTCCAAATATTTGACTATAATTTGTTCTTCTCTGATAATTTTGTCTAATTTTGTTTCATAACGCTCCTGTGAAGTGCCTCCAGATGTTGTATTCTTCTCTTCTCAGACAGTGTCTCAGGAACAAGGATGACTTGCTTCCACTCCAGTTCAAAGGCTTCTGATGTGGCTGATATGTCCAATGCGTGATCTGCAGGCTGCCACATACAGGCAGGTGGTGCTTGGGGGGGTCACGTAGATGAGTTATTGGGAGGTTTGTGTGCTCTCTGACACTCAGCTTTGCCTTCACATATTCCTGATGAAGTTCCTCGATGTGTTTGGTGCCTCCCCAACTAAACCTTCTCCATTTTGATCAGTCACACTTCAGAGTCTCCCATGACCTGGTGAGGACGTTTGGCCTCTTCAGGAAAGCTTTTGAGGACATTCCTAAAGCACTTCCATTGTCCTCCTGAGAGTCTCCTGCTGCGACTTAATTCCAAATAGAGCAATTGCCTTGGGAGTCTGGTTTCAGGCAAATAAATGACATGTCCACTTCAGCGGAGCTGGTTTTGAATGATTAACACCTCAATACTGGGCATGTTGGCTTGGTAGAGGATGCTGCTGTTGGATGTTTTATTACGGTTAAAGGCGCTATATAGATGCAAGTTGTTGTTGTTAACTACACTAATGGTCTATGAAAATCATCAGAATTATCTGCCTAGGTATAATGTCAAAGAATGTTTTTTGATGGTTCTCAAGGTAGACTTTTTAAGTGGTATCATGTAAAGACTACCCTACAATGTTAAGAAATGGCTCCATGACAACTGAATACTCCTGGAATAAGGTAGTTTAATTTAGATATCTTGTTGAAAGCATCTTCCAAGAACTGAAAGTGGTTCTCCTGAATGGTCTGGAATGATTCAATCTTTTATACTAGAATAGTGTACTTGTCAGCAGTAAAATGCTTGTATAAAACTTGAGTCCCAGTTGACTGATACAGTCAGCTATCAAAGGCTTAAAGCACATTTATGCAACTTGAAGTCAGTGACTGAAGTTCTTGAGGCTGCTATTCATAAGACCTTGCAACAGAATTTTCCCAGTTTGTCACAGTTTTGTAGCAATGATTCTGTAAGTAAATTCAGTAGGTGCACTTAAATGTGATCGGTCATTGCTTTGTACTGAAGACTGGATTTCATTTTGAGAGTTCATACAATAGTGGAGCAGAGCTTAAATCTCACTTTAATTTACAACCATAACAATAAGGAGAGGTAATATAAATGAAATGGTACAACTTTAAAGGGAATGCTGGAACAGGAAGACCTGGAGGTTCACATACGCAAACATTCGAAGCTGGCAAAACAAGTTGATAAGACTATATAAAAACAAACTGGATTCTGGGCTTTATAAATAGAAGCATAGAGCTGGATTTTTGTGTCCCAAAAAAGTTAGGAATTGACAAAATTGAGACCGCGGGATTGGAAATTTGAATTTCCCCCTCAAAAATAGCCCCACCAAACTTCTTATAGGCAAGAAGAAGTTAGTGTTAGGTTCTGGTTGAGACCATGTATGCATGGCCTGTGACCTCAGTGTCACCATCGGTAGGCTTAGGGGAAATTTGTATTTCAGGTCCCACAGTATTTTCTATCATGTCAGGTGGATTTTGGAAGCCTTCAGGAAACCCACCAGGTAAGAGAGTTTGAGAATCATGAAGGAAGCCAGCTGAGAAATCAGGAACATCCTGACAGGTAAGTGTTAAATGTTTTTGCAGATGAAGCTTTTCATCTTGGACTCATCAAGACAAATGCAAGAATGCCAAATTTCAAATGATCACAATAATTTCTATTACGGGAGAAAAGGGTGCTGATTGGTTGGCAAGTCAACTCTGATTGGCCGAGGCATTGTCATGGAGAAAGCAATGGGGAACTATAGGCACCCCAAGCTCCCAGGTAGTTCAAAAAATTTGCAAGGCTTGAACATATTCTTTTTATTTGCAGAGAAGGAGTTCTTGCATCTGAATGTATGTTTCTTCCAACAAGTGTAAATGAGCCACATTATGAGCTCCACTGATTATCTTAAATGGGTTTTTAGTGCAGCTATTAGCACACTTAGGATTCTTCAGCAAGGTCTGCCCATTAGTGGAATTACATCTAACAATAGATGTTTTGTTTTTATTTTTGCAAGTGCGGGCTGTTTAAGTATGGCCTGTACTCTTAATCTATTAAAATAGATTTGCAATCTATATTAATGACATAGACAAAGAGACAAAGAATAATGTACCTAGGTTTGCTGACTGCACAAAGCTGGATGGAAATGTAAGGTGAGAGGAGGATACAGAGAGGCTGCAAAGAGATTTCAATAGGTTAAGTGAGTGGCAACAATGCAGCAGTTTTTTTTTATTCTTTCACAGGGTGTAAGCATCACTGGCTAGACCAACAATTATTGCCCATTCCTAATTGTCCATGAGAAGGTGGTGGTGAGCCACCTTCTTGAATCACTGCATTCCATATGGTGTAGGGACACTCACAGTGCTGTTAGGAAGGGAAAATATAATGTGGGAAAGTGTGAGGTTACTCATTTTGGTCGTAAGAATCAAAACGCAGAAAAGTTTTTCAAAGCTGTGAGAGTTGTAAGTGTTGATGTTCAAAGAGTCAGGTGTACTCAGACAAGGAATGAAGAACGTTAACACACAGGTGCAGCAAGCAATAAAGAAGGCAAAGGGCACGTTGGCTTTTATTGTAAGGAATTGGAGTACAAGAATAAAGATGTCTTGCTACAATTGTTCAGGACTTTGGTGAGGCAATACCTGGAATATTGTGTACAATTTTGGTCTCCATATTTAAGGAAGGATAGACTTGCATTGGAGGCAGTACAGTTAAAGTTCACTAGATTGGTCCCTGGGATGAGAGTGTTTTCCTATGATAAGAGGCTGAGTAAACTGGGCGTATGTTCTCTGGTGTTTAGAAGAATAAGAGGAGATCACATTGAAGCATACAAGATTCTGAGGGGGCTTGACAGGGTAGACACAGAGGTTGCTTCCACTGACTGGGGAATCTGGAACATGGGGGTAGTCTCGAGATTAGGGTTCAATCATTTAGAACTGCGATGAGGAGAAATTTCTTCACTCTAAAGAAGTATTTAGATATTCACTTGCAATGCGAAAGCCTCCAGGGCTATAGGCCAAGTGCTGGAAAATGGGATTAGTGTAGTCAGATCTTTGTTGACTGGTGTGGACACGATGGCCCGAATGGCCTCCTTCTGTGCTGTAGACGTCTATGAGTCTATGAGTTGTGAATCTCTGGAATTCTCTATCCCAAAGGGTTGTGGATGCTCCATTATTGAGTATACTTAAGGCTGATATAGACAGATTTTTTTTAATCTCTCAGGGAATCAAGAGATATGGGCAGTGGGCAGGAAAACGCTGTTGAAGCTCAAGATTAGCCATTATCATATTGATTGGTGGATCAAGCTTGATGGGCTGTATGGTTAATCCTGCTCCGATATCTTGTGTTCTTGTGAGCCCATTCCCTCCTCTGGGATATGCCCAAGTTGTGTCAAAATTGGTACAAGTGCCGTCCCCTACCATACAAAATAGGTGATCCCACCCTGATCCTGCACACTCTGGCTGCGTCAGGAGTGCAGGCTGTATGTGCTTTGCCATACTCAACAGGTGGATCTGGGCCAAAGCTTTTTTCCTTCTTTCTCTCTACAACATAATTCACCGTTGTCAATCCCTCAGTGCAGACCAACTACATGCAGTACACTAGTTGGTGGCAGATGGTGGAAATTCAGAAATCGAAAGAATCAAACCAGCCCATAGGCTTTACAAGACACCAGTGGGAGCGAAATCAAAGCTCATCTCAGGGTTCATATGATGGTAATAAAGTTGATTCAACTTCATACTTTCAGTATATAAAGTAATATGATCCTCTTGATTAGACTACCATCGTGTTATTATTCTAGGTTTAACTCTTTTGATAGATTCAAAATAAGTCATAAACTGAAATTGTGTTTAAAGGATCATCTGATCCCTAATATCAAATTACAGCCTACAGTTCCCTGCCCAGTATGAATTATTCTATTCATCCCAGTTAATACTTTTAAGACCATTTTTAGATTTCTACTCCGTCAGCAGAATGGTGATCACAAAGAGTATCATTTCAGGTCTACTAGGAATAGTTACATAGATTATATAATGTATGAAATTTAACTGCAAACATAGTTCAAAGAGGGTTGTATGTTTAAAATATTCTCAACTTCATACTTTCAGTGTACCTACACCACATGGACTGCAACAGTTCAGGAAGACAGCTCACCACCATCTTCTCAAGGGCAATTAGGGATGGGCAATAAATGCTGGCCTTGCCAGCAATGCCTACATTCCGTAAATGAATAAAAAAAGATAAAACAACTAAGATTCTACTTCTACACCATCCGTAAAATAGAGAGAATTCAAAACCAGATTACATTTCAGATTTACTCCCTTATTATATCAAAGGCTCTGATAATGTTTTATTTATGGTCATGAAGGTTAGAAATTCCTTTCTTCAGTGCTGGTGCATCCCTTCTGTTCCCCACCCCACAGTGAAACATGCAGTATCTTTCTCTTTGTGCCAATTTCATTAAAGCAAGACAGAGACAGGACACACACAGAGAATATTGCATGTACATATCAGTCCCTCTATTTAAATTGCAACTTGCTGAAAATATTCAAAAATGGAGGGTGGAATTTTCAACTCTTAGTCCCTGCTGAAACGACAGGACCGATCACTGGGAAGAAACCCAATTGGGTGAAGAATTGGACTTTGCCCTGAGTCTTTAAATGAGCCATGGCATTAGAGTTCTGCTTCTGGGTTCCCTGACCAATCAGAGAGGGCAGGCAAGATCACACGCTGGATCTGTCAAAGGAAGGATTTCTATTAAAGGAAGCTCAGCCTGGGTCAGAAAGGCTTAACTACACATGGATATTTGATGCTGCAGCAACTATAGGAATGGGGAGGAGACCTAGGAAGGTTTGTTAAGGTTTAATAAGATAAAAGCCCATGGTGTTGGGTGTAGTATATTAGCATGGATAGAGGACTGGCTAACTAATAGATGACAGAGAATTGGGATATGGGGGGCATTTTCAGGATGGCAACCTGTAACTAGTGGAGTGCCACAGGGATCAGTGCTGGGGCCACAATTATTTACAATCTATATTAATGACTTGAATGAGGGAAGTGATTGTACTTTTGCCAATTTTGTGGATGACAAAAAAATAGGTGGGAAGACAAGTGGTGAGGATGACACAAAGAGTCTACAGAGGGATATAGACAGGTTAAGTTAGCGGGCAAAGATGTGGCAGATTGAATATAATGTGGGAAAATGTGAGGTTATGCAGTTTGGCAGGAAGAATAGAGAAGCTGAATATTACTTAAATGGAGAAAGATTGAAGAAAGCTGCAGCACAGAGGGATTTGGGAGTCCTCGTGCATGAACCACAAATATCACTAATATACAAGTACAACAGGTAAAAGTGAAAGCAAATGGAATGTTGGCCTTTATTTTAAAGGGAATGGAGTATAAAAATAGGGAAGTCTTGCTGAAACTATACAACGCACTAGTTAGATCATGCCTAGAATACTGTGAACAGTTTTGGTCCCCTTATCTAAGGAAAGATACACTGGCATTGGAGGCAGTCCAGAGAAGGTTCACTAGGTTGATCCTGTGTATGGAGGGATTTTCTTATGAGAAGAGGTTGAGTTGGTTGGGCCTGTACTCATTGGAGTTTAGAAGAATGAGAGGCGACCTTATTGAAACATATAAGATTCTTGGGGTCCTTGATAGGGTAAATACTGACAGGTTGTTTCCCCTTGTGGGACAGTCTAGGACCAAAGAGCATAATCTCAGAGTAAGGGAGCACCCACTTAAAATAGAGATGAGGAGGAATTTCTTCTCTCAGAGGGTAGCCAATTTGTGGAATTCTTTACTGTAGGGGGCTGTAGAGGCTGGGTCGTTAAGTATATTCAAGGCTGAGATTGACAGAGTTTTAATCAGTAATGGAATCAAGGTTTATGGGGAAAAGGCAGGAAAGTGGAGTTGAGGGTATCAGATCAGCCGTGATCTCACTGAATGGCAGACCAAACTCGATGGGCCAAATAGCCTATTTCTGCTCCTACGTCTTATGGGGCAGGATTTTTCATATGGCGGGCAGGCTGGGTGAAAGCAGGCAGGGGTGGGATTGGAGCCGATTACCATTTGCGATTGGTTTCTCGCTGCCATTTTATGCGGACAGGCCAATTAAGGGCAGCTCAGCATAACAAGTGGCCGGTAGTGCCCAGTACTACCTGTGCAGGCGGGGGGAGGAGGGAGAGTCGGACCAGCGCTCTTTCGCACATTGTCCATTGTCTGTGAAAGCTGGAATCCTTGGTTAAAACAGCAGTTAATGTGGCTTTAAAAGGATGATTAATTGCCTGTTTGCATAATCTAATTACCTTCCCGATAGCTGCGATTAGGTTCCCTGGTTGCCTTCAAACCCATCTGCATAAAACCCAGAGGTGGGTTGGATGATGCCAGGATCCCGACCTGACATCACTCCCAGCATTTCAATCCATGGACTCCTGTGAAAAGTAATTGAGCTCAAAGCTTTTTTTTAAGGTTTGAAATTCTATCATTAACTTTACTGGACTTCTCCACATTCTATCCAGTACACCAACATCTTTTTTGGTTGAGGCATTGCAGGATTAGAGAGCTAATGTTGCACAAATGGTAAACTAACCGATAGTTCATTTATTTTATTATTCATTTATGGGATGTGAGCATCACTGGCTGGGCCAACATTTATCACCCATCCCTAACTTCCCTTGAAAAGGTGGTGGTGAGCTGCCTTCTTGAACTGCTATAGTTCATTCGGCGTACACCAACAGTGTTGTTATGAAGGGAGTTCCAGGAATTTGACCCAGCATAACTGTCCCTGTTTTTGGCAAAATATATGATGGTGAAACAATCAGTGTTCACTGCCATTACTTCACTGAAAATGATAGCAAGTTCTGGAGCCTGTACATGGGCAGAATGAAGTGAAAATCCAGAAGTTGCTGTCAGTAATTAAATGCTTCTCCAGAGAGTGTGCTCTTTAAGTATCTCTCAGGCTGCAGTTGATGGGAAATTAGTGAGAACATCCACTCTTATGTTGTTAGTCTTGCTGGAGAACCCCTTTGGTAAAGTTACGCCCCGTTGAATGAAATTTAACTAAGTTTTCAAAAGGAAGAAAAATAAAGATTTGCATTTATAGAGCAACTTTAATGACCACCGGACATCTCAAGCGCTTTACAACTAATGAAATACTTTTTGAAGTGTAATCACTATTGCAATGTAGGAAATACAGCAGCCAATTTACGGAGTACTAATTTGAGAGCTATGGCTAAACATTCTCATTGGCCCTGAAAAGCTAAATTTATATTTATGGGATGTCAAATTTCTCTATTCTGATAAAGAATCCATGTATTTTTAAATTTTATTTTCTAAAAGTTTGTTAATCTTTATTTTAGCTTCATCTTAGTTCAATCACAATCATTTGTTTGGCTGTCCAAAGATTGTGAAAAGCGAAGGATAATCAGCGCATTTTGCTTCCTGGTTGTGAGAATACTTCAATATGATTGACTGTTTACCCTTCTTGCTGGCATCACTGTTGCTGGATCCCTGGTGACCCCATTGATGTGACACCAGATTTAAACTAACATCTTGAAAGGGGAGACCCATGTCACAGAGTTTGCTAGATCTGTGGGCCATTTTGTTGACGGTCAGCTGCGACCACCATCACTTTGTCGCTGAGTGCTAAATCTGGGCCATTGGACAAGATTTTATGGGCCACCCACCAGCAGGAAAGCAGGTAGGTGGGCCCGTAAAATACAGCGCCATGCCATTAGTGGTATGCCTATATCCGTCCTCCTCCCCTTTCCTTTCCAAACCTCCCCCCCAACCCACCCACTTTACCAGGGCCTACCAGCCATCCCCAGCAAGATCCCAGGCTTAACTGCGTTCCGGGGCCTCCATGATTGCTCTTCCTCCTAGGCTTACTGCAGTAACAGCAGCAGCCGCCATTCCTGGCGGCACTGCTGGTACTGTAATGCTGCCCGCCTCTGATTGGATGCAGGACATCCTTGTGCAAAGGACTGAAGTCTCACCTCATAATAATCACAGGCCTGTTGGCTGAAAAATTAAAGTGGGGCAAGCCGGCCAAGGGAGGTGGCCCAGACATTTAGACTGAGGTGTGGGGAGCCTGTCTCATCAGTGGATGCGTGCTTAACCACTGGAGATGTTACTAAGCAATGGATCACCAAAGAGATACCCCATTCTTGGTAATTGTGGCTTAGAGGATTGAACAAAATTGGGCAACAGAAGAAATGAATTTCTTTCTGTCAATAATCTTAGCGGCAAAAGATAGTTCAGACACAAACTAATAGGTTATTCTATTTTACGAACAGAAGAAAATCTGGAATGAGGAAAAGTCATATGAGTGATCATATCTGCTGCATCCAGAGACCATTGGCAGGGTTTTGGCCTCTTTATGGTGGGGGAGATTAAGGTGCCCAGGAACTGAGGCAGATAGGAGTGCAATTTTGTACTGTTGGCTGGTGTGCCAATTTACCAGGACCATCCTGTCCCCAGGCCATTTTACTGGAGACTGAAATGGGGGCGAAATGAGATAATTGAAAGGGCAATTAAAGCACTGATCAGAAGTTGACTGGAGCATGGCAGCTGCCTGGATGTTTCTCAGTGTCAGACCAGGAGCCAGTTTTCCAGACTGAATTTGCGGCATCTCCCATCACGCCCACTTGGGCCGCAGCTGCGCATGCTGGGCACCCTGTGGATGGACTCGCTCTCCAAAACAGTGATCCGGCAGCTATGGCCATTTTTAAAAAAGGTTTTAAAGTGTTGAGCCGGCACCACAAGATGGAGGCACTCTCTCTCTCTCTCTCTCTCTCTCTCTCTCTCTCGCCTGCGACAGCAGGCTGCAGCTTCTGCCATGATGGAGGGTTTCCCATTGACCCTCCAGCTTTGAGAGCCCACCTACCATCCTTACTTGGCCAGTTCAGAGAAAATCACTATCGGGTGACAGCTCCCAACAAAATACAGGGCTGGTACCGGCATTTGACCCCAATGTCGGGGTCCCGATCCAGAATGCAAAATCCTGTCCAATGGCTAAGAATTTCCTCACTGCTGCCCCTCCCTCTTCCTGCGTAGCTTTGCAGCGTTTATAATTACACCATCATGGACCTCTTGTTGATCCTCACTTTAAGCAGCTCTGATTTCCTTCTTTCACTAACCCTGAAGAGGACTCCAGCGCCATGTTACCAAATAAGTAACGCTCAATCTCACTTTTTCTGAACTATTTGCCAACTTCCAATTACAAGCCCCTCACTTGTCTCCTCAGGTGAAGACTGTGGTTTTGTACTCTGTAAATACAGCAGATTAATTAAAGAAGGCTAGTGACAAAGCAACAGAAAACTTCAATTTTTTTTTTCTTTTAAGTGGTTCCATTAGCATTCATGGGTAGTTGAACAATTTTGAAAAATATAAAACACGTGATAGCCCAGGCTTGTTCTAAGCGATTTATTTGTTCTACTTGTGCTATTCATTTTAACATAAGCCAGCAGGCGGATGAAAAAGATTCAGCTTTTCCAGCTGAGTGCCACTGTACTGTAAAGGAAGGTAACTGCAACAAAAGTACCTGCAGAAACCCACTGCAATTGCAGGGAGATAAACGTCTGAAGCAAAGCTTCCAGACTGACCTGCTGAAGGTCTTTGCTGTGCTGCTTATGAAACCAAACCTAGAAACCTGACAAAATAGACAAGATCCTGCAGGTAGAAGCTTCTCTGAATGGGGGTGGGGCACATGGAGCATACAGAACCAGGAAAGCCACCCAAGCAGAACAGAAACAAACTGACTGGCTGCCCCAGGAGCTTAGGAAGTGAGGAACAAGGTCATTCCTAAACACAATAGTGCTATAGCTACACACTGTGGGATGCAGGCAATTGCCTGAGTGAAGAAGCGAAAATTACATCTTAAATAAATTGCTAAGTTCCTGGCTTTGTAGCACAGTGTACTCGTCAAGAAAATGACACAATTGAAAGCCCACATCTGGACTTCAGACGTTGCCAACCTTCTGTGAGTTATAGCTCTGCTCATGAAATCCCCCACCAATCAGGACAGGCAATCGGTAACCACAAGATTTCACACACTTGCACATCTGGCTTCTTCCATATCCCTCCACGCATCCCTGGCCTCGGCCACAGAAGGGGAAAAGGCAAACTCACTGACAACTATGGCGTCAGTCTCCAAATCACCTTATCTCTGACTTTCAGGGATTTGTGTGTCAGCACTGGTGGGCTGCTTAAGCCCATGGAGATACTTTTGAAAGGAAATCTCCATAGGCCTGCCAGCCTCCTTACAGTTACACATTCTGGTTACAAATCAGAAGTACTTTAATTAGTTGCATACTGAATTTCCTTTGATGACAGACATATCTGAATCATTTGCATCATAAGCAAAATAATCAGCTCCTTTGTATTAAATACTAAAAAGATTAGATTTGTAGGCATTGAATGAAGCAGCTCAAAGACTAGTAGAAAAGTGATCTCTGCTTTCTTTAAATGCTTTCAGCTCTTGCAGACTGTTAAGTAATATCCACAAACATATTAAAACATTCTATTCGTCCTTTAAAAAAAGAATTGTAATAAAGCACAACTGAAAGCTTCTGCCAAATCTCCTGGTCTAAAATATAAGTCCTTTCAGTTTTTACTTTAAATAACAAATTATCAGTTGAAGTAAGCTCATGAGGGAAAGGGTTTACTGTCCCAGTTCCTGTTGCTTCAATGTGACAAGCTATTCCAAACTCACACAAACTCCTGCCTGAACTTTGCAGAAACTCCACAAATGCGTACGGGTTAATCTCAATGTAACTTCATTGCTGGTTTTCTGATGTAAATGGAACAGGGTCACTTACTTACTAGGAACACACCTTAGGCTCTGGCTGCCTTGCTTGCTGTGCTTGGGTACTGTGATAAAACACTGCATGAAGAGACTGCCGAGCATGCTCAGTGGAGGCAACCATTCACGAAGGGAACTGTAGCTGGATTTGCTGTCCTCACCAGCTTAATGCCTCTGAAGTGGTACGAAAGCTGACAGAAACGACATTTAGCCAAAGGCATTTCCCTCTCTTCCCTGCACCTTTCATCTTTCACTCAATAATGAAGGAATTTCTCCCATCACAAGTGACAGGGCTAATTGTTAGTTTGTATGTAACGCTGGTTCATTATCACATCACAAAATACTTCAAACACATGAAATAGCTTACGCAAGAGGATTAAAATTAAAATGCCCTGCTGGGCTGTCTCATTTATTATAAATCAGGGACCTTCAAAATTCAATACACAAACATAGATGGGTACTTCAAAAAGTGTATTCAGGATTAGGTGAATTCAAAGATTCAAAGTAATAATTAACATGTCTGGGCTAGGCAGGGGAAAAATCAAGCACTCATTCCTAGGAATAGCTATTCAACTCTGAGCTGAGCTTCAAGAGAATCAGTCCAGCAACCAAGACTGACTAATGTCACGTTAGCAACATCGCCTGACTCCATCTCCAACTAAGCATTACTGCTGCTGAAGCCTTCATCAATATTCACAGTTCTGAAGAAGAGTCATACGGACTCAAAACGTTAACTGTCTTTCTCTTCACAGATGCTGTCAGACCTGCTGAGTTTTTCCAGCAATTTTTGTTTTTGTTTCAGATTTCCAGCATCTGCAATATTTTGCTTTTATTAATATTTGTATTGTTGTCTCAGTTTGATTAGTCCAATACCCCTCTCGTGTTGGCATTCTAATGTGTACTGAACCCAAACACCAAGCTGATCGTAACTCTACAACTTATATTCAATCCTTTGTCAATTCTGGAACACTTAGGATTTTACATCTTTGCCAAACTTTAAAGACTGATCCTCCTCTGTGTTTTCTTATTCTGTAAAAAAATTCTCTAAGGGCAACTCACTGTTTACCTAGTATCCAGTGACCTTGGGTGGACACTGGGGGATTTGGATTATATTCAACTGTGGTATCCCTTGGCCAAACAGGCTGTTATGATTCAGTGTAAAGGCTCCAGCTTGAAGAATGACCAATCGAACAAGTTGTTGGAGGGCTGCCAGTGCCCATGGCACATTGCACTCACAAAAGCCAGTGCTCTTAGAAAAGGCTGCACTTATATAAAGCCTCCCATGACCTCACAATGTCCTGAGGTGCCTGACAGCTTATAATGCTCAGTTCTGTTGTTAGCAGAATTTTATTAGCTTAGCCCCTGCTGGAACAGCAGGACTGCTTGCGGGGGGGAAATCTGAATAGTGAAAGAGCAGAGCAGGCTTCGCTGAGACTCGTTCACAAAGCTGTGGCATTAGTAGCTGCCTTTGGATTCCTTGACCAATTAGGAAGGATGGAATGGCCCGCCAGAGTTTCAGAAAAGTGGGAAAGGTGAGGGATGTAACACTTTCAGCTGCCAAGCCCACATTCTGACTTTTCCAACATTCTCCTGCACAGCACTCCTCAGGACAACACACCTTGCAGCTCCACTCATTCCTCTGTCTTCAGCCACCTCACATCTCCATCTGAACAATCAACACTCACACTCATTCTCAGCCTATTGCCCTCTCAGACTCGTGCCTCACAATCACGCTCCAAAAATGGTGTCCTTCACTCCTCTCCACACAAACCATTACTAACACTCACATCTCTTTGCGTTCTCTCTCTGCAGGAGAAGAGAATACACAACCTTGGGGAGAGGCAGAAAACCAGAGAGGTGCATCTAGTGGGGCAGGTTGTGGACCTCCAGTGACAGGCACCTTCCCAGTCAGTGGCAATTCATGCCCATTGGCCCACTGTGAAGGAAATCCTGTTCCTGGAGGCTACAGATGTCACCAGCAGCCTGCTCTGTGACTTTGAATCTCCTGAGGCACTGGTGCTCAGACATGATAAGATGGAAATCTGAAATCAAAACAGAAAGCACTGGAAAAACACAGTGGGTCTGGCAGCATCTGTGGAAAGTGAAACAGAGCTAATGTTTCAATTCCAATATGACTCTTCTGCAGGACTGAAGAGAGGGAGAGCTGCGATAGATTTTATGCTGTTGAAAAAGTGGGGAGGAGAGACCTGGTGGAACAAAGGAGAGGTCAGGGATAGGTTAGCGGGTGGGGGAGATTAAACACCTAAGATGTTGTGGAACAAAAGGCAAAGGGCGTGTTAATGGTAGTAGTAAAAAACAAAGTGTTTGTCCAAAGTAGATGTCAATAGCAGAATAAAGGTCAGTTCTGAAAGCAAAAACATGAAAACAAGTTACAAACTGGCACGAGGGGAAAGAATTCAAAATGGATATCAGGGTTCATGGTCTGAAGTTGTTGAACTCAGTGTTGAGTCGAGAAGGCTGTAACATGCCTAATCGGAAGATAAGGGTTCCTCAAGCTTGTGTTGGTCCTCATGAGAAATTTGTAGCAGGCTGAGGACAGACATGTGAACAAGAGACTAAGATGTTGAATTGAAATGGCAAATGACAGGAAGGTTGGGGTCATGCTTGCGGACTGCGTGGAGATGTTCAGTGGCAGAATTGGACAGAGTCAGCATGGATTTACGAAAGGGAAGTCGTGCTTGACAAATCTACTAGAATTTTTCGATGATGTAATAGTTGATGAGGGGGAGCCAGTGGATGTGGTTTATTTGGACTTTCAGAAGGCTTTCGACAAAGTCCCACATAAGAGATTAGCGTGTAAAATTAAAGCGCATGGGATTGGGGGCAGTGTGTTGAGATGGATAGAAAACTGGTTGGCAGACAGGAAACAAAGAGTAGGAATAAACGGGTCTTTTTCCGAATGGTAGGCAGTGACTAGTGGGGTACCGCAGGGATCAGTGCTATTCGCAATGTATGTTAATGATTTAGATGAGGGAACTAAGTGTAATATCTCCAAATTTGCATATGACACAAAGCTGGGTGGGAGGGTGAGCTGTGAGGAGGAAGCAGAGATGCTTCAGTGTGATTTGGACAAGCTGAGTGAGTGGGCAAATGCATGGCAGATGCAGTGCAATGTGGATAAATGTGAGGTTATCCATTTTGGTAGCAAAAACAGGAAGGCAGATTATTATCTGAATGGCTATAAATTGAGAGAGGGGAATGTGCAACGAGACCTGGGTGTCCTCGTACACCAGTCGCTGAAGGTAAGCATGCAGGTGCAGCAGGCGGGAAAGAAGGCAAATGGTATGTTGACCTTCATAGTGAGAGGATTTGAGTACAGGAGCAGGGATATCTTGCTGCAATTATACAGGGTCTTGGTGAGACCACACTTGGAATATTGTGTGCAGTTTTGGTCTCCTTACGTGGGGAAGGATGTTCTTGCTATAGAGGAAGTGCAGCGAATGTTTACCAGACTGATTCCAGGGACTGACATATGAGGAGAGATTGAGTCGGTTAGGATTATATTCGCTGGAGTTCAGAAGAATGAGGGGGGATCTCATAGAAACCCATAAAATTCTAACAGGACGAGACAGGGTAGATGCAGGAAGGATGTTCCCATTGGTCGGGGGTGGGGGGTGGGGGGGCGTGGGGGGGGGAGGGGGAGGGGTGTGGGAGGGGTGGTGGTTGCAGAACCAGGGGTCACAGTCTGAGGATATGGGGTGGATCATTTAGGATGAGATGAGGAGAAATTTCTTCACCCAGAGAGTGTTGAGCCTGTGGAATTCACTACCACAGAAAGTAGTTGAGGTCAAAATATTGTATGTTTTCAAGAAGGAGTTAGATATAGCACTTGGGGTGAAAGGGATCAAAGGATATGGGGAGAAAGCAGGAGCAGACTATTGAGTTGGATGATCATAATGAATGGTGGAGCAGGCCCGAAGGGCTGAATGGCCTACTCCTGCTCCTATTTTCTATGTTTCTATGTTCCACAAAGTGCTCACCTAGTCCGCATTTGGTCTCCCTAATGTAGAGGTGATTACATTGTGAGCAGGGAATTTGGTAGACTAAATTGAAAGAAGTAGAAGTAAATTGCTGCTTCACTACTATTCTGCTATTAACACCTACTCTGGACCAATGCTTCATTTCTTTACTACTGCCATTACTACTCCCTTTGCCTTTTGTTCCATGATAACTTTGTATTTAATCTACCCCACCCTCTAACCGATCCCTGACCCCAACCCCCACCTTTTTCAACAGCATAAATCCCAACACATCTCTATAGCCCTTCAGTTCTGAAGAAAAGTTACATTGGACTCGAAATGTTAACTCCGTTTCTCTCTTCACAAATGCTGCCAGACATGCTGAGTTTTTCCAGTACTTCTTGTTTTTAATTTTGGTGCTCAGACATGTCATTCGAGCTGATTCTCTGCCTGTGAACACTGTGTTAAGGGTCTCACACCCTTCCAGCTGGATCTCAGTGTCCATTTCTGCCCTCTGTAGGGGCATGTGGCTGTGGAGAAGGCAGCTACTGCTGATATTGCTGCTCCTGTTATTTTCATCAGAGTGCAATGTAGAGCTGCTCCCATGTCGTGATGAAGCTGGCAGCAGGAAAGAACAGTTGAAGGGGAGAGAAGTCCAAGACAGGTAAAGTGCCTTCCAAGAATTTGGGAATCACCTGTCAAGCACAGAATGTACTCACCAGGCCATGGCTGCAACTCTTCAGTTTCAGTAGTAAAATCCTTCCCAGTCTATCAGTTTAATTTTCTGCTGTGCACTTGCCTCAGTGACCCTGGCGAGTTGCTGACAGACCAGGAAACAGGTGCCTGGCTGTTAAATCTAGAATTGAAGACTTTTTAACTACCTTAATTATTTGCCTGTCAGATGGAGAGAGATGGTGGTGTTTTAGTAATGTCATTGGATTAGTAATCCAGAGGCCAGGTTAATATTCTTGAGGACATGGATTCAAATCCCACAGCAGAAGCTGGTGGAATTTAAATTCAATTAGTAAACCTGGCATATAAAGATAGTCACAGTAATGGTGACCATGAAACCACCATTAATTGCTGTAAAAACCCATCTGGTTTGCTAATATCCTTACCTGGACTGGCCTATATGTGACTCCAAACCTATAGCGATATTGTTGACTCTTAACTGTCCTCTGAAATGGCCTAGCGAGCCACTCAGTTCAAAGGCAGTTAGGGATTGGCAACTAATGTTGCCACATATCAGGGAAGAATAAAAAAAAGATCCAAGGGGGTTTCCCACTTGCCTTCAATCGTGCCCCAGTGAAACCTGAAGGAGGGTGGGATCTTGACCCTCTATCAATTTCAGGGTATTTAACTCCCTGACCAAACTCCTGTCCCCTTGCCTGTAAAAATCCCACCTGTAATGTAGGAAACATGGCAGCCAATTAGCACACAAGATCCCATCTTGATAATGAGCAGTTAATCTTTTATCTAGTGATAACTCCTGGCCAGGAAACTGGGGAAAATTCGCCTGTTGTTCTTCAAAAATAAGGCCATTTGAAATTTCACATAGATCCATGAGGGCAGACTGAACCTCAGTTAGCATCTTATCTGAATGACAGCCACCTCCAAATGTGCAGCACTCCCCCAGTAGTGCCCTGGAGCGTCAGCCTAGATTGCCATTCATCTCAAGTGCCTGGAGTGAGCCATGAACTTACCCAGAGGCAAGAGTGTCACTACTGAGCCACAGCTAATATAGGGAGAAAACTAAGAAAGAAAAATCTCATGAACAGGAAACTAAAACCACAAAATATTATTACCGATGCTTAAGAATCAAAACAACTAAACAAATCCGAATGTAGACTGAAAACCTTTTTAAAAAGCATTTTAAAACTTGTTAAGTGGTGCTAATCATTAACTTACTACAAATACTCTCTGGGTCAAGGGTAATGGTAGCTCAGTGAGTGATGGTCTTTTTTCATTTTACTATTTTTGTCAACCAGTGAAATAACACAAGAGGCTAAGTTCCTCTTGCTGCTAATTTTAGGAAAGAACAGACAGGAATAAATGGGTGGAGTTATTCCTCGTTTACTCTGTCACTGAAATGAACAAAGAGGTTTCAGCCTATGATGTGTGCTAGCTCTCACTAGTGACTGATACGATGGTGTCCAGAACATTTGTAAAAGGCACTGGTCTTGCCGTTGTGTTTCAAAGAAAATGTATGTATCCTAGTCAAAACACCAAATCACTGAACCATCTTGTGTTGGTGTGTTACAGTTCACTCATGGAGCCTGAGCTGTGTGGCAACATGTACTTTTACATGCATGTTGTAGTCTGGAGCAATGGATAGCGGTGGTAAAGGCTCCAACTCCCTTTCCATTACATGACTGACCAGGAATCTCTCCCACTCTTACTACCTGCTGTTGGCCTGTGTTGGAAGGATTTGTGGTTCAATATTCAACCTGTCTGGCCAGGTTATGAACACAACTTCCATGTCCATCAAGGCACGGAGTGGGACTCAAACCTGGACCTTTTGGCTCAGAGACATGCTACCCGCTGTATCACCAGGCCTCCAAACCACCTTGTAAACCTGTGCAAAAGAAATCCTGTGTATTCAGCTTGAGATTTCCCTCATGCAAGGCCATGGTGAACATGCGTTTACTAAACTATAACAGTCCAGCTGTGTCACGACAGGGGACACTGCCACAAGCCTATTGAAAGATCTGTTCTTTGGGAGATAAAGGGACTGCTTCAAAGTTTAGGTAGTTTAATCAACCCTGCTTGAAGCATCCAGACACCTCAGCATTTTGCGATACTCTGAGCTGTATGGCAAGCAGAAATCAAACCACAGGGCAAAAGTGTTTTGAACCTCGGAATCCTAAACGTGAGATCCTTCTTCCTTGTTCCACTGCCAGATTGTCTATAGTTCAGTAATTTTCAGAGTCCTGACCAACTCATTGTTGAACAGTGATCTCTTATGGAGGTCCTGCTCCCTTTTTAGAGCAAATCTGTGTTAAATCGGTGTCACATGACATATAACAGCACAGCACAAAACCCCATGACACAAGATTAGCGGGAGTTTTATCAGTCATTTGAAGCTCAGACTGGTCATTATGCAACTTGATAAAAGGTTTGATAAACGCAAAACGTCTTTGTTCAGCCTTTTCTTTAAGCAAAGTTTATCTCTGTGACATTTACCATTGCCAATAGTCTGACAGCAATTATCTCAAACTATTTTTACACTACTTTAATGGCAGGATAATAAAACTCTTAGAAACACTCCTGCCCCACACCACCCCCCACCACCCCAGCCCCCCAACCCCAACAGGAATAAACACTGTTACAGAACAGGAGGATGCATCTCCAAGAAGAAAGTCAGACCAATGTATGTGTTTCACTGGTTTTCCAATGCAAAACATATATTTATCAGTAGGAACGACTGGTGCCCAGTCTGTGTGGGCATTGATGCCACTGCCAAGTGCATGGGCGGCCCATTTTCTTGGGCTCCCATGCAGACACTTAAAACGGGTATCAGGTCCCTTGACTACGTAAATGAGAGATTCCTAGTCAGCCATGTGATGGAAAGAAATTGGAGCCTCTACAATTAATATCGATAGCTCCTGGCTACAACCTGCATGTAAAAGCATATGTTGCCACAGCAACTCAGATTCCTTGGGGACCAGTTGGCTCAGTTGGCTGGATGACCATGGTGGGTCAGATTGATGCTAACAGCATGGAGTTCAATCCCCACTCTGGCTGGGGCAGATTCAGAACTTGCCTCCTTGCCCTACCCATAGTGGAGATTGCAATGCTGTTGGTCAGACCTGCCTTTGAGAATAAAAACTCACAAAGAAGACATACATAAGAAACCTAGCCAGCTTTCCCTTTAATTATTTTGTTATGTACGGCCTATTAATTTAAGTGTGCAGACCCTTTAAATAGTTTTATGGGCTGGCGTTGCATGGTAACTTAAAGAGGCTGATTTGTGCTGAGCCTGCGCAGGTGCTTCCAGATTGTTGCATGACGCACAGATTAAAGTGAGTATTGGACCTAACACCTATTTAAGGTAATCACCAGGGGTGCCCGAGAAGTAGCCCAATCTGATTTTGAGGTGGATATTTCTCAAGTGACTCTGGAACAGAGGACATTGATCTCTAAAATCAGGCCTCCATAAAACGGGCACAATGTGTCTAGTTTCTATTCCCCAAAAGCACTATTTCAACAAGAATGAAGCTTTAGTGTACTTCTCTTGTTCCTTCTTTGCAGCAAACAAGCTGCAGGGGCCCGCTTGATACATCGGTGTATGGATGACTGTCTATTCCTACAAGTGCCATCAGTTGGTTTCAAATGATCGAATAAGGCAAGAATTCAAAGAAATAAATTGGCTGTCCCTGCTTCAAATGTCACCAGAAGGTCAGTGCACAGTACAACTTGGTGTTGTTGTAGATGTGTGAAGCCAGTTCCATTCCAAAGTGCTCATGTGGCAAAGCCTAGGTCGTATCGTATAATTTATACAGTTTATCAAATTATTGCGTTATGAATTTTCTTGGCTGTTGTTATAATGCACTGTGATGCAGCGAGAGCCCTTGGAGGAGAATAGAAACTAAAACTTTAAAACATATGGAAACCATGTGAACCACGAGCAGTAGACCTAACCCCGATAATAATCATTGGAGTTAGTTGTATGCAGGTGATGGGCATTAACCGGGGATTCACCTGTGCTCCTAAAAAAAGGAACAGACTGAAACTGTGATAGTTGGATGAGGAGGTGCATGTTTGTAATGTATATTGCTGCAATGAAATATTCATGAAAGCATGAAAAGATTGGTTCTAGTTCCATTCTTTATCCCCTGGCTCCATGAAATATAACACTGTCTCATTCCCATATCCCTTTATTCTCCTTTCCTCCAAACTCCTTTCTTACCTATTTAGAAATGTTAACATGGTCTTTGTATTATCACTGATCCCAACAGTGCATTCCACAGCCTCACCGTCTTCTGTGTAAAATAGTTTGCCTTGATTTCAGTCCTACACCTCCTACATAAAGAGTTTCAGTAGTGGTGGGTTTGAAGTAGGAATGGACATGGGCAATATGGCAGAAGTGGCAGTAGGAGGTCATGGTAATGAATAAAATGTGGGTTTTGAAGCTTAGCTTCAGGTTGAATAGGATGACAAAGTTTTGTACCATCTGGGGTTCAGCTTGTATGACTGGTTAGGAGAATGATGGAGTCAAAGGCAGGAGAACAGTGTTTACAGGCTGAATTTTCCAAGCCTCGTGGAGACAGGCTTGGAGGGGGACAGGTTTTAGAGGTGGTGGTGGTGGTGGGTTGGGGAGGGTGGGAGGCTGGGAAAGCACCAGGAACCCCCTTTGGGACAGCGCCCCAATGCTGTACACCCTCTGTCCCCCCCAACAGGAATCAGCAGCCCACTTCATGGAGGCGGGTAGACAATTAAGTCACTTAAGGTCCCAATCAATGGTCATTTTCCCCCAGCACTGCAACTGTTCCAGGATCAAATTGGCCCCCCACCACGTCAGGAGCTTGAGAATGAATCAGAGTCACCTTTGCAGCTGGAGATCCAAACTGGAACTCGATTGAAGGTTCACATTTATTTGCTGACAGTAACTCACAAAGGGGCTTTAACCCCAGGCAGCAGGCAAACCCTTGCAGCCACTTCACGGAGTCTGATGGCTCTGCTAATGCTTGCCCTGCTTCAATGGCAGCTGCTTCCCTCCTACAGATGGCACCTCCATGGCCAGGCATTGCCCACACTCAAAAGGCAGGTAGTGGCCCTAGCCACGGGCTGCGCTGATTGGACCTCCCGATGCTGGAACCCAGCCGCTGGCTGGAATTTTCTGTTCTGGAGTCGAAGTTTGGTGGTGGTTGCTGAAATAAGTGCGATTTCCACTGTGTGGCGGGATGGCTGACCATGTGCGATCTTGCGCTGCCCAGCTCATTACTGACTCTCGCTGCGGGGCGGGCAGGCATTTGTCATCCTCACCGTTACCTCATGGGGTCAAAGGTTCTGGTGCCATATTTACAGGACACCTGGACAGTCTGCACTATCCTTTCCACTTTTGCCCGGCCATGGCTCCACCCTTCCTGCTTACCCTTCCTCCCTTCCTTGTCATCCTCCATGCAACTTGCAGTGCCACCACCTGGCCTTAAGCATAGGCTGGCATTGACAGATGCTCCTCAGAGAGGACAATGCAGCGGCAACTCACCGTTAATTATGGAAGAAGTCCACCTCAACAGGTTCACGCCACTTATGTGCGGTTGTGAATGTGAGCGTTCTAATTTCTCACTGGTGAGTAGCTTAATTTGGAGGGGGCACTTAATTCCAGTGAGATGGCCTTTTAATGTGCATGCAAGGCATGCAAACACATGTGAAAGGGCTCCCTCATAGTGTCTGTCAGGAAGGTTGACCCACCTTTAACCTGCTTCTAATGTCTCAAGAACTTCATTGCTAAAGTTCATCCAGCCATCGGGAAACTGGTTTTTGGCCTCCTGCCAAATTAAGTTCCCTGCCCGCCAAGCTTCCTGCTGCTGGCAGGACCAGAAGATTCCATCCGCTCTCCCTAATTAGACAGGACTCCCGGGGGTGGCTCCGGGAAGATAGTATCTGACGTGTCTCGCTTTTCTGGGTTCCCAGCCCGCAATTCGTCGGCTGTCAGGATTGGCATTCTAGAAGCAAAATTCAGCCCCTGATTGAAGGACAGAAATAATGGCTTCACACTTTCGCCTGAGTTAAAGGAAATTTTGACTCATCCATGTCTATTCACACTCCCCTGAAGGATAGTTGGGTGAGGACAGGATCAGGCATTTTGCATTTAAGTACAATGGCTTGTCAACAATTACTGTGGATGATTGCCAATGTATATTGGTGACTCGGATGAGAGATTGGAGGGTATGTAGCACACATAGGACCATTCACCAGCAGGAATCAACACCTGCAGGAGACAGGGAGGAGAGAAAAGAGCTTCACAGGAACATACAAGCAAAATAATGATGGCTGGAGCTGAGATGTGATAGGGACATGAGGAAGAGGAAAGTAATTACTGCTTCCTGATTTTTAATTGCGGAAGCAGCAAAACTATTTTTAAAATTCTGTAGGTCTGAAATAAAATGTATTGTGACAATACAAGCTTACCCTTTAAAATTTATAGCAGCTAAAAAGCCGTGCAGGAATCAGTAGCACCAGTTTTTTACAAGAACAATTTCCTCCTAGACTGCATCTGGCACTGTTACAGGATGTTTGGGTGTAAAGCTCCCTGACAGCCATCTGTAAGAAATTCACTTCACTGCACAGTCGGGAGCAAACATCACAAATATAACACTGGTCAGGAACAAGATGGGAGAAAAGGACTGCTACCTTTTCTCCTCAGCACATCACTCATTTCCGACTTTGAGATGGGGCTTTAAAGCAAGGCCCAGTCTACCCTCTCAGGTGGATGTAAAAAGGCCCTATTTGAAGAAAGAACAGGGGAGTTCTCCCCAATGTCCTGGTTTATCCCTCAACCAATGTCACTAAAATAGATTATCTGGTCATCATCATTTTGTTATTTGGGAGCTTGGTGTGTGCAAATTCACTTCCGACGACAGTAACTACACTTCAAAACTATTTCATTCAGTGTGAGACACTTAGGAACGTCCTGAGATTGGGACAGGAATGCAATGTTTTCTTTCTTGTTTTCATTTAGCAGGAGCTATTTGGGAGTAAAGCTGAGGAAAACAGTCCTTAAAGAATTCCTTAGAAACCGAGGGTCTGTTGTTATGTTGGCAATTATGTACATCTACAAAATGGGACTGAATTGCCTTGAAAGATAATAGGGCTGAATTTCCCTGGTTGTGTCACCATTCCGACATTGGTCTCAATTCTGGGTTTGGAACCAATTAGTCGCAATCTTTCTGGAGGTAGCCAAATGAGGATGGTTGGTTGATCAGGGAGTGGCCTAATCAGAGGGCCCTTGGTGATGTCCAGCCAGCAGCCCCTCCAGGAGAGGTGGGCACTATGAAAGAAGCCAGGGGCCACAAAGGTACTTCAACACTGAGGCGCTTACTGCAGCATTAGGAAAAATTAAAAAAGATGTACATGCCCAGAGCTGTCGGGCCTATCAACATCCTGGGGGTTACCATTGACCAGAAGTTGAACTTGGCTATAAGAGCAGGTCAGAAGCTGGGAATTCTGCAGTGAGTAATTCACCTCCTGACTCCCCAAAGCTTGTCATCCATCTACCAGGCACAAGTCAGGAGTGTGATGGAACACTCTCCACTCGCCTGGATGACAACAGTTCCAACAATACTCAAGAAACTCAACACCATCCAGGACACTTGATTGGCACCCCATCCACCACCTTCAACATTAATCCTTCCACCACGGACGCACAGTGGCAGCAGCATGTACCGTTTACAAGAGACACTACAGCAAGTCACCAAAGCTCCTTAGACAGTACCTTCCAAATGCATGACTGTTACAATCTTGTCATAACAGTGGATCGTAGCCCTAAATTACTTACGGACATATTGAACTTTTTAAGGAATATGTGTTTTTTTAAAGACATACAAGCAAAGACACTGAGCAAAAAAATGGCTGAGAATGTAAGGTAAATTCTTTCTGGAGAATTCCTATGTGGATTAGACTTGACTGACTAGTACAGAGAAACCATGGAATGTCACACCTAAAAAGGTGTCAAGACCTACTTCAGACAGAGACACTCGAAAAGAAGAAATGAAATGCAAAAGACTGAACTTTAATCTCCTCTGATTGTGGAGACAATGGAAACTGATTATCACATCCCAGCAGAAACCATCTCCTGTTGAGTTACATCTCAGGAAACGATCTGAGTTGAAAGAAAACAGGCTCTGGGTGAAAGACATGATTATTTTTCCTCTTCTAGGAATACATAATAAAAAGGATTAAAAAGCTAGCTGCAGACCTGATCTGTGTATATAGTTCTGGTTTGCTACAGCCTGCTAATGAGAGTCACAGCAGGAGAAGATCGACTAGGCACCACTTTGCAACTTGTAGACAAAGTCTCTCTTTTCCCTCTTTCTGTTGCTGGAGGCAAGTCAGCAAAGCCACAATCAAAAAGGAAATAGGAGAGCTCCTTCAGCTAACCTGCAGAACCAAGTGCCTCCAAACCAACTGCTAACCTGCCAAAGTCAACTCTACCAGAATCACCGAACTTGATGGCCGTCCACGCCTCATGGACAAACCGAAGACTGATTCTTATATCTTTTTTAACTTTTATTTTGGATCAAACTTCTCATTTCTGATCTGTGTGTATCTGTGTTGCATTTTTTATTATTTTCTTCTCGGGTTTTTAGTAACTAGTAAACTTACCCCTTTTTTGACTCAAGAAAACCTGGTTAAAACCTACTAAACATAAATTCATTTGGACAGGGAAAAGGTATCCACGAGGGAAGGGATCCTTTTAAATTAACCATGTTACGACCAACTGAAGGGGTTGAATAAAGGAGGGAAAGCAGTTCATTCCCCCTTACCTGGGAGCATAACAAAATTGGGGTCCTGTTCGGGAAGTTAACAATTTGGGATATCTCATCTGGGATCATAACAAATTGGGGGACCTTGCCCAGCAACTGGTCGTAACAATCTAGAAGTACAAGGGCAGCAGATGCATGGGAACATCACCACCTGGAAGTACCCCTCCAAGCCACACACCACCCTGACTTAGAATGGTTGACATTCCTTCACTGTCGCTGAATCAAAATCCTGGAACTCCCTTGCTAACAGCACTGTGGATGTACCTATACCACATGCAGCAGTTCAAGGCGGCGGCTCATCTCCATGCTGTCAAGGGTAAATAGTGATGGGCAATAAACGCAGGCCTATCCAGTGATGCCCACATCCCTCGAAAGAATAAATAAATAAATAAAAAGATAAGGAGGGGAAACCTGCAGCTGCTGCTGTGACCATCACATCCCAGCAGGTCCATGCCAGGGTAATGGGCGAATGTGTCAATGGTCCACCCCTGGACTGCTGCTGAATGCCACCTCCAGTTGAATTCTGGGCTCTTGGCTCAGTGGGAAGCCTGCCTGCTGTCAGGAAGACTCCAGTGGCGCCAACAACTTTTCCTCAACTGGCCTATTGATGGGCACAATTGGTTGCCCAACATTGCCAGGTGGGTAGCTTCTCCACGTTGAACCCTCCTTTAGCAAGAATGCTCGGAGGCGGGAACGTATCGGGTGGCTGAGTGAACATACTATTTTACAAGTTTGCTTCTGGTCTTGCCTCCTAATTTGCTTCCACAGGACCAGGAAAGTTCAGCCCAATGTTTCTACAAAAGAATAGTGCTTTCTCTTGGACTGAAAATTCCAGTAGTTCAAGGCATTGAAATTATAGAAATAAAAATGTCTCAATTGTGGTTTTTATTTTAATCAAACATTTTATTTCTGTGTTCTTTTTTGGGTTCGGGATAAGAAATTTCCTGTCAAAGGTTAACATTTTCATTCTTCAGTTAAAAAAAAAAATCTCACTTTGAAAAAATTATTCTCAGTGAGACACTCTGCTCTCTTCTGCTCTATATGTACGTGGATCCTGGAATCTCTCTGGGTTATCCTACCGCCCAGCGACAGCAAATCTGGTTTTAATGAGGCCTTAAAGGACTGGGAGTTGGTGCTTTTCCTGTGCGTTAGCGTTTGCAACAAATACACTCAAGTACTGATTCAAGACGTTGACCAGAAAATTTGTCTTGGTTTAGGAAAAGTAATCCAAAACAAAAACAGACTTACCTGGAAAAACTCAGCAGGTCTGGCAGCATAGGCGGAGAAGAAAAGAGTTGACATTTCGAGTCCTCGTGGCCCTTCAGCAGAACTGAATGAATATTAGGAGAGGGGTGAAATATAAGCTGGTTTAAGTTGGGGGGGGGGAGGGGGGTTGGGGGGGTAGGGGGAGAGAAGTGGGGGTGGGGTGTGGTTGTAGGGACAAGCAAGCAGTGATAGGAGCAGATAATCAAAAGATGTCACAGACAAAGGAACAAAGAGGTGTTGAAGGTGGTGATATTATCTAAACGAATGTAAAAGTAATGTTTTGTTTATTGATCTAACAGACGAGTGGCTACCGAGATACAGCTTATTCAGCCATTTTGTAGAAATTTTTCTTTGCTTTGTTCTAGTGTAACATTCTTCAGTGCCTACTAAAGTTGCCAACCCTCCAAGACTCTCCTGGGGTCTCCAGGAATTAATAATCAATCTTCTGGACACTGCTGCAAGTAACCCATGGAGAAAATAGAGTGGTATCAAAAAACTGTGTTTATTTGTATTCTTTGAACACTAGTGTATTCATAATAAGAGTATTGGAGGAGGGAGAAAAGATTGTATGTTGGAGTGCAGTTAGGGTTTGCAGGGTTTTGGGGGGGGTGCGGTGGGGGGTTGGTGTTGGGGTAGAGAGAGGCAAAGAAAACTACAGGATACGACTGACCAGATTTAGCAATTCTCGGAATCTGTCCCATGCTACCTGGAGCTTAAGTAATCACACTCCAAGCTCCCAGATCCAATTATTTTAATGATAAAAATCAAACTAAAACAAAGCAAAGGTCCTCTGTTTTTTCGTGTTCATTAGAGCACACAGAATTAGATTGTATTTTAGGAGATTTCATCACATGACATCCCACTTTCAGTCAGTGCGTTCGAACAGCAAGTTCTTAAAATCTTCAACACTTTTCTGACTAATAGACAAAAGTGGTCCAAAAAATTGAAGCTGAATCAATCTTCTAATGACCTCTGATTTTTTCTCCTGAGCTGTTTACAGAAGTACACATGAAGCTTTCATTTCTAAAGACTCCAGGACAATTCTGGAGGTTTGGCAACCCTGTGCATTCCTCTGGGGCCTACCAGGATGACACAAAGACATGCTGGAAACAGATTTAGATGTAAAACTTAATTTTACTATGTGAGTGGACTATAACCTTTGATATCTCCATGCTTACAGTTGTTCCCTGAGGGGAAAAAAGCAGGGCATCGCTGGTATTAACTGGATGCTGGGCTTTACGCCTCAGACTTAAAATCACCTCCATTAGTCATGGCTCTGTCTGTGCCTGTTGCGTGAAGTACTGACTGAGGTGCTCCCAGGGGAAACCAGAAACATTTAGAAATAAGTGGCAAGCTCTGACCAAGTATTTTCAGAAGATGGCTCTTGGCCCAACTCTGGCTTCATTATTGGCAAATATTGTAATATTTCATTAAACACACAAAACAGCTAGTTGCTGACTGAGGATTGCAAAGCTATAGTGCAACCGTTTTGAATGAGTGATAAATCCTTTTATCTGTACTGTAGCCCATGCTTTGCTTGGTATGTGGTTCTAAGTTACGGAGATTGTGGTGATCTGATCTGTAATTTGCACTCAGCACAGCATTCTTAAATTTAAAAGGGAAACAAAAGAATGTTGTTTGGACAAATGAATGCTTTTTATAAAGGATAATTCCCATAAATGAGTCTTTTTTGGGCGGGATGTAACAAGTGGTGTGCTGTCAGGATCAGTGCTGGGGCCTCAACGTTTTACAATTTATCTAAATTATTTGGATGAGGGGGCAGAAGCTGGTATGGTTGCTAAATTTACTGATGACACAAAGATAGGTAGGAAAGTAAGTGGTGAGGAGGACGTAAGGAAGGTGCAAAGTGACATAGATAAGTTAAATGAGCGGACAAAGATCTGGTAAATGGAATATAATGTCAACAAGTGTGAAATTGTCCATTTTGACAGAAAGAATAAAAAAGAAGCATATTTTCTAAATGGTGAGAGATTGCAGAGCATTGAGATGCAGAGAGACCTGGAAGTCCTAGTGCATGAACCACAAAAGGTTGGTATGCAGGTACAGCAGGTAATTAGGAAAGCTAATAGAATCACAGGATTGTTGTGGTGCTGAAGGAGGCCATATGGCCCATTGTGTCTGCTAATAGAATGTTATAATTTACTGCACAGAGAATTGAGTAGAAAAGTTGGGAGGTTATGCTTCAGTTGTGCAGGGCATTGGTGAGACTGCATCTGGAGTACTGTGTGCAGTATTTACAGTATATCTTCTTATTTAAGGAAAGATGTAAATGTGTTAGCAATTCGGAGAAGGTTTACTGGACTAATACCAGGAATGGGCGGGTTCTCTTATGAGAAATGGTTGGACAGTTTATGCTTGTATCCACTGGAATTTAGAAGGGTGACTTGATCAAAACTTTTCAGATGCTGAGGGAGTCTTGACAGAGTGGATGTGGAGAGGATACTTCCTCTTGTAGGAGAATCCAGAACTAAAGGGGTCACTCATTTAAGACAGATGAGGAGAGATATTTTCTCTCAGAGGGTTGTGAGCCTTTGGAACTCTCCTCATCAAAAAACAGTAGAAGCAGGGTCTTTGAGTTTTGAGGCAGAACTAGATAGATTCTTGATTAATAAGAGAGTGAAAGGCCATCGGGGGTAGGCAGGAATGTGAGGTTGAGGTTACCAACAGATCAGCCATGGACTCATTGAATAGCGGAGCAGGCTAGAGGGGCCGAGTGGTCAACTCCTGCTCCATGTTCATATGTTCATATGTTCATAGCCTATATATGAACCTACAGAAATGATAGACAGGGATGGGCAAGCTGCTCGATCATGCCTGCTCTGCGCACTTGATGCCTGTGGCGTCATGACTGGACTCTTCCTAACCCCCAGCTTGAAGCTGTGTATATTCCTGGGAGAAGCAAATAAAAACAGTGTGAATAAAAGGAGAAAAATTCCCCTTGGCCCTCCTCAACAGTGGTTGCTGACATGCTTAGTGTTGACACTGTTGATAAGGTGATCTAAGGGCCATATGGGAGCAGAGCTGAGAGATGGGAAGGAGACTGACCAAAGTGCCTGTGGAGACTTTCTCATTGACAGCTAGTGCTGGACACCATGCAGTACACCCAGAGGATTGTGTGGAGAATTTGCCTAATGCTTGTAGAGTAAGGACCAGCAACAGTGAGGTAAATTTTCACATGTCTGATTCTGTCAGAAACTGTGAACTCCACCTGACGAATCGCAGTAGCCATTCTCATGGTCAGGCCTCCTTGAATAATCTAGCGCTGAACCAGCACTGACAGGCAGCCAGCCAATAGTGGTTAGGGGAGGCGGGCATGGGTGGGGCCAAGTTGGGTGATTCCTCCACAGTGCTGCTGGGATCGGAGCCTGATCTGGCACTGGCAGCAGGGATAATCAGCAATGTTAATGTTCTCCCTCACTCCACTAGGGTAATTTAAAAGACTTTTACTCAGCCTTTTTGATTGACTTATAGACACTGATCCGTTTAAGGACAAATCTTTCAGCAGTTCGTGACTGAACTGCAAGTCAACTCCCTGTTGATCCCTTTACCGACTCCAAAAATCTGTATATCTCAGTCTTGAAAGTTTTTATTGTCACAGCATCCACAAACTTTTGAAGGAAGAGAATTCTAGATTTCCACTACTCTTTGTATGGAAAAAGTGCTTCCTGATTTTGTTCCTGAATGGCCTCTTTCTAACTTTAAGCTTATTTTGTTAATCATAAAATCACAGAATGGTTACAGCACAAAGGAGGCTGTTTGGCCCATTGTGTCTGTGCCAGCTCGCTGCAAGAGCATTTCACCAAGAGCCACTCTGCCCCTCTCCCCTTTCTCCCCATAGGCCTGCAAATTTTTTCTCTTTAGACAATAATCCCATTCCGTTTTGAAAACCATGATTGAATCTGCCTTCTTCAGACTCTCTGGCAGTACATCCCAGATCCTAACTACTCACTGAGTAAAAAAAGTTTGTCCTCATGTTGTCATTGCTTCTTTTGCCAATCACCTTAAATCAGTGTTCTCTGGTTCTCAGTCCTTCCATGGGAACAGTTCCCCTATCTACTCTATCCATACCCCTTATGATTTAGAGCACTCTGTCAAATCTCCTCTCAACCTTCCCTTCCCTAGGGAGAACAGTCCCAGCTTCTCCAATCTATCCCCGTATTTGAAGTTCCTCATTCCTGGAACCATTCTTTTTGAATCTTTTCTGCATCCTCTCTAATGCCTTCACATCCTTCCTAAAGTGTGGTAGCCAGAATTGGACGCAATACTCCAGTTGAGGCCAAATCAGTATTGTATAACATCTGATAATATATTATGACCTTGCCTGGATCAGGCTTTTTGCTGGGAGGTTGTCAGTGGAGAGCACAATGGAATATCCAGTGTTTTAGCTAAAGAGTTAAAGTGATGTGACTAAAGTGGCTCCATGAATGGGTCAATGCCTTTCCAAAGGTTGCAGAGAGGTCAGTAAAAATTAGTGGCAAAACAAATGTATGGGCAGGAAACAGTCTGTGGTCAAGTGATGGAGCAATGCAACACCCACAACCTTTGCTTAATTACTCACAAAGTGAAGTGTTACAGTAGTGAAAAGCAATCATCCAAAGCCTGAAACAATAAAGCTGCCTTCACTCCAATTTACCTTCAATCATGGTCCAGATTGCTTTCAGTTAATTAAATGTGACACCTCTCCTTTTCTATTGTGTGTCTGACATATTGCAAAGAGAATTACAGCTGAATTACTAACTTCAATCCCCAAACTGCTAACTTCAATCATTGACAAAGTGCTCTTGTGGCCCTTTCTCTCGTCCCCGTGAAGGGAAAGAAAGGAATCCAGGAATAAACGGTGAGTTTTCTTTTAATCATCTTGTCCCTAGTGATACCATCTACCAGGCCCACCTCAAGTTC
The DNA here is from genome assembly GCF_017639515.1 of Carcharodon carcharias. Classification (NCBI taxonomy): domain Eukaryota; kingdom Metazoa; phylum Chordata; class Chondrichthyes; order Lamniformes; family Lamnidae; genus Carcharodon; species Carcharodon carcharias. Next base: position 50,872,907 of record NC_054469.1, read on the forward strand.
AGAATCCCAGGGCTCAGATTCAATATGTTAACCCCAAAGCTACTTCTGTACTAGGAAATCAACTTATTGAACAATTGTATCATTTTTGGAATGGATTTTATAGCCACCCCTCCCCCAGCCCCCCCCGCATTTGCCCCCGACCCCCCCCCCTCCCCCGTCCGGCCCCCACCCCTGCTCCTGCCCCTGCCCCCTGCCCCCACCTGATGTGTTTTTGGTGGGGTCATGTAAAATATATTGAGCGCCCAGCCCACCCCTGACCTGTTCCCCATAATATGGGGGATGAGTAAGGCGCCCATTAGGCTGCCTGCTTTTAGGCCTATTGAGGCTCTTAACTGCCCAATTAAGTGGCAATTAAGGGCCTCAATCCTCCTCCACTGCCACAAAACACTGAGCAGTGGCAGGTGTTTTTGAAATAGCTTCAATGAAAAAGCGGGAAGGAAGTGGGGGTTCATCAATCAGCAGGGGTGGTGCCCTATGTACATTGGGGTCAACCTCCAAGATGTCACTCCTCCCTTTATTCCTCCCCGCCTACCCTTCAAAAGCCCCTCTCCAACCCAAAAGGCTAAGACTTACTGGCCAGTCACAACTGACAATCTCCCTGGGCCTCCTTGCAGTCCCAGCAGTCCCCACTACTGAGGTCTGGGGTGCCACTGGGACTGCTGGAGCTGCCAGCCAATCTGATTGGCCTGCAGCTCCCAAGGGTGGGGCTTCCTGCTTACTGAGGGGTGGAAGAGCAAACCTCAGCCTCTTTAGCCCATCCCCAGCGTGTTATTATTGTGGGATAGGCCTTTTAAAATTCAGTCCATTGAGGACTGACTTTCCTTAAGGGGTGGGGCTGTGGAAGTGGTGGAATCCAGCCCCTTATTCCCACAGTCTCTACTCAGTGACCTTTCATTACTGAGATTTTGTTTGTGCCAACTAGAGCCAACTCAGGGCATTTTGCCCAGCTGCTGGCTCCATTGATCTCCCCCTGTGGAGAAGCAGCTGGTAACCTCACTACTGCTCTTCACCATGGCATGACAGTTATTGGAAATTTGGGATAGGGAAACCCATGTCCCAGAATTCTGAGGGACAGGACAAATAGCCCATTGTGCCATCCCCAACATCTAAAACTGGAAAAGTCAGCCCATGAAGGGATCCTGCAGAGGGACATTTCAATAATAGAAGCTTTAAGTACAAGGTGAAGGACTTGTTATTAAGCAGATTTGCTCTGATTAGGAACGTAACCTTCTGTACTATACCACAGTATAAATGGCTGTTCACCTGTGAACTTTCAAGGGCAATTAATTTTTAAAATGGTTTTGAATCTATTTAAAATGATATATCAATTTTTGTTTCTAATACAATGTAACTTGTAATAATGTATAATGCTGGCATGGTGGTCTGATTTTTTAAAAGTAGGCAGTACAGTCTGGTAAAAGCAAAATACTGCAGATGCTGGAAATCTGAAATGAAAACCGAAAATGCTGGAAAAACTCAGCACACCTGGCAGCACCTGTGCAGAGAGAAACAGAGTTAATGTTTCTCAAAGAGTCAAATGGACTCGAAACGTTAACTCTGTTTCTCTCTCCACTGATGCTGAGTGTTTCCAGCATTTTCTGTTTTCATTTAAGCACAGTCGGGTGCTGCTTAAACCATTGCCCAAGATTTAAATTCAATGCTTTTATGTTGATAGAAAACAGAAATTACAAATAAATGGGCCACTTTCAGGTTGGCAGACTGTAGGGTACCTCAAGGATCAGTGCTGGGACCCCAGCTGTTCACAATCTATATCAATGAATCCGATGTGAGGATTAAATATAATATTTCCAAATTTGTAGATGACACTAAACTGGGTGGAAGTGTGAGTTGTGATAGGATGCAAAGACTCTTCAAGGGGATTTGGAGATGCTAAGTGAGTGGCAAAAATCTGGCAGATTTTTAAAAATTCATTTACAGGATGTGGGCGTCGCTGGCTAGGCCAATATTTACTGCCCATCCTAACTGCCCTTGAGAAGGTGGTGGTGAGCTGCCTCTTGAACCGCTGTAGTCCAGGCGGTGTAGGTACACCCACAGTGCTGTTAGGGAGGGAGTTCCAGGATTTTGACCCAGCAACAGTGAAGGAACAGTAATATATTTCCAAGTCAGGATCGTGAGTGGCTTGGAGGGGAACTTCCAGGTGGTGGTGTTCCCCTGTATCTGCTGCCCTTGTCCTTCTAGATGGCAGCAGTTGTGGGTTTGGAAGCTGCTGCCTAAAGAGCCTTAGTGAGTTTCTGCAGTGCATCTTGTGGATGGTACACACTGCTGCTAATGTGCTTCGGTGGTGGAAGGAGTGACTGTTTGTGGATGTGGTGCCATTCAAGCAGGCTGATTTGTCCTGGACAGTGTCAAGCTTCTTGAGTGTTGTTGGAGTTACCCTCATTCAGGCAAGTGGAGAGCATTCCATCACACTCCTGACTTGTGCCTTGTAGATCGTGGACAGGCTCTGGGGAGTCAGGAGGTGAGTTACTTGCTGCAGGATTCCTAGCCTTGTGGCCACAGTATTTATATGGCTAGTCTGGTTCAGTTTCTGGTCAATGGTAACCAGATGGATTACAATGTGGAGAAATATGAGGGTATCCAATTTGGTAGGAAAAACAGAAATACGGAATATTTCTTAAATGGTGAGAGCTGGGAAGTGTTGAACTTCAAAGGGGATTGGGTGTCCTTGTTCATGAGTCACTGAAAGCTAACATGCAGGTACAGCAATCGATTAATAAGGCAACTGATATGTTGGCCTTTATTACAAAATGATTTGAGTGTAGGAGTAAAGATGTCTTACTGCAATTATATACAGCCTTGGCCTGGAGTATTGTGTGCAGCATTGGTCTCCTTAGCTAAGGATAGGTATACTTGCCATAGAGGGATTGCAATGACGGTTCACCAGACTAATTCCTGCAACGCAGGGATTGTCCTATGAGGAAAGATTAAATCGACTGGGCCTTTATTCTCTGGAGTTCAGAAGAATGAGAGGTGATCTCATTCTCACAAAATTTGTACTGGCCTCGACAGGATAGATGCAGGGAGGATATTTCCCTGGCTGAGTGATCTAGAAGAGAGGACACAGTCTCAGAATAAGGGGCAGGCCATTTAGGACTGAGATGAGGAGGAATTTCTTCACTCAGAGGGTAGTGAATCTTTGGAGTTCTCTTCCTCAGAAGGCTGTGGAGGCTTAGTCATTGAGTCAGACTCAGACTCAGTTCAAGACTGAGATTGATAGATATCTACATATTAAAAACGTCAGGGGATATGGGGGATAGAGCTGGAAAATGGTGTTAAGTTGAAGATCAGCCATGACCTCAATGAATGGTGGAGCGAACTCGAAGGGCTGAATGGCCTACTCCTGCTCCTATTTCTGATGTTCTTATGTTCTTGATATTCGAACACAATTCTGCAATACTGAAGAAAATGTCCTGCGCAGTGCAGGAAAATCTCAGTCAACTTGCCTGCAGTCATGGGGTCCAATAAGGAAATATTTCACAAATATGAAATATGGCATTAAGCTGGTCAGAAACTCCCATCCCATTAGAATTGGTGGCACGCAGACTTTAAATACTGACTGCAACAATGATTTTTCAAAAAGAAATTCCTGAGAATTAGGGCCTCAAACTGAATAGGAGGTTAGTGCACAAGGCAGAAAAGTTGTTTTTTATTGGTGTGTAGCCAAAGAACAAAAGGCTGGTGCTGAAAATTACCTTTATATTTACATATGCCAAAAAAATTTAATAAAACTAACCAGCCACAGAGAAGGCTTGATTCCTAATGTTCTTAAAGTATTTAGTGCTTTCATTTAACAGTATATTATAATCCTTTGGAACCCATTCAACTCCATGCCTGGAAAATGCCAGAATGCGGGCTTTATTCCTCACTCCCTCCCTTGTTCTTCTTATTACTTTTTGCACTCAATAGAAAGGAGCAAGCAAAAGAAAGGTTTTCTTTTTTTTTCAGCACTTCTGCAGTTTATTTAGATTCATGCTTCAGGGAGACAGTCTCATCCAAAAGTGAACAGCAGTAACCTCAGTGCCCTCTATAAAAATTCACAGTCCTCAGGGTCAGAGTTCTGCGGTGAGATACTGTGTGTGGTTACAAGATGATATAATTTTAATGTAATAATGTGGATTTGTTCGTAATGTGCAATTTTCAAGCATAGGAAGTGCAGCTATTCTCCTGCCCAAAGCGTTAAAATCAGCATGTCACATTTGAATTCTAGTAAAAGCTAGAAAACAGCATTAATTAAAATATTGTTTGAAATGCTATGCTTATTTCTCACCTCCTGGTAGCTCGATGGCTTTGTAAGCATTGGAACATCCTGATGTAATTGATAAAATCCTGTCAGATTATTTAATCCAAGTGACCAACACATCACTTTATTTATGATGGTAATTGGCGCTACTCTCTTATCCATTGCTTGCAGCAGTCCACATTTCTGTGTGATCTAACCCCACCACATCTAGTGTATCATAAGTGAACCATCAGCTGACACTTTGATTCAGGTTTCAATGGAATAAACATTGGGTTTAACCTTTTCTTTCATGGTTTATGTTGCATGCAGCCCATAATAGAATTTGCTGATCCATCAGTAACGTGACTGTATCCATGTCATGTGCACTGCAGCCTGCTTTGTGTCTTTTGCCAGCAGTTTAGAAGAGATGGGCTGATTGTTTTGTAAGAACATAGGAAAGAGTGGAACAAGAGAAAGACCATTTGGCCCATCATTCTTTTGTTAATCTCTGAAGAAAAGCTCCTCCTATATTTTTCATCCCTTCTTAATATCCAATAAAAGAAAGATTTGAACGTCTTACGTTTATGTAGCACCTTTCATGACCATAAGATGCTCCAAAGTGTCTTACACTGAATGAGGCAGTTTTGAAAGCTACTCACTATTGGAATGTAGGTGTAGCTGAGTGAAATAAAAGTTCATCTAATCACCAGCATCATTTGGACTGAACTGACTTTAAAGCCTATCACTTTACAGACAGTGATATTCCACACTATTGAAAATATAACTTCAAATGGCAGATTCATATCAATGAATTGCTACAATTCAAGGAAAGCATACCCGCCATTTTGCACACATAATAAAATTAGCTTGTGTCAGCTCACAACAGGCTCACACTTGAAGGAGCACACTGCACCCTTATTTCCAATACTTTTGCCTCTTCTCCACGATAATTGTGAATCCTCAGCCAAACTCACAGCAGATGATCAGGGGAAATCACTGTGGAAAATCGAACCAAAGACTTTGACTGGGAAATGAAGTGTCCCCTTATTTTAAGAAGCCTTCAGGTCCCAGGATTCCCATGTGACCACTTTACATGAGCAATGGTTTGAGTGCTGGACAGGTTACTATCAACTCTAGAATCCCCAGAAGGAAAAACCAGTTCAGACCAGTATTCTTATTTCCCAGCTTTTACTGGTGTTCTATTTTAAGTTATATAAGACCCGTTCAGACCAGTCTTCTTAGTTTCCAGTTATTACTGTTTTTTCATTCTGGGCTGTCCATCTCTTACTTCCCCATCCTTATCCAAAAGCACATGAAAATACTGCTGAAGCTCAGATAAGAGGCTGCATCAATGAATTAAATGGCCGCGTAGAATGCCTGGGATCCCATAGTCCGGCTGCCAACTCACTGTGGAAAAGACTAGTAGGAAAGGACTCCTGGAACATAAAGATCTTGCTGTGTTATCGTGCCATCAAAAACTCTAACGTCTTCTATTTTCATCTGCTGACGACCCATTTCCGAGTCTTCTTAAATAATCTGGATGGTCGCATGGGCCCATACTGGAGTAAGAGCAGTGGCTTCCCTGCTGAGGAGATTAAGACTAAGACTGCTTTAGTTCCGCTTTGAAATTGGGAGGCTGAGCCTGGGTGGACAAATTAAACAAATTATTTTTCTTGGCTCCAAGAGAAGAGTGGGGCTATTTAATTAAGGTAAAAGGCTCCTTAATTGCCATTGTGCTTGTAAGGCCTTCACTTGGTTCAAACCAGGACCAAACTCCATTCCCAAAATGACTATAAGAGGGTACATCAGGCCAAATTCACACTGGGATAGCCCAGAAATTCTCCCGAATGCCTACCCAAAGTCCTGGAACAATTAAAGTTGGCACTTTTTTCTGCCTGTTCCATTGAGCATGGACAGCTTTAAAGGAGCAGCAACCCAGCAGATCCAGCTTCCGTCTGAAAGGATTACCCCTGCACCAACATTGTGCCAGAAGTCTGCTGCCTGATTTATGCAATTTCTTCACCTGCCTATCTCTAAGTTATCAAAAGACAACAGTATCACTGACCAACATCATTAAAGTTATTCACTCACTAAGTCCCAACGGAAGTGAAGCAAATGGACACCAGCATGTGCTTTTACAAAAACAAGCCAGAGAAATATAAACACAAAAAAACTGCGGATGCTGGAAATCCAAAACAAAAACAGAATTACCTGGAAAAACTCAGCAGGTCTGGCAGCATCGGCGGAGAAGAAAAGAGTTGACATTTCGAGTCCTCGTGACCCTTCGACAGAACTTGCGTTCGAGTCCAAGAAAGAGTTGAAGGGTCATGAGGACTCGAAACGTCAACTCTTTTCTTCTCCGCCGATGCTGCCAGACCTGCTGAGTTTTTCCAGGTAATTCTGTTTTTGTTTTAGAGAAATATTTGTTTGGCAATGAGTTAGAGATTGGAGAGATAGGTGTAGAACTGATATAATGGGAAAAAATATCCCCCCATCGGGGAGGAAGTGCGAGAGCAGGCGCGGGTGGGCACACCTCCGATCGGCACACCCATTTGGGGGCACTCCGCCATTTTACATGGCCGGGCCAATTAAGGCCCACCCAGCGCGACATCCGCTCGGAAGCGCTACGCGCTCCCCATGCGAGCAGCGGGGGTGGGGATTCCCTCAGCCTGGAGTGCGTTCTTTCACGCATGCGCATGAAAGCATGCACAGATCTCCCTGAGGCTAAGTGCTGCTTCAGGGAGAACAGCTCCAATTTAAAACTTAAAATAAAGAGGTTTAAAAAAAAACCCTGCCATTTCCCCTCATGTGACACTGTCACATGAGTGGAGTTGGGACATGTCCATAACTTTTATTGAAAGATGTGATAAAATACCTTCATGAATCCTCATCCCACCCATGGATGAAGTTTCATACTTTTTCCAAAGCCCGCCAGGGCTCCAGGCATGCCCTCTAACCTTAAGGTTGGACGGGCAGGTCCATTAACGACCTTAATTAGTTTTTCAATGGCCTCAATAGGCCGTTGACAGGTTGGTGGGCGCGGAGCTGACTCAGCTGCGCCCCTGCCAACCTGAAAATGGAAATGACGCAGGGTGACATTGGGAGTTCCACCTGACGTCATTCCGCGTCATTTTACTCATCGGCGAGCGGGCCCCGCCCCCTGCTCGCCAACCAGAAGATCCTCCCCAATGTTCCACAAGGCACAATTGTCCCTTTGTTGCCAGGACAATGGAGGGGATGTTCATTGTGCAGGACAGCAATTGATTGGGCTTGAGATATGAAGGTGCAAAGGTGTAAGGTATTTCACTTTACTGGGCCACAACTTCCTCGGAGTGGCAGTCAGTGTCGGGTTGCCACTCCGTGCCCAATTACTTACTGCGAACTTCTTCTGTGCCTGTCTCACCCGACCTTCTGACTCAGGCTGGGCGAGATCCAGGCGGTACAGCTATCCCCGAAGCCCAGCATCGCAGTCCAGCAGAGACGGCCGAAGAACACGCCCTCTTTTTTTAATGGCAAAGGTAAGTGGTTAGGATTTGTGGGGGGTGGGGGGGAATCGGACATCTGGGGGATTGGACATCGGGGTGGTGGGGGGGTGTTGGACGTCAGCGGGGCGGGGGTTTGGTGAGGAGGGTGCCGGAATCAGGTGGGGATGGTCAGATGTCAGGCGGAGGTGATGTGGGGGTGCCGGCATCAGAGGGGGATGGGAGGGGTGGTCGGACATCAGTTGGGGGGTGAGGGAGTGTTGAACATCAGGAGCGGTGGGGGGGTTGTTTATTGGAGGGGTAGGGGAGGTGGATTGGGGATGGATTGGACATTGGTGGGGGTGGGGGGAGTCAGACATTGGGGCATATGGGGGAGTTGGACATCGGGGGGTGTGGGGGTGGGGTCCAACCTTGGGGGTGAGCGCTGGGGGTCGGTGGAGGATCTCCATTCTGGTCAGGATGGGGATAGGGCCTGTGGGGGTGGAGGAGGTGGGAGTCTGGTTGGATTGGGACAGCTGGGTGGAGGCAGGGGGCGGGGGGTGCTTGGGACAGGTCGGGTGTTGTAGGGGTGGGTGGTCCCATAGTTACCCAGAAGTTACAAGAGGTTTTAATTCTTCTAACCTTTTCTGAGTAACTATTTGTGCAACACAAGTGTAACCTTCTGAAGTTTGCCATTTAAATTGCATTTTCGGATGGTATCCAGAGCAGGGCAATTGCCCAGAAGAAGTTTCCACTTCTGGGCAGTTGCCATGCAAACCCTTACCTTTGAAGTTCTGAGAGGGGATCCCCAGCGCATCTTTGGGGATGACACTCCGAGGAAGTTGTGGCCCAGTAAAGTGAAATACCTTACACCTTTGCACCTTCATATCCCGTGCCCACTCTGCTCCCCCCACCCCCACCAATGTCCAATCCATCCCCAATCCACCTCCCCTACCCCTCCAATAAACAACCCCCCACCGCTCCTGATGTTCAACACTCCCTCACCCCCCAAATCCGACGCTGGGGAGCTCAAAAGTTATGGTCCATCATCTTTGGGGATTGGGAATGTTTATTGCAGCCTGTTCCCGCAGGAGATTAAATGCTTTTGTTAGTCCATGGTCTAACATAGGAGCAGACTTAATGGGACAAATGCCCTTTCATTGTTTCAAGCCTCTCTTCTTCTATAAGGTCCATTACACATGGGGCAGAATTTTCTGGATGGCTGGGGGGTGGGTGGTGGGGGGAGCAGAGTGGGAGTGGGCACGGGCGGGCGTGGATCCAATCGCCACTCGCAATTGGGTCTGTGCCACCATTTTACATGGGTGGGCCAATTAAGGCCTGTCCAGCGTACTTCACGACTCCCATGCATAGCAGGAGTGGGCGGGCGGCGGCAGGTGCGCTCAGCCCACCGTGTCCAATGGCGACCCGGCGACCTGTATAAAGGAAGGCCTGGCAGCCTTGGAAAGGCTGCTCGCAATGGCAGGACGAAAGGCTCTGAAGAGGGGCAATGGAGGTTATGCAAGTCCAGAGGGTAGGCCATGGGGGCAGGCCAGGCCGGAGGGTAGGGCAGGGGGCCAGTGTGCCCCTCATTTTTTCTATGAGTGTCTTGCTGCCCTCTTCGAGGAGGTGGCAGCATGGCAGGAGGTACTGGTTCCCCAGGCAGGAGGAGGAGGCATCCCACATGACCAGACGTGCCTGGGAGGAGGTGGCAGAGATTGTGAGCTTCCACGACGTGATGCAGTGCACCTGGATCCAGTGCCGCAAGTGCTTCAATGACTTGTTGCGCTCTGGAAGGGCATTGGTCACTTAACCAGAGGCTTTACCCTCTGCTGCCCCCCACCAAGTCTGAGTGTAGTGACTGCATTGAATCATTGATGGCCTGTGTCCTTTGCTGGGTGGGCCAGCAGCTATTGCCCATGCCGAGGTCATCCTGAGTGGGGAACAGGCCCAGCATCTTTGTGTGAGTGTTCGGCAGCAGCGGGGTGAGCAGACACTGGAGCCCTGCAATGTCCCACTCTGGTTGGGGTGGGCCGTCCGCGAAGAGAATCCAGGTACAAGTAGCACAAATCAATGCCCTTCTCTCCTTTTCAGGAGAAGAATGCTCTTAATGCTGCAGAGCGTGTGAGGACTGGTGGTGGGCAGGCGCAGTTAGCCATTCTCAGCCGGTTTGAGCAGGAGGCCCTAGATTTGGAGAGGTGCCATGCGCCCAGGTTCACTGGTGTCGGTGAGGCTGGGGTGCCAAGGCCAGGTATACATGGCCAGCTGTGAGGTCAGCATTGTTCTCCTAACAGACATGGCTGTGCTGAATGTTCAGTGATTGAAGTTTGCAACATGACTTGACCATTGCTTATTGAAGGATGAGCGCATAATGATCCGGGGGAGAGCGATGCACTTTGTCATTGCCTCCATGTTAACTGATCCAATGTCCTTGTTCTTCCTTTCAGCATCAGCGGACCAGGGCTGGGAGAAGGAGCAGCAGAGGCCCCTTCTCACACCTGAGGGCCCTGAAGTCTTACAAGCGTCACACCATCTCTGTGAAGCAGGCACAGCGCGGTTATTAGCACCTCAGTGGGAGTCAGAACATCGGCTAGTGTCCTGGGTCACTGTGGTGAGGGTACTTCACAGTCGCTGGAGGAACTGGCAGAGACAGAGAGTGCCCATGGCACCGGCAATCGTAGGGCTGCAGGGAACCAGGCACATGCTCAGTCGGTGCCTGATGATGTGCCTCTGGAGCCGTCTGCGACGCAACAAGAGCAGGAAATGCGGCCGGGTGTGAGGGAGCATCTGGTGGAGATACATGAGGCTATGCTTGGCTTGGTGTCCGTGGTGGAGGAGTCTACTCAGACTATCGCCGACGCAATGAGCTTCATGTCCAAGCGCTATGCTTCCTCCATGGAGAGTGGCGACTCTCGTGGAGAGGCTCTTCCAGGAGACCCGTCAGCATGTTCAAAAACGGAAGAGGCATCTCCCTGAAGACTGCCAGGAGTTGTGAAGGAGGCTGAGGGAGCTGTTTGGAAGCAATCCAAGAAGTGCCCTGGTGTGCAGTCATGGCCTCAGCACCTGGAGGTCATGGAGGGCGGTGGGCAAGTCAGTGGGCACTCTGCCCCCCGTTTCTCAGATGAGTGCCTGGGAGTGACTTGAGGAGGTCAGTGCTACAGGGCATATCTTAATGCCCAGGGATGGCAAAAGAAGGCCACTCCACCTGACCAAGAAGGCCTGGATGGAGGCTGCCACCCAGGTCAGTGGCACAATATAGTGCACCATATGTGCTTCAGTGCCGCAGAAAGTTTAATGATCTTCTGCGGGCAGCAAAGGTAATTGCAGAAATAGCATGAACCTATGCGGAGAACTTTAATCGGGTGCTCATTGCTCGGAATGTTCAGGGGCCCAAGAGTGTGTATGCCAACCGGCACCGAAGCCTGCCCTGCCAAGGCTGGGATGTCAGCACGGCTGGCCTCAGTGCATTGCAGGGTGAGAGGTGCCACAGTGACATGGCCTGCCTAATGCCCGGGTGGGCGGTGATGGGGGTGGGGTGTGGGGAACCAGGAAAGTTCCTGGAGAAGGAACAATAATGAGGCTATTTTTCCTTGTCAGGAGAAGGGCAGTCAAAACACTGCGGAGCGCCACTGAACGGGTGAAATGGTGCCAAATCTCTGCATCCTCACGAAGTATGAAAATGGTGCGCTGGAGCTGGAGTGTCACTGGCCAGCTCGCTTCTCTGGTCACGGTGAGGCGCGGGTTTCAGATGAAGGTAAGGGTGCAGGTGACAGAGGCGTGTGCAGTGGGTACTGGAAACATAATGGGCTCCTCGCATCAGAAACTGAGCTGTCATAGCCAGAGAGCCCATTGAAGCTCCAATGCAGATGGCACCAAGCAGCAGGTCTCGACTGTCTCCTCAGCCCGCCGAGCATGCATAGTGACTATGATGATTGCATGCACTGATCTTTTGCCTTCCTCCCGCAGATGCACCACCCACAGGAGCTGCCATTGAGCTCTGGGGAAGGCATTACGCCTGCACCAGCATCACACCATCTCTTTGAACCAGGCACCAGCACAAGTACTCAGACGTTGGTGGGCATTAGTTCTTCAGCTCCGTGGATGATGCACAACAGTGAGGGCACATCACTCTCACATGAGTTGCTGGCAGAGGCAGAGAGGTCCCAGGAAGCTGACAGTGGGAGCACAGCTGGAGACCCGGACCATGCTGCTTCTGAGACAGACGATGAGCCTCTGGAATTGTCGAACAGGCAGCAGGTGCAGGATGTCCAGCGGGATGCCTGGGGAGATCTGGTGGAGATCCATGAGGGTCTGCGTGCCATGGTCTCTGCCATGGATGAATCCATGCGGAGCATGAGATCTGCGTTGACCCTTAACACTGAAGGCAGTGCCTCCTCCATGGAGAGAGTGGTGACTCTCATGGAGAGGTAACTTCAGGAGAAGACTCAGGGGTTCTTGGGGTTGCACTTGGACCTACAAGCCCTCACATAGGCAATGACCTCAGGAGGTCACTGCCAGTGTGAGAGATGGATAATCTCCCTGCTGGGTGACCGTCCATCATTGGTGAGCAGGGAGGTGCAAATGCAACTCATGCTGGCGGACGTGCTGCCTGTCGCCTCTGTGGGTTCCTCTCAGGGCACTTGGCTGAGGGCACCAGTTTGTTCACCCCTCTGCCAGTGGCCCCTGCATCTAATGATGCTGCAATGACTGAAAATTCGTACCTGACCCTGAGAAGAGCTTCCAACCACATATCCATGAAGACCATCTGTTGCCTCCTTTGTAACAACGCCTGTCTTCGCCCCTGCCTCAGCTAATCTGATGCTGAAATCCCCATTCATGCCTCATTATCCATGGACAAGATTGTTCCAAAGCACTCCTGACTGGATCCCACAATCTATCCTCCGTAAATTTGAGGTCCTCCAAAACTCTGCTGCCGTACTTCCACCTATCTCCTCTATGCTTGCTGGTCTGCACTGGCTCTCAGTTAGTCAATGTTTTGGTTTTAAAATTCCCATCCTTGTTTCCAATCCTTTCATGGCCTTGTCCCTCCCTATCTCTCTAATTTTCTCAAGCGGCATAACTTTTGTGATATCTGTGCTCAACTAATTGTGTCCTCTTGAGCATCCCCAATTTTAATCGCTCCATAATTGATGGTCTTGACTCCAGCTGCCTAGGCTCCATCTCAGTCTCCTCCAGAGGTCTCCAGCATCACAGATGCCAGTCTTCAGCCATTCGATTCACTCTACGTGATATGAAGAAACGGCTGAAGGCACTGGATACTGCAAAAGCTATGGGCCCTGACCATATTCCAGCAATAGTACTGAAGACTTGTGCTCCAGAACTAGCCACGCCTCTAGCCAAGCTGTTCCAGTACAGCTACAACACTGGCATCTGCTATGTGGAAAATTGCCCAGGTATGTCCTATACACAAAAAGCAGGACAAATCCAACCTGGTCCATTACTGCCCCACCAGTCTACTCTCTATCATCAGTAAAGTAATGGAAAGGATCATCAACAGTGCTATCAAGTGGCAATAACCTGCTCAATGGCACTCAGTTTGGGTTCCGCCAGGGCCACTCAGCTCCTGGCCTTATTACAGCCTTGGCTCAAAGATGGACAAAAGAGCTGAACTCCTGAGGTGAGGTGAGAGTGACTGCTCTTGATATCAAGGCAGCATTTGACAGAGTGTGGCATCAAGGAGCTCTAGCAAAACTGGAGTCAATGGAAATCAGAGGGAAAACTCTCCGCTGGTTGGAGTCATACCTAGCACAAAGGAAGATGGTTGTAGTTGTTGGAGGTCAATCATCTCAGCTCCAGGACATCACTGCAGGAGTTCCTCAGGGTAGTGTCCCGAGCTCAACAATCTTCAGTTGTTTCATCAATGACCTTTCTTCCATCGTAAGATCAGAAGTGGGGATGTTCGCTTATGATTGCATAATGTTCAGCACCATTCGTGGCTCCTCAGATATTGAAGCAGTCCATGTCCAAATTCAGCAAGATCTGGACATGATGCAGGTTTGGGCTGACAAGTGGCAAGTAACATTCGTGCCACACAAGTGCCAGACAATGACCAACTCCAACAAGAGAGAACCTAACAATCGCCCCTTGACTTTCAATGTCATTACCATCACTGAATCCCCCACTATCAACATTCTAGGAGTTTCCATTGACCAGAAACTGAACTGGACTGGCCATATAAATACTGTGGCCGCAAGAGCAGGTCAGAGGCTCGGAATCGTGTGGCAAGTAACTCACTTCCTGACTCCCCAAAGCTTGTCCATGATCTACAAGGCACAAGTCAGGAGTGTGATGGAATACTCCCCACTTGCCTGGATGAGTGCAGCTCCAACAACACTCAAGAAGCTTGACACCATCCAGGACAAAGCAGCCTGCTTGATTGGCACCACATCCACAAACATTCACTCCGTCCACTACTAACACACGGTAGCAGCAGTGTGTGCCATCTACAAGATGCATTGCCGGAACTCATCAAGACTCCTTAGACAGCACCTTCTAAACCCATGGCCACTGCCATCTAGAAGGACAAGGGCATCAGATACATGGGAACGCCACCACCTGGAAGTTCCCCTCCAAGCCACTCACTATCCTGACTTGGAAATATATCGTTATTCCTTCACTGTCCCTGGGTCAAAATCCTGGAACTCCCTCTTCTTAACAGCACTATGGGTGTACCTACACCACATGGACAGCAGTGGTTCAAGAAGGTCATCTTCTCAAGGGCAACTTGGGATGGGCAATAAATGCTGGCCTAATCAGCGATGCCCGCATCTCATAAATGAATTTAAAAAAGCTCTGGAATTCCTTCCCTAAATTTCTCCCCCTCTCCACCTCTCTTTCTTCCTATAATACACTCCTTAAAACCTACCTCTTTGATCCAAACTTTTGGCCCTCTGCCTTAATATTGCCTTATGTGGCTCAGTGTCTAATTTTGCTTTATAATGATCGTATGAAGCTTGGGACATTTTATACACTAAAGGTGCTATATAAATAGAATTTGTTGTGGATTGTTGATGAGAAAATCTTAGTAATATTTATTGTGGCATATAGTTAAATATTAATGTAGTCCTGATCCTTAGCTAATCTAATGGAACTTTACATATTCCCTCAGCATTTTCCCGTTAAATTTGCTTTTCATAACCTTGCAAAATATGTTTTTGACACGTGTGGTTAAATGACCAAATCCTTGTTTCATTTCTAAAGTCAGGCAAGCGCAGTGATTTCTGTCAATTCTTTTGAAGGTGCTGTTGAGCTTAATAGCCGATTCATTTCATTATAGCTTCTACATTTATCAAATGTTAAGTAGGCTTATCAAGCCAAATACTGCATGAGGCATGACCAACAAGTAAATCAGGAAATGGTTCAATTAGTCAAATGGATTTGGGCCTTTTTAAATGCTTATAACAAGTAGACACAAAAGCTGCAGCTGGATCTGAGCAGAGAACTCCACCCTCCCCCTTTGCATGAAGATTTTGACAAGCTGAAGCTTGCACAGTACCATAGGCCTGGGGCAGAATTTTCCATTCCAGAGACAAAGTCCGGTGGCAGAAGCGAAAGCTGGAGTGACTTCCGTTGGAGAGCGGGGCGGCTGAACACATGAGATCTTGAGCTGCTCAGCTCCTTAATTATGCAGCCGCAAGGAGCACGTCAAATCTTGTAGCGGGTCAGACAGGAACTGGCCCGCCCCGCCATCACCACATTGACTCCAACATCCAGGCGCCATATCTGAATGGCACCCAGGCTCTGCTCCTTGATTCCATCCCCCCCACCCACCAAGTCCTGCCTCAGTCTCATCCTCCCATGTGTCCTGCCTTGGCACAGCCTGTGTGAAAGGCACCCGATATCTCTCAGTGACGGTGTGAAGGGAATTGTTGTAAAAAAAACCCATCTGGTTCACTAATGTCCTTTAGGGAAGGAAATCTGCTGTCCTTAACTGGTCTGGCCTACATGTGGCTCCAGACCCACAGCAATGTGGTTGGCTCTTAAAATGCCCTCTGAACAAGGACAGTTAAGGATGGGTAATAAATGCTGGCCTGGCCAGTGATGCCCACATCTCATGAATGAATAAAAAAATTCTTGCTTCCCCCACCTGCCATGATTCCTGCTGCTGGCAGTGCCAGAAGATTCTGCCCCTAATTTCTGTCTTCAAGCAATTTTTTTTAGCATACTTTCATAATTTTTGAAGTCAGAAATTGTTTCTTTTCTTTGTTTTGTGTGGGAAGCTGGTTAATTGTCACTTCAGCATTTTCTGAATTGTAATCATTGTGGATCTCAGCCATTCTACATATGTCTCCTCCTGACATTGCCTTTGTATTGAAATTAAGACTCACAGCATAGTCTTCCACTTTAACTCATTCTCTTTTTTGACAACTTCAAGAATTCCCTATCTCTCTGTTCTTCATTCCTCCAAGATTCTTTAGCTAGAATTACCTGAACCAGTTATTTAATATAATCTGCAGATAGCTTGCACTTTGTAATGCAACAGGAATTCCGCCATCTATCAGAATCTGAGAAAGCATTTTATTTTCTTTCACGTCTTATTCTCAACAAAGATATGTTCCATTGAGAAAGAAAGACTCTATGAGATGGATGCACCAGCCATGGCTGACGAAGGAAGTTAAGAAAGGTATGTGTGCAGATTAGTGGTAGGCCAGAAGATTGGGAACATTTTAGAAACCAGCAATGGAAAAATAGAAAAAATAAAGAGGGGAAAATTAGGATATGAGGGTAAACTTGCAAAAAATTTAAAAGCAGAGAGCTTCTGTAAGTATATAAAAAGGAAGTGAATAGCTAAAATAAACCTTTGTCCCTTAGAGAATGAGACTGGGAATTAATAATTGGAAACAAAGAAATGGCAGAGACTTTGAACATGCATTTTGTATTTGTCTTCCCTGTAGAGGGCACAGAAGGCATCCCAAGAATAGTAGAAAATCAAGGGGTAAAAGAGAGGGAGGAACTTAAAACAATCACTATCAATAGAGAAAAAGTACTAGGTAAACTGATGGAACTAAAGCTGACAAGTCCACTGGATCTGGTGGCCTGCATCCCAGGGTCTTAAAAGAAGTGGCTGCAGAGATAGTGGACACATTGGTTGTAATTTTCCAAAATTCCCTAGATTTTGGAGACTTCCCAGCTGGAAAATTGCAAATGTAACACTTCTATTCAAGAAAGAAGGGGGAACAAAAAGCAAGAAGCTATAGGCCAGTTGCCTAACATCTGTCATTGGGAAAATGCTGGATTCCTTTATTAAGTAAGTAAAAGCAGGACACTTAGAGAATCATAATACAGTCAAGCAGATTGAATATGAAAGGGAAATCATGTTTGATAACTTTCTTTGAGGATGTAACAAGCAGGGTGAAGAAAGGGGAACAAGTAGATGTGGTGTATTTGGATTTCCAAAAAGCATTTGATAAGGCACCACGTCAAAGGTTACTACACAAAATGAGAGCAAATGGTTTTGGGGATAATATGTTAGCATGGATAATTGGTTAACTAACAAGAAACAGAGATCCAGGATAAACAGGTCATTTTCAGGTTGAAAACTACTATGGGGTGCCACTGAGATCAGTGCTGTGGCCTCAACTATTTATAATATATATTAAATACTTGGATGAAGAGATAGAATTTATTGCAGCCAAATTTGCTAATGATACAAAGATAGGTAGGAGAGCAATTTATGAGGAGGATACAAAGAGTCTGTGAAGAGATATAGATAGGCTAATTGAGTGGGAAAAAAGTTGGTAGATAAGAGTATAATGTGGGAAAATATGAGTTTGTCCACTTTGGCAGGAAGAAAAAAAAGCAGAATATTATTTAAATGGAGACAGACTGCAGAATTCTGTGGCACAGAGGGATTTGGATGTCCTTGTACATGAATCAGAAAAAGTTAGCTTGCAAGTACAGCTAGTAATTAGGAAGGCAAATGAAATGTTAGCCTTTATTGCAAGAGGGTTGGAACATAAAAGTAGGGAAGTCTTGTTACAACTCTACAGGGCATTGATGACACCACACCTAGGGTACTGTGTACCGTTTTGGTCTCCTTACTTGGGTGGGATATACTTGCATTGGAAGCAGTCAAAGAAGTTTAGGCAGGTTCCTGGGATGAAGGGAATGTCTCATGAGGAAAGGTTGAGTGGGTTTGGCCCATACTCATTAGAGTTTAAAAGAATGAGAAGTGATCTTATTGAAACATATAAGAGATTCTGAGGGGACTTGGCAGGGTGGATGCTGAGGGTATGTTTCCCCTCATGGGGTGAATCTAGAAGTAGGGGACACATATAAGGGGTCTCCCATTTAAGATGGAGAAGGGGAGGAATTTCTTCTCTTTGAGAGTCATTAGTCTTGGAATTCACTATGCCAGAGGGTGATGGAGGCTGGGTTATGTTCAAGGGTGAGTCAGACAGATTTTTGATCTACAATGGAGTGAAAGGTTATGAGGGGCATGAGTGGTAGGAGCAAGGATGTGGAGTTAAGGCCACCATCAGCTCAGGCCTGATCTTATTGAATGGTGGAGCAGGCTTGAGGGGCCGAAAGGCCTACTCCTGTTCCAATTTCTTAAGTCTTTATGGATATTTCAGAACAAATAACTAAATAAAATTTGAGCTTGTCACCTCAAGCCAATTTGATGGTTTCCATTGTCATTTTTTTACTCTTTTCTACACTTGACAATTTGTATCTGAATCTTTCACTACAGTTTTTTTTATTAAATGTGACGTTAAACAATTTTACCTTCCTAACATGGAAGAGATATACACATGGCTGAAAAATTCATTCTAGTTGTCTGATAGAAACCTGACAGAACACATGGGAGAATTGCCCCGAACAGCCCATAACAGCTATTTATTCCACTTCTCTGTGTTTCTTCCAATCTGCAATTGAGACCTAAAGAACCTCTCAGAGTTTCAGGGCCACATTATTCACAGCAAACACATTTACAATCTCTACACCTGACTCTATGCATAAATGAACCAGCTGGTGTGGTTCTTTGGGGGAAAATTTTGCAGCACGCACATTGGTGGTTGCTGAGCATTGGCATCAGAGGAGGGCATGCTGTTAACGCACAGTCAAATAGCCCTTCAACACTCACTTACAGGCTCTCACTGTCTTAACACTCTGTGATGGCTCACTTGGCTGGGGCACACCTGAGGGCTACTGGTAACCACAGAACTGTCTTCAGGAGAGGAGAAAGGGGAAGCGAGAAAATCAAATAAAGTATAATGAAGCATTGAGCAACATTTTCCCCCCCGTTGGGGGGGGATGTGCGGGAGTGGGCGTGGGCAAGCGGGCACGAAAGAGTGCACAGATCTCCCTGAGGCTAAGTGCTGCCTCAGGGAGATCGGCTCAGGTTTGAAACATTGAATAGGAAAAAAATTACTGACAGATCCCCTCATGTGCCACTGTCACATGAGCTGGGATATGTCAATTTCTTTTATTTAGACATTTAATACAAATTTTATTACCCTCATGAAACCTCATCTCGCCCGTGGATGAGGTTTCATGTCTTTTCGGAAGCCCACTTGGGCTCCCGGCCTGCCTGCCAACCTTAAGGTTGACGGGCAGGTCCATTGATTGGCTCAATTACTTTTTTAATGGTCTTAAGCGGCCGTTGACAGGTCGGCGGGCTCACAGCCGAGTCAGCTGCGTGCCCGCTGACCTGAAAATGTAAATGAAGTGGGGTGATGTCAGGACCTGCATCCCGCATCATTTTATGAGATGGTAAGTGGGCCCTGCACCCCGCTTGCCGATCGGAAGATGCAGCCCATTGAGTCTATATCAAAGATGACCATTTTAAAAAAAAACAATTCTTGCGAAAATGTGACAAGGCAGCTACTGCAAAATCAGAACAACAATAAGTAGCCATATTATCATGTATATTTACCGGGTATAAATGTGCTACATTCATCAACAGGTATGACCGACCAGTGGTTATGGTACTGGATTAGCTTCTCAGTAGTTGCGAGCTCAGAAACTCTGCCGTCGCAAATTGTGTAGTTGCTTTCAAATAAGTCAGGTAATTTTTGGGATACCCAAAAATAATGACTTGGGAGGGTGCAGTTTTCTTTGAAAACCCAACTGATTTGCTAAAGGGAATCTGCCACTCCCATCTGGCTGTGTCTACCTATTATTCCATACCACACCACATGGGTGATTCTCAACCACACCATGGAGTGGCTGAGGAAACCACTCAGTTGTATGAATTGATGGACAAAGTCCACATCCCAAGGTTAGATCTTGACTTTGTGTGATGGTGTAAAACAGGTGACAGAAAGTCAGCAGCTGTACAGCTCTCTTGATGTTTTACTTCCATTGACTTCTTACTATTATCATCTAAGATCTACCCCACTCGGTGAAATCTTGAAATGGCCCAGCAGTGTGTGAATGTATTCATATGAAATTGTTTTAGCCACTATATTAACAGAGGTACTCGTCCACATATAGGGCTTAATTTAGCAGGGTGCTGTGGCCCTCATCCGCCTGGTTAAGATGTCAGAGGTGAGCCCGCCCACCATACAGAGTGAAGGCTGCCCCTCAGCAATTTAATGCTGTGAGTAGTGTTAATTGCTTTAAGGCAAAACTTCTGCCCCTGTTTCAGGAGGAAGTTGGAGAACTAACAGCAAATCAAAAGTTGTCAGCTCTGTAGTTCAAGCAGTACAGGTGGGAGTGGCGGCCACTGCTGGGAATATGAGCAGCTGACAAAAAGGAACCTGGATTTAAGGTAAGTCCACGGTAACACCAGGTCAAGGCTGGTGGGAAGATGGGCAGCCAGTTGTCATGAAGAGATATGTCTATAATGTTATTGGAAACTATTGTTAAATTGGAATTGTAGTAGGGTCTGTGTCTATGTGTGTGTCTGTGTGTGTGTCTTAATTGGATTAAAGCCAGCTAGTCTGGGTGTTTTGATGTAGTTTGAGATGTTACTTAGGTAAACATAAGGAGGAGAAGGTAAAGTGTAAATTTGCATTTGTTGGATGAACCGTTGAACTGAATAGGTAAAATCTTGTACCTAACTAGGAGACACCAAGCAATGTGTTTATATTACTAACAAAATTGGTGGAATGAAAGGATTATTGTTAGGAGAGGTAAAATTAAAAACCTAGTAATACAATGCAAAATTTACATTCAAAGGGGATGCTAGGTATAAACATAAAGGGGTTTGTATGTGTAAGTCAGAAGCATTTAAGATCTAACCAGCCTGTAAGCCTACAACTGTGTCTGCAAAGGAACCAAATTGCAAGGAACCTCATTTTGAATTCATAAGGTCAAATGTGCTTTGCCTGGTGTCTTTTAAAATCTGAGTTTTACTGTTGCCTTAACAGGGGCATAACTCAGAGTCAGATTAATTTGGGGATTTGTTTAAAAGTTATTATGGTAATATTTTGTAGACATGTTTATATGTTTAATTTGTTGTTAAATTAATAAATGTTTAATTTTGTTTTATATAAAAAGAACCTTTTGAGGCTCGGTGGTCTTATTCATGAATTCAGAGCTGCATCTCAAACATACCAATTGAAAATATAGGTTATGACAGTTGTTTCAAGATTCCCTCTGGGATTTAAACAGCTCAGCTTTTACCAACTGGCGTGTTATAACACGAGGTTTGAAAAGCTGGGGGAGAGGGTAAAGGGGGAAGTATGAGCTGTGGGGGGTGGTGGGGGGTATGCTTTCATTGGGCACAGGGGACTTGCAGAGTAGGCCACCCTGCCTTGCCTGACAACAGCCTGCACAATTAAAGCTGCCAGGCTTCTGACATGGGGCCCGTGCCTCCTCCTCCTCCTATTGTGAGTAAATCAGAGACAGGGGCGGGATAAGGCCCTTAAGTGGTCATCAAAGTCCACTTAATGGTCTCAATAGGCCCAAAAGTGGGCCTGGCACCTCCACTGCTTCCTGTAAAACATCAGACAGATCAGGGCATGGTGAGTAGTCAGTGGTCAGGCCACCTGTTGGATTTCACTAGCCCACCCCTTGTCTCCATATCTCCAGCTGGGGCGTAAAACCCAGCCCATGAAGTTCAGATGAAAGCAATATACTGCGGATGCTGGAATCTGAAAGAAAAACAGAAAATGCTGCAAAAACTCAGCAGGTTTAACAGCATTTGTGGAGAGAAAGACAGAGTTAACGTTTTGTGTCCGTTTGACTCTTCTTCAGAGTTCAGCATTAAGTTCAGCTTCATCACAATACATAGCATGGATAACTGCATTGAAAGTAGAGGCTGTGTAGGGTTTACATTGCACAGCAACAGTCTGCACCCAAAGATGGGAGCCTAAGGATCACCAGGAGCTCAATCTCGGGTGCCACCTAAATATTTTGGGTGAGCTGCTGTGCCTCAACAGGCAGCTCACACATTGGAAGAATGCAATTTAGCTGCCTTTCTGGCAGTAACCCCTGAGTAAGGTCCAGGATGCAGTAGGAGGTAGATGAACTGTCCGACAGCAGGCATCAGAAGCTCTGTGGAGCTCGACACAACAGATATTTAAAAATTTACTGCTACGGGGCTGAATTTTACTGATGGCACAACTGGAAGCCGACAGGCTGCTTCGATTTACATATTTAAAAGGCCAATTAGGAATCAGTTAATGGTTCCATGGCACCTTGCCGACAGTGAATCGCCCCCACTGCTGCATGAGCGATAGCCCAGGGGAAGGTTTTGTGAAACAAAGAGGGGGTTGTGGGCAGGGAAGGCCCAAAGGGGCCATCACTCAGCCCTTTAACTATTTTTAAAAATGAAGAAAAGCCATATGGACCCGAAACATTAACTCTGTTTTGTTCTCCACCAAAACTGTCGGACCTGCTGAGTTTTTCTAGCATTTCCTGCTTTTATTTCAGATTCCCAGCATCCGCAGTATTTTGCTCTTATATTCAATCTACCTCCTGTAGGCCACAGGCCTCCTGTCTGCCTCAGAAGCAGCCTTCTCGGCTGGTGGCGCTGTAGAGGCTGCTGTGCTGCCCAACCCTCTGATTGGGCTAGCAGCTCTTGGGGGTGGAAGTGGTGGTGGGCTGCCATCAGAAACTTAATTGGCTGCCACCCATAAAAGGTAGGCCAGAGTCCCGCCACCCTCCAAAGCATGGACACCCCCATTTGGGCCTGGTGGGCGAGACCGCAGCTACCACCTCTGAAAAATCCTAGCCAAGGCGTCATCACCCGCTGGCTCGCATGCATCCAAATCCTGAAGGCCTGATAAGAGCAGGCTCAAGACCTACTCTCCTTGGGGCAGCAAAATTTCTTCTGAGGACCCTTAAACTTGCATTTGACCCTTCTGTTTGATCCTTTGACCCTTTTGTTTGATCCTTAAAGTTGCATTTGCAAAGGCCTTAATGCCCGTTCTAGGTAGCCACCTGGATGCCTCAAAATGCTCCGGCCTAATTTCAGAGTAACGGTTCTTTCTTAGGCCTCCTTGTAATGCTGGACATTGTGATCCAAAATTGGTCCTTTATTGGTTGACCTTTTTAATATATGCAAAACTGCTGCAATGAGTTAACAATTTCTACCCAAGGGTGAACAATTTTATGTAATATATAATATAAAGCAAAAACATAAAATGCTGGAAAAACTCAGCAGGTCTGGCAGCATCTGTGGGGAGATAAACAGAGTTAACGTTTCAGGTCTGTATGACTCTTCCTCGGAGTGGACAATTTTATATTTTATAATTGGAGTACAGCCAGCTCATTATAGAATAAAAGCTAGCTTTCATTCGTATTCAACTTAGAGAGCTGTAAAAAGTATTTTTCAGTTCTTGTTCATTTTATGTGTGGAAAAGTAGATCCTTAAGCTTATGATGCGACCAGCGTGAAATTATGTTTTAACTTCCACATTTCAGGTGAGGATGAAAATGACCTACATAGCTCACTAACTGCTTCAATGCTCAGATATCATGACAGCACCTTGAAGTGGTAAAATATAATTCATTATTTGCCATATTTTCTATGTTAAATTTTGACTCATCCAACTGGGTTCATGATGTCATTCTCATGTTAGCCCTGACTGCATGTTATAATCACTTTTTAAAAATGTGTTCATGGGATGGGGGCATCGCAGGCTAGGCCAGCATTTATTGCCAGCCCCTAATTGCCTTTGAGAACTGGTTGGCTTGCTAGACCATTTCAGAGAGCATTTAAGAGTCAATCACATTGCTCTGGGTCTGGAGTCTGGAATCACATGTAGGCCAGACTGTGTAAGGATGATAGATTTTCTTCCCTAAAGGGCATTAGTGAACCAGATGGATTTTTACAACAATTGGTAATGGTTTCATGGTCATCATTAGACTTTTAATTCCAGATTTTTTTATTGAATTCAAATTTCACTATCTGCTGTGGTGGGATCTGAACCCAGGTCTCCAGAGCATTACGCTGGGTCTCTGGATGACTAATCTAGCAACAATACCACCTCTAGCTACCACCTCCTCTCAAAAGGAGAGAGGTATGTGTAATTATTTTTCAGAAGTTAAACTACAGTTGGGATACATGATGGATTAGCACACTGACCTTTTTAAGGAGCCTGGTAGAAACCAGCTCAGAATGGTGGGAACATAAGAACAGAAGAAATAGGAGCAGGAGACCATAGAGCCTATTGATCCTGCTCCACCATTCAATATGATCATCACTGATCTCGGACTTCAATTCTTGCCCGCCCAACATAACTCTTGATTCCCTGAGAGACCAAAAATTTTTCTCAGCCTTTAATCACTGATGGAGAATCCACAACTCTCTGGGGTGGAGAATCCCAAAGATTCACAACCTTCTGAGTGAAGAAATGTCTCCTCATCTCCGTCCCAAATGGTCGATCTCTATCCTAAAACTGTGCCCCCTTGTTCTAGATTCCCTAGTCTTCAGTACCTACCCTATCGAGCCCCTTCATAATCTTGAATTAATGATATCACCTCTCATTCTCCTAAACCTCAGAGAATATATATCCAATTTACTCAGCCTCCCATCATAGGACAACACTCTCGTCCCAGCTAACAATCTAGTGAATGTTTGCTGTGCAGCCTCCAATGCAAGTCTATCCTTCCTTAAATATGGAGGCCAAAACTGCACATAGGCCAGGATTTTCTGGTGGTTGGGCGGGCCTGGGAGCGGTCGGGAAGCTGCTTGCGATTGGGCTCTGACCGCGATTTCATGCTGGCTGGCCAATTAACAGCCAGCCAGCATGAATTGCTCTCTGCAGTGCTCAGCGTTGCTGGGGTGGAGGTGAGAGGAGTGTGAGTGCTGAAGTTGGCACGTGCGCACGGGTGGGCACAATAAAAGCATCCTGAGACACAGAGCTGTCTCAGAGAGCTGAAGATTTTTAAAATGAAAAATTCAAAACTTAAACAGTGTTAAAAACATGTCCCCTCAAGTGACTCTGTCACATGGGCAGGGACAGGTTATGAATGAAATTTAAACATTTTTATTTAATTTTTAAATGCTGTTGGGAAACATCATCCCGTCCGGGATAAGCCTTCCTAAAAAATCCAAAGGCCGCTGGGCTTTCATTTAATCATTAATTTAATGGCCTTAATAGACCTGTTAATTGTTGGCAGGCGTACTGCCGACTCCCATGTGTGCCCGCTGATCGAAATATTGCGTGAGTGCGCGATGCCGTCGGGACGCTCACCCAACATCATTGCGCCCGCCCGACAAGCGCAATATTCTGCCCATCGTATTCCAGGTGTGGCCTCACCAATC
The DNA here is from genome assembly GCF_017639515.1 of Carcharodon carcharias. Taxonomy (NCBI): domain Eukaryota; kingdom Metazoa; phylum Chordata; class Chondrichthyes; order Lamniformes; family Lamnidae; genus Carcharodon; species Carcharodon carcharias. The sequence continues at coordinate 50,898,284 of NC_054469.1, forward strand.
CTCTTGGGTACCCGAAATGGGAAATGTTCCAATTCCAAGAACAAAGACCCCTCATCCACCTTGATGGATGTAGAATTTCTATTAAATATATGACATTGTAAAGTTAAAACATAAACTACGTCGCTTCCTGCTTATTTCAGAATTTGTAATGCTGGAGCCGACCATTTTAATGGTAGGTGGGGAGAAGTGGAGAGGAGATTTTCCAAGCTGTGACTTGGAAAAAGGTGTCAAGTGCAAATCAGAACTTTGTTTTTCTCTGTGGCAACGTAAACTTAGAAATCCACGAAACAAGTTATTAGGAAATGGGACTCCAGGACATTGTCAACAAAAGCAGGATGTCCTGTCAGTTTATTATGACGACAGTCAAGCTGAAGCCACAACTAAACTGTAAAAGCAGGTGAGTTACCAAGTTTAGCAAAGCCTGGGTGATTATTGTGGTGCTTCAGAGTGGGAAGGGCTCTGCACAGATGTGTTGGGGTATAAATATGTCTTGGGGTAAAAGTGAAATCCAGGCAATGTTACATCATTCACTTGTTATACACCTGGCCCAATATTCAATCCATTGACTTCAATGGAATTGAATATCTGACAGATAACAGGCAGCTGAAACGATACTGCCTGTTGGGCAATACTGTCCAAGACAAAATTCTACCCTACTCACTCACTCCCCAAAAAGGACATCTTCATTATCAATCTGGCACAAACAGGCACAACTCCCAAGGCCATTCGCCAACTCTGAGCTTGATGTTACCATTCATGAGGACTCGAAACGTCAACTCTTTTCTTCTCCGCCGATGCTGCCAGACCTGCTGAGTTTTTCCAGGTAATTCTGTTTTTGTTTTTGTTTTGGATTTCCAGCATCCGCAGTTTTTTTGTTTTTATATTGATGTTACTATTACTACAGCTCTCACTGAACAACACCTCAGTAACTTCCTGATTCTTTTGGGGGTATTCCCCTCCTGCTGAATTTATGTAGCATACCTCAGGTGTGCAGAATGATGAGTGCTTACATCAATGAGATGCAGAATAACTAATAGAGCTGTTTGCTTAGTGTTACGTGCGATTAAGGTGCATGAGAGTTGTGTTCACAATGTATCAGGGTCACTTCACGTTTGGCCAGCAATAGCTGGTTTGAAAGTTCCTGTTGATTATGAGGGTCCTCTTGATAGGAAATGAGCTCAGCAGCTGCTGCACAGCCTAGGCATAGGGTTGCACTATGATATGAACAACTGCTGTTCATTGTTTCTGTCCATGTTCAACAACCATTAGATATGAATACATTAAGCTGGAATCCCATAAGATAAATAAGATACGCATTCTGTACAACCTATATTTTATTAAAGCTACAAATGTATCATGAAGGCATTTTAAAAACTGATTTTATTATTGCTGATGGTAATTTACTTCTTCAATCAGAATAATAAAGAACAATTAACAATTAACTTTCCACTTCTGGATATTTTTCTCTCCTGAAAGCACCTGAAAGATGGTGGAAACTGATTGCATAAATGATTTTAAAGGGAGCTGGACAGCTACTTGAGGATGAGGCACTTACAGGGTTACAGACAAAAAAAGTCAATGTGGAACTAAACACAACTGCTCTTTCAGAGACCCTGCATAGGCATGATGGCCCCATTCAGAGCTTTCAATGGTTCAATGACTTGTGCTGGGGCTCACTCTTCTACACATGTTCACAATGCTCCAGTACCATGTGTAAGTGGCCACTCCTCATCTATGACCCTGGCAAGTGAGGGTAACCCCGACACCCCCAATCACTCACTCCCATACACCCTCCGGTAGCGCGTTGCACATTTCCAACTCGTCCGACGGGAATGAAGTTCAGTTCATTAGTGTGGCTTGATAGGAAAGTATCACAGGCCAAGAACCTCCGATTGAGGGAGGGAACCTATGCACTGGTGTAAGTCTGAAAGGCCGGTGACAGAGCTAAATCACAGCAGCTTTTGGCCCTTCCAGCTACCATCAAAATACTGGCAGGCTGTATTATTGCAGCCAGTACAATATTGTCCATTTTACACCATCAACCAAGGTTAAAGCTACAAGCAAAATACTGCGGATGCTGGAAATCTGAAACAAAAACAAAAATTGCCGAAAAAACTCGGCAAGCCTGACAGGTTAAAGTTACCCTCAGTGATAAGCATAAGTGCAGCAAAGAACAAAATACACATGAAACAGGAACTAACAGAAAAAGCAAATTAATGTTAAGGTTATTCATAATCCATTTTACTAGTTAATTTTTAAAGTAGAGAGACCAGAGGGAAGGTAAGTTTGGAAATAGAGAGGTCAGTGGCGGTATAAGCACTCTGAATCCTAGAGTTAAGACAAATTATTGGGCTGAGTTGAGTGAGTTTTATTCTACATCCAACTCCCATATAGCTCATCAATATTGAGCAGTGATAAACCTCTAGTTGCTTGTCCAGCTGATACCACCCAACCTTTATGGGATTAATTGCGGGTTTATCTGGAACTAAGAGGGAAGGATCTTAGACTGCAGGCAGAGGGTTAGTCTGTCAGGGCCCATCAGTGAACTGGACTGGCTGGTCACTCATTGACAGCTGAACTGTACTGCAGACCATATGTTACTGAGCCTACCACACTATATACCTGACCTGGGTCAACTCGAAGCTGACACTGGAGACCAAGAGTGTTTGCTGTTCCTTAACACTAACACCCCTCACCCAATGAGCACAAAAAAGTGACAACTTGATGGCAAACGCCCCTATTTAATGGAGCTGACTGAAGATTAGGATAACCCTGGTATTTGTCAGAAAGCTGCTTCTTCACTAAAACATGTTGTGTGTGTGTCTGTGTGTGTGTGCGTGTGCGTGCGTGTGTTTTTTAACAGCTGGAAAAAGTGAATACACCCTAATCAACCCAGTCAGAACCAGATGTGTGGCCCAGCCTCCGGCTCTAAGCTGTTGCCCATATTTCGAATGATAATTCTCCCAGATGCTTTCCTGAGTGTAGGTGTGATTTCTTCAGACTGAAACTAAGCTCCATTCTAGCTATACCCTGCCAGGCCGCCCCCAACCAAACACACACCTGCAATTGTTCCAAATTTCCATCTCACTTTCATAAATGAAAAGCAGACTTTATCTCTGCTTCCGGTTCCTCAGTGTATGACTGCATTAGTCCAGTTGGAAAATTTATTTTCCTTTTTTTAATCTGATGTAATAGAATTTTTCAAACGTGTTTGGTGCTGTTGTGAAATCATCCCTTTGCACTCATGTATAGCAACACTGGGTGCGCAGAACAGAAAGTTGACCTGTTTCACAGCATTAATCTCCCTCACTCATTAAGCGCAGACAAGTTAAAAGCAAAAGAGTGCGGATGCTGGAAATCTTAAACAAAAGCAGAAAATGCTGGAAGAACTCAACAGGTCTAGCAGCATCTGTGGAGACAGAAATAGAGTTAATGGGGAGAATTTTCCTCCGGTCGGTGGGGGGGGAGGGGGTTGTGTGGGGGCAGGCGGGAGCGGGCGCAAACCTGATTGGCGCCCCCGATCGGGTCCGCGCTGCCATTTTACATGGGCGGGCCCAATTCCGGCCCAGTGTGACGTGCACTCGGAAGCGCTGATGTGGAAGCTCCCTGTGCGGGCGGGGTTCCCTGAGTTGGGGCCTACGCATGAAAGAGTGCAAAAATCTCCCCAAGGCAGAGGTGCCTCAAGGAGATTAGTTTAAGGTTTAAAAATTTAAATAAAGAAAGTTAAAAATTTTAAGACATATCCCCTCATGTGACAGTGTCACATGAGCTGGGACATGTCAATAAGTTTTTATTCAATTTTTAAACACTAAATGAAATCTCATCCCGCCCGTGGATGAGGTTCCATGAAAAATGCGAAGGCCGCCTGGGCTCTTCACCTGCCCACTAAGGTTGGATGGGCAGCTCAGTTTATTAGTTTAATTAGTCTTTAAATGGTCTTAATAGGCCTTTATTAGTTCCGCTCAATATTTTTAGTGCAGTCCATTGTGGAGCTGATCTTTGTAGGACCAGTCATTGTAAAGCTCATCTGCTGTAGAATCCCCCCTGATTTTCATCCATTATGTCAATGAATGATGAAAAACTCACAGACCTTAACTTGTCTTCACTGGGGAAAAGAATAGATGAGGAAATGATTAAGTTTCTTTGCTTTGAGGAATGGGATGTGTAAGTGTAAGCAAGTTATTTAACTTCGAGAAGTACAGTCATTAAGAGTTAATTTTTACACACAGTTCGATGTAAGAAGGATTTGTTTTCCCCATAGGATATGTGGAAGAGACTCTGAGTTAGAAGAGTTAATGTTGTGTTGATTAACATCTTTACTAAATGTTCTGAATAACTGCCTGTAAGGAATGAAACTGAGTGCTATGAGGTATGAGAATATAAAGGTTATTGTGATATTTCCTAGACTGCAGTACCTTGCAAGATTAAGCTAAGATCTAGTCTGGTCTGAAATGATTGATGTCTGGGTATGTACTGGTGAAATTTCTTGACACTGTGAGTGTCCCTTTTCCACTGTGCTGAACGTTCTTGATGCGTAACCTATGGTGGACTTTTCCTTGACTTGTCTTTGGAGGCTAGTGAAATCTTATCTTTCCTCAGACTAAATAGATAGGAAGTGGGGCTGGATTTTTGTGGAGTTGGGAAAACTCTGCAGACCTTTAAAAATGTCAGACGGAACCCGGATGTGAAAGTCCTGCCTTCATTTCCGGCAGATCCAATTTTTGCGGGTAGGGGAAGAGGAGGTGTTTGATTCACACAGATGGGAAACCTGATCTCCAGTGCTGAGTTCACACAGACCCCAGTTTGAATGTTCATAGGACCTTAACCCACAGTGTGGGAGTCACAAATTGATGGAGTAGGATAAGGTCTGTTTAAATGGCATGATTTTTTAAATCCCCTGCTCTTTAAACTTGAAAAAAACAGGCTGAAGCTGTCAGTGAGTGCTGGGCTGCTTTGATTGACGGGTCATCTGATGTAGGTTACAAAACAAAATTATATCTGTTCACGCAATTCCAGTAGACTTCTTTGTGGATATTTACCCAAAGGCTATTTTTATTTCATTGTGAATGTTAGTCTGAGTTTCAAAACTTATAATTATCTGTCATGAAGGTATAATAGTTTTCATAATATTTTTTGTGGTTTATTGTAAAGTGTGTTTATGGGGGTTGCATTGTTCTGTCTGTGTGTGCAATTTAATTACTTTTTGTAGCCAAGCAGACTGCAAGTTGAAGTTATCAAAAGAAGTAAAGTGTAGAAGTGTCTTTAATATGCTAATGAGTAAATATGGTTGGGGTCTTAGCACGTAAGGTGTAAAGGGAATTTGTATTTTTAGATAGATGAAGGGGGATTGGTAAACAACGGAATTTACATCTTAGAAAGGATGAAACATATATAAAGGAGAATGAGGCTCTATATCAGGAGAAGGCATTGTAAGACATAACAGAAGCGTGTGAAGCCTCCAGTTTCTGTGCATATGCCTGCTTTCTAAAGAAGCTGAAGCAGGCGAGAGCCATTTTGAATTCTACTGTTCAGGGTATTGTGTTAATTTGCTGGATCTGTTTAAAATCTACATTTCTATTTTCAGACCGTTACCTTAAAGGAGGTGTAACTGGGGGTCAGGTTAATTAGGGATTTTAGAAGTTATTACAGTTTAACTTGTAATTCTTCGTATGTGCATGAAATCTTCTCTTTTGTTAATAAATATTTTAACTTTAGTTTAAAAAAAGATCTCTGAAGCCTTGGTGGACTTGTTACTTCTGAATTCAGGGCATACATCTCGAAATAAATACAAATTGCAAAACTGTTGTGATAACACGATTAAGTTTGCCTCGTGGATTTGATCTACCTGGCACATATCATCTGCTGCATCATAACATATCTCAGTGAGTGTTTTGATCTCACAGTTTGATTAACAGTTTAAAGTTGTTATTAAGTAATGTGGATTAAAGAATATATTTGATGTGGAGTCTGAATAGCAGTTTGCTTTTATAAGAAATTAACCACTTGAGCAGACTTACAATGTTTGAATGGGTTTCATGAACATATGAATTGCATTTCTTTTCACTATCAAGTGTGTATGAGTGAGAGATATATTTGACTGTAAGGAATTTATTTCTTTCCATCTCTACATGGCTCCTGAGGCCTTCCCATGGTGAACACTGGGTGAATGGCTTATTACACCATTTTATTTTATATTCATTCACAGGACGTGGGCTTTGCTCGCTGGGCCAGCATTTATTTCCCAGCCCTAGTTGCCCTTCAGAAGGTGGTGGTGAGCTGCTTTCTTGAACCGCTGCAGTCCATGTGCTACAGGTATACACAGAGTGCTGTTATGAAGGGAGTTCCAGGATTTAGACCCTGACAATGAAGGAATGACGACCCATTTCCAAGTCAGGATGGTGAGTAACTTGGAGGGGAACTTCCAGGTTGTGGTGTTCCCATCTATCTGCTGCCCTTGTCCTTCCAGATGTTAGTGGTCATCGGTTTGGAAGATGCTATCTAAGGAGCCTTTGTGAATTCCTACAGTACATCTTGTAGATGGTACACACTGCTGCTACTGTATGCTTGTGTTGGAGGGATTGAATGTTTGTGGATATGGTGCCAATCAAGCAGGCTGATTTGTATTGGATGGTGTCAAGCTTCTTGAGTGTTGTTGGAGTTGCACTCATCCAGGCGACTGTAAAGTATTCCATCACACTCCTGACTTGTGCTTTGTAGGTAGTGGATATGACTCAGGGAGTCAGGAGGTTAGTTACACATCACAGGATTCCTTGCCCCTGACCAGGTCTTGTAGCCACAGTCTTTATATCGTTAGTCCAGTTCAGTTTCTGGTCAATGGTAACCCCCAGGATGTTGGTAGTGGGGTTTCAGTGATGGTAATGCCATTGACTGTCAAGGGGAAATGGTCTCTCTTGTTGGAGGTGGTCATTGCCTGGCACTTGTGTGGCACAAATGTTACTTGCCACTTGTCAACCCTAGTCTGGATATTGTTCAGGTCTTGCTGCATTTGGACATGGACTGCTTCAGTATCTGAGAGGTCGTGAATGGTGCTGAACATTGTGCAAGCATCAGCAAACATCCCTGCTTCTGACCTTATGATGGAAGGAAGGTCATTGATGAAGATGGTTGGGCCAAGGACACTACCCTGAGGAACTCCTGTAATGATGTCCTGGAGCTGAGATGACTGACCTCCAATGACCACAGCTATCTTCCTTTGTGCTAGGTATGACTCCAACCAGTGGTGATGTTTCCCTCTGATTCCCATTGACTCCAGTGTTTTTAGGGCTCCTTGATGCCACACTTGCTCAAAAGCAGCCTTGATGTCAATGGCAGTCGCTCTCACCTCACCTCGGGAGTTCAGCTCCTTTATCCATGTTTGAACCAAGGCTGTAATGAGGTCAGGAGCTGACTGGCCCTGGTGGAACCCAAACTGAGCATCAGTGAGCAGGTTATTGCTAAGCAAGTGCTGCTTCGTAGCACTGTTGATGATCCCTTCCATTACTTTACTGATGATTGAGAGTAGACTGATGGGGCAGTAATTGGTCAAGTTGGATTTGTCCTGTTTTTTGTGTACAGGACATACCTGGGCAATTTTCCAGATAGCTGGGTTGATGCCAATGTTGTAGCTGTACTGGAATAGCTTGGCTAGGGGTGTGGCAAGTTCTGGAGCACAAGTCTTCAGTACTATTGCTGGAATATTGTCAGACCCTATTGCCATTGCACTATCCTCTGCTTTCAATCGTTTCTTGATATCACATGGAATTAATTGAATTGGCTGAAGACTGGCATCTGTGATGCCGGGGATCTCAGGAGGAGGCTGAGATGGATCATCCACTTGGCACTTTTGACTGAGGATTGTAGCAAAAGCTTCAGCCTTATCTTTTGCACAGATGTGCTGGGCTCCCTCATCATAAAGGATGGAGATATTTGTGAAGCCTCCTCCTCCAGTGAGTTGTTTAATTGTCCACCACCATTCATGACTGGATGTTGCAGGACTGCAGAGCTTAGATCTGATCCATTGTTTGTGAGGTTGCTTAGCTCTGACTATCACTTGGCACGCAAATAGTCCTGTGTTGTAGCTTCACCGGGCTGACACCTCATTTTTAGGTATGCCTGGTGCTGGTCCTTGCATGCCCTCCTGCACCCCTCATTGAACCAGGAATGATCCCCTGGCTTGATGGTAATGGTAGAGTGGGGGGTATGCCAGGAGATGAGGTTACAAATTATGTTTGAGTACAATTCTGCTGCGGCTGATGGTCCACAGTGCCAGATGGATGCCCAGCCTTGAGTTGCTAGATCTGTTCAAATCTATCTAATTTAGCACGGTGGTAGTGCCAAACAACATGATGGAGGGTATCCTCAACGTGAAGGCGAGACATTGTCTCCACAATGATTGTGAGGTGGTCACTCCTACCAATACTGTCATGGACAGATGTATCTGCTGCAGGCAGTTTTTTGAGGATGAGGTTAAGTATGTCAAGTATATACAAGTTAGGTTCCAGTATAGATACGTCTTTCTAGAGTACAGAGTTGTACTTCCTCCCTTCGAAATGTCTAGTTCATGACTGCTGATATCACTGACACATCGTGATCTATTTCACTCATTAGCATAACTATTCTATTAACCCATTGATGACGGGGAGCTGTGAAATCTGGGAAGACTTGCTTGATCCAGGAATGACAGGCTCATATGGAGGTAAGTGGACAGAAATCAGGTTTCACAGGTGGGCTTAGGTATGGGCATGGTGGAGGCCATGAATATGTGGAATGTTCAGTGATATCACACTTCATTGCAAATCTGATGACTCGCCATCCTTGCTCAGGCTTGTCACCTCTCCCATGGCCAATTGCATTGCTATTATATTAGGTAAGGAAATGGAGGGTGAGCAGTCTCCTCGAAAATGATCCAACTTGTCAGGCAAAAAGGATATGATTATCTATGCTGATACATCAGCACAATATAACACTTCTCTACCTTTGTAAAAAGTCAAAATACTCCTAGTCTCATCACATCTGTGTGCAATCCTTTTATATGAGATCAATCTATGCTGTAGGCATGTTTATATGTGCTAAACTATTGAACAGACTTGTTTTAGTTATTGTTATGGCTTAAATCTAATGATTCATGAATATCTCTGACTTCTAGCTGACATGAACAAGCAAACAATTGTGAACATAATGACAGCAAGACATTAAGGCATTAATCAGCTTATTTCCATACCAAAACAATGGTCATTGATATATTTCATTAATCGCCAATCTTCAGCTCAGGCAGACAATATGAAATGTTAAATTCACCACAATAAAGTTTGTATACTTATGGGCATCATTATACCTCAGTACTGGTTTAAGACTGGTACATGTTTAAAACAACATGAGGCTAGTGGATCCCAGTTATATTGCCAGCTCTGACCTGGGAAAACCAAGCTCTATGCATACAAGCAAATATCTTCAGAGCACAACAAAAATGCTGGTTACATTTCAAAGAAGGAAGAATTACTCTGATGGCAAATATCTTAAATACAGTCGATACTTCTAGCAAAACTTTAAACGAGTTCAATAATTGTATGGCCTTGGGTCAAAGGTAAGCTGAACCGAAATAGTAAATTGTGCAGTGTGACTGTTAGGCTTCTGTCTGATTGGACATTTATAGTTGAATATCAAGCTTGGTTGGCATTTCCTTTGGGAATTGGAATGGGTGGGACCTTCTGAGGCTCCATGCCGCAGGCAGAGCTATGCACGGATCACCTATTGGAAAAACATGCCACAGTTTACCTGCCTTCAACGTCAATGGATGGAAAGCTGTGTACACAGAACCCATGATTTTCTGATAAGTCACCCATTGCGTTAAAGGCCAGTACTGCCAGGCCTCAGAGAATTCTGCCCATTGGGGAAGAAATTTGTGTTGAGTGGTAGCACAAAGTGGACCACCCATTACACATCCTGCCCATTATTCCATTCCATTAACTTGAATAGCCGGTGTGAGATCACCATAGTATTCAAGACAAATTTCTTTGAATTGGCCTTTACCCTTTGATACCAAATTGTCAAGTACAATGGGGGATCACTCATGCCCTTGAATGACTTCTATCTCATTCTTCTCTGCAAAAATATTTCAGTTTTAGTTTAAAAAAAAATTCACGAGGCAAATTTCATTCCACAGTCAAGAAAAATATACAGCTTAAGAATTTCCTGTAGAAATTTGTAATGATCTCCCAATTGAAGGGCATGTTTCTATGACAACGTTAGTACAGCAAGTTTCACTTCAACTAAAGTAATTATAAATCTGAAGTCGGCCTGAGTCCTGATCAAAGCAATGTGAGATCCTCTGGAGGAGACAGTCTCACGCTCAGTGTAACTACAGAGCTGTGTCAAATTGGGTTTAAATAATGCTCAGTGGCTCCTTGGACCACCTGTAACTTTTTAAACCTGCTGGGAATCAATGCAGGTGGCAATGTTTGTAGTCTGCACATTCTGTATCCTCTAGACTTTTAAATTTAACCTGTTGAAAGGGAGCTCTGCACTAGGAGTCCTAGCTGCCAGGCATCAGACAGTGTAAGTGTGATATTGACTGGCTGGGCGCTGATTGCAGTGAATGGTCTCAGAATTATAGCTGCTGTATGTATGTAATGGTCTAAAGTCTTGTGAATTCACACTGTGAATTTTCTTCCCAAGAAAGCAGAGGAGGCTGGGTCATTGAATATATTTATGGTTGAGTTTGATAGATTTTTGATATGAAGGAGAGTCAAGGATTATTGACAGGCAAACAGGAAAGTGGAGTTGAGGTCAAAATCAGATCAGCTATGATCTTATCGAATGGCAGAACAGACTCGATGGGCCAAATGACCTACTCCTGCTTCTAATTCTTGTGTCCTTGTATTCATGTTTACCTGCAATGCCTCTTGAAAAAATAATCATTATTACTTCGGTGATAGGGGCAACAATATAACAAAGACTCAGCAGTAATTCACAGTCATAAAAGGAAAGGCGCTGCAAAAAATGTGATTTGCAACATTCGCCCAATTTAGTGCTAATATGAATGTACTGATCGTGCTTATCAGGCTTGTAGGCAGAAGCTAATGAGGCCAGAGTATACTGGTAGTATCGGGCGTTGCATTGAGGTTGGAGAATGGGTATCAGTACAGCTCCTTACCCTTCCTCCAGCCTCAGCCAAAGCTGATGAAATTGTAATATATCTAGGGCCAGGTGAAGTTGGCCCAACTCTGGAGGCATCTAAGAATGGCGGGACCCAGATACAGAAGTCTTGCCCTATGCCGGGCAGATTCCATTTTTTGCCAGCAGGTGGAAGGGGGCAAGACGTGAATCGCACAGGTGGGAAAGTCAGATTGAGCACAGCCATTTGAAATTAGTGCTGGTTTCAAAGAGACTCCATTTTCACTGTTCCAAGAGCCTTAAGCCGCAGTGCAGGAGCCATGATTTTATGGAGAAGGCACACCATAAACCCTTGTGAGGGGCTAATTAGGTCTGTTCAAGTGTCATGATCTGAAGTGTTTTGAATCCACAGCCCTTTAAAAATATAAAAAAAACAGGATGCACATTTCAGTTAGAGTAAAATAGTAGACACCTGCTGCTAGAATGCATTGATTGACAGGCCACCTGGTTTAGTTTAGAAAAAACCATTAGCCATCTTTGGACGATATGTGTATATTTTTATATTTCTAAGTTTATGCAAATATTCTGTGTCGGTATGGATAAGCTGTGTCTATGTGTGTCTAGGGTTAATCAAAGGTGAGGTTGCTGAAGTCAGATTGTCTGTAGAATCTAAGGGATGAATGACCAAAGGTGTTATCATCTAGCATTTTGTAATGAGCCCTTCTGGTGGGCATTAACTTACAAGGAAACAGAGTAGATCTGAACTTAGCATTTCAGGATAAGTTTTGAAATTGTAGCTGTTGCATTTCAAAGGAATCTCAAAGGTAATAAAGAAGATCTATATTTTACAGGAGATTTGTAAGTAAACAGGGGTAAGTGTTTTAAATTTTATTGAACTGAATAGAGGTAATATAGGAACATGAAAAGTTTTGATACTTGGGAACCTGAGTTTTCAAAGAGGTATTTAAAGACAATGGGGAACTAAGATGAAAGGTGTGAAAAGGCATTTATGAAAATGAAGTTTTCAGCTGTAGTAGTTGCTGTGGAGGAAAGTCCTATTGAAGACCAACTCTGGTGTTTTTGAGTGTGCTGAAAAGCTATAAAAATCTTTTAATTGGAAAAAGCAACTCAGCTTTGGGCTAGGAGAATACCTGTCCTAAGAAACAGTTTGTTTTAAATCTTCCTTTGGAAAACCCATATCAACATGGATTTGTTCTGAAAAGTCATGTATTGTACTACTGTTTAAAGTGAAAGCAATATTTCCTGGATTTGATGGTTAAGAATCAATAAGGGCTATTGCCAAAAATATAGTGTAACTGTTTACCTTTGATTAAGCATTCTGAGGCTTATGTTGTAAGATTTTTTCTAACTGCATCTTTTATCTTGTGTGTTTACATTTTATTTGTTTTTTCCTTTTCTTTTAATAAACATTTTAATCCTTCAAATTTTAAAAGTTATCATTAGAGTTTTGTGCTTTTATGTTTAGTAGCTTTCCCTCCTCATTTCTACGATACAGGAAAAAAAATTATGAAGAGCTGAGATAGATTTCTCAGCATTACCTTGGCTTGCTCAGCATTACCATTAGCTGCAGTCATAACAATCTGTTCCTGCCATTTCAAAGAACTTCATTATTGACATTTCCCAAGGTTTGTTACTACAGCTGATCTGAGCCCATTATGAATAATTGGCTGAGCTTCAAAAGCTCCAAGACCACTTATCTCAGCAGGGGGTGGGGTGAGGGGGGGGGGGTGCTGGTTTCCCATTTTGGTTGACAGCTTTAAGAGATTACTAAAGGATTAGCTGTCTTTGATGTGGTTAAAGTATGGAAATTTATTTGTTTTTACGACAGATGACTTCTTAAGTGGTTTAAATTTTTTGAATGTGTTTCATGAATGAAAGTTTTTTTTAGTATCAAGTGAGTTTGAGTGAGAGATCTCTTAGGTTGTTGAAAGTTTAATATTTGCATCCCCACCTGGCACCAAAGGACACTGGCTGAGTGTATGGAGGGACCATGGGAGTATGGGGGAACATGGCAGTGGCATGGGGTATGAAGGTGTATGGAGGTGGAATGGGGGCATCAGGGGGTGGGTGGGAAGTGAGGGCTTGAGGCTTTAACAGCCTTTTATTCAACTGGGCCAAAATCTTAGAGACTCAAAGGGGCCTTCCAACCATGCCACTTCGGGGCTTGCCAGCCTCCTTGGCCCTCTCTGAGCTGCCTCTGGACATGGCGGGTCCAGCTCTATCCCACTCCTGACTCTGTAATGAAAATATGGTGGGTGGGGACTCTTTTTAAGAATATGGGTCTGCTGACTTCCCACTACGATGGCGAAAATTTAGCCCCAAAGGTTAAATGAAAAGTATTACAGGATATCCTAGTTGAAGGATGACATAGTTCTTTTCTAAAAGTAGCCGTTATTTACACCTGCTCTATATTTACACTGAAGGTCCATGTTATCTATTTAAATTTGGACCAGTGTCGCTTGCCACTCAGAACTGATCAAATGTGACCTCTCTGGTCCGGTGTGTGGCTCGATTCTTGCCTATTTATTGGATGCTGATTGTTGTAAGGGTGGCAGAGTTGTGTTATTGGTAATATAGTTGAACTGCAGACACTTCTTAAGTGGAAACATTAAGTTAATTTACGACAGTTTCAGCAGCAACTACACATGTGCTTTCAACTTAACTCTATCACTACACTGAGTGCTGAGGTAGCTGGCGCTACTCTCTTATTTGTTACTACAGATTATGTGATCTTTCCTAACACATATTATTCTTAAAGGAACATTACACACTAAATAAAACCATAATTACTACAATAATACTCAGCTTGTTATCTGTGGTATGATATTTCATCAAATCATAAAAATGACATTAAAGGTTGTTCCACCCATTGTATGCGTGTTGAAGTATCTCTTCAGCCAGAATTACCAGGCTAGATTTTCTGATCAACGTTATTTTAGCTCTTATAACCTATTTGACTTTAAATGGTTTTATAGGGTGGCACTAAAATAAGACATCAAAGTTGGACATAGTGTTCCAAAGGAGATCGGATCAGCTCTCTGCTGCTGTGTAGCTAGTGTTTTACTTTCTGGCTTTTGAATCCTAGACTAGTCATTTTGATTGCTTTATCGAGCTAATTTTAAGGATGCAGGTTCTTGGATGCTACATTCTATTCTTCACCTATGCCCTGCAGCACTTCCATACCTATATTCCCATCTGCCATCCTTATATCCATGGTTCACTACCTCACACTTGGTTAAACTACATCTGCCTTTATTCTGCTTACTGAAGTTTTCATACTATCTTCTTCAAAATTCTTGTTGTCCAGAATTTGATCCTCCTGTCTATCAATTTCCTGTCATCTTCTTCGCTATTCACCATATCATTCAACCATTTTCTCCTCTTCATTAATTAAGGTATGAGCATCTATCCTTTACTAAAAGAAAACATTTAGCAGGCTATCACTTCTTGTTTTGCTGTTCTTTTTTCAGTAAGCTTCATTTGCATTGCTGATTACTCAGTAGCGAAACACAAAAGTATAATGTGATGTTCAAAATGTTAAAGCTGCACCATATTAATATTTAAATATGATGCTAATAAACTGAGAAGGGTGTTTACTCACTATTCTCATCCTTGCAGTGATGCAGTTAAGTTGCTGCTAAAAAGGTGCTAATTTAGGAAAATAAGACAGAAGACACCATCACATGGAGCAACTGGCCAAAATATGCTGTGCACTGCTGTATTCACTGAGCCCTTCAATTGTTTTCTCTACTGTGTGATTTTTTTTCTTAAAAATAAAAACACAGGACGCACTTGTCCCAGGTTTGCACTGAGTGCAGTAACGGGCGTGTAAAATGCCTGTTGCAATGGTGGCCTCTTGCGTCATATTGTCCCAAACCTGCTGTAATAATTATGCATTCCCGTAAACACGCCGTTTCCATGGTGGGCGGGCTCCAATTCGCCCGCCATGCCATTGCCTTGCCACTTCATCACGCCAGCCGCCACGCTTAAAGTACAGCCGTGCGCACACCTCTCAGTGCTTCCAGGACTGCTGCAGATAAGGCATGGCCCCGAAAGGCAAGAAGACTGCAGCCTCCAGGTTTAGTGACCCACCCCTTGAGCAGTATCTTGCCATCAAGGGGCTGAGTGGACGATCACAAACTGGTTTCACAACGTCTTGAAACTGATTTTTGGCCTTCCTCATATTGTCCACTATCCTGCCGATCACAGCTGACGCCAGCGGGCACAGACGATTTCGCCCACATAGTGAGATGAAGAATGATATTCACAAGCATTTTGTGGTTCAACTTTAAAGAGACATGTGTTATTTTCTATATTGCGGACCTAAGGGACTGGATTTAGCTGAGATCGGTGGGACCCCAACATTAGTCTCAGCCTTGGGTCAGGAGCTGACCTTGGCAGCACATCACTCGTGGTCTTCCTGAAGGAGGCCAATTGAGGATGGCACACAGACCAGGGAATTGTGAGGCCCAGTCAGATATCCAGCTGGCAGCCTCACTGGGAATGGCGGGCGCTGCTGAGGGAGGCAGGCAGGACCCCACAAGGGCATCTCAAAATGCTGGGTTGTAAAGCTTTAAAAATCCCTCATAGCCACAGCTGATGCTGTCATTATTGGCTTGTACATGTGGCTGTAGCTAGCACATCCAGCAAGTCTGTGCTGGGGTGATGGGGACAAGGTGTCGAAAACCCCTCCTCGCCTATTGCTGGGAAGCTTCTTCTGAGTCAGTTTTGAGCTCTGGGCTCTGGCCTCAGCAGGGGCGTGGCCTGGGCCTCAATTGCGAAGATCCTGCTGGAAGCTGCATCTTTCCCCCCTGTTGGCCAGATAATGGGTCTATTGGCTACAAGTCACTGCTGGGCAGGTATTCTCTACCTCACCCTGCCTTGGGCAAGATTGCTTGGAGGCAGGACTGCATCAGGCAGCTAATCCAATGCAATATTTTTCAATTTGGCTCCCAGTCACACCTCCTACTCTGCCTGAATGGCAAAATTCAGCCCAAGCGTTCCCTTAGCAACCGAAAGCTCACATCCCACTGTGCTGCAGCCACTTGAACCTGGCTGCTATCCCACTAGCTTAATGACAGACTGATGAGAAATAGGTGCTGCAAACGGGAAATATGATCCTGGAAGACAACTGTGACTAAAATCACTGAAGGGAATTAATAAGTACTATTATCATCAAAGCACAACTCTACAGGGATCAAAGCCTAATTATTTCAAAGTGATTTATACATTTTTTTAAAAGGTTGTTTGAAAGAGTGTAATGTGCTTCAATAACCTTACTTAGCTTAAGGCAGGTCACAATCTGTTTCAGGAGACAGGGAGATTGGTGGAGGGGGTGGTGGGCAGTAGGGGGAAAGCAGTAGTCTGTTGGGGGTGCATCTTGGTACTAATACTGGAATGTGGCTGCCAGTACTGACACTGCTGATGTCATTGGAGTCAGTCGGAGGCCCTTTAATTATAATGCTCCTCGCAGATCTCTGTGTTGTTAGGATACCCACCTGCCCCACAGGCCAGGAAAATTGCCCAAGTAATCAAACCATTTTAATAAATCCTCAGATCTGGACCCTGAAGGCAGATTCCACAACTGCCACTCCTGAGGCTGAAATACCTCATTCTGTAGTATAAGCGTCTGGCACACACAGGGTTAATGTGGGACTGAGTACAATACCACCCATGCAGTGATGTAAGAAGGCAAACAATCCAGACCTAGGGTCCATGTGGTGTTGAGCAGAGATGTGTAAAGACCTAAACATGGAGATAGCACCTTGCCTGTACCCTTTACTGTGTAAAAGCAAAATACTGCGGACGCTGGAAATCTGCAATGAAAATAGAAAATGATGGAAAAATTCAGCAGGTCTGGCAGCAGCTATGGAAAGAGAAACAGAGTTAATGACTTAAGCTTCCTTCTACAACTTCCAACCTCATAGTCTCCCAACCCCGCACTGCCTGCTTCTACCTCCTTCCCAAAATCCAGAAACAGGACTGTCCTGGTAAACTCATCATGTCAGCTTGTTCCTGCCCCACAGAACTCACTTCTTCCTATCTTGACTCCATTCTCTCTCCCCTTGCCCAGTCTCTTCCCACCGATATTTGCGACCCCTCTGATGTCCTACGTCATATCAGCAACTTCCAGTTTCCTGGCCCTAACCGCCTCCTCTTCACAATGGATGTTCAATCCCCTCTGAAGAAGAGTCATATGGACTCAAAACATTAATTCTGTTCCTCCCTTTACTGTATATATGTACATGGTTCCAAACAGTTAATTAAGTCTTGCTGTTTACCTACTCAAGTCTATGAAAGCTTATTTAAAAGACACCATTTTGTAACCAACACCCTCCTAACACATTCTTAAGATCATAGTGGCCATAAGTCCCCTAACTGGCATTTTGTAAGTCAGAGATGTGGGAAAACCCAGCAATGGCTGTCTCTGCCCCTTGCCTAACCTCAATCTCCTGTGATGAGCTAGTCTGAGTTCTGTTCTCAGCAAGGCCAAATGGTAACTTTGGAATTTCTGCAGGAATGCATCAGAAAGGCTTGGTGCATTTTTTTGGCCTGGTGGGTCCTTCTCTTCCCTTTTGTTCTGAAGCCAATAACTCAAGCTAGCTTTGCTTCCATAAATGCTGCTAACATATCAATGCCCCACCAAAATAGGCTAAGTAGAAAGTTATCAACGGTAAGGATTATCATTGGCCAGACTTGGTATTACGAGGCTTTGCCCCTTTATATTTGAAAATATGATTTTTCGACTTTCAACTGATTGGAAATCCTGCAGTTAGAACTGAGACAGAGCAAACTGCTTAAAAATGCAAGGTCACATTCCAAGGTGAAGGTGAGTAACCAACAAATCACCCCCAGGGGAGTGTGAAGAGAGAGACATTTCCTATAACCCAGACGCTCATTGAAATTTGTAACTCTAAGGTTACATAAAAAATGCAAAGTACTGGATATTGAAACAATGGCTGCCACAGACAGACACACCCAAAACCTCTTGGAAATACACAATGGGTGAAGTGTTTCAAGACAAGGCTGCCCAGCCATTACAGAGAGATTGAAAATGACACAGGCGGTGTCAAGAAAGTCTTCAGCAGAGGAAGCAAGGCTGAGGGCTGTTCTGTCTCCCACTCTCTCTTTTGGAATAACAGAGTTGCCCAGTTCAAGGAGCCAACTCTACCAGAGAACCCAAGATCTCTTAATAATTGCAACATCTTTTCATCCAACCGCATCCCAGAAACCAGCTAACCTAAATCAGCTATGGAGTTTATAAGCAATGCCTCAAGGACAATCAAAGGATACTTAACCATATATTCTTTTACCTCTTTTTATTGAACTCTGACTCCCCCTATTTCTGATACCTATATATGTGTGTGTGTGGGCCTGAATGATTGCATGAGGCTTGATGTCGCATTTTTACTATTTTTCTCAGGTTTAGTGGTTCATAAATTTGCTCTTTCTTTGACTCATGAAAACCTTGTTTGATTGGCTCCTTATTGTTCACAGCTTAAATAGTTAAATACATTCTGATTTGGAAAAGGCACATCCTTGTGAAAAAAGAAACTTAAGTCTTTGCTGTGACCAACCGAGGAAGTTAAAAATAGGGGAGCCAGATCACCCCTTCTCACCCGGCCATCACACTTGGATACTGTCTTCTCAGTGACACAGCTCAGGACAGTGTGAGAAATGATGTGAACAATCAGCAGGCATACATGCTGGATTTGTAAGTAGTAGATCTGTGTTAGGAGTCAATATCCATTAAGATTCAAGTTAACCTGAGACTGTTCAACATATATCCCTCATGCACAGATTCTGAAACTGTTTCGATTAGATAGGGTGACTCCATGATAAACACAGAATGTGAAACTCTGAGCAGGGAACCTTCAGACATCGATCTTGGAGAGGGGGCACTGCACTGCATTGGGGGAATGGGGGCTCTGGCCTTTACCAACACGTTCCTGCTGTGGCATTATCCAAAAGTGAGCGTGACACACATGAAACATATTATTAATGTAAATCAGTCAGTTTTAAACCAGGAAGATATAAGACTGTGAAATGTTTCCTGAAATTAACAGCATTTATGTGAATAATCCTACATTACAACAGAACTATTCAAAAATTCTTCAGCAGTTTTAAAACACTTTGGGACATCCTGAGGTCATGAAAGGTGATATATAAATTAAGTTCTTTTTTCCTTTTCGATTTTTCTTTTAACATATACACCCCCTAAAAAGGCATGTTTCTCTTTCCAGTATGGTTTCTGCTGTCACTTCTGAACTGATGGTGAACGGCCTTTGTCACAAAATTACAAATTCCTCATTCACTTCCACTCACTTTAATGAACTTGATATCTTGAACAGCAGAAGTTGGGATTTGTGTGCTATTAAGTGACATTTTACAACGCTGTTCAAAAAAACAACAGCTGCCACCTGCTGGATTTTGTTCATTGAAAACATGTAGTAATGAGACACAATTAGACATTATTTCATTTGTCAGCTAGTCTTCTGGGTTACAGTCAAAAATGTCCAGATCAGCTGCCTTGAAAGTTTCCAGCACTCCCTCCTCTTCTCCAACTCTCAATCTCTGACTCATTTAAAATTCATTACCAATGTTCCAAAATAATTTTACATGCGTGCGCAAGTTAAAAAACGATTGAGTCATTCTGCATTCTTAGAAGTAGATTAGATTTCTTTTTAAAAAGTTTAAAAATTAAAAACAAATACATTACATTTTTTCAAAGCTCTATTAAAGAGCTGCCAAAGTGTCTAGATCCAGGGTGTTACATAGAGGACGTAAGACACTGAAATGACAAAAACTAAGCCAGGCAAAATCCAAAGGAGGAGAAATTGTTCCAGACTAGTCCTAGCACCTCTCCAGGCTTGGGAATGGTTCCTCGAGTATCTGGTGTCACCAGAACCTTCCCCAAGGATATAAGAACATAAGAAATAGGAGCAGGAGTATACTTTCTCCCCCCACCTCCCCCCCCCCCACCCCTTGAGCCTGCTGTGCCATTCAATAGGACCATGGCTGTTCTGATTGTGCCAGGCCTGCGCCTCATAAAGAGGTCATCCTTCAAAAGCAAGCTAGAGGATTGGCAGGTTTGCTTTTTAATTTGTTCTTGGGTGAAATGACGCTGGCAAGGCCACATTTATTGTCCATCCCTGACTACCTGATAGGATGATAGTGGACCTTCTTGTTGAAATGTTGCAGTTTTTGTGGTGATGGTCCTCCCACACAGAGGAATTCCCACAATCTTGACAATAAAGTCAAGCAAAGTCTTGTTCTCAATGTCCTCAGGCATGTAAAGGGTCACTGGACAGCAACCAGGAGTGAGAACCCTGGCTGATGTATTTCTCCCTTTTAGAGGAAGTAAGGGACAGTGCATTCACTTACTAAGCCATCAGTGGAATTAAGTAAATCATGGTAAGAGGATCTGAGCTGGTGGTATTGATGAAGTAGTCATCTTCATAACTACCTGGATGGTAAATTTGCCACACTGTGATCACACAGAAAATATTCGGGGTACCACAAATATTTACTACAGAAGGAAGAGATAGTTTGTGTGTGTCTTACTTACTCCCTAAAGCTACTAGCTGAGGCCTGGGAGCAGGATGCCTCCCTGCTCGCTAACTGAGGACTGATGTATAAACAAGTGAACCTTGCCAGAACTTCAAACCAGACTTTCTGGCAGCTCACAGTCTCCAATCAGGCATGAAAACGATTCAGGCCACTCATGAGCTACATCCAGCATGGGGTGGGATTGCTCACATCTCCTTGTCCATTATACACTCTACTTCAAGAATGCCTCTGTAAATGCTCAATTCATACTTGCCTTCTGAATAATAAATATAAAGATGGTGTGAAGAACTATATTGTGATAAATTGAATAGAGTACATGCTGGATTTGTAATACCTTGGTCAGGCCTCATGGACATTTTGGAAAGGGTGCGGAGGAGAGCCTCCAGACCAATTCCCAGTTTGAATCATCTTAGTTGTCAAGGTCGGCTAAAAGGATCAGTGCTGCACACTTTACAGAGGCCTATGGGGGTGATCTGATTAAGGTTTATTGGATGATGAAGGAATTAAGTTGTATTCCATAATAAAAACAGAAAATGTTGGAAAAGTTCAGCAGGTCTGACAGTGTCTGTGGAAAGAGAAACAGAGTTAATGTTTCGAGTTAGTATGACTCTTCTTCAGAGCTAAAGAGAAGTAGAAATATGATGGAACGTATAGTGTTTGGTGGAAGTGGTGTGGAGCAGGTAAAGCAGGATAGAAGTGATTGGTAGGGGCTAAGGTGAGATTGACAAAGATGTCATAGGCACAAGACAAAGGGAATGCTAATGATAGCGGTGAAGATAAGAACAGTGCTGATAGTGGCATAAGGGTAAGAAAGCAGAGCATTTTAATAGCAGAACAAGGATCAGCACTCTGTGAAAGGACAACATAGAACAAGTGACAGATGGGCCTTTGGGGGGTGTGTGTGAGGGAATGGACGGTGGTAGGGGAAAAAGGATAAAAAAGGGTATAAAAAGGGATAAAACAATGAATGAATGAAAATTAAAATAGTAAATAAAAAATAAAAATAAAATTGGAAAAAAGGGATTAAAAAATGCAGACTAGGTAAACGCTTTGCAGAACACGTTCTGTCTGTCCATAAGCATGACCCAGACCTTCCTGTCACTTGCCATTTCAACACACCACCCTGCTCTCATGCCCACATGTCTGTCCTTGGCCTCTGTAATGTTCCAGTGAATCCCAACGCAGGCTTGAGGAACAGCACCTCATCTTTTAGTTAGGCACTTTACAGCCTCCCGGACTTAACATTGAGTTTAACAACTTTAGACCATGAACTCTCTCCTCTATCTTCACCTCCTTTTTAATCACATTTTTTTCATATTTATTTTTATTTCTTATTTACTTATTTTCACTCATTCATCATTTTATCTCCTTTATATCCTCTTTTTAAAATCCCCTTTTTTTATCCTTTCTCTGCTACCACCACTCCTTCCCTCCACACCCCGCCCCTCCCCAAAAAGGACATCTGCCACTTGTTCTATGTTGTTTGTTCAAAGAGTGCTGACCCTTGTTCTGCTTTTATCACATTCTGCTTTCTTACCTTTATGCCACTATCGGCACGTCCCTTAGTCTTCACCACTGCCATTAACGCCCCTTTTGTCTTGTGCCCATGACATCTTTGTCACTCTCTCCTTAGCCCCCACCTATCGCAGACCTTCTATCCTGCTTTACCTGCTCCACACCTCCCCCCCACCCCTCCAACAGTATAAATTCCATCACATTTTTATTTCTCTTTAGCTCTGAAGAAGAGTCATGCTGGCTCGAAACTTTAACTCTGTCTCTCTCTCCTCAGATGTTGTCAGACCTGCTGAGTTTTTCCAGCATTTTTTGTTTATGTTTCATATTTCCAACATCCGTAGTATTTTGCTTTTATCTTTGATTGAACTTCAGTTGTTAGTTTGTTCTAAATAAATAGGTTAGGTAAGGTCCAATTTTAAATTGAATAAGGCCAGACCTAGGTTTGAGGTCAGGGAGCAGTTCTTTTCTAGGATTATCATGGTCAGACTGATCACCTGGGGTACGGGGTGTGGTTAGAGAGAAATTTCCCAGGTTTTTTTCCCTGAATTTGGCATTGATTGTTTACCTCTTTTTTCACCTCTGCCATAAAATCACATGGTGTGAGTGGAGTGCAGAGCATACATATTGTGACACACAAAGTATTACAATTGTGTGGGCCAGGCTGGATTGATATGAGGGTCTTTTCCTGTTCGCTATTGTGTGTGTGTTCACATAAACCTCAGGTTTACAATTCTATGTTCTTAGAAGTAAACCCTGTTACAATCAATTGAACAGACAATGCACACATTTGATTCCCTGGCTGTTTACATAGGTTGAATTTGAATCGTCCTCCTGCAGTGAAGGCCCTAGGCTAATCTTGCATGCAACAGTGGCAGCTTTATCTTTAAATGCAGGGCCAAATCTTCTCAAATGCTAAATGGCTTTTCTAAAAAGCATTGACAATCGTTGCTAGCAACCCTTACCAAGTATACTATAGAGGAGAAGGTCCCTAAATCCAAACCTTGCTCTATGCTGAACTATCTGATCTCAATTTTAATGGCTGAAGAGGAATGGTGGTTGAGGTTTGGGGTGGAGAAATCAGTCAAGTTTCTTATCCCTTGGTTTCAGTGACCTCGGCTAGAAAATGGTTGCCTGGTAAGGATAAGCCGAGTTCACTTGAGATACTTTCAGGACTAAATACGCTGTCCAGTCTAACAACATACAGAATGGTCCTTTGCGGAAAGTATCAATACATTTTGATAGGGTATGTTGTAACTTCACTTAGAAATATCACCCACAAACACAATGCAGTTGAATAAAGCAGCTCAAGTGTGAAAGTGTTTGCTGGAAGTAAACGGTCCAATAGCATTAACATGCTACTAATTAATTTCTGAAATTAAATTAGAGCTGAATATATATGCAAAGTGATCATAAATAATTTTGTAGTGCATTTTAAATGTTAAACATATTTTACGGTGACTCCATTAAACAAAGAAATCAGCACTTGCCCCTACTAATAAATGAATAAATGAATCAATACTATAAAGACATTTCCTCTATGTAGTTAGGAAAGAAAGTGAGACGATTATTTCCCTCCACTTCTATCTATAGGGATTGAAGCTTTAGCCCTTGTCAACAGCTTTTCTCAAACTGGACCAAAAACCAGGGAAAACACATGAATTACATGGTAAGGTCTCAAACTACTAAAAAACTCTAAATGTTACGATTCTGACTATTAATGGGACTATTCAAGGTCACCTGATTTAGTGAGCTTTCTGCTCCTTCATAACACAATATAACGTACAATAAGTTCTGGTTGATACAAATCATGTTGCTGTTCCTCAGTATTCTCAGCTGGGAGGCTGTGAGGAAACAGAAATCCCTCTTAAAAGTTATGAAGTCACTTTGAAAACAATAGACCATGTTTGGATTTGTTGCCTAATTTAGGAAACACCACATAAAGATAAACTTACCTGAGGTACGAGAGTTGCTCTTCACTCTGCCATTGCGACTGCTGTTACTCATTGAAGTGCCCCAACTGAATAAAAACACAGTCTGGAAAAATACACTGCTACTCTCTTCTCCAAAGTGCACTCCCCTTTTTCCTGCAGCTGCTTCCTAAACAAAACTCTGCTATTGTTCTGTTATCTGCACCACAAACATGCCCTTCTCTAAAGATCCCTGGGTGCAAATGTCTGTATCAGCCTTACAGTAACACACTACTGCAATAGTTGTCACATGCTGAGCGTAATCTTGCTTGTCATGCTCAACATTGGCTAAAACAGAAACAAATTCTTCAAACTGGCTTGTGATAGAAGTCAGTTTAGGAAGAACATTGATTTCATACTGTATTTCGTGCTGATCAATGCAACTATGTGTTTTAAAGGCTATTGGATCATAATTGTTGCATGAAGCAATTGCGCGACAGATGTAATGATTAAGGATAATTGTTGAACAGAATTCATAACTCACATTAATAAAATTAACTGGGCCTTGTTAAGTTCATTTATAACTATTTCCATTCTCTAAGCCTATGCCTGCTTGGGGAGTTGGCAAGATGGCTCCATTGCAGGTCTGTGAGTGAAGACAGGACAAGCAGATTGATGGAGACAAAGTGTGGGAAGGCTGCCACTCCGTCCTTGGAGGCAACCCTGGAGGTCATACTGCGGCTGTGAGAGGCAACAGAGAATCAAATCAGCCATAACTTGAAGTAGCTGAGGAGGTCAAGCATAGGAGTGTGATCTCTTGTACATGGCTAGAGCATCAATTGAGGTTCAATTACTTCATCAAGGCAGGAAAAGTGAGTGACTTTCCACTGTCAGGTGTCATTTGCAACATTCTGACTTACCCAGTATTCTCCAGCACAACAGGCTTCAGACTGACAATCCTGTGGCTCCACTCATTCCTTCCTCTAGAGGCACCTCCTCACATCCCCATCTGAACAGCCAACACTCACCCTCATCGTATTGACATCTCACACCAATCCCTCACAGTCACCCTCCACAAGTGTTGTAATTCCATCCTGTCCACGTAACCCATTTCTCATACTCATAACTCTCTGCTTTCTCTCCTTGTCACAGAACTCCAGGGCGAGGCAGAGAACAGGAAGTGGGCCTCGCTGAAGTTCAGCAAAGTGTTTTCCAGATCTTGGCCAGCAGGGAAGTACAGGTACACTGTGAGGTACAGGTACACCGTGAGAAGAGAGGTGGAGAAAGGGGACAAGGAAGTGCAGATTCTGATTAAAGTGCTCCCACTTCTCACCCCTTGTACTCCCCCTTACTCAGAGCCATGCTCTGCTAAAGCCACGGGGCTAGCACCACATAGAAGTAATGGGAAAGGAAGAGAAAGACTGTTTAGTTCCACGTGGGGAATCACTTTGGTGTTAATAGTGATGCCACTGTTTAATGTTTATAAAAATGTTAATGAAGCGTAGCTTTATTTCAAGTCTCCTTTGTCCATTCATCTCCATTGGTGCCTCTCATCTGTCAATGGACCATTGGCCTTGCGTGGAAACCAGAGTATAAGACAATAGAAGAGTGTGAATGTGATGGAGGGATTATTAACTGTGGCAATGATTTGTGTTGAGGGATGGGGGGTGGGGTTGCAGTGGGCTCACCATTGTTGTACCATATGGTTTTGCACACTCAGGTTATCTGAATCATGCCTGTATGACTCCAATGCCATCCCTGGCAGTGAGGTGAGCAGCTGCAGGGAACCTGGCCATATCAAGCTGCTTCTCATCCTGCTTCTCCTGCTCTTGATCATCCTCTGAGGATGCAGATCTATCATCACCTTCCTCATCCTGCAGCTCCATTTCTCTCTGCAGCACCATGTTGTGCAGACTATTACAATTCTCAAAAGCTTTGTTGGTGCATGCTGAAGGGAGCTCCCAGGTCTGTCCAGGCATCTGAGTCATATCTTCAGCAACCCAATGGTTTGTTCATTGATCATTTTTGAGCTCATGAGGCTATTGTTGTACCTCTCCCCTGCATCAGTACTAATGTGTCTCATAGGCCCTCAGATTCAATCCAAGGCACAACTTGCTCATGCTGTGTAGAGGCGTGAAAACCTATGGGAGACATGACTGCTGCAGGATGTAGGAATCATGGCAGCTTCCAGGATATCTTATATAGAAATGCACAAAAACCCTCTGGCGGTTGCAAACCAGGAGAACATTTATGGAGTGGAATCTTTTTTGATTGATGGAAACGGCTGGTAGACCTGAGAGCAGCTTGATTGCCAAACCTGAGGGCTCTCTCATCCTGACTGGCTTCAGCAGTTGCAAAGTGGATGTAATTGGCAGTCTTGGCAAACAGCATTGGTCAGCTGGGTGAAGCACTTTTGTACAGCAGATTGTGAAATCTAGAAAATCTCTGGAGGTGAAGAAATTCAGGGTTGAGTTGACTTTGAAAGCCACTGACAACGTGTACCCACTTGGCCTACTTGGAAGGTGGTCATCCTCGAGAAGGCTGCAGATGTCAGTAACGACCTGCAGGAATATCTGAGCCTCCTGATGCACTGTTGCTTTATCATGTCCTGAAGGCTGAGCCTCTGTCTGTGTACCATGTGTTGGACATATCATTCGAGCTGAAGCTCTATGTTCATCCTTCAGTCCTGTGAAGTGGCAGGTGGTTGAGAAGAAGTCAGCTGCTGCTGTTGGTGCTGCTTCTGAATCTCCTGCTGTTGGTGTTGGTGCTGCTTCTGAATCTCCTGCTGTTGGTGTTGGTGCTGCTTCTGAATCTCCTGCTGCTGCTGTTGGTGCTGCTTCTGAATCTCCTGCTGTTGGCGTTGGTGCTGCTTCTGAATCTCCTGTTGCTGCTGTTGGTGCTGCTTCTGAATCTCCTGCTGTTGGTGTTGGTGCTGCTTCTGAATCTCGTGCTGTTGGTGTTGGTGCTGCTTCTGAATCTCCTGCTGCTGCTGTTGGTGCTGCTTCTGAATCTCCTGCTGCTGCTGTTGGTGCTGCTTCTGAATCTCCTGCTGTTGGTGTTGGTGCTGCTTCTGAATCTCCTGCTGTTGGTGTTGGTGCTTCTTCTGAATCTCCTGCTGCTGCTGTTGGTGCTGCTTCTGAATCTCCTGCTGTTGGTGTTGGTGCTGCTTCTGAATCTCCTGCTGTTGGTTTTGTTCCTGAATCTCCTGCTGCTGTTGGTGTTGGTGCTGCTTCTGAATCTCCGGCTGTTGGTGTTGGTGCTGCTTCTGAATCTCCTGCTGCTGCTGTTGGTGCTGCTTCTGAATCTCCTGCTGCTGTTGGTGTTGGTGCTGCTTCTGAATCTCCTGCTGTTGGTTTTGTTCCTGAATCTCCTGCTGCTGTTGGTGTTGGTGCTGCTTCTGAATCTCCTGCTGTTGGTGCTGCTTCTGAATCTCCTGCTGTTGGTGTTGGTGCTGCTTCTGAATCTCCTGCTGTTGGTATTGGTGCTGCTTCTGAATCTCCTGCTGTTGGTGTTGGTGCTGCTTCTGAATCTCCTGCCGCTGCTGTTGGTGCTGCTTCTGAATCTCCTGCTGTTGGTGTTGGTGCTGCTTCTGAATCTCCTGCCGCTGCTGTTGGTGCTGCTTCTGAATCTCCTGCTGTTGGTGTTGGTGCTGCTTCTGAATCTCCTGCTGTTGGTGTTGGTGCTGTTTCTGAATCTCCTGCCGCTGCTGTTGGTGCTGCTTCTGAATCTCCTGCTGTTGGTGTTGGTGCTGCTTCTGAATCTCCTGCCGCTGCTGTTGGTGCTGCTTCTGAATCTCCTGCTGTTGGTGTTGGTGCTGCTTCTGAATCTCCTGCCACTGCTGTTGGTGCTTCTTCTGAATCTCCTGCTGTTGGTGTTGGTGCTGCTTCTGAATCTCCTGCTGTTGGTGTTGTTCCTGAATCTCCTGCTGCTGTTGGTGTTGCTTCTGAATCTCCTGCTGTTGGTGTTGGTGCTGCTTCTGAATCTCCTGCCGCTGCTGTTGGTGCTGCTTCTGAATCTCCTGCTGTTGGTGTTGGTGCTGCTTCTGAATCTCCTGCCACTGCTGTTGGTGCTGCTTCTGAATCTCCTGCTGTTGGTGTTGGTGCTGCTTCTGAATCTCCTGCCGCTGCTGTTGGTGCTGCTTCTGAATCTCCTGCTGTTGGTGTTGGTGCTGCTTCTGAATCTCCTGCCGCTGCTGTTGGTGCTGCTTCTGAATCTCCTGCTGTTGGTGTTGGTGCTGCTTCTGAATCTCCTGCTGTTGGTGTTGTTCCTGAATCTCCTGCTGCTGTTGGTGTTGCTTCTGAATCCCCTGCTGCTGCTGTTGGTGCTGTTTCTGAATCTCCTGCTGCTGCTGTTGGTGCTGCTTCTGAATCTCCTGCTGCTGCTGTTGGTGGTGCTTCTGAATCTCCTGCTGCTGCTGTTGGTGCTGCTTCTGAATCCCCTGCTGCTGCTGTTGGTGTTGCTTCTGAATCTCCTACTGTTGGTGTTGTTCCTGAATCTCCTGCTGCTGTTGGTTTTGCTCCTGAATCTCCTGCTCTGCTGGTGTTGCTCCTGAATCTCCTGCTGCTGCTGGTGTTGTTCCTGAATCTCTTGCTGCTGCTGGTGTTGTTCCTGAATCTCTTGCTGCTGGTGGTGTTGTTCCTGAATCTCCTGCTGCTGGTGTTGTTCCTGAATCTGCTGCTGCTGCTGGTGTTGTTCCTGAGTCTCCAGCTGCTGGTGTTGTTGTTCCTGAATTTCCTGCTGCTGCTGGTGTTGTTCCTGAATTTCCTGCTGCCGGTGGTGTCGTTCCTGAAGCTGCAGCTGCTGTTGGCTTTGCTCCTCTTGTTCCTCCTCAGAGGTACAAGTTCGAGGTGTTCCCATACTACAGTGAAGGCTAACAGTAGGGAAGTGCAGATTAAAATGAGAGAAGTCCAAAGTAGTAGATATAACCTCCAAAATGTTAGCAATCACTTGTCAGACAGTGAAAGCATACCTTCAAGACAAGTCCTGTCAGCAAGTCTTTCACCTGTGCAAGGAAGCAGTTGTCCTGTTTCAGGATTTAAAGACTTTCCAGCCTATTAATTCCACAGCCCAGTCAAATCCCACTGGGCTCTTGCTTTGTGGACACTGACAAGTTTCAGAAAGATTGAGAAACCTGTGTTCTGGCTGTTAAAGCCAGAATGCTGGGTTAAATGTGCATTCAATTGCCTTTTTACATATTTAATTCACAAGTATGCCATCCCCATGAGGGCTTTCTACACATCTTCAAAGATGGTGGTGATTAAATATGAGTGGCATCACGTTGGGTTTCTGACACGCTGGGGTTTTTTTTGATGTTTTAAGCTGCGAACATAGCCCAGCACAGGATCCTGGCACCACCTGAGCATAAAGCAGAAAAGTTTCCACTTTTATTTCAAATGTTATTAATTTTCCCTGCAACCCCCCCCCCCCCCCCCCCACCCCTCTCCCCACTCACCCCCTGCGGGTCATCATTTCCAAACTGCTGCCTGGATATACATACATAGACATTACAGTGACCAGCTGGTTCCTGCATAATCCATGCAGTATATGATGAACCATTGTGTTCCACAGACTATTTCATCATCAGCGCCTATCCATATAACCTTCAATCCTCTTCTTAGACACATAATTATGGAGTTATTTTAGGGAGTCAGTTGACATGTTTTTACTGGAACTCCACATATCCATTCTACTGTGGGAAAAGTCTTTTTAATCTCCAATCCAGCTTGAAGTTGGCTAATTTTGAATTTACGCCTTTTCATGATGCTTTCAGAGTCTATATTAAACAATTTAGTTACTCAGCATTTTAGACGTCTCGAATATATTACTGTTAATTTTCTTCTCTGATTAAAACAAGGCTGGCTCTGTGATTCTCTCCTCAAAAAAATAAATCCATCCTGGTTATTTTTCTTGCCTATGTTTAAATTATCTTCAACACATTAATATCCTTTTGAAGATAGAGTAGGTAAAATGTAACCTAATATTCTACATAAAGACTCATTAGTGAATTATGTACGGCTAAAGTAACCCATTTTGATGAAAATCAGATTAAAAATTAAAATCTCCCTTTGTCACATACGAACAAGGAGCAGGAGTAGGCCATTCAGCCCCTCGAGTCTGCTCTGCCATTTAAATAGTCATGGCTGATCTGATAGTCACCTAAAATCTGCATCCCACCTGCTCCTAAAAGGCATCAAACCCACAACCTTAGCATTATTAATATTCTACATAAAGACTCACTAGTAAATTATGTACGGCTAAAGTAACCCATTTTGATGAAAATCAGATTAAAAATTAAAATCTCCCTTTGTCACATACGAACAAGGAGCAGGAGTAGGCCAACTGAGCTAACCAGCCAGCATCCAGCTAGCAATGCAACTTGTTCAACCACTAACTTACTTAGGTTTAGGGTAGAATAGTCCAAAATGTGGAAGTGGGTGGGAGAAAAGTTGTTTTACCCGTCAGCCGCAATGGCTGGTTTTCATGCCCTATTATCCCATTCCCGCCTCATTAATTATGGAACCACATGAAACACTCCCTCTCTCTGGTGGGCGGCCTCTGATTTGTCCGCCATGCCTTTACCTTGCTGTTTCCTCACCTAGGGCACCATATTTAAGCAACAGCCGCTCACACACTCTTCAACACTTGCAGCCCAGGACTGCTCCTGTGAAGACATGGCCCCAAAAGCCAAGAAGAGTGCAGCCCCGATTCAGTGACGCATCCTTGGGATGCCTTCTGGGCACCGTGAAGGCTCACCGCAATGGCCTCTACCCTCGCTCTGGCCGCAGGAGGCCTATCGGTCTCACCACTCCTGTTTGGGAGGCAGTGGCAGAGGTGGTCAGTGCTACACAAGAGGTCGGCCATCCAGTGCAGAAAACGGATGAATGATTTCATCCATGCTGCCAAGATAAGACAACCATCTCATCACTCTAAACCCACAGACTCACAAGACCATCACACATTCACTGGCATCTCACTCACTGCCAGCTCAAAGGACATCACCACTTACTCTCTCACACACACCCTCACATCTCCATCTGGCCTCATCTCTGGAGACTGCCTCCTCAGCCCTCACCAGCTTGAGGTCACTTGCACAGGTCAACATGTGCCCCCCCACACACACTGGGATAATCCCCTCCCCACCCCCTCACCCCTTCTCCAGCATAGCCCTCATCCTGCAGCCTCTTCCCTTGCCTGTGGTCGCTTCTCCCCCTTCACCAAGCAAGCTCTAGCCCTGCAGCTGTTGACAAGCCAGCCCTGCCTTACGGCTGGTCTAGTAAGTAAAGACCAGCCCATCAGCACCCCTAAGAGTGATGTGGTGCTGCCTGCGAAGCAAGGTGCTGGTGACCACAAGTGCTGCCTGAAGCAAGGTAGGCAAACAAACCTTGAAGTCCCAAGTGAAATGCAGCTCTCCGTGTGCCACTTCACTTATGTACAGTTGTGAAGTGGACAGATGCAACGGATGATCTCAAACCTGTTTCACTATGGTGTGAAACCAACTTTTGGCCTTCTCGCCAAATTGTACCCCTCTGCCCGCCATGATGCCTGACACCAACGGGGCCGGAAAATTCCGAGCTTCGTTCCTCTGGTCCTGTGAAGGATATTGGGCATGAGTCTCCACCACTAGCCCCGGCCTAATGCAATTTCTTTCACTCCAGCCCAGGTGGTGTCTCTCACTTGAAAGTCTTCACTAAATGCACTTTGTCAGGTCTTCTTTGGCCGGCCCCATCTTCTTTTTCCATCTGATGGTGTCCATTCTACTGCCACTCTGGCGGGGCATATGTCTGGAAGGTGAAATTGGTGTCCTTCTAGTCTCAGTCATCTCTCTGTCATGTTGTCCCACAGGCGTTTCTGAACTGTTCTCTGAAGCACTTCTTGGCTGGTGATGTTGTCTCTTCATCTGATGCCCAGGACCTTACATAGGCAACGCTAGTGAAAGACATCCAACTTACATGACACCTTTGTTATTCTCTTCCATGTCTCACTGGCATAGATTGCAGCTGGTACTATTATGGACATGTATTTGCATTGTCATAACATTCAATTTTTACTGTTGCACTTGATGACTGAATAAGTCCTGCCCGTGGCTGGAAGCGGACTGCAAGGCTAGAAACATTTTTGTTGCTTTAGACTAATTAGATATCAGGATGTTCTTTTTCAGAAAAATGGGCTAGTTGTCAATTTTTTGATGAAATTAAACAATCCAACAGAATCCATGTTCTTCAAACAACTAATTTGTAACAAATCAGAAAAAAGTCTGCAAATCATAATACACCTACTATAAGCCCATCAAAGGGAGATGGTGGTGTAGTGGTAATATCACTGGGCTAGTAAGCCTGAAGCCTAGGCTAACACCCTTGGGGGTATGGGTTCAAGTCCCATCATAGCAGCTGATGGAATTTAAATTCAATTGATACATCTGGAATATAAAACTAATATTAGTAATGGTAACCATGATAATTGTTGCAAAAAACCATAATATCCTTTAGAGAAGGAAATCTGCCATCTTTACCTGGTCTGGTCTACATGTGACTCCAGATACACAGTAATGTAGTTGACTCTTAGCTGCCCTCTGAATAATGGGCAATAGATGCTGGCCTAGCCAGTGACACCCACATCCCATGAATGAATTTTAAAAAATAGCCTAGCAAGCCACAGTGATGGACTAAGACCTCACACCATGCATTTTTATAAAATATATATATACTCATTGCTATTTCTAAATTTTAAAATTGGATCTTGCCTAAACCTATGTCTATCTGTGACCCTAGAACAAGAGAAGCCACTTTGCAGTTTTAGGGAAACTCATGCCTCATTATCTCTGAAGAGCCGCTAACAATCAGCTGGGGACTGCACCGCCCAACTTCAAGGAGAACTATACAAAGGCCATTTGCATCTCCACAGGAGACAGAGGGTCTGCTAAAACAAAAGGACCCACAAGCATTCCTTTCAGCTCTTAACAGTTGGGATGTTTAGCAGTCTTTTAGACCCAGCTGAATTCCAGACGATGGCTACGTAACCTTTGTTGAAAACCTGGTGGAGAGTTGGGCGTCATGTGACTTAGGCCTCTGGCTTGTTGAAAAAGTTAATATTGCCTTGTTGAGTTGACTCGCTCAGTCTGCTGCTTTGACATCTGACTAGTAGGCCAAACAGAAGGAGCTCTGGCCAGGCTGGATAACTGACCCCATCTATCCTGCTTCTGTTGGAAGTTCTGTGCCATCGTTTATAAGACTGATTCATCTCTGCATGTCTTTCTCACTTTGTGAAGTCCACACCATCAGAAAAGTGAATTCTACAGTATCAGTTTTCAACCCACCGACCTCTGTGAAGGAGTGCTCATTGGACTTTGATTCTGGGCTTTGGAACCAATATTTATTTTCTCTGTGGTCTCTGTACTTGAAAACTTTCTTTTCTCTATCCCTCTCCTTACTGTCTGAATGTGGAGGTGATGTTGTGAACCCTCCTTCCTGCACTTTGAGTGTGTGCAAATAAACTAACCCTTTGATTTCATCCTATTTCATCTCTGCTGTGGGGTTATTAATAGAAACTTGGATTGCACAAAAACCGAGGGGTTAGGGAAATAAGTCATCACTTATAAAGATGGAAACAAATCAAAACACCTTTCTGTTTATGGACAGGTGGTGAGAGGAGAAATTAGTGCTGCTTAATTTAAGACTACTCCTGTTAACACCATTCTGTTCAAGGACAACTAGGGATGGGCAACAAATGCTGGCTTTGCCAGTGACACCCATATCCCATGAAAGAATAAAAACAGAAAGCATGCTGACTGCAATCAGCAAGTCACTAAGTACCTGTTGCCTTGACAAAATCTGCCTGACATGCTGAGTGTTTCCAATATTTTATGCCTTTTGTTTACCTTGCTTCACACTTCAGATGATCCTTTAACACTTCTCAAGCAAATAATAAGTGAGTTAACCAAGTTAAATTTTGAAAAGTTCACTCATTCAGTTTTGGAGCGAGGAACTGCAATTGTCATGAAAATATAATAATTTTCATTATATTGTTGTGGTTTATTGTAAAGGTAGATTAATAATGGGTTTTGGGTTAGTTCCTCTTTGTGGATATGTGTGGGGGGTTTTAATTGAATTGAAGGCAGCTGGTCTGAAGCTTTTGAGTTATCAAAAAGAGAAGCTAGGTTTGAAATGCTAAATATGTAAACATGGCTGAAGTTTTAGAATGTGAGGTGTGAGGAACATTTGCATTTTTAGATAAATTAGGTTAGTTTGAATTTCAAAGAGATGATAATGTGCTACACCTAGCCATAAGAAGCTAAGCCAAACAGTGTGTTTATTTTTCCCAAAGGTTACTGATATTATGAGCACTATGAAAGATTTATACCATGAGAAAAGTAAAGCACTAAGAAAGCAATTTACCTTATTAACAATGCTGCCCATCCAACCTTAAGGTTGGCAGGCAGGTGAAGAGCCCAAGTGGCCTTTGCGTTTTCCAGGAAACCTCATCCATGGGTGGAATGAGGTTTCCTGAAGGTTTTATAAAATTAATAAATAAATTTTGTAAACTTCGCTAACATGTCCCAGCTCATGTGACACTGTCACATGAGGGGACATGTTTAAATAATGTTTTACTTTATATTTTACAAACTTTTATTATCTACTTAATCTCCCTGAGGCAGCTCCATGCCTCAGGGAGATTGCTGCGTCCTTTTGTGCGCATGCGTGAAAGAGCACAGCCCCCAACTCTCCCTCCTCCCCCCGCCCACAGAGGTAGCTCTGAATGCTACCGGCTGCGCGTTACGCTGGGGGGGCTTTAATTGGCCCGTCCGTGTAAAATGATGGTGCGCAGCCGATCTCAGGCAGCAATCGGCTCCGCTCCCATCCAGCTTGCCTGCCATAGGTAAGATTCTACCTTATGACTTGGTGGACTTAGTAGTCCTGAATTGAAGGCATGCATCTCGAAATAAAATACAAATTGCAAAATAGTTGTGGCAGCCATTTCAAGTTTCCCTCTGGGACTTGAGCAGCTCGGTATTTACCATCCACTGTGCCATAACAGTAATAAAAATGACAGAAAAAAGATATCCTTATTTGCCCATTGAAGTTGCCAAGGACCAAGGTGACAGTTGTGAAATTAATTCCATTTCCTGCATGGTGAGAGTACCTTCATCATGCAGACTGCAGCAGTTCAAGACCGCGATAATTTAAAGGGCACTTGGGGATGGGCAATAAATGCTGGCCTTGCCAGTGCTGCCCACATCCTGTGAGTGAATTAAAAAAAAGACCTACAACTGCAACTACAGATGTGGCCAGCAGTTACTTGGAGCTTCGCTCAGATCTATTTCTCATATTAATGCTTCAATTACTTTGCATTCAGTTTAAATGAGTAAAAATTCAATGGGTTGATTTGCCTTTGGTACATAAAGCCTGTGAGCAGCAGTCAGATGAAACCACTGATTGGCCTGTTTTTTCAGCTGCAGCAATTATTTGAACACATTTTCAATTTTAATTTGTTTAACTCGGTAATCTTGAGGCCCCATTGGGGATATTCCAATCAATAATTGATTTGGTTCATTTCCGCTGCTCAATCATAGTGATTCATGGGGGCTTAGCATTTGGGTTTATGCAAATAAGTTTGCACAGGAACCCAGGTATACCACCACCTCAGCAAACTGGCACAGTACCCAATGCATTTTCTTGATCTGACATTGGTATTAATTTCTAAGTAGCAGCCTGATCAAACTATATTGTAACCAACATTGTTAGAATGAATAGACAGGTATAATGGATTTGAAATAGACTAACACCTACAACCCAGGCCATTTCTATCATTGTCCCTTGCTCTTTCTATTGTCTGCTGAAGGTCATTTAGTAGTGAATAATGTTAGTTTTACACTTGGTTATATTTTTGTTTCCATTTCTTTTTGGGGCAGTTTTTTTTAGAACAATGCGGTGTAGAACCAACCAAGGAACAGGCTATTTTAGACCTGGTAATGTGTAATGAGACAGGCTTAATGAATGATCTCGCAGTAAAGGACCCTCCAGGGAAGAGTGATCCTAACTTGGTGGAACTTCACATTTGGTTTGAGTGAGAAACATGAGTCTGAACCTAGTGTCTTGAACTTACATAAAGGCAATCACAAAGGTATGAGAACAGAATTGGCTAAAAAGTAGACTGGAAAAATACATTGAATGGTAACACCGTAAATAAACAGTGGCAGAATTTTAAGGAGCAGTTTCATAACAATTAAGAAAGATGTATTCAATTGAGAAAGAAATACTCTAAGAGAAGGAAGAACCAACTGCGGCTAACTAAGAAAGTTAAGAACGGTATTGAATTGACAGAAAAGGCAATGCTACGAGGGTCCATGGTTGACGAGAAGATGGGGAAAATTTTTAAAACTAACAAAAGAATAATAAAAAATGGTTAAATTAGAATATAAGAGTAAACTAACAAGAAATGTAAAAACAAACAGTAACTGATTCTAGAAGTATGTAAAAACGGAATAGCTAAAGTAAAGATTGGCCCCTTAGAGGTAAAGGCTGTAAAATTAATAATGGGAAACAATAAATGACTGAGACTTTGAACAAGTATTTTGTATCTATCTTTATGGTAGAACACTGTGAAAGCATCCTGAGAATAATAGACAATCAGGGGACAAAAAGGTGGGAGGAACTTAAAACAATTACTATCCCTAAAGAAAAAGTACCAGGAAAACTAATAGGACTAAAGGCTGACAAGAACTCTGGATCTAATGGCCTGCATCCCAGGGTCTTAAAAGAAGTGGCTGCAGAGGTAGTGAATGTATTCATTGTGATCTTCCAAAATCCTCTCAAAGTTACTATTCAGTGAGAAAACATGAATCCTTTAGAAGCTGGGAGCGAATGTGGACTGTTTACTAAAAGGACTGTAATTCTGTGGAGAATCCAATGTACAATAAGTATAAAAGAGGAACGTTCCTTTATGTGTTTTAAAGTACAAGTTGCCGACAAAAATAGTGCTTAGTAAAAAGTGTTTTTTGTTACTTGTTACAGTAAAAATCTTAAAACATGAAATCTTGTCATGTCACCCTTTTCTGGTATTAACCAGAAGCTTGAGTTTGTTTTTAAATGTTACTCCCAAACATTTTCCAAGTGTGACCCTATTATAATACCTCAGACCAGAGTGAAAATTTGGAGAGGGGTTATGAGTATTGTTGAATGGGGTTGGAGGATAGGAGGGGCCCTTAGTTGTTGAGTGGGGGACAGTGCCAAAACAGAACAAAGCAGCAGGATAGTAACCTTCAATGTTTATTTACTAACATTCACACAAGCATTAAACACCTGAAAATTTATGTTTTGAAATGTGAACTATTTTGTGAAAATGTTATCTTACTCACTGGGCCTAATGAGACACAGATTCTGTACGTGGACTCTTTTGAAGTGGCCCAAACTAGCAAAAAGTAAAGTAATAATTTAAATCTCTTGGTGGCTTGTTATAAATTAAACACGAGCCAAGTGATGCTGAAAATATTAACCATGTCTAATGATCTGAAAAATAAGTTTTCAGAGCCACATTGAACAGGCTGAGAATGAGCAGTTTTTAAGCAGTGCCCCCTATGCCTGGGAATATGATACTAAATCGGTGATCTTAAATTTCAAAGTAGAGTCGATTCAAAGCCAGAAGGGCGTGCTCAAGGCAGACGGTGAAGCTGCCTGTGGGAAACTTGTTTACTCCTCTCTTCTCTTACTAAACTACAAGTCAGAAGTAAAGAAATCGGGTGCAGTCAAGGCTGCCTGTGCAGAGCGTGTTCACTCCCCTCCCAGCGAACTGCAACCCAGGACACAATATTGGACACGCATCATTGGGCCTTGGAGCCAGTCCGAGGACTTTCCTGACAGAGTCTCTGCTCCAAAGCCACGATTACGACCTCGGAGCTTGCGGTCCCAAAATCTTGTTCTGGGACACCACTGAAGGTCACAACCCGTGGCTTGGGGACCGTTGTGTTATCAGTCTGTATGGGGATTATAATAGTCTTTAAATAGGATATATTTGGGGTAAGTGAGTGGGCAAAAATATGCCTGGTGCAATATAATATGGAAATCTCTGGGGCCATCCATTTTGGTAGAAAGAATAGAAAAACAGAATAGTTTTTAAATGTAGAAAGACTGCAGAATGCAGCGAGAATGGTGTCCTTGTACATGAATCACAAGAAGTTAATATGCAGGTACAGCAAGTAATTAGGAAGGCACATGGAATGTTGGCCTTCATTGCAAAGAGGATGGACTATAAGAGTAGGTACAACTGTAGAGGGCAAGGTAACACCACACCTAGCGTGCTACTTACCGCTTTGGTCTCCTTAATCAAGGAGGGATATACTTGCTTTGGAGACATTTCAGAGAAGGGATGAAGGGATTGTCTTACAAGGAAAGTTTGAGCAGGTTGGGCTTATACTTCTTGGAGTTTAGAAAAATAAGAGGTGATCTTATTGAAATATAAGATTCTGAGGGGCCTTGACAGGATAGATACTGTGAGGATGGTTTCCCTCATTGGGAATCTGAAACCAGGGGCACAATTTCAGAATAAGGGGTCTCCTCAAGGTAGAGATGAGGAAGAATTTCTTCTCTTAGAGGAAAACTTATCTTTGGAATTCCCTATCCCAGAGAGCAGTAAAGGTTGGGTCATATATATGGATACCTTCAAGGCTCTGTCGTCAGCATCCTTCCATCTATGTAAGATGATGGACACACAGCAAATCAAATCCTTTGGGAATGGGATAGCTTCATATAGTGCATTTTTGCTGATGGCTTTAGAGACCAATTTGAGACAGACAGGCTCTGCTCCAAATACTGCAAATTGAGTGGTTATTTGTGGGTTGTTGTTTTTGGTGCTGGTGCCTGTTGCCAAGGCTGCTGTAGCCACTGATTGCCATGGTGGCACACAGCGACCCACAGGGTGATGTTACCATTTTCCTTTGTCACCAGCTAGTGTCTTCCAGCTGCCAAAACCGATGTTTACGGCCTTCATGTCATGCTTGCAAGCATCCTTGAAGCAAAGCTTTGAGTCTTACCGGTCTTCTGACACTGGCAAGCTTGTGTCACAATGATGAGACTTGTGCATGAGTAATGTTAATCTTTAATTTCATTGGATGATCAAACATATATTAAATTGTTTAAAAAGGACTTAAAAAAGCAAGCAAAGACACTGACTTAAGATAGCTGCCACAAATCATCTGATGTCTGGTATTACACATTGACCAGTTTTCTGAAAGTTTCAATGTGGAATACGATTAAGACATGCCCAGACATCCTCATGGAATTTCACACCTCCTGATGTCAAGAACTATTTCAGAAGATTCACTGAAATTATACTGGACCTCACATTTCCATTTCCATTAGGCTACCTTTCAAGTGGAGGCAGAAAGTCTACCAGGACAATAGCTATATGGAAAAGTGTTCTTAATCTCTCATCAAGATGAGATAATGGATCATTCAGGTGTTAATGGCTGGAACATTGCAAAATACAGTCACCTTGGCCATGAAACAATAGCCACAGTTGTCCAGACATTAGGTAAGCAAATGGCTTCTGAAATCATGATGGGGTAAGTGGTCATGTGATTAAAATATCCATTTTTGAAATCTCCTTTATTGCAACATGCAAGCTGCTGAGCAGGAATCTGGAAGAGCTTGCTGCGCAAAACAGATTCTGGTCATTATCACATTGTACTTGGGAGCTTACTGGGTGCAAACTGGTTGTGGCATTTCCCGCATTCCCTCTGCAAAAATACTTCATCGGCTGTATAGCTTTGGGGGACTTTTAGTGGCCATGAAAGGTGCTATATAATTGCAAGTCTGTAAATTTTGGTATGGCTATTAGGTGGTTTTAAAAGTACCAGCCTACCATTCTGGAACAGGAGGAATTGTAGTCTGCACACATGCTTACGGTCAGCTTCTTACCTCAATAATTCCAAGTTAGGCTCAGTGACAGGAAATAAATAGAAACAGATTTGCCTGGCACTGCTCTGGGTTACATCCTATCAGCTGGTTTCAAAGTCACATCTTCAGAATCATTCCTTGGCTCTCACTCCAGACATTGTGTCCAGCACAGAGAGACACCAGAAACTGGATTGGAAAACGGATCATGGTCTGATGTTGGAGGGAAGATACTGGGCAGTTCCAGACTCCACACATTCTCATTCTTCTTAATAATCAGCAAGCTTTGATGGGGAGAGGCATTGCAGTAAAACCTTGGCCAGTTTTACTTTAATTTTAAATCATGGGCTGGCCTTAAACCACAACACCAGCCCATGCTCTTCCAATGAGCGACACTGTTACGAGATTTTCCTGTGTGTGATGAGATCTCAGTAAAGTGCAATGTTTCTCGGGTCTCTTAGGTAACAGATGTGTTGTCAGTTCAGTGCTGTTTTGCCTCAGTAAAATGTTGACACTGGAGCAGGGCTCCAGTCTGCTGTCTCCGTCTCTCTACAAAATTATACCACTAGACTGGCATATCAATGTTTGAGTGGCCATCTAGTCAGCTTCTGTCTCCTACCTCCAGACACTCTCTCTCCCTCCCTCCCTCTATATATAATCTGTCCTTGGTTTTTGGCTTTTCTCGTCAGCAAGTTCCATGTTTGCTCATCTCATGTCACAATATTTACCGTCTCTACCATCATTCAGACAAGAGGTAAGCTTGGATTTGAACAAGGCAATAATTAATACAGGCATGTTTTTACAAGTGAAGAAGCAATGATCAATTTATGTATTCTCTTGGCTTTGCCTTTCGAGTCCTGGGGGTGGGGGAGGGGAGTGGGTGGGGTGGGAAGATGTGAGGGCTCAGAAATGAGGCTGAGCACAGGGCCCCACTAAATGTAAATCCACCACTGTAATGAATTACATCCTGTTCCCTACACTTGTTGTGTATCTGGCATTGGAGATGGAGGTGGATAGATCGGCCAGCACAGCAACTGTACTGTGCTTCTGGATACACTCAGTCCACAAGCTGATGGAGTCTTTCAAACATGACCCTGGTGAAGGCCTTCCCAGTGACGATGATGAGTGAGATGTCCCTGTAGTTGTCGCAGTCACTTTTGTTACCTTTTGTTGTTGTGTAGTGTGATGATTTTTGTGACAGGTGTGTCTTGTGGAACCAATCCTTCCTGTCAACAGAGAAGGAGACAGCCATGAAGGTGTAGCAGTAGATGGGAAGTGCTTGGGCAGCTTGGCTGGAATTCCATCCATGCCAGATGTCTTTCTGCTTGCTAAACAATCAATGGTTTTTTCGAGCTCAAGTGATGAGGATTCCTCATCTAATTGAAATACGACAGGAAGCTGAGGAAGAGCATCAAACCCAAGCTGGAAGATGTCCATCTCATGGGAGTACAACTCACAGTAGTGTTCAACCAGTGGGATATCTGTTCACTTGTGTTGGAATCTATGTCAAGAAATCCAAACTGCCTGTGACAGTGGAAATCTACGTGCTATATGTGATGGGAATAAGGGGGCGCTTGGCCCTACCATCGCCAAAGTTGAGTCCCTGCAATTGGCAGATGGTGAAGTACTCACTACTCAAGGCTGAGATGTGTTTGATCTACAAGGGAGTCCAGGGTTAAGAGGAGGCAGGAAAGGAAGTGGAGTTGAGGTCACAATCAGATTGATATGATTGTATTGAATGGCGGAGCATGCTCAATGGGTCAAATAGCCTACTTGTGCTACTATTTCTTATTTTCTTTTGTTCTTATTTATAAGCAGGGGTTTTCTTCATTTTGATCACTGACTATTCTTCACTCCTAACGACAGGTTCTGATGAAAGTTTGGGCTGGAATTTGCAGCTGGTCCTGGCAGTGGCATCGCAAGTGGTTGCCAATTTCCGTTCAGACTCTGAGCGACTGGCTGCACGCAATCTCAGAGCAGCCGGCCAATTCTCTCAGTGAGACATTCTAATTGAAGTGCAGAGTTGGGAAGCAAAGCGGTGGGGGCAGTGCCAGGTACTGCCGCAGGTGCTGGCATCACATTCAAAGAACTGCCAGCCCTTCGTTCACTGCTGCCTGCACAGAAGAGTCCCTTGGCTGACTGCAGCCTTCAACCAAAAGCCCTTTGCTTGCCTGCCTGCTGCTTTCACCAAGGAGTTGAATGGAAACGTATGCATATACACACTCAGGCCCCTCTGCTCCTGCACCCCCTTTAGAGTTGTACGCTTTATTTTATATTGTCTCCCCATGTTCTTCCTACCAAAATGAATCAATTCACATTTATCCTTATTGAACTTCATCTGCCACCTGTCTGCCCACTCCACCAACTTGTCTATGACCTTTTGAAGTTCTCTACTGTCGTCCTCACAGTTCATAATGCTTCCAAGTTTCATATAATCCATGCTGTACCTTACAAAGGAGAAGGAGCAGCTGCCTTCTACATCTGGAGCCTCTCTCAGGGCACTCCATGTATGGACAGTGGCTCCTCAGTCCCTCTGCCATGGCCATAAGTTGGTGAGATCAGCAAACTACCTCCATCCCTGCTGCAGGTGCAAAGGAGCATATTGGAGCATGCGTAAGAGAGTTAAAAAGAGCATCTAGCTGCACTTGGAGGTCACGGGTGTTTAGATTATTTGATGTTTCTGTTTCTGTACAGCAGCCCAATGAATCTTTGACTTTGCGAAACCTCATCTACAGCCTTGCTCCCTCTTTGGGTTGGAAGTGGTGGAATAAGTCATGTCTGGTGCTTCAGCCTTGCCACTGTGCGCTGCGCACCTGGGCATGGGGCTATGAAGTGCCAAATGAAGGAGGCCACAGCAAGGCTGATTAAGGTTTTATCAGAGTGTTTCTGAAAGGGTGCAAGAGTCACAAGAAGCAAGAAGCAGAAATGCATTACAGGGTGTCCAAGGCCTCTGTTGCATGCACATTGCCTGTGGTCTTGGGGGCTCCCCATCTTGCAATACCTGGTCAGAAGCCCCCTCCACATCCTTATCATCTGAGGAGGCATCACAATCAAGGATTTCTTCACTGTTCCCTCACTGCAGTGCTAGATTGTGCAGTGTACAGCAGGCCATCACGATACATGAGACCCTTCCTGGGGAATATTGACCAGCTCCACCAGATCAGTATAGGCACCCAAATCACATCTTCCTTCATGGGATGTGGGCATCACTGGCCAGGCCAGCATTTATTGCTCATCCCTAATTGCCCTTGTTCAGAGAGCATTTAAACGTCAACCGCATTGCTGTGGTTTGGAGTCACATGTAGGACAGACCAGGTAAGGACAGCAGATTTCCTTCCCTAAAGGGCCTTAGTGAGCCAGGTGGGTTTTTACAACAATGGATTCATGGTCATCATCAGACTTTTAATTCCAGATTTTTATTGAATTCAAATTCCACCATCTGCCTTGGTAGGATTTGAACTCAGGTACCCAGAGCAATACCCTGAATTTCTGGATTACTAGTCCAGCAAGAATCCCACAACACCATCTCTGTTTCTGTGCTATGCTCTTGATGGGCATGAGCTGCAATGTTGTCAGTGGATAGCCCTGTCTCCTAGTATCCAGCCTGTAGGAGCCTTAATGTGACATTCTGCATCTGGGTGAATCCAGTGATGGTCTCAAAGCCAATGGACTTCT
The DNA here is from genome assembly GCF_017639515.1 of Carcharodon carcharias. Taxonomy (NCBI): domain Eukaryota; kingdom Metazoa; phylum Chordata; class Chondrichthyes; order Lamniformes; family Lamnidae; genus Carcharodon; species Carcharodon carcharias. The sequence goes on from NC_054469.1 coordinate 50,941,968, forward strand.
CCACCTGACTGTTAGAGTCAGTTCAGTTCTGAATGTAATCACTGGCCATCTTCAACATGGCACTGGTCACCTCCTTGCTGCACCAATGGACCACAGGCTGCAAGACCCCACACAGGTCCCCACTAGATTCCTGGAAAAATCTAGAGGCATAGAAGTTGAGAGCCACGGTGATCTTCAGTGCCACTGGCATTGGATACCCACCAAGCTCCATGGGTCTTAGCTCATTCTGCAGTATCGTGCAGAGATCAGTAACGACTTTACTGTTGGATACACAGTATTCGCTGGCACTGTCGCTTGGACATCTGGAGGTAGTACAGCTTCGGATGCTAGGGTCTCTCAGGGGGAGAGGTGCCTGTTGGCATGCTTCTCTGCACTCTTCCCTAAGTATGCCCACCCCGAGGCGCACTTTTGCTGCTATTGAGGTTCCTGATATGCCCCTTGCCACTGCCTGGACCTTGGTCTCTGAGCAGCCCTTCCCCCTCAACAGGCAGGTCCCCAAAGGTTAAGTGGATAAGGCAAATGGCAGGTGGATTTTCTCTTAATCTTGAGCCTTCTATCCAGATGCCTGCCACCCCAACCCCCCATCCCAACCAACACTTTTCCCTGAATCTTTGCTTGGGAGAAAGTGGCATTTCCCCTATATTTTTTTTTATTCGTTCATGGGATGTGGCATTGCTGGCTAATGATTTATTGCCCATCCCTAATTGGGCTTGTTCAGAGGGCATTGTAAGAGTCAACCACATTGCTGTGGATCTGGCGTCACATGTAGGCCAGACATGGATGGCAGATTTCCATCCCTAAAGTACATTAGTGAACTAGATGGGATTGTACAACAATCGACAATGGTCATCATCAGGCTTTTAATTCCAGATTTTTATTGAATTCAAATTCCACCATCTGCTGTGGTGGCAGAACATTGCCCTGGGTCTCTGGAATACTGGTCCAGTGACAATACCACTATGCCACCACCTCCCCATATAACCCAGGCAGTGTGCCCCCTCATTGCTGGCACCTTCTGCTTTGATTCTGCCATCATGTGGCTATGCCCTCTGAGCTCCACCACCCTCTGTGCCACATCATCCTGGCTCTCTTGATGGCTGGGAGAGCTGACACTGAGCCCCTGCTTCCTTGCTACCCTTGTTTAACCAAGCGAGGATCTGAAGGCCTGAAGTTCCCTTGCGCCATCAGTAAAATCAAAAATGCACCATAGAATTCAAGTTAATTGGCCGTTTAAATACCTCATTACTGTCCTGATGCGTTGATTTGCAAAGTCCACCCTCCATGGTTGCTCCAGTTGGTAAAATCCGGAAGCAACACAATAATGTCAGAGTTCCAGCCAAACAAGCTCTGCTCCTATTTTCTAGCCCCACTGCCCCCAAACTCGTTTTAAATGGTCTGGTAAAATTCCAGCTGTTAACTCTGATTTTTGCTCTTCAGAGATGCCAGACTGTTGAATAATTCCAGCATTTTCTGTTTTAATATTAATAATCTATTCTATATTTCGTACTTCATTTGCCACTTTCCTGTTGGCTAGGGCCTCATAATGCTGCACAATTAATGTAAGAACATAAGAAATAAGAGCAGGAGCAGGCCATTTGGCCCATTAAGTCTGCTCCACCATTCAAGAAAATCATGGTTGATCTGATTGCGGCCTTAACTCCACTTTCCTGCTCGCCCTCCTTGACTCCCTTGTCAATCAAAAATTTATCGAACTCAGCCTTGGATATGCTCAATAACCCGCTACTCACTGGGGAAGAGAATTCCAAAGGTTAACAACACTCTGAGAGAAGAATATTTTCTAGAATTGCCTATACGTCAACAACAAAATCATTAAAGCTCCAGCATTATGCTTTGCCGCAATAAATGATTATGCAAAAAAAGCACTGTATACAAAATACAGTAGTACAATGCTATTGCAAGGTTCAAGTTGGCTCAGTTGGAAGCAATCTTGACACTCAAGTCAGGATATTGTGAGTTCAAGTCATACTTCATAATCTCAGTTTACAATTCTGGACAGCAGTAAGAAAGGAAAGAAAGGATCTCATAGAGTCATAGAGGTCTACAGCACAGAAAAAGGCCCTTTGGCCCATCGAGTCTGTGCTGGTCAAACAAGTATCTAACTATTCTAATTCCGTTTTCCAGCAGTAGGCTCATAGTCTTGTGTGCTATGGCATTGCATGTGCACATCCAAATACTTCTTAAATGTTATGAGGGTTTCTGCCCCTACCACCCTTTCAGGCAGTGAGTTCCAGCTTCCCACCACCCTCTGGGTGAAAAATGTTTTCCTCACATCCCCTCTAAACCTCCTGCCCCTTACCTTAAGTCTATGCACCCTGGTTATTGATCCCTCCACCAAGGGGAAAAGTTCCTTCCTGTCTACCCTATCTATGCCCCTCATAGTTTTATACACATCTGCAGTGATATAGCATACGAACATACAAACAAGGAGCAGGAATTGATCATTCAGCCCCTCGAGCCTGCTCCACCATTTAATAAGATCATGGCTGATCTAATAGTAACCTTAAATCTGCATCCCACTTACTCCCGATAACCCTTGCTTACCAAGAATCTATCCACCTCAGCCTTAAAAATAGTCAAAGCCTCTGCTCCTGCCACCTTTTCAGGAAGAGAGTTCCAAAGACTCACAATCCTCTGAGAGAAAAAGATTTCACCTCGTCTCTGTCTTAAATGGGTGACCCCTCATTTTTAAACAGTGACCCCTGGTTCTAGATTCTTCTACAAAAGGAAACATCCTCTCCACATCCAGATAAAAGCAAAATACTGCGGATGCTGGAAATCTGAAACAAAAGCAAAAATAGCTGGAAAAACTCAGCAGGTCTGACAGCATCTGTGGAGAGGAAGACAGAGTTAACATTTCGAGTCCATATGACTCTTCATCAGAACATCTCTCCACATCCACCCTGTCAAGACCCCTCAGGACCATATATGTTTCAATCAAGTTGCCTCTTACTCTTGTAGTATGGCCTGTCCAACCATTCCTCATAAGACAACCCGCACATTCCAGGTATTAGTCTGGTAAACCTTCTCTGAACTGCTTCCAATGCATTTAACATCTTTCCTTAAATAAGATGACCAATACTGTACACAGTACTCCAGATATAGTCTCACTAGTGCTCTGTATAACTGAGGCATAACCTCCCTGCTTTTGTAATCATTTCCCCTCGCAATAAATGATAACATTCTATTAGCTTTCCTAATTACTTGCTGTACCTGTGCTTTAGCCTTTTGTAATTCACGCACTAAGCCACCCAGATCCCTCTGCATTTCAGAGCTCTGCAATCTCTCTGAAGTTAATTCAAGCTTAATCCATTCAAAATTAAAAATAGAAAATGCTGGAAACACCCAGCAGGTCAGACAGCATGTGTGGGCGAGAAAGGGAGTTAACATTTCAAGTGAATGACTGTACATCAGTGTTTCATCATTTTCTGTTTTATTTCAGATTTCCAGCATTTGCTGTGTTTTTCTTTATTATTCCTGTTAAGGTGCTGTCACAACCATTTTGAATATTTCCAAATATATAACCTCAAACATCTGCAGTGTATGTTAACAACAGGCTAGTACAATCTGAGGGTATTGCACAGGGAAGAGTTGCAGACTAAGCAAAGTATATTATCAGGGTCACGTAAATGAGTTTTATGGGAAAGGCAGTGGTATGTAAAGGGATTGTCTTCTGTTAGTGGCTGCAGTACAGAACCGAGATTACTTAACAAGTTGGACTAAAATTTTGTAAGTCATTGTTCAGTGAGAGAAAATAATTAAGCTTTAACAATAGAAAAAAACTAACATTGTTGGACCCAGCCAAACAGAAAGAATTACACTGAAGCATGCTTTATCTCTGTAGATTGTTATTCATGTTATCAGGTACTTTTGTATAAATATGTCTGAGGAATTCAGATGGGCGTATGGAGTTAGGTTTTTTTTATTATTCATTCATGGGAAGTGGGTGTCACTGGCTAAGCCTGCATTTATTACCCATCCCTAACTGCCCTTGTTCAGAGGGTATTTAAGGGTCAACCACATTGTTGGTGGGTCTGGATTCACATGTAGGCCAGATGAGGTGAAAACGCAAGATTTCCTGCCCTAGGGGGCATGAGTGAACAGGTATAATCTTATTAAATGGCAGAACAGGCACGAGAAACTGAATGGCCTACTCCTAAGGTTGTCAGCTCTGGCTGACCATATTCCTAGAGGTTTCCTCCCTTAACATCCAGCCTCCAATCACCCCACCCAGTCATATGGCCATTTGTCCCCTCCCACCTCATCTCTGATATTTTTATATCAATAAGCATAAATATCCAAAGAAAATGGAAAAAAACAAATACTCCAATGTTTTTCCTCCTGCGTTGCCAGCAAACTCGCCCGGGAGTTTAATTTTAAATTCCCGCAGACTCCAGGACAATCCTGGATAGTTGGCAACTCTAACTGTTCCTATGGGCAGAATTTTTCGCTCGGCATGTGGGCGCATGCCCGATCGTGCGATATTTTCGGTCGGGCGGGCATGCGCCAAAGTCGGAAGAACCCCCGCTGACAATTAAGTGGGCTATCAAGCCCATTAACAGCGCAACTAACTGGGATTTTTCACTGCCCGTCCAACCTTATGGTTGGCGGGCTGGTGAATTGGCCAGGTGGCCTTTGCATTTTTCAGGAAGCCTCAGTTTCCGTCATTAAATAAAATAAAAACAAAAATCTTCGGACAGAATTTTCATGTTGTGTATGTTGAGATGACTGCTTCTGATGCATGGGCACTTATTCCCGATTTTTAAAATCTTTATTTTTTGTATTTAGATTCTTCAGCTCCCTAAAGCAGCTCTCTGCCTTCAGGTAGCTTTTATTCTGCGCTCCCCCTTGCCCATGTTGACTTCAGCGCTCGCCCACCTCCCGTCCCCACCAACCCAGGCAGCGCTGATCGTGCCAGCTGATTGTTAATTGGCCAGCCAGCCTGAAATCGCGGTCGGGGGCCAATCTCGGTTGGAGGTCTGTTTCCCAACCCCTCCCGGGCCTGTCGATCCCACCCGCCCACTGAACTGAAAATTCAGGCCTATGTTTCTATGTGGTCTAGGTTTCAATATTACTGCTGTACTAATAGGGACTCACAAAACATTTGGGTTGAAATTAGTTTCTTTATTGTAATAGCACTTCTTTAAATCCCCATCCCACGCCATTCCATAGAACCATAGACCCATAGTAAAGTTATGGCACAGAAAGAGGCCATTCAGCCCATCATGTCAATCCTTGCTATGCAACCTCTCTCATGCTACACCAATCCCATTACTTCCATCCCTCTCTTATCATCCCATCCCCCATCCCACCACCCTCATGCATTCCCCCCTCCCCCATGCTGTTGCATACCCCCAATGTGTCCCTCCTCCCATGCCAATCCCACTCATATGTCACTTCTCCCATGCCAATCCCACTCACAAGGCCCAGCTCCCTTGCCGATCCCACCCATGTGGCCCTCCCCACAAGCTGTACCCTGCCTCACCCCAAAGTCTCGCCCCTCCCAAGCAGTCCCTTCACCCATACCACCCCCCTCAATGCCACTCTGCCTCCACTCAGGACCTCTGACTCTGCAACAAAGCCACATAAAGCTCTGATTGTGTGAAAACATTGGATTTAATATAAATTGTACTTCCCTGAAATTCTTACATTTCTCAAAATGTAATTAAATGCAATAAACAGAATAGGATTTTAAAACTTCAGTGGCATCAAAAACTAAATGTACCCAAAGTAGATGACATTCACTTAATACCAAAGCTTAATTTAATGCAATAAATTAAATGGAATTGGGTTAAAAAAGTTGCAGTTTTAAAATTGCAGTTAGCAACCTCTTCACTGCACTTTTTGCCTCTGTTTAATGTATTATTTCTAATTCTACAGCTTTTGCGCTCAGCTGGGTTATCAGAGCCTTCCTTACAAAATTATTAGCTGCATGAGAGGGGTTGTAATAAGAAAAGGCCATTAATCCCTTGTAGCTTGCACTGTTGCTGATTCTTCCTAAAGATGAAAAAGATTTGCATCTGTTCAGCACTCTCATGTCTTTCGAATGTCCCTAATCTCCTCACATAGAAGTAATATTTTGGCGCAGCTCTGTGAGATAAAGCAGCAAATCTTTTGTGCACAGTGACATTCAACAAAGTACAATGAAGAGTTTTAAAAATCACAGTTAGCAACTACTTCCCTGAAATAACTGGCAGGAAGAGCTTAGAAGAACCATACATGGATGTAAACAGACAACCTTAAGTTATCTATAGTCCTACAATTCTGGCCTCTTGAGTATCTCCAATTTTAACCCCTTCACCATTGGTGGCCATGTTTCAGCTGCCTAGGCCCTAAGATCCGAAATTACCCCCGTAAACCTCTCTGTCTCCCCACCTAGCTTCCTTCTTTTAAGATGCTTCTTAAAACCTAGATCTTTGACCAATCATTTGGACATCTGCCCTATGCTGCTCGATGTTTAACTTTGTTTTACAATTCCCCTGTAAATTGCTTTAGGACATTTTATTCCAATAAAGGTGCTACATAGCACATGGGCTGTGTCTTTAGTAAAAGTAAGACCTTTAGTTTGTATTTAGGTCCCTCGCCTTTTTTTTCTCCCTTTTGCTTAACAATATCTTGTTAAAGAAATTAAAAAGAAATTATAGTCCAGTTAAGGCACAAGGGAGTTTGGCAAGGTTGGATGGTATTTATTTTAATGCAAGGAGTCTGACGAATAAGGCGGATGTGTTGAGGGCACAAATTAACACATGGAAATATGATGTCATTGTTGTCACAGAGACATGGTTGAGAGACGGGCAGGATTGGCAGCTCAATATTCCAGGATATAGGGTCGTCAGGCAAGACAGGAAAGGAGGGAAAAGAGGATGGGGTGTCACACTATTGATCAAGGAATCAATTACAGCAGTAAGGAGGGATGACATCTTAGAAGGCTCCTCAAATGAAGCCATATGGGTAGAACTTAAAAACAAAAAGGCGCAATCACATTGCTGGAAGTGTACTATAGGCCCCTAGACAGTCAGAGAGAAACAGAAGAGCAGATATGTAGGCAAATTTAAGAGAAGTGTAAAAATATTAGTGTAGTAATAGTGGGGGATTTCAACTTCCCCAACATTAACTGGGTTAGTCATAGTGTGATACTTTTAGAGGGGGCTGAATTCTTAAAATGCATCCAGGAGAGCTTTTTAAGCCAGTATATAGAAGGTCCTACAAGAGAGGGAGCGGTCCTGGACTTAATTTTAGGGAATGAAGCCGGGCAAGTGGGAGTAGTATCAGTTGGGGGGAGAATTTTGCAGATAGTGATCATAACTCCATTAGATTCAAGGTTGTTATGGAAAAGGACAAGGATGGGCCAGAAATCAGATTTCTAAATTAGGGGAAGGCCGGTTTTAATAAGATCAGGTATGATTTGGCCAGAGTGCACTGGGAGCAGCTACTTTTAGGTAAATCTGCGTCAGAGCATTAGAACTCATTCAAGGAGGAAATAGGGAGAATACAGAGCCAACATATTCCAATAAAGACAAAGAGTGGGATCAACAAATCCAGGGAACACTGGATGTCAAGTAGTACACAGGATTGGATAAAAAGAAAAAAGGAGGCTTATGGCAGATACCGAGAGCTCAAAACAGTGGAAGCCCTAAAGGAGTATAAAATGGGTAAGGGGGAACTTGAAAAGGAAATTAGGAGAGCTAAAAGGGGGCATGAAAAAACATTGGCAGGTAAAATAAAGGAAAATCCAAAGTTATTTTACAAGTACATTAAGAATAAAAGGATAACTAGGGAAAGAGTAGGGCCCATTAAGGACCACGGTGGTATTTTGTGTGTGGAGCCTGAAGATGTAGGTAGGGTTCTAAATGAATACCATGTGTCAGTGTTCACAAGTGAGAGGGATGACGTGGGTATGGAAATCAGGCAGAAGGACTGTGATGTAATTAAAGAAATTAGCATAGAAAGGGAGGAGGTTCTAAGTGGCCTGGCAGGCTTTAAAGCAGATAAATCTCCAGGCCCGGATGAAATGTATCCCAGGCTGTTGAGTGAGGCAAGGGAGGAGATAGCTGGCAATAATTTTCAACACCACTCTGGCCACAGGAGAGGTGCTAGAGGGTTGGAGGACAGCCAGTGTGGTACCGTTATTCAAGAAGGGAGGGCGGGATAAACAAGGGAACTACAGGCCAGTCAGTCTCAATGGTGGGGAAACTATTGGAAGCAATTCTGAGGGACAGAATTAATCTATACTTGGAGAGGTAGGGATTAATCAAGGACAGTCAGCATGGCTTAGTTAAGGGGAGGTCATATCTGACCAAATTGATTGAATTTTTCGAAGAGATTACATAGTCTACTTGGACTTCAGCAAGGCTTTTGATAAGGTCCTGCATGGGAGACTGATAACGAAGGTAAGAGCCCATGGGATCCAAGGCAATTTGGCAACTTGGATCCAGAATTGGCTGAGTGGCAGGAAGCAGAGAGTGATGGTTGAGGGGTGTTTTTGTGACTAGATGCCCGTGTCCAGTGGGTTTCTCAAGGTGTTGGGGCCTTTGTTGTTTGTGGTTAATATAAATGATTTAGACTTGAATGTAGGAGGGTTGATCAGTAAGTTTGCAGATGACATGAAAATTGTTGGGGTGGTAAATAGTGAGGAGGATAATCTTAGATTACAGCAGGATATAGACGGGCTGGTCAGATGGGCTGATCAGTGGCAAATGGAATTTAATCCGGATAAGTGTGAGGTGTTGCACTTGGGTAGGACAAACAAGGCACGGGAATACACAATTAATTGTAGGACCTTGGGAAGTACTGAGGATCAGAGGGATCTTGGTGTGCATGTCCACTGGTCCCTTAAGGTAGCGGGACAGGTAGATAAGGTGGTTAAGAAGGCACAAGGGATATTTGCCTTTATTAGCCGAGGCATAGAATATAAGAGCAGGGAGGTTATGCTGGAACTGTATAAAATGTTGGTTAGGCCACAGATAGAGTATTGCATGCAGTTTTGGAATCTGCATTATAGGAAGGATGTGGTTGCACTAGGGAGAGTGCAGAGGAGATTTACCAGCATGTTGCCTGGGCTGGAGAGTTTTAGTTATGAGGAGAGAATGGATAGACTGGGGTTATTTTCCCTGGAATACAGGAGATTGAGGGGGGACATGATTGAGGTGTATAAAATTATGAGGGGCATAGATAGGGTAGACAGGAAGGAACTTTTCCCCTTGGTGGAGGGATCAATAACCAGGGGGCATAGATTTAAGATAAGGGGCAGGAGATTTTGAGGGGATGTGAAGAAGAATTTTTTCACCCAGAGGATGGTGAGAATCTGGAACTCACTACCTGAAAGGGTGGTAGAGGCAGAAACACTCATAACATTTAAGAAGTATTTGGATGTGCACTTGCAATGCCATGGCATACAAGGCTATGGGCCTCATGTTGGAAAATGGGATTAGAATAGTTCGGTACTTGTTTGACCGGCACAGACTTGATGGACCAGAGGGCCTTTTTCTGTGCTGTAGACCTCTATGACTCTATAAGTATAAGATGGATACAGTTGAAAAAAAAATTAATTACAATAAATTATAAAGAGCAAGGGATTCTTCAAGTGGAAAGAGCAGGGATACTAGAGTAACTAATTAATGAATTAAATAAAATAAGATAGTGATGGCAGGATGGATGATGTGTTGCAACTGCAGCATGTGGGTGCTGCTGCACACCAAGGTGATCCAAAGTGAACACATCTGTAGTAAATGTTTGCAGCTCGTCAAAATTCGGATCTGAGTTGAGGAGCTGAGGACCGAGCTGCAGACATTGTGCCACATCAGGGAGGGGGAAAGTTACCTGGATACTTTGCTCCAGGAGGTGGCTACACCCCTCAGGTTAGCTCATTCAAATTTAGTCTTTGATCAGGGACAGGAAGGGGTGACTGCAGGTGAGGCAGCTATGGGGGCCCAGAGGGTAGTATTCGAGGAGCCTCGGCCCCTGCAACTCTCCAACATTTACAAGGTTCCTGCAAGCTGTGTGGCCGAGAGCGATGACTGCAGGGAGGCCAAGTGAACTCATCATGGCACCATGGTACAGGGGGCCATTCAAGTGGTGGGAGGAAATAGGAATGTAGTAGCGGTAGGGACAGTATAATTAGGGGATAGATGCTGTTCACTGTAGCTGTGAGTGTATGTCCCGAAGGCTGTGTTGCCTGCCCAGTGCCAGAATTAAGAACATCTCCTCAGGGCTACAGAGGAACTTGGAGGGGGAGGGGAGGGTTCCAGTTGTTATCATTCACATTAGTACCAGCGATGTTGAAAGGACCAGAAAGGAGGTTATGCTGAAAGAATTTGAACAGTTAGGAGCTAAATTAAAACGCAGAACCTCCAATGTAATAATCTCGGGGTTACTACCAGATCCACGGGCAAACTGGTATAGGGTAAATAAAGTCAAGGAGTTAAATGAGTGGCTCAAAGATTGGTTTGATGGGAATGCATTTCAATTCTTGGAGCACTGGCACCTGTACTGGGGTAGGAGGGAGCTGTTCCGGTGGGTCGGACTTCAGTTGAACTGTGCTGGGACCAGTGTCCGGATGGATCAAATAACTAGGGCTGTAGAGGGGGCTTTAAACTAAATAGATGGGGGGAGGGTTCTGGAGAGGGGATACGTACAAAGGATATGGCAGCATTGCAGGGCAGCTATTTAGGCAATGATACCTAGAGTGTGACAGGGACGGATAGAGTGCACAAATATATAAAAAAGCAGCAAATTGGGTCAAAGAGGGAAAAAATGGTAAAAAGGCAAAATTAATGGCTCTTTACTTAAATGCACACAATATTCGGAACAAAATAAATGAATTAACGGCACAAATAGAGGTTAATGAATATATCTTATAGCCATTACGGAGACATGGTTACAAGAAGATCAAAGCTGGGAACTAAATATTCAGGGGTATGTGACTTTTCGAAAGGACAGGCAGGAGGAAATGGTGGTGGGGTAGCTTTGTTAGTACGAGATGGAATAAGTACAATAGCAAGAAATAATCTTGGATTGGAAGATGTGGAATCCATATGGGTCGAGGTAAGAAATAACAAAGGGAAGAAGATATAGGCCCTCTAACAGTAACTATACTGTAGGGCAGAGAATAAATCAGGATCTAACGAGGGCATGTAAAAAAGGCAGTGCATTAATCATGGGTGGCTTCAATCATCATGTAGATTGGGAAAAACAAATTGGCAGAGGTAGCCATGAGCAAGAATTCATGTAATGTATTCGCAACTGTTTCCTAGAACAATAAGTTGTGGATCCAACCAGGGGTCAGGATTTTGGATCTGTTCATGTGTAATAAGGCAGGTTTAATAAATGATCTCAGAGTAAAAGATCCCCTAGGAAACAGCAACCATAACAAGGTAGAATTTAGCATTCAGTTTGAGAGTGAGAGGCTTGGGTCGGAAACAACGGTGCTAAACTTAAATAAGGGTAATTGCAAAGGAATGTGGGTAGAGTTGACTGGAATGGACTGGGAAAGGAGTTTGGTAGAAAAACTGACTGATGAACAAAGGTAGACATTTAAAAAAAAAATTTCATGACCCACAACAAAGATCTGTCCCAGTGAGGAAGAAAGATTGTATGAAGGGGATAAACCAACCATGGTTAACCAAGTAAGTTAAGGACAGTATCAAATTGAAAGAAAAAACATACAATGTGGCAAAGATTAGTGGTAAGCTAGAGGATTGGGGAAGTATTAAAAACAAACAGAAGATAACCAAAAAAGTAATAAAGAATGAGAAAATAAACTTTCAGGTTTAATAGCAAGTAATATAAAAATGGATAGTAACAGCTGCTTTAGATATATATAAAGGAATAGATGGGCCAAAGTGAACACTGGCCCCTTAGAGAATGAGATTGGGGAAATAATAATGGGGAACTAGGAAATGGCAGTGGAATTGAATAAATGATTTTCATCAGTGTTCACGCTAGAAGACAGTAATAACATTCCAAAACTACTGAATAATCAAGGGGCAAAAGCAGGGAGGAAATAAATAAAATAATTATCATTAGAGAAAAAGCACTAGGGAAACTAATGGGGCTAAAGGCTGATAAGTCTCCTGGACCTGATGAGTTGCATCCTAGGATATTAAAGGAAATAACTATACAAATAGTGAATGCACTGGTAGTAATCTTCAAAGAATCCTTAGATTCTGGAAAAGTCCCAGAAGATTGGAAAACTGGCAATGTAACACCCGTATTCAAAAAGGGACAGAGTCAAAAAACAGGTAACTGTTGGCCAGTTAGCTTAGCATCCATCACTGGGAAAATGTTAGACTCTATTATAAAGTATGTAGTAGCAGAGCATTTAGAAATATATAATATAATCAAGCAGAGTCAGCATGGTGTCATAAAGGGGAAATCATGCTTGGCAAATTTATTAGAATTCCTTGAGGAGGTAACAAACAGCATAGTTAAAGGGAAGCCAGTAGATGTAATATATTTGGATTTCCAAAAGGTGTTCGATAAGTAACCGCACATAAGGTTATTTAATAAGATAAGAGCCCATGGTGTTGGGGGTAGTACATTAGCATGGATACAGGATTGGCTAACTAATAGAAGATGGAGAGTTGGTATGGGGGGGCATTTTCAGGATGGCAACCTGTGGAGTGCCACAGGGATTAGTGCTGGGGCCTCAATTATTTACAATCTATTTTAATGACTTGTATGAGGGAAGTGAATGTACTATCACCAAGTTTGCAATGACATAAAAATAGGTGGGAAGGCAAGTGGTGAGGATGACACAAGGAGTCTACAGTGGGATATGGACAGGTTAAGTGAGTGGGAAAAAACGTAGCAGATGGAATATTTTGTGCGAAAATGTGAGGTGTTGCACTTTGGCAGGAAGAATAGAGGAGCTGAATATTATTTAAATGGAGAAAGACTGTAGAGGGATTTGGGAGTCCTCGTACATTAATCACAAAAAGCTAACATACAAGTTCAGCAGGAAATAGGAAAGGCAAATGGAATGTTGGCCTTTATTTCAAAGGGAATGGAGTATAAAAATAGGGAAGTCTTGCAAAAACTATACAAGGCATTAGTTAGACCACACCTAGAATACTGTGAACAATTTTGGTCCTCTTATGATATACTGACATTGGAGGTGGTCCAGAGAAGATCCTGGGGATGGAGGAATTTTCTTATGAGGAGAGGCTGAGTAGAGATTGGATCTCTACTCACTGGAGTTTAGAAGCATGAGAGGTTACCTTATTGAAACATAAGATTCTTAGGGGGTTTGACTGAGTAGATGCTGAGAGGTTGTTTACCCTTGTGAGAGAGTCTAGTACCAGAGGGCATAATCTCAGAGTAAGGGGGCGCCCATTTAAAACAGAGTTGAGGAGGAATTTCTTCTCTCAGAGGGTAGTGAAACTGTGAAATTCTTTACCACGGAGGGCTGTAGAAACTGGGTCATTAAGTGTATTCAAGTCTTAGATAGACAGATTTTTAATCAGTAAGGGAATCAAGGGTTATGGCGTAAAGGGAGGAAAGTGGAATTGAGGATTATATCAGCCATGATCTCATTGAATGGTGGAGCAGACTTGATGGGCCAAATGGCCGATGTCTTATGGTCTTATAGTCTTATGGACTGCAGCAGTTCAAGAAGGCGGCTCACCACCACCTTCTCAAGGCTGTCGATTAAAAAATTGGTATACACGGTTTACTCAGTACCTGAATGTTACAATAACGTTGTAAGATATCAAATTACCCAACTGTAAACACACAGGTGCAGAATAAATCAGCCCACCGAACAATCAGAAGAGTGAGAACAGATAAAAGTTACATATTGTTATTGTTATTATAGATTGGACAGTGACATTTCTATTTAGGTAAGAGATTTTGTGCAGCTTATCTCCAAGTATTCCAATTAACAGCCAATTTCAGAGAAAAACGTTTAGGGGCGGAAACATGCTAAAGCCGAGAGGAACTTTAGCTCCAGCGCCTCATTTGCATTTGCAAAATCGAACTCCGACTCAAAGCTGGCAGGCACTACCTCTTGGCTGATGCGCAGGCGTGGGAATTTGGTCAGCAAGTCTTTGCCTCTAGAGCCTGTAGGAACAGGCCCCAGCACAAGGTACACAGATCAGAGGGCTCCAGAAGGAGAATCTCCATGAACAGGGGCCACGCTGAAGTGCCGTTCGCAAAAACCTGGGGCAGAGGAGGTCCAAAGTTTCCTTGTGGGGCCCAAAAGAAACCATTGGCCTAGGTTATTATTCTGATTTCATTGCAGCTTAATTAGAAAAAAAATGAACGGACTCATTTTTGCTTTCGCTTAGCTCAACTTCTTCACTGTAATCAATCTATTACAACAACAACTTGGTTTTATTTTCGACATGTGGGCTCAGCCAGCATTTGTTGCCCGTCCCTAATTGCCCTTGAGAAAGCAGTGGTAAGCCGCCTTCTTGAACTGCTGCCGTCCAAGTGGTATGTAACACCTTTATTGGAACAAAATGTCCTAAAGCACTTTACAGAAGAATTGTAAAACAAAATTTAATATCAAGCAACATAGGGAAGATGTCCAGATGATTAGTCAAAGATCTAGGTTTTAAGAAGTGTCCTAAAAGAGGAAAGGGAGATGGAGAGAGGGAGAGGCTTACAGGGGATAATTTCAGATCTTAGCTGAAATATAGCCACCAATGGCAGAGGAGTTAAAACTGGAGATACTCAAGAGGCCAGGATTGTAGGACTATAGATAACTTGGAGGGTTGTGGAGAGAATTACAGAGATAAGGAAGGACAAGGCCACAGATAGATTTGAAAACATGGGTGAGAATATTAAAATTGAAGCATTGCTTAACCAGCAGCCAATGTAGGTCAGTAAGCACAGGAGTATTGAAAGAATGGGACTTGATGCAAGTTCGGTCACAGGTATCAGAATTTTGGATAACATCAAGTTTATGGAGGGTAGAATGAGGGAGGCTGGCCAGGGATGTGTTAGAATAGTTAAGTCTAGAGGTAACAAAGGCACCAATGAGGGTTTCAGTGGCTGATGAGATGAGACAGGGGCGGAGTTAGTAGTGGGGGTAAATAGGCCATCTTAGTGATGGTGCGAGTATGCGGTCAGAAGCTCATCTCCAAGTCAAGTATGACATCAAGGTTGCAAACAGCATGGCTCAGCCTGACACAGTTGCCAGGAAGAGAGATAAAGCCAGTGACTCAGGAATAGAGTTTGTCATGGGGACCAAATGGTACCCATCTTCCCAATATTTAGGGGACACAGAATGTTAGCAGAATAGGGACACATCATAATATAGTAAAACAATCAAGTCAGAGCGAGAACAGCAGCATTAAGCTTCAAGGGAGTAAGGCAAGACTGGATGGCCTCTACTTTAATGCCAGACATATTACAGGTAAGACAGATGAGTTAAGGGTAAGGATTGACATGTGGAATTGTGATATAGTAGCCATCACTGAAATGTGGTTGAGGGAGCGGCAGGATTGGCAGCTCAACATTCCGGGATATAGATTCTTCAGGCGAGACAGGGAAGGGGTAAAAGAGGATTATTAGTTAAGGAGTCAGTTACTGCAGTAAGGAGAGATGATATCTTGGAGGGGGCATTGAATGAAGCTTTGTGGGTAGAACTTAGGAATAAAAAAAAGGGCAGCCACATTGTTAGGTGTTTATTATAGACCCCCAGATAGTCAGTGGGAAATTGAGGAGCAAATATGTGCATGATTTCTGGAGGTGTATAAAAACAATAACAATAGGGTAATTATAATAGCTAATTTCAACTTTCCCAACACTAATTGGGATAGACATAGCGTTAAGGGCTTGGATGAAGTGGATTTCTTGAAATGTGTACAGGAGAACATTTTAGGTCAATATGTAGAGGGTCCAACAAGGGACGGCGCAGTGCTATACCTAATTCTGGGGAATGAAGCCGGACAGGTGGCTGAGGTGGTGGTGGGCGAGCATTTTGGTGATAGCGACCACAACATGGTACAGTTTAAGTTGGTTATGGACAAAGAAATCGACAAGTTGCAAAAAATGTTTTGGTTTAGGGGAGAGTGGATTTTAGTAAAATAAGACAGGATCTGGCCAAGGTAGACTGGGAACAGTTATTTGTGGGGAAATCTACAGAGGAGCAGTGGGGGGTGTTTAAAAAGGAAATGGAGAGGGTACAGGCTCAACATGTTCCCTCAAGGGTGATAGGAAGGAGCAACATATCCAGAGAAACATGGATGACAAGAGATATTCAGGTTACAATGAGAAGGAAAAGAAAGGCTTTTAGCAGGTACAAGGGAAGCAAATCAGCAGAAGCATTAGTGGAGTACAGACAGTGCAGGATGGAGCTTAAGAAAGCAATTAGGAGAACAAAGAGGGGATATGAGGAAGCTCTGGCTGGTAAAAGTAGATAAAAATCCCAAGATATTCTACAAGTATATCAATGGGACGAGGATAACCAGGGAAAGAGTAGGGCCCATAAGGGACCAAGGGGGCAATCTATGGGTGGAGCCAGAATACATCGCTAGAGTATTGAATGAATACTTCACACCCATCTTCACCCAAGAGAATGAGGATGAAGGTATCAAACTCGGGGAGAGAGACTGTGAAGTTCTTAAGCAAATTGATATAGGGAGTGATAAGGTATTGGAAGTGTTGGCAGGCTTAAAAGTGGAAAAATCTCCAGGTCCAGATGATTTGTGTCCCAGGCTGCTGAGGGAGGCAAGGGAGGAGATTGCAGGGGCTCTGACCCAAATTTTTAATTCCTCTCTGGCCACGGGGGAGGTGCCAGAGGACTGGAGAACAACTAACATGGTTCCACTATTTAAGAAGGGTTGTAGAGATAAACCAGGGAACTACAGGCCAGTGAGTCTCACGTCAGTGGTAGGGAAACAATTGGAGAAAGTTCTGAAGGAGAGTATCTATCTCCTCTTGGAGAGGCAAGGTTTGATCAGGGTTAGTCAGCATGGCTTTGTCAGAGGGAGGTCATGCCTAACAAATTTGATTGAATTTTATGAGGAGTTGACCAGGTGTATAGATGAGGGTAGTGCACTTGATGTAGTTTATATGGATTTCAGCAAAGCCTTTGACAAGGTTCCACATGGGAGACTTATAAAGAAGGCAAATGCACATGGGATACCTGGTAATTTGAGAAGGTGAATTCAAAATTGGTAAAAACAAAAAACTGCGGGTGCTGGAAATCCAAAACAAAAACTCAGCAGGTCTGGCAGCATCGGTGGAGAAGAAAAGAGTTGACGTTTCGAGTCCTCATGACCCTTCAACAGAACTGAGTGAATCTAAAGAGAGGGGTGAAATATAAGCTGATTTAAGGTGGGTGGGGGGGTTGGGTGTGGGGAGAGAATTGGTGGGGGAGGCGTGGCGTGTTTGTAGGGACAAGCAATCAGTGATAGGAGCAGATAATCAAAAGATGTCACAGACAAAAGAACAAAAGAACACAGAGGCATTGAAGGTGGTGATATTATCTAAACAAATGTGCTAATTAAGAATGAATGGTAGGGCACTCAAGGTACAGCTCTAGTGGGGTGGGGTGGAAAGGCTAGCTGGATATAAAAGATTTAAAAATAATGGAAATAGGTGGGAAAAGAAAAATCTATATAAATTATTGGAAAAAACAAAAGGAAGGGGGAAGAAACAGAAACGGGGTGGGGATGGAGGAAGGAGTTCAAGATCTAAAGTTGTTGAATACAATATTCAGTCCGGAAGGCTGTAAAGTGCCTAGTCAGAAGATGAGGTGCTGTTCCTCCAGTTTGCGTTGGACTTCACTGGAACAATGCAGCAAGCCAAGGACAGACATATGGGCAAGAGAGAAGGGTGGAATGTTAAAGTGCAAGCGACAGGGAGGTTTGGATCATTCTTGCGGACAGACCACAGGTGTTCTGCAAAGCGGTCGCCCAGTTTACGTTTGGTCTCTCCAATGTAGAGGAGACCGCATTGGGAGCAACGAACGCAGTCGACTAAGTTGGGGGAAATGCAAATGAAATGCTGCTTCACTTGAAAGGAGTGTTTGGGCCCTTGGACGATGAGGAGAGAGGAAGTGAAGGGGCAGGTGTTGCATCTTTTGCGTGGGCATGGGGAGGTGCCATAGGTGGGGGTTGAGGAGTGGGGGTTGATGGAGGAGTGGACCAGGGTGTCCCAGAGGGAATGATCCCTATGGAATGCCGCTGGGGGGGGGGTGGTGAAGTGAAGATGTGTTTGGTGGTGGCATCATGCTGGAGTTGGCGGAAATGGCGGAGGATGATCCTTTGAATGCGGAGGCTGGTGGGGTGTGATAAGTGAAGACAAGGGGGACCCTATCATGTTTCTGGGAGGGAGGAGAAGGCATGAGGGCGGATGCGCGGGAGATGGGCCGGACACGCTTGAGGGCCCTGTCAACGACCGTGGGTGGAAAACCTCGGTTAAGGAAGAAGGAGGACATGTCAGAGGAACTGTTTTTGAAGGTAGCATCACCAGAACAGATGCGACGGAGGCAAAGGAACTGAGAGAATAGGATGGAATCCTTACAGGAAGCAGGGTGTGAGGAGCTGTATTCGAGGTAGCTGTGGGAGTCGGTAGGCTTGTAATGGATATTGGTGGACAGTCTATCACCAGAGATCGAGACAGAGAGGTCAAGGAAGGGAAAGGAAGTGTCAGAGATGGACCATGTGAAAATGATGGAGGGGTGGAGATTGGAAGCAAAATTAATAAATTTTTCCAAGTCCTGACGAGAGCATGAAGCAGCACCGAAGTAATCATCGATGTACCGGAGAAAGATTTGTGGGAGGGGGCCGGAGTAGGAATGTTCCACATACCCCATAAAGAGACAGGCATAGCTGGGGCCCATGTGGGTACCCATAGCCACACCTTTTATTTGGAGGAAGTGAGAGGAGGTAAAGGAAAAATTGTTCAGTGTGAGAACAAGTTCAGCCAGACGGAGGAGAGTAGTGGTGGATGGGGATTTTTCAGGCCTCTGTTCAAGGAAGAAGCTAAGGGCCCTCAGACCATCCTGGTGGGGGATGGAGGTGTAGAGGGATTGGACGTCCATGGTGAAGAGGAAGCGGTTGGGGTCAGGGAACTGGAAATTGTTGATGTGACGTAAGGTGCCAGAGGAATCATGGATGTAGGTTCAAAATTGGCTTAGTTGTAGGAGGCAGAGGGTGATGACAGAAGGATGCTTTAGTGACTGGAAGCCAGTGTCCATTGGCGTACCATAGGGTCCCCTATTTTTTGTCATTTATTTAAACGACATAGATGACTATGTGGGGGTTAGGATTAGTAAGTTTGCGGATGACACAAAGATTGGCCGGGTGGTTAAGAGTGAGGTTAAGTGTCTTGGGCTACAGGAAGATATAGACGGGATGGTCAAATGGGCAGATGAGTGGCAGATGGAATTTAACCCTGAAAAGTGTGAGGTGATACACTTTGGAAGGAATAATTTGACAAGGAAGTATTCAATGAAAGGCATGGCACTAGGAAGTTCTGAGGAACAAAGGGACCTTGGCGTGTGTGTCCATGGATCTCTGAAGGCAAAGGGGCATGTCAGTGGGACAAGGCTTTTATCAATCGAGGCATAGATTACAAAAGTAGGGAGGTCATGTTGGATTTGTACAGAACCTTAGTGAGGCCACAGCTGTACTGTGTGCAGTTCTGGTCGCCACATTCTAGGAAGGATGTGATTGCACTGGAGGGGGTACAAAGGAGATTCACCAGGATGTTGCCTGGGATGAAACATTTAAGTTATGAAGATAGGTTGGATAGACTTGGGTTGTTTTTGTTGGAGCAGAGAAGACTGAGGGGCAACCTGATCGAAGTGTACATGGTTATGAGGGGCATGGACAGGGTGGATAGGGACTAGCTGTTCCCGTTAGTTGAAGGGTCAGTCACAAGGGGACATAAGTTCAAGATGAGGGGCAGGATGTTTAGGGGGGATGTGAGGAAAAAATTTTCTACCCATAGGATGGTGATGGTCTGGAATGTGCTGCCTGGGAGGGTGGAGGAGGCAGGTTGCCTCACATCTTTTAAAAAGTACCTGGATGAGCACTTGGCACGTCATATCATTCAAGACTATGGGCCAAGTGCTGGTAAATGGGATTAGGTAGGTAGTCAGGT